>NC_056623.2:179160107-179772607 GCF_002870075.4 Lactuca sativa
CTTTGATGAGCATTGCTTCATTCTTGAGTTCCACATTAGAAGTCTATGGAATTTAAGAATGTTTTGATGAGCATTGTTTAATTCTAGAGTTGCACAATAGAAGTAGCCTTCGTAATTTAGTATAAGTTTGATGAGCCTTGTTTAATTCTTGAGTTCCATAATAAAAGTCAGTGCAATTATAGAAAAGCTTTGATGAGCATTGTTTCATTCTTGAGTTCCACATTATAAGTCTATGCAATTTAGAAATGCTTTGATGAGCATTGTTTAATTCTAGAGTTGCACAATAGAAGTAGCCTTCGTAATTTAGCATAGTTTTGATGAGCATTGGTTAATTCAAGAGTTGCACAATAGAAGTAGCCTTTGTAATTTAGCATAGTTTTGATGAGCATTGCTATATTCTTGAGTTCCACAATAGAAGTCTATGCAATTTAAACAAGGCTTCTTAATTTACCATAGTTTTGATGAGCATTGTTTCATTCTTGAGTTCCACATTAGAAGTCTATGCTATGTAGCAATGCTTTGATGAGCATTGTTTAATTCTAGAGTTGCACAATAGAAGTAGCCTTCGTAATTTAGCATAGTTTTGATGAGCATTGTTTTGTTCTTGAGTTCCACAATAGAAGTCTATGCAATTTAAACAAGGCTTTGATGAGCATTGTTTCATTCTTGAGTTCCACAATAGAGTTCTATGCAGTTTAAGCAAAGCTTTGATGAGCATTGTTTAATTCTTGAGTTCCACAATTGAATTCGATGCAATTTAAGCAAAACTTTGACGAGGATTGTTTAATTCATGAGTTCCATAATAGAAGTCTATGTAACTTGCAATGCTTTGATGCGCATTGCTTAATACTTGAGTTCCACAATAGAAGTGTATCCAATGTAGCAAAGCTATAATGAGCATCGTTTAATTCTTGAGTTCCACATTAGAAGTCTACGCAATATAAGAAAAGCTTTGATGAGCATTGTTTGATTTATTAGTTCCACGAAGTCTATGCAATTTAGCAAAGCTTTGATGAGCATTATTTCATTCTTGAGTTCCACATTGGAAGTCTATGCAATTTAGCAAAGCATTGATGAGCATTGTTTAATGAATTCCACAATAGAAGTAACCTTTGCAATTTAGCAAAGATTTGATGAGCATTGTTTAATTCTTTAGTTCCACAATAGAAGTGTATGCACTTTAAGCAAAGCTTTGATGAGCGTTGTTTCATTCTTGCTACAATAGAAGTCTATGCAATATAGCAAAGCTTTGATGAGTATTGTTTATCTCTTGAGTTCCACAAAAGAAGTCTATGCAATTTAAGCAAAGCTTTGTGTGCATTGTTTAATTTTCGAGTTCCACAATAGAAGTCTATGCAATTTAGCAACGCTTTGATGAGCATTGTTTAGATCTTGTGTTCCACAATAGAATTCTATGCAATTTAAGCAAATCCAAATTGATGAAGATTGTTTAAATCTTGAGTTCCACAATAGAAGTATATGTAACTTAGCAAAGCTTTGATGATCATTGTTTAATACTTGAGTTCCATAATAGAAGTCTATGCAATTTACCAAAGCTTTGATAAGCATCGTTTAATTCTTGAGTTCCACAATAGAAGTCTATGCAATTTAAGCAAGTCTTTGATGAACAGTGTTTGATTCTTGAGTTCCACAATAGAAGTCTTTGCAATTTAGCAAAGCTTTGACGAGCATTGTTTCATTCTTGGGTTCCACATTAGAGGTCTATGCAATTTAACAAAGCATTGATGAGCATTGTTTAATTGTTGAGCTCAACAATAGAATCACTTTAAACAAAGCTTTGATGAGGATTGTTTCATTCTTGAGTTCCACATTATAAGTCTATGCAATTTAGCAAAGCTTTGATGAGCATAGTTTAATTCTTGGGTTCCACAATAGAAGTAGTCTTCGCAATTTAGCAAAGCTTTGATGACCGTTGTTTAATTCTTGTGTTCCACAATAAAAGTCTGTGCAATTTAAGCAAAGCTTTGATGAGCATTGCTTCATTCTTGAGTTCCACATTAGAAGTCTATGGAATTTAAGAATGTTTTGATGAGCATTGTTTAATTCTAGAGTTGCACAATAGAAGTAGCCTTCGTAATTTAGTATAAGTTTGATGAGCCTTGTTTAATTCTTGAGTTCCATAATAAAAGTCAGTGCAATTATAGAAAAGCTTTGATGAGCATTGTTTCATTCTTGAGTTCCACATTATAAGTCTATGCAATTTAGAAATGCTTTGATGAGCATTGTTTAATTCTAGAGTTGCACAATAGAAGTAGCCTTCGTAATTTAGCATAGTTTTGATGAGCATTGGTTAATTCAAGAGTTGCACAATAGAAGTAGCCTTTGTAATTTAGCATAGTTTTGATGAGCATTGCTATATTCTTGAGTTCCACAATAGAAGTCTATGCAATTTAAACAAGGCTTCTTAATTTACCATAGTTTTGATGAGCATTGTTTCATTCTTGAGTTCCACATTAGAAGTCTATGCTATGTAGCAATGCTTTGATGAGCATTGTTTAATTCTAGAGTTGCACAATAGAAGTAGCCTTCGTAATTTAGCATAGTTTTGATGAGCATTGTTTTGTTCTTGAGTTCCACAATAGAAGTCTATGCAATTTAAACAAGGCTTTGATGAGCATTGTTTCATTCTTGAGTTCCACAATAGAGTTCTATGCAGTTTAAGCAAAGCTTTGATGAGCATTGTTTAATTCTTGAGTTCCACAATTGAATTCGATGCAATTTAAGCAAAACTTTGACGAGGATTGTTTAATTCATGAGTTCCATAATAGAAGTCTATGTAACTTGCAATGCTTTGATGCGCATTGCTTAATACTTGAGTTCCACAATAGAAGTGTATCCAATGTAGCAAAGCTATAATGAGCATCGTTTAATTCTTGAGTTCCACATTAGAAGTCTACGCAATATAAGAAAAGCTTTGATGAGCATTGTTTGATTTATTAGTTCCACGAAGTCTATGCAATTTAGCAAAGCTTTGATGAGCATTATTTCATTCTTGAGTTCCACATTGGAAGTCTATGCAATTTAGCAAAGCATTGATGAGCATTGTTTAATGAATTCCACAATAGAAGTAACCTTTGCAATTTAGCAAAGATTTGATGAGCATTGTTTAATTCTTTAGTTCCACAATAGAAGTGTATGCACTTTAAGCAAAGCTTTGATGAGCGTTGTTTCATTCTTGCTACAATAGAAGTCTATGCAATATAGCAAAGCTTTGATGAGTATTGTTTATCTCTTGAGTTCCACAATAGAAGTCTATGCAATTTAAGCAAAGCTTTGTGTGCATTGTTTAATTTTCGAGTTCCACAATAGAAGTTTACGCAATTTAGAAACGCTTTGATGAGCATTGTTTAGATATTTTGTTCCACAATAGAATTCTATGCAATTTAAGCAAATAATTGATGAGGATTGTTTAAATCTTGAGTTCCACAATAGAAGTATATGTAACTTAGCAAAGCTTTGATGATCATTGTTTAATACTTGAGTTCCATAATAAAAGTCTATGCAATTTACCAAAGCTTTGATAAGCATCGTTTAATTCTTGAGTTCCACAATAGAAGTCTATGCAATTTAAGCAAGTCTTTGATGAACAGTGTTTGATTCTTGAGTTCCACAATAGAAGTCTTTGCAATTTAGCAAAGCTTTGACGAGCATTGTTTCATTCTTGGGTTCCACATTTAAGGTCTATGCAATATAACAAAGCATTGATGAGCATTGTTTAATTGTTGAGCTCAACAATAGAAATGTATACACTTTAAACAAAGCTTTGATGAGGATTGTTTCATTCTTGAGTTCCACATTATAAGTCTATGCAATTTAGCAAAGCTTTGATGAGCATAGTTTAATTCTTGGGTTCCACAATAGAAGTAGTCTTCGCAATTTAGCAAAGCTTTGATGACCGTTGTTTAATTCTTGTGTTCCACAATAAAAGTCTGTGCAATTTAAGCAAAGCTTTGATGAGCATTGCTTCATTCTTGAGTTCCACATTAGAAGTCTATGGAATTTAAGAATGTTTTGATGAGCATTGTTTAATTCTAGAGTTGCACAATAGAAGTAGCCTTCGTAATTTAGTATAAGTTTGATGAGCCTTGTTTAATTCTTGAGTTCCATAATAAAAGTCAGTGCAATTATAGAAAAGCTTTGATGAGCATTGTTTCATTCTTGAGTTCCACATTATAAGTCTATGCAATTTAGAAATGCTTTGATGAGCATTGTTTAATTCTAGAGTTGCACAATAGAAGTAGCCTTCGTAATTTAGCATAGTTTTGATGAGCATTGGTTAATTCAAGAGTTGCACAATAGAAGTAGCCTTTGTAATTTAGCATAGTTTTGATGAGCATAGCTATATTCTTGAGTTCCACAATAGAAGTCTATGCAATTTAAACAAGGCTTCTTAATTTACCATAGTTTTGATGAGCATTGTTTCATTCTTGAGTTCCACATTAGAATTCTATGCAATCTAGCAATGCTTTGATGAGCATTGTTTAATTCTAGAGTTGCACAATAGAAGTAGCCTTCATAATTTAGCATAGTTTTGACTAGCATTGTTTTGTTCTTGAGTTCCACAATAGAAGTCTATGCAATTTAAACAAGGCTTTGATGAGCATTGTTTCATTCTTAAGTTCCACAATAGAGTTCTATGCAATTTAAGCAAAGCTTTGATGAGCATTGTTTAATTCTTGAGTTCCACAATTGAATTCGATGCAATTTAAGCAAAACTTTGACGAGGATTGTTTAATTCATGAGTTCCATAATAGAAGTCTATGTAACTTGCAATGCTTTGATGCGCATTGCTTAATACTTGAGTTCCACAATAGAAGTGTATCCAATGTAGCAAAGCTATAATGAGCATCGTTTAATTCTTGAGTTCCACATTAGAAGTATACGCAATATAAGAAAAGCTTTGATGAGCATTGTTTGATTTATTAGTTCCACGAAGTCTATGCAATTTAGCAAAGCTTTGATGAGCATTATTTCATTCTTTTTTTTGAAAAGAGCCAAAGCTCAGCAAATTTTATTAAAAAGAATAAAAGAATACAAATACATAAAAAAATAAAAAACAAACAAACCCCTAACCAAACCAACCTATCCATAACCAACTCCCCATCCACTTTTTAAACATATCAACTAAGCTCCAAAAGTCCCAAAAAACCTTAATGTTTATATGCTTACACCAAGGACTTATTAGAAGTGGGAAAAAAGGTAACTTCACCCCATTGCAAAAACTACCCCACCAATCACCATTAAGACCAAAGCAAGGGGTAAGGCCCTTAAAAAAACCCACAGTCCAAAAGTGAAAACATAACAAACAACCCCATAAAAGATCAAACCCAAACATCCTACATACAAAATTAAAGTACCAAAAAATACAAAAAATATAACCCAAAATCCACTGCAAAAGCATCAAGAACTCATTCCAGCAACTTCTGTCAACTTTCAGCCCTTGTATCCCTCCTTTATTGTACTCTCTTTTATCCTTCATCCTCCAAATGTGACTCAACATAATGGCCTTCCTGCAATAAACATTCGTACTATCCAAATTCACTACAAACAGCTTCATAATCAGCTTCATAACTCCTTTTCTGCACACATAAAAAAAACCCACACTGGACTACACAATACCACCATATTATCAAACCCAGTTGCATACTTGACATGGCATCAATCACATGTCTAGGATTTTCCATTTGAATAATCTCAATTAAGATCATATCCAAACAAAAAATCCCAAAGGTACATATCACAAAATTCAAGAGCAAGCTCTTAAACCAGTGAATTAATCCGTCAATTCCTTGAAACCCGTCAATTCCTTTGAACCTATCATTCCGAAAAAACCCCCAATACAAACCTCCCATAAGAACAGTCAAACAATTCAACATCTCCATATTATCCCAATCCTCAAAACAAACAGGATCACAACAGCTACTCCTAACAAAGAAATTCAAAAAACCCATCAATTTTTTCCAAAAATACCCCATATCTGTAAAATTTCCCTGCTGACCATAACATTCATCTTCCTCAACCCTAATAACTTCAATTGAATTTCTTTCTCAATACACAAAATAACTCCTTCATTCGATTTTCTCAATTTACTAAAAATTCTTGAATTTCTTTCTTTCCAAATGTGAGAAACACAGCTAGCAAACACCCATTTTTTGATCAAAATCTCAATAGATCTCGAATTTAAGACTGAAGACAATTTAAGAACAAGATCATTCCAATTAGAATAAGATATGTCAATTCCAGCCTTAGAACAACAATGTTTCCATATACTATGCGAGAATTCACATTGAAAGAAAAGATGGTCATGAGAATCAGGAATTTTTAAACAGAAAGGACATAGTAAAGAACCTGATTTCTCCCAGCATTTAACTCGATCTTGAGTTTTCAGACGATTCAGAACAGCAAGCCATAAAATAAATGCATTCCTGGGAATACAATTACTATACCAAACACAGCTAACCCACTTGACTTTACTTCCAAAATTATTGATATCTCTCCAAACTTGCTTGCAAGAAAATTTTTTATTCACACCATTCATATCCCTCCAAACAGTAATATCCTTTTGATTACCAATATTACAAAACATGGGAGCATCTTTCAGACCAGGAAAATTTATTACCCAATCAACAGGCCATCTATAAGTATCATTAGTCAAAACATCACTGACTAAAGAATTTTCACTAAATCCATTTCTAAACCAATCCCTCCTTGATATAATTGTACTTAATATGCCAATTGGGTGCCACCAATCATGCCATAAAGAAGTATTTCTACCATCACCAACACATGAGACAATATGATGTCTAACAGTTTTTCTCAATTCCAAAAATCTTTTCCAAGTCCAATTCATGCTTTTCTTCTGCCAAATCTCCCAGAAATTTCCATCACCAATGTAGTTTTCTCTCACCCACTGAACCCACAGAGAATTCTTGTTACTAATCAGATTCCAAATGTGTTTAATTAATAAAGCATCATTCCAGAATCTTAAGTCTTTAATTCCCAGCCCCCCATTTATTTTTGGCTTACAAACATCACTCCATTTAACTTTAGCTTTTCCTCTAACCACTTCTCCATTAGCCCACAGAAAGTTTCTACAAATCATTTCAATCTCCCTAATAGTAGCAATAGGAATTTTGAAAATTGAAGCCCAATACACATGAATAGAAGTCAGGACAGAATTTATGAGCTGTAATCTTCCAACAAAAGAAAGCATCTTGTTTTTCCAATTACACACTCTCAATTTAATCTTATCAACAAGAGCAAAACAATCTCTTTTGAAAAGCATATTCACACACATGGGAATCCCAAGGTATTTGAAAGGAATTTTACCAATGTCAAAAGGTAAAATTCCCAAAATAATCCTTCTCATGTTTGGCTTCACACAGCTAAAAAAAATTTGGCTTTTTTCCATGCTAGCTTTCAAACCAGAAACAGAATAAAAATCGTCAAGGGCAGCTTTTATGACTCTAGCAGAATTGCCATTACCAAAAGAAAACACCAACAAATCATCTGCAAAACATAAGTGTGTAATCCTCTGAGAATCACACTTGCAATGAAATTTGAAACATTGGCTTTCTTCAATTTTCTTCACCAGGATTAGATTAAAAACCTCCATAACCAACGTGAATAAGTAGGGAGATAGAGGATCTCCTTGCCTTAACCCCCTCTTTCCTTCAAAATATCCATGGTCTTCACCATTAAAATTCAGCATAAACCAAGGGGAAGAAGTGCATGCCATAATCCAATTAACCATGACAGGATGAAATCCAAATCCAAGGAGAATTCTATTAAGAAATTTCCAGTCAACAGTATCATAGGCCTTTTGTATATCAATCTTTAAGGTACATTTAGGCATTCCTTTTTTATTTTTGTATCCCACCATCAAATCTTGAGCAAGGAGAATATTGTCAAGAATTGATCTTCCTTGAATAAAAGCAGATTGGTTATGACTAACTATATCACTTAAGCTGCCCCTTATTCTGTTTACTATTATTTTACTGATACATTTATAAAAAATGTTGCAGCAGGCAATAGGCCGAAAATCAGTAACTTTCCTTGGTTCTTCCACTTTAGGAATCAACACAATCCTAGTAGCATTAATACCCTTCAATAATTTTCCTGTCCAGAAAAATTCCCTCACAGCTTTACAAATATCTGTCCCAACAATACTCCAAGCACTCTTAAAAAACTTAGAGGAAAACCCATCAGGACCAGGAGCATGATTGTCAGCAATATCAAACATAGCTACTTTAACTTCTTCATCTGTGACCACTCTTATCATATTCATTGCCACTTTTTTATCCAACTTATTAATAAAAAACTCATTATTAAGTATAGACAAATCAGTGGCAACTTCACATCCCAAGAAATTCTTAAAATGATTAATAAATTTCTCTTTCATAGCCTTCCCCCTGATCCATCTTCCGTCTTCATCAAGCACCATCAAAATTCGATTCCTGTTAATCCTGCTTTTCAAACAACTGTGAAAAAACTTAGTGTTATTATCCCCATCAGAAAGCCATTTGATCTTAGATCTTTGAGAAAGCAGCTTTTCTTCATCATTACAAGCAACATTATATTCAAAAAGAATATCAGCATGCTCCTCCCGATATGAAGCATTAAACGGTTCCTGATCAATTTTCAACTGAATATTTCCCAATTGCTCCCTTAGATCCTTAATTTTCCTTCCTGACCCTCTGAATTTACTACACATCTGTTTACACTGACTCTTCAACATTTTCAGTTTCTGAGTAACTTTGAACATAAAAAAGCCTTCAATATTTGAGGACCAGATATCCTTCACCATAGGCAGAAATTCTTCTTTATCCGCAATGAAATTAGCAAATCTAAAGGAAGCTTTCCATCTCAATTTATCATTAGGAATGAAAAGAATAGCAGGACAGTGATCAGAAGTTCTGTATGGTTTAAATGCAGCATAAGCTGAAGGATAATCAGAAATGAATTTCGTGTTGACCATAATCCTATCCAGCTTCTTTAAAATTCCTTTATTCCCAGAAGGCGATTTATTCCAAGTGAATTGAAACCCAGTGCTATTCAAGTCTTCAACTTCAATAAAATTGATACATTCTCGAAAATCATCAACTCCTTTCAGACATCTCGAGCATCCTTCTGAATAATCGGAATCTTTTAACACAACATTGAAATCACCCAAAATACACCAAGCTTCCTTTTTCACAGTTAAGCTGAATTTTTTCAAATCTTCCCATAAAACCCTTCTTTCAATATAACCGGAAGCAGCATAGATGAAGGAAAAAAACATGCTATAATTAGAACCAGAAAATTTGACAAAGCAATGAATCACCTGTTTCGATTGAGATAAAACCATAACATCAAATAATTTTGGATCCCATCCAACAATTATTCTAGTACCAACATCACACTGTTTGTTATTAGAAACCCAATCCCAGTTTCCAAAAGATTTACTACACACATTCTTTAAATTTGAAATTTTGACATGGGATTCAACAACAGCACACATTCCCAGCTTATTATCCCTTATAACATCCATAACCTCTTTTTGCTTAACAGCTTTATTTAACCCCCTAACATTCCATACACCAATCGACATCATTGACTAATAACATGATTTTTGGCATTTACCACCTCAAATGCCTGAGATAATCCACTAATACTACTGCTATCATTATTCCTCTTGCTATCCATCTTCTTTTCAGCATTAACCATCACAAGATCTTCATTGCTAATGCCCATGTTATGAATCTCATTATATTTCAATCTGTTGTCATCAGTAGCAGAGAGAGTGCAATTCAGATCATCAAATTGAACACCAATTTTATCTCTTTTATCATCCTTTTCCATTCCAATTATAGCTTCCTCATCAATCAATCCCAAAACTTCAAAGCTATTTTTATTGCTGCTATCAGTTTCCTTATCACTCTTCTTAATCTCAGCCATATCATTGACATTCTTCTTTATAGTCACCTGTCTTTTATCTCCATTATTTACCTGATCATTATTATTATACTGTCCAGAACCCACCTTCTCAAATTTTTTATTCTTCTCCAAATTCCAATGCCCCACTCCTTTGTTATTCCAATTCCCATTTTGTCCCCAACCATTTCCACTTTTGTTCCCATATTGACCCCTAAACTTATTCCCCACTCTTGAGAAATTACTCTTCCCTTTATTTTTCTGATTACCTATATTAGCAGCTTTCCACATAGAATTGCTTGTACCTTCTCCATCTTTAATAATTTTATTTTTCCTATTAGTAAATTCTGTAAATCCTTCATCATCAATCACATTTTTCCCTTTATCTTCCTTGCTAATCCCACTGCCACCATTTTGCATAGATTTAGCACCCATCATACTAGCCATACAGACCTTATCTATGTGCCCAAACACTTTACAATGACTGCATCTAGATGGCATCCAAGCATATTCCACATCAAAGCTTTGAATAACAGCAGAATTAGTAACAAAATCCCACGTTGAGATATCAATGTTTCTTTTCCATTCTTTATCAGCTGACATTTCGATAAGGATCCTAGCATAAGCATTTCTCCCTTTATGTTCCAAACACATCTCCTCAGTAAAAGAATCAAACGCAAGAGGAATTCCCAATTTACTAGCAATAATGCACAGATTATCCCCACTCCAAACCTCCAAAGGTAAGTCATAAATCTTGACCCAAACCGGAATCTTATCATGTCTATTTTTAGTTAAAGTCAAACCTGGTCTCCATCTTTGTAGAAATAAAGGCATATTATTGAACATTAGCCATGGACTTCCTTCAAGAATAGATAACATCCCTTGTTCATCACTGAATTTAAAAAAGAAGAATCCTTTATTATTCATGAATACCTCTTCAAGACCCACATTCTTCCATAGCCTTCTTACCTCCTTTTGAATCACTGGAAAAGCCAATTTCTTATCAATCATATATCCATATAAAGTATTCACATAAGGAATACTCGCATTTTTTAGATTTTCAATTGGGATAATAACAGGACCATCTTCTTCACCTTTTTCCCCTGGAATATATCTAACATCAATCTTACCCTTATGCCTATTCCCTTTTAACACACCAGCATAAGAGTTCTTTAAATTCCCCTGCACATCCTTCTCCATCGAATTTCCAATTTTAGCTGCTCCCAAAATAGAAGGAAAGGTATTAATACTATTAATAACAGTGCCTGCAACCAAATTCCCATTATTATCATTACTAATATTATTAATATCCTCCTCCTCCATCATTATTTCCTCATCTTCACTAGTTTCCTCCTCACTTGAATCAACTTCCCCCTCTTCATCTTCTGAACTCTCTTCTTCATTATCATCTCCCAACTTATTCTCCTTCTTATCCACTTTCAAATCATCCATATCCATATTCTGAATTATACCCTTATCAACTCCCTTTCCCACCTGTCCTTCTTCCTTCAATTCATTCAGAAACTGAAATCCCACTCCTGGAATGAAATCTTCATTATTATTAGCCCTTTTCTTCCCATCAGTTATTATCTTCACAACTTCATTATCTTCCCTATTAGAGTTATTCTGAATTTTAACATCCATCACCGATATGGTAGGGTTCACATTAACCATTTCACTAGTAACATTCTTCAATTCAGAGATTGGACTCAAAACTTCATTATTCATCATCAACCCATCCCAATTTTTCATCAAATTAGCAGTATTACCAGTTGGGATAGAAATAACATGAGAACTTACCTTTTTAGAATCACCAGACAACCCTTTCTTCAATTCCTTCTCCTTCCCATCAGATCCCGGTATAGAAATGTTAGAATCCGACTCAAAAACTGAGACAGATTCCGATTCTTCTCCCGTTTCCTCTTCTGAACCATCTTCATTGAAGAACTCTTCAGTATCCATCGGAGCTAATTTATCCACCTTCTTCCTAGCTCTGTTCTTAATCCTGAAAGATTTCCCCTCCATTTTCCATCCCGCTTTGCTAATCCCAGATGCAACAGCTCCAGTCACACTTGGTTTGCGACGAGCTTTGTAGATCGTGGCAGATGATTGTTCAATTACCCCAGGAGGAACAAGATCATTCACCTCCATTTCAGTTTTTGTATAACGAACAACAGCACTTTTATCCGGAGGTTTAACCTTCACGTCCTTCAATCTATCCGACTTGGAAGATGCTCCCATTAAATCAACGGAATTAGGAAAGAAATTGCTTCACCAATTAGCATTGTTTAATTCTTAGCATTATTTCATTCTTGAGTTCCACATTGGAAGTCTATGCAATTTAGCAAAGCATTGATGAGCATTGTTTAATGAATTCCACAATAGAAGTAACCTTTGCAATTTAGCAAAGATTTGATGAGCATTGTTTAATTCTTTAGTTCCACAATAGAAGTGTATGCACTTTAAGCAAAGCTTTGATGAGCGTTGTTTCATTCTTGCTACAATAGAAGTCTATGCAATATAGCAAAGCTTTGATGAGTATTGTTTATCTCTTGAGTTCCACAATAGAAGTCTATGCAATTTAAGCAAAGCTTTGTGTGCATTGTTTAATTTTCGAGTTCCACAATAGAAGTCTACGCAATTTAGCAACGCTTTGATGAGCATTGTTTAGATCTTGTGTTCCACAATAGAATTCTATGCAATTTAAGCAAATCATTGATGAGGATTGTTTAAATCTTGAGTTCCACAATAGAAGTATATGTAACTTAGCAAAGCTTTGATGATCACTGTTTAATACTTGAGTTCCATAATAGAAGTCTATGCAATTTACCAAAGCTTTGATAAGCATCGTTTAATTCTTGAGTTCCACAATAGAATTCTATGCAATTTAAGCAAGTCTTTGATGAACAGTGTTTGATTCTTAAGTTCCACAATAGAAGTCTTTGCAATTTAGCAAAGCTTTGACGAGCATTGTTTCATTCTTGGGTTCCACATTAGAGGTCTATGCAATTTAACAAAGCATTGATGAGCATTGTTTAATTGTTGAGCTCAACAATAGAAATGTATACACTTTAAACAAAGCTTTGATGAGGATTGTTTCATTCTTGAGTTCCACATTATAAGTCTATGCAATTTAGCAAAGCTTTGATGAGCATAGTTTAATTCTTGGGTTCCACAATAGAAGTAGTCTTCGCAATTTAGCAAAGCTTTGATGACCGTTGTTTAATTCTTGTGTTCCACAATAAAAGTCTGTGCAATTTAAGCAAAGCTTTGATGAGCATTGCTTCATTCTTGAGTTCCACATTAGAAGTCTATGGAATTTAAGAATGTTTTGATGAGCATTGTTTAATTCTAGAGTTGCACAATAGAAGTAGCCTTCGTAATTTAGTATAAGTTTGATGAGCCTTGTTTAATTCTTGAGTTCCATAATAAAAGTCAGTGCAATTATAGAAAAGCTTTGATGAGCATTGTTTCATTCTTGAGTTCCACATTATAAGTCTATGCAATTTAGAAATGCTTTGATGAGCATTGTTTAATTCTAGAGTTGCACAATAGAAGTAGCCTTCGTAATTTAGCATAGTTTTGATGAGCATTGGTTAATTCAAGAGTTGCACAATAGAAGTAGCCTTTGTAATTTAGCATAGTTTTGATGAGCATAGCTATATTCTTGAGTTCCACAATAGAAGTCTATGCAATTTAAACAAGGCTTCTTAATTTACCATAGTTTTGATGAGCATTGTTTCATTCTTGAGTTCCACATTAGAATTCTATGCAATCTAGCAATGCTTTGATGAGCATTGTTTAATTCTAGAGTTGCTCAATAGAAGTAGCCTTCGTAATTTTGCATAGTTTTGATGAGCATTGTTTTGTTCTTGAGTTCCACAATAGAAGTCTATGCAATTTAAACAAGGCTTTGATGAGCATTGTTTCATTCTTGAGTTCCACAATAGAGTTCTATGCAATTTAAGCAAAGCTTTGATGAGCATTGTTTAATTCTTGAGTTCCACAATTGAATTCGATGCAATTTAAGCAAAACTTTGACGAGGATTGTTTAATTCATGAGTTCCATAATAGAAGTCTATGTAACTTGCAATGCTTTGATGCGCATTGCTTAATACTTGAGTTCCACAATAGAAGTGTATCCAATGTAGCAAAGCTATAATGAGCATCGTTTAATTCATGAGTTCCACATTAGAAGTCTACGCAATATAAGAAAAGCTTTGATGAGCATTGTTTGATTTATTAGTTCCACGAAGTCTATGCAATTTAGCAAAGCTTTGATGAGCATTATTTCATTCTTGAGTTCCACATTGGAAGTCTATGCAATTTAGCAAAGCATTGATGAGCATTGTTTAATGAATTCCACAATAGAAGTAACCTTTGCAATTTAGCAAAGATTTGATGAGCATTGTTTAATTCTTTAGTTCCACAATAGAAGTGTATGCACTTTAAGCAAAGCTTTGATGAGCGTTGTTTCATTCTTGCTACAATAGAAGTCTATGCAATATAGCAAAGCTTTGATGAGTATTGTTTATCTCTTGAGTTCCATAATAGAAGTCTATGCAATTTAAGCAAAGCTTTGTGTGCATTGTTTAATTTTCGAGTTCCACAATAGAAGTCTACGCAATTTAGCAACGCTTTGATGAGCATTGTTTAGATCTTGTGTTCCACAATAGAATTCTATGCAATTTAAGCAAATCATTGATGAGGATTGTTTAAATCTTGAGTTCCACAATAGAAGTATATGTAACTTAGCAAAGCTTTGATGATCATTGTTTAATACTTGAGTTCCATAATAGAAGTCTATGCAATTTACCAAAGCTTTGATAAGCGTCGTTTAATTCTTGAGTTCCACAATAGAAGTCTATGCAATTTAAGCAAGTCTTTGATGAACAGTGTTTGATTCTTGAGTTCCACAATAGAAGTCTTTGCAATTTAGCAAAGCTTTGACGAGCATTGTTTCATTCTTGGGTTCCACATTAGAGGTCTATGCAATTTAACAAAGCATTGATGAGCATTGTTTAATTGTTGAGCTCAACAATAGAAATGTATACACTTTAAACAAAGCTTTGATGAGGATTGTTTCATTCTTGAGTTCCACATTATAAGTCTATGCAATTTAGCAAAGCTTTGATGAGCATAGTTTAATTCTTGGGTTCCACAATAGAAGTAGTCTTCGCAATTTAGCAAAGCTTTGATGACCGTTGTTTAATTCTTGTGTTCCATAATAAAAGTCTGTGCAATTTAAGCAAAGCTTTGATGAGCATTGCTTCATTCTTGAGTTCCACATTAGAAGTCTATGGAATTTAAGAATGTTTTGATGAGCATTGTTTAATTCTAGAGTTGCATAATAGAAGTAGCCTTCGTAATTTAGTATAAGTTTGATGAGCCTTGTTTAATTCTTGAGTTCCATAATAAAAGTCAGTGCAATTATAGAAAAGCTTTGATGAGCATTGTTTCATTCTTGAGTTCCACATTATAAGTCTATGCAATTTAGAAATGCTTTGATGAGCATTGTTTAATTCTAGAGTTGCACAATAGAAGTAGCCTTCGTAATTTAGCATAGTTTTGATGAGCATTGGTTAATTCAAGAGTTGCACAATAGAAGTAGCCTTTGTAATTTAGCATAGTTTTGATGAGCATAGCTATATTCTTGAGTTCCACAATAGAAGTCTATGCAATTTAAACAAGGCTTCTTAATTTACCATAGTTTTGATGAGCATTGTTTCATTCTTGAGTTCCACATTAGAATTCTATGCAATCTAGCAATGCTTTGATGAGCATTGTTTAATTCTAGAGTTGCTCAATAGAAGTAGCCTTCGTAATTTAGCATAGTTTTGACTAGCATTGTTTTGTTCTTGAGTTCCACAATAGAAGTCTATGCAATTTAAACAAGGCTTTGATGAGCATTGTTTCATTCTTGAGTTCCACAATAGAGTTCTATGCAATTTAAGCAAATCTTTGATGAGCATTGTTTAATTCTTGAGTTCCACAATTGAATTCGATGCAATTTAAGCAAAACTTTGACGAGGATTGTTTAATTCATGAGTTCCATAATAGAAGTCTATGTAACTTGCAATGCTTTGATGCGCATTGCTTAATACTTGAGTTCCACAATAGAAGTGTATCCAATGTAGCAAAGCTATAATGAGCATCGTTTAATTCTTGAGTTCCACATTAGAAGTCTACGCAATATAAGAAAAGCTTTGATGAGCATTGTTTGATTTATTAGTTCCACGAAGTCTATGCAATTTAGCAAAGCTTTGATGAGCATTTTTTCATTCTTGAGTTCCACATTGGAAGTCTATGCAATTTAGCAAAGCATTGATGAGCATTGTTTAATGAATTCCACAATAGAAGTAACCTTTGCAATTTAGCAAAGATTTGATGAGCATTGTTTAATTCTTTAGTTCCACAATAGAAGTGTATGCACTTTAAGCAAAGCTTTGATGAGCGTTGTTTCATTCTTGCTACAATAGAAGTCTATGCAATATAGCAAAGCTTTGATGAGTATTGTTTATCTCTTGAGTTCCACAATAGAAGTCTATGCAATTTAAGCAAAGCTTTGTGTGCATTGTTTAATTTTCGAGTTCCACAATAGAAGTCTACGCAATTTAGCAACGCTTTGATGAGCATTGTTTAGATCTTGTGTTCCACAATAGAATTCTATGCAATTTAAGCAAATCATTGATGAGGATTGTTTAAATCTTGAGTTCCACAATAGAAGTATATGTAACTTAGCAAAGCCTTGATGATCATTGTTTAATACTTGAGTTCCATAATAGAAGTCTATGCAATTTACCAAAGCTTTGATAAGCATCGTTTAATTCTTGAGTTCCACAATAGAAGTCTATGCAATTTAAGCAAGTCTTTGATGAACAGTGTTTGATTCTTGAGTTCCACAATAGAAGTCTTTGCAATTTAGCAAAGCTTTGACGAGCATTGTTTCATTCTTGGGTTCCACATTAGAGGTCTATGCAATTTAACAAAGCATTGATGAGCATTGTTTAATTGTTGAGCTCAACAATAGAAATGTATACACTTTAAACAAAGCTTTGATGAGGATTGTTTCATTCTTGAGTTCCACATTATAAGTCTATGCAATTTAGCAAAGCTTTGATGAGCATAGTTTAATTCTTGGGTTCCACAATAGAAGTAGTCTTCGCAATTTAGCAAAGCTTTGATGACCGTTGTTTAATTCTTGTGTTCCACAATAAAAGTCTGTGCAATTTAAGCAAAGCTTTGATGAGCATTGCTTCATTCTTGAGTTCCACATTAGAAGTCTATGGAATTTAAGAATGTTTTGTTGAGCATTGTTTAATTCTAGAGTTGCACAATAGAAGTAGCCTTCGTAATTTAGTATAAGTTTGATGAGCCTTGTTTAATTCTTGAGTTCCATAATAAAAGTCAGTGCAATTATAGAAAAGCTTTGATGAGCATTGTTTCATTCTTGAGTTCCACATTATAAGTCTATGCAATTTAGAAATGCTTTGATGAGCATTGTTTAATTCTAAAGTTGCACAATAGAAGTAGCCTTCGTAATTTAGCATAGTTTTGATGAGCATTGGTTAATTCAAGTGTTGCACAATAGAAGTAGCCTTTGTAATTTAGCATAGTTTTGATGAGCATTGCTATATTCTTGAGTTCCACAATAGAAGTCTATGCAATTTAAACAAGGCTTCTTAATTTACCATAGTTTTGATGAGCATTGTTTCATTCTTGAGTTCCATATTAGAAGTCTATGCAATCTAGCAATGCTTTGATGAGCATTGTTTAATTCTAGAGTTGCACAATAGAAGTAGCCTTCGTAATTTAGCATAGTTTTGATGAGCATTGTTTTGTTCTTGAGTTCCACAATAGAAGTCTATGCAATTTAAACAAGGCTTTGATGAGCATTGTTTCATTCTTGAGTTCCACAATAGAGTTCTATGCAATTTAAGCAAAGCTTTGATGAGCATTGTTTAATTCTTGAGTTCCACAATTGAATTCGATGCAATTTAAGCAAAACTTTGACGAGGATTGTTTAATTCATGAGTTCCATAATAGAAGTCTATGTAACTTGCAATGCTTTGATGCGCATTGCTTAATACTTGAGTTCCACAATAGAAGTGTATCCAATGTAGCAAAGCTATAATGAGCATCGTTTAATTCTTGAGTTCCACATTAGAAGTCTACGCAATATAAGAAAAGCTTTGATGAGCATTGTTTGATTTATTAGTTCCACGAAGTCTATGCAATTTAGCAAAGCTTTGATGAGCATTATTTCATTCTTGAGTTCCACATTGGAAGTCTATGCAATTTAGCAAAGCATTGATGAGCATTGTTTAATGAATTCCACAATAGAAGTAACCTTTGCAATTTAGCAAAGATTTGATGAGCATTGTTTAATTCTTTAGTTCCACAATAGAAGTGTATGCACTTTAAGCAAAGCTTTGATGAGCGTTGTTTCATTCTTGCTACAATAGAAGTCTATGCAATATAGCAAAGCTTTGATGAGTATTGTTTATCTCTTGAGTTCCACAATAGAAGTCTATGCAATTTAAGCAAAGCTTTGTGTGCATTGTTTAATTTTCGAGTTCCACAATAGAAGTCTACGCAATTTAGCAACGCTTTGATGAGCATTGTTTAGATCTTGTGTTCCACAATAGAATTCTATGCAATTTAAGCAAATCATTGATGAGGATTGTTTAAATCTTGAGTTCCACAATAGAAGTATATGTAACTTAGCAAAGCTTTGATGATCATTGTTTAATACTTGAGTTCAATAATAGAAGTCTATGCAATTTACCAAAGCTTTGATAAGCATCGTTTAATTCTTGAGTTCCACAATAGAAGTCTATGCAATTTAAGCAAGTCTTTGATGAACAGTCTTTGATTCTTGAGTTCCACAATAGAAGTCTTTGCAATTTAGCAAAGCTTTGACGAGCATTGTTTCATTCTTGGGTTCCACATTAGAGGTCTATGCAATTTAACAAAGCATTGATGAGCATTGTTTAATTGTTGAGCTCCACAATAGAAATGTATACACTTTACACAAAGCTTTGATGAGGATTGTTTCATTCTTGAGTTCCACATTATAAGTCTATGCAATTTAGCAAAGCTTTGATGAGCATAGTTTAATTCTTGGGTTCCACAATAGAAGTAGTCTTCGCAATTTAGCAAAGCTTTGATGACCGTTGTTTAATTCTTGTGTTCCACAATAAAAGTCTGTGCAATTTAAGCAAAGCTTTGATGAGCATTGCTTCATTCTTGAGTTCCACATTAGAAGTCTATGGAATTTAAGAATGTTTTGATGAGCATTGTTTAATTCTAGAGTTGCACAATAGAAGTAGCCTTCGTAATTTAGTATAAGTTTGATGAGCCTTGTTTAATTCTTGAGTTCCATAATAAAAGTCAGTGCAATTATAGAAAAGCTTTGATGAGCATTGTTTCATTCTTGAGTTCCACATTATAAGTCTATGCAATTTAGAAATGCTTTGATGAGCATTGTTTAATTCTAGAGTTGCACAATAGAAGTAGCCTTCGTAATTTAGCATAGTTTTGATGAGCATTGGTTAATTCAAGAGTTGCACAATAGAAGTAGCCTTTGTAATTTAGCATAGTTTTGATGAGCATAGCTATATTCTTGAGTTCCACAATAGAAGTCTATGCAATTTAAACAAGGCTTCTTAATTTACCATAGTTTTGATGAGCATTGTTTCATTCTTGAGTTCCACATTAGAATTCTATGCAATCTAGCAATGCTTTGATGAGCATTGTTTAATTCTAGAGTTGCTCAATAGAAGTAGCCTTCGTAATTTAGCATAGTTTTGATGAGCATTGTTTTGTTCTTGAGTTCCACAATAGAAGTCTATGCAATTTAAACAAGGCTTTGATGAGCATTGTTTCATTCTTGAGTTCCACAATAGAGTTCTATGCAATTTAAGCAAAGCTTTGATGAGCATTGTTTAATTCTTGAGTTCCACAATTGAATTCGATGCAATTTAAGCAAAACTTTGACGAGGATTGTTTAATTAATGAGTTCCATAATAGAAGTCTATGTAACTTGCAATGCTTTGATGCGCATTGCTTAATACTTGAGTTCCACAATAGAAGTGTATCCAATGTAGCAAAGCTATAATGAGCATCGTTTAATTCTTGAGTTCCACATTAGAAGTCTACGCAATATAAGAAAAGCTTTGATGAGCATTGTTTGATTTATTAGTTCCACGAAGTCTATGCAATTTAGCAAAGCTTTGATGAGCATTATTTCATTCTTGAGTTCCACATTGGAAGTCTATGCAATTTAGCAAAGCATTGATGAGCATTGTTTAATGAATTCCACAATAGAAGTAACCTTTGCAATTTAGCAAAGATTTGATGAGCATTGTTTAATTCTTTAGTTCCACAATAGAAGTGTATGCACTTTAAGCAAAGCTTTGATGAGCGTTGTTTCATTCTTGCTACAATAGAAGTCTATGCAATATAGCAAAGCTTTGATGAGTATTGTTTATCTCTTGAGTTCCACAATAGAAGTCTATGCAATTTAAGCAAAGCTTTGTGTGCATTGTTTAATTTTCGAGTTCCACAATAGAAGTCTACGCAATTTAGCAACGCTTTGATGAGCATTGTTTAGATCTTGTGTTCCACAATAGAATTCTATGCAATTTAAGCAAATCATTGATGAGGATTGTTTAAATCTTGAGTTCCACAATAGAAGTATATGTAACTTAGCAAAGCTTTGATGATCATTGTTTAATACTTGAGTTCCATAATAGAAGTCTATGCAATTTACCAAAGCTTTGATAAGCGTCGTTTAATTCTTGAGTTCCACAATAGAAGTCTATGCAATTTAAGCAAGTCTTTGATGAACAGTGTTTGATTCTTGAGTTCCACAATAGAAGTCTTTGCAATTTAGCAAAGCTTTGACGAGCATTGTTTCATTCTTGGGTTCCACATTAGAGGTCTATGCAATTTAACAAAGCATTGATGAGCATTGTTTAATTGTTGAGCTCCACAATAGAAATGTATACACTTTAAACAAAGCTTTGATAAGGATTGTTTCATTCTTGAGTTCCACATTATAAGTCTATGCAATTTAGCAAAGCTTTGATGAGCATAGTTTAATTCTTGGGTTCCACAATAGAAGTAGTCTTCGCAATTTAGCAAAGCTTTGATGACCGTTGTTTAATTCTTGTGTTCCACAATAAAAGTCTGTGCAATTTAAGCAAAGCTTTGACGAGCATTGCTTCATTCTTGAGTTCCACATTAGAAGTCTATGGAATTTAAGAATGTTTTGATGAGCATTGTTTAATTCTAGAGTTGCACAATAGAAGTAGCCTTCGTAATTTAGTATAAGTTTGATGAGCCTTGTTTAATTCTTGAGTTCCATAATAAAAGTCAGTGCAATTATAGAAAAGCTTTGATGAGCATTGTTTCATTCTTGAGTTCCACATTATAAGTCTATGCAATTTAGAAATGCTTTGATGAGCATTGTTTAATTCTAGAGTTGCACAATAGAAGTAGCCTTCGTAATTTAGCATAGTTTTGATGAGCATTGGTTAATTCAAGAGTTGCACAATAGAAGTAGCCTTTGTAATTTAGCATAGTTTTGATGAGCATAGCTATATTCTTGAGTTCCACAATAGAAGTCTATGCAATTTAAACAAGGCTTCTTAATTTACCATAGTTTTGATGAGCATTGTTTCATTCTTGAGTTCCACATTAGAATTCTATGCAATCTAGCAATGCTTTGATGAGCATTGTTTAATTCTAGAGTTGCTCAATAGAAGTAGCCTTCGTAATTTAGCATAGTTTTGATGAGCATTGTTTTGTTCTTGAGTTCCACAATAGAAGTCTATGCAATTTAAACAAGGCTTTGATGAGGATTGTTTCATTCTTGAGTTCCACAATAGAGTTCTATGCAATTTAAGCAAAGCTTTGATGAGCATTGTTTAATTCTTGAGTTCCACAATTGAATTCGATGCAATTTAAGCAAAACTTTGACGAGGATTGTTTAATTAATGAGTTCCATAATAGAAGTCTATGTAACTTGCAATGCTTTGATGCGCATTGCTTAATACTTGAGTTCCACAATAGAAGTGTATCCAATGTAGCAAAGCTATAATGAGCATCGTTTAATTCTTGAGTTCCACATTAGAAGTCTACGCAATATAAGAAAAGCTTTGATGAGCATTGTTTGATTTATTAGTTCCACGAAGTCTATGCAATTTAGCAAAGCTTTGATGAGCATTATTTCATTCTTGAGTTCCATATTGGAAGTCTATGCAATTTAGCAAAGCATTGATGAGCATTGTTTAATGAATTCCACAATAGAAGTAACCTTTGCAATTTAGCAAAGATTTGATGAGCATTGTTTAATTCTTTAGTTCCACAATAGAAGTGTATGCACTTTAAGCAAAGCTTTGATGAGCGTTGTTTCATTCTTGCTACAATAGAAGTCTATGCAATATAGCAAAGCTTTGATGAGTATTGTTTATCTCTTGAGTTCCACAATAGAAGTCTATGCAATTTAAGCAAAGCTTTGTGTGCATTGTTTAATTTTCGAGTTCCACAATAGAAGTCTACGCAATTTAGCAACGCTTTGATGAGCATTGTTTATATCTTGTGTTCCACAATAGAATTCTATGCAATTTAAGCAAATCATTGATGAGGATTGTTTAAATCTTGAGTTCCACAATAGAAGTATATGTAACTTAGCAAAGCTTTGATGATCATTGTTTAATACTTGAGTTCCATAATAGAAGTCTATGCAATTTACCAAAGCTTTGATAAGCGTCGTTTAATTCTTGAGTTCCACAATAGAAGTCTATGCAATTTAAGCAAGTCTTTGATGAACAGTGTTTGATTCTTGAGTTCCACAATAGAAGTCTTTGCAATTTAGCAAAGCTTTGACGAGCATTGTTTCATTCTTGGGTTCCACATTAGAGGTCTATTCAATTTAACAAAGCATTGATGAGCATTGTTTAATTGTTGAGCTCAACAATAGAAATGTATACACTTTAAACAAAGCTTTGATGAGGATTGTTTCATTCTTGAGTTCCACATTATAAGTCTATGCAATTTAGCAAAGCTTTGATGAGCATAGTTTAATTCTTGGGTTCCACAATAGAAGTAGTCTTCGCAATTTAGCAAAGCTTTGATGACCGTTGTTTAATTCTTGTGTTCCACAATAAAAGTCTGTGCAATTTAAGCAAAGCTTTGATGAGCATTGCTTCATTCTTGAGTTCCACATTAGAAGTCTATGGAATTTAAGAATGTTTTGATGAGCATTGTTTAATTCTAGAGTTGCACAATAGAAGTAGCCTTCGTAATTTAGTATAAGTTTGATGAGCCTTGTTTAATTCTTGAGTTCCATAATAAAAGTCAGTGCAATTATAGAAAAGCTTTGATGAGCATTGTTTCATTCTTGAGTTCCACATTATAAGTCTATGCAATTTAGAAATGCTTTGATGAGCATTGTTTAATTCTAGAGTTGCACAATAGAAGTAGCCTTCGTAATTTAGCATAGTTTTGATGAGCATTGGTTAATTCAAGAGTTGCACAATAGAAGTAGCCTTTGTAATTTAGCATAGTTTTGATGAGCATAGCTATATTCTTGAGTTCCACAATAGAAGTCTATGCAATTTAAACAAGGCTTCTTAATTTACCATAGTTTTGATGAGCATTGTTTCATTCTTGAGTTCCACATTAGAATTCTATGCAATCTAGCAATGCTTTGATGAGCATTGTTTAATTCTAGAGTTGCTCAATAGAAGTAGCCTTCGTAATTTAGCATAGTTTTGACTAGCATTGTTTTGTTCTTGAGTTCCACAATAGAAGTCTATGCAATTTAAACAAGGCTTTGATGAGCATTGTTTCATTCTTGAGTTCCACAATAGAGTTCTATGCAATTTAAGCAAAGATTTGATGAGCATTGTTTAATTCTTGAGTTCCACAATTGAATTCGATGCAATTTAAGCAAAACTTTGACGAGGATTGTTTAATTCATGAGTTCCATAATAGAAGTCTATGTAACTTGCAATGCTTTGATGCGCATTGCTTAATACTTGAGTTCCACAATAGAAGTGTATCCAATGTAGCAAAGCTATAATGAGCATCGTTTAATTCTTGAGTTCCACATTAGAAGTCTACGCAATATAAGAAAAGCTTTGATGAGCATTGTTTGATTTATTAGTTCCACGAAGTCTATGCAATTTAGCAAAGCTTTGATGAGCATTTTTTCATTCTTGAGTTCCACATTGGAAGTCTATGCAATTTAGCAAAGCATTGATGAGCATTGTTTAATGAATTCCACAATAGAAGTAACCTTTGCAATTTAGCAAAGATTTGATGAGCATTGTTTAATTCTTTAGTTCCACAATAGAAGTGTATGCACTTTAAGCAAAGCTTTGATGAGCGTTGTTTCATTCTTGCTACAATAGAAGTCTATGCAATATAGCAAAGCTTTGATGAGTATTGTTTATCTCTTGAGTTCCACAATAGAAGTCTATGCAATTTAAGCAAAGCTTTGTGTGCATTGTTTAATTTTCGAGTTCCACAATAGAAGTCTACGCAATTTAGCAACGCTTTGATGAGCATTGTTTAGATCTTGTGTTCCACAATAGAATTCTATGCAATTTAAGCAAATCATTGATGAGGATTGTTTAAATCTTGAGTTCCACAATAGAAGTATATGTAACTTAGCAAAGCTTTGATGATCATTGTTTAATACTTGAGTTCCATAATAGAAGTCTATGCAATTTACCAAAGCTTTGATAAGCATCGTTTAATTCTTGAGTTCCACAATAGAAGTCTATGCAATTTAAGCAAGTCTTTGATGAACAGTGTTTGATTCTTGAGTTCCACAATAGAAGTCTTTGCAATTTAGCAAAGCTTTGACGAGCATTGTTTCATTCTTGGGTTCCACATTAGAGGTCTATGCAATTTAACAAAGCATTGATGAGCATTGTTTAATTGTTGAGCTCAACAATAGAAATGTATACACTTTAAACAAAGCTTTGATGAGGATTGTTTCATTCTTGAGTTCCACATTATAAGTCTATGCAATTTAGCAAAGCTTTGATGAGCATAGTTTAATTCTTGGGTTCCACAATAGAAGTAGTCTTCGCAATTTAGCAAAGCTTTGATGACCGTTGTTTAATTCTTGTGTTCCACAATAAAAGTCTGTGCAATTTAAGCAAAGCTTTGATGAGCATTGCTTCATTCTTGAGTTCCACATTAGAAGTCTATGGAATTTAAGAATGTTTTGATGAGCATTGTTTAATTCTAGAGTTGCACAATAGAAGTAGCCTTCGTAATTTAGTATAAGTTTGATGAGCCTTGTTTAATTCTTGAGTTCCATAATAAAAGTCAGTGCAATTATAGAAAAGCTTTGATGAGCATTGTTTCATTCTTGAGTTCCACATTATAAGTCTATGCAATTTAGAAATGCTTTGATGAGCATTGTTTAATTCTAGAGTTGCACAATAGAAGTAGCCTTCGTAATTTAGCATAGTTTTGATGAGCATTGGTTAATTCAAGAGTTGCACAATAGAAGTAGCCTTTGTAATTTAGCATAGTTTTGATGAGCATAGCTATATTCTTGAGTTCCACAATAGAAGTCTATGCAATTTAAACAAGGCTTCTTAATTTACCATAGTTTTGATGAGCATTGTTTCATTCTTGAGTTCCACATTAGAATTCTATGCAATCTAGCAATGCTTTGATGAGCATTGTTTAATTCTAGAGTTGCACAATAGAAGTAGCTTTCGTAATTTAGCATAGTTTTGATGAGCATTGTTTTGTTCTTGAGTTCCACAATAGAAGTCTATGCAATTTAAACAAGGCTTTGATGAGCATTGTTTCATTCTTGAGTTCCATAATAGAGTTCTATGCAATTTAAGCAAAGCTTTGATGAGCATTGTTAAATTCTTGAGTTCCACAATTGAATTCGATGCAATTTAAGCAAAACTTTGACGAGGATTGTTTAATTCATGAGTTCCATAATAGAAGTCTATGTAACTTGCAATGCTTTGATGCGCATTGCTTAATACTTGAGTTCCACAATAGAAGTGTATCCAATGTAGCAAAGCTATAATGAGCATCGTTTAATTCTTGAGTTCCACATTAGAAGTCTACGCAATATAAGAAAAGCTTTGATGAGCATTGTTTGATTTATTAGTTCCACGAAGTCTATGCAATTTAGCAAAGCTTTGATGAGCATTATTTCATTCTTGAGTTCCACATTGGAAGTCTATGCAATTTAGCAAAGCATTGATGAGCATTGTTTAATGAATTCCACAATAGAAGTAACCTTTGCAATTTAGCAAAGATTTGATGAGCATTGTTTAATTCTTTAGTTCCACAATAGAAGTGTATGCACTTTAAGCAAAGCTTTGATGAGCGTTGTTTCATTCTTGCTACAATAGAAGTCTATGCAATATAGCAAAGCTTTGATGAGTATTGTTTATCTCTTGAGTTCCACAATAGAAGTCTATGCAATTTAAGCAAAGCTTTGTGTGCATTGTTTAATTTTCGAGTTCCACAATAGAAGTCTACGCAATTTAGCAACGCTTTGATGAGCATTGTTTAGATCTTGTGTTCCACAATAGAATTCTATGCAATTTAAGCAAATCATTGATGAGGATTGTTTAAATCTTGAGTTCCACAATAGAAGTATATGTAACTTAGCAAAGCTTTGATGATCATTGTTTAATACTTGAGTTCCATAATAGAAGTCTATGCAATTTACCAAAGCTTTGATAAGCGTCGTTTAATTCTTGAGTTCCACAATAGAAGTCTATGCAATTTAAGCAAGTCTTTGATGAACAGTGTTTGATTCTTGAGTTCCACAATAGAAGTCTTTGCAATTTAGCAAAGCTTTGACGAGCATTGTTTCATTCTTGGGTTCCACATTAGAGGTCTATGCAATTTAACAAAGCATTGATGAGCATTGTTTAATTGTTGAGCTCAACAATAGAAATGTATACACTTTAAACAAAGCTTTGATGAGGATTGTTTCATTCTTGAGTTCCACATTATAAGTCTATGCAATTTAGCAAAGCTTTGATGAGCATAGTTTAATTCTTGGGTTCCACAATAGAAGTAGTCTTCGCAATTTAGCAAAGCTTTGATGACCGTTGTTTAATTCTTGTGTTCCACAATAAAAGTCTGTGCAATTTAAGCAAAGCTTTGATGAGCATTGCTTCATTCTTGAGTTCCACATTAGAAGTCTATGGAATTTAAGAATGTTTTGATGAGCATTGTTTAATTCTAGAGTTGCACAATAGAAGTAGCCTTCGTAATTTAGTATAAGTTTGATGAGCCTTGTTTAATTCTTGAGTTCCATAATAAAAGTCAGTGCAATTATAGAAAAGCTTTGATGAGCATTGTTTCATTCTTGAGTTCCACATTATAAGTCTATGCAATTTAGAAATGCTTTGATGAGCATTGTTTAATTCTAGAGTTGCACAATAGAAGTAGCCTTCGTAATTTAGCATAGTTTTGATGAGCATTGGTTAATTCAAGAGTTGCACAATAGAAGTAGCCTTTGTAATTTAGCATAGTTTTGATGAGCATAGCTATATTCTTGAGTTCCACAATAGAAGTCTATGCAATTTAAACAAGGCTTCGTAATTTACCATAGTTTTGATGAGCATTGTTTCATTCTTGAGTTCCACATTAGAATTCTATGCAATCTAGCAATGCTTTGATGAGCATTGTTTAATTCTAGAGTTGCTCAATAGAAGTAGCCTTCGTAATTTAGCATAGTTTTGACTAGCATTGTTTTGTTCTTGAGTTCCACAATAGAAGTCTATGCAATTTAAACAAGGCTTTGATGAGCATTGTTTCATTCTTGAGTTCCACAATAGAGTTCTATGCAATTTAAGCAAAGCTTTGATGAGCATTGTTTAATTCTTGAGTTCCACAATTGAATTCGATGCAATTTAAGCAAAACTTTGACGAGGATTGTTTAATTCATGAGTTCCATAATAGAAGTCTATGTAACTTGCAATGCTTTGATGCGCATTGCTTAATACTTGAGTTCCACAATAGAAGTGTATCCAATGTAGCAAAGCTATAATGAGCATCGTTTAATTCTTGAGTTCCACATTAGAAGTCTACGCAATATAAGAAAAGCTTTGATGAGCATTGTTTGATTTATTAGTTCCACGAAGTCTATGCAATTTAGCAAAGCTTTGATGAGCATTTTTTCATTCTTGAGTTCCACATTGGAAGTCTATGCAATTTAGCAAAGCATTGATGAGCATTGTTTAATGAATTCCACAATAGAAGTAACCTTTGCAATTTAGCAAAGATTTGATGAGCATTGTTTAATTCTTTAGTTCCACAATAGAAGTGTATGCACTTTAAGCAAAGCTTTGATGAGCGTTGTTTCATTCTTGCTACAATAGAAGTCTATGCAATATAGCAAAGCTTTGATGAGTATTGTTTATCTCTTGAGTTCCACAATAGAAGTCTATGCAATTTAAGCAAAGCTTTGTGTGCATTGTTTAATTTTCGAGTTCCACAATAGAAGTCTACGCAATTTAGCAATGCTTTGATGAGCATTGTTTAGATCTTGTGTTCCACAATAGAATTCTATGCAATTTAAGCAAATCATTGATGAGGATTGTTTAAATCTTGAGTTCCACAATAGAAGTATATGTAACTTAGCAAAGCTTTGATGATCATTGTTTAATACTTGAGTTCCATAATAGAAGTCTATGCAATTTACCAAAGCTTTGATAAGCATCGTTTAATTCTTGAGTTCCACAATAGAAGTCTATGCAATTTAAGCAAGTCTTTGATGAACAGTGTTTGATTCTTGAGTTCCACAATAGAAGTCTTTGCAATTTAGCAAAGCTTTGACGAGCATTGTTTCATTCATGGGTTCCACATTAGAGGTCTATGCAATTTAACAAAGCATTGATGAGCATTGTTTAATTGTTGAGCTCAACAATAGAAATGTATACACTTTAAACAAAGCTTTGATGAGGATTGTTTCATTCTTGAGTTCCACATTATAAGTCTATGCAATTTAGCAAAGCTTTGATGAGCATAGTTTAATTCTTGGGTTCCACAATAGAAGTAGTCTTCGTAATTTAGCAAAGCTTTGATGACCGTTGTTTAATTCTTGTGTTCCACAATAAAAGTCTGTGCAATTTAAGCAAAGCTTTGATGAGCATTGCTTCATTCTTGAGTTCCACATTAGAAGTCTATGGAATTTAAGAATGTTTTGATGAGCATTGTTTAATTCTAGAGTTGCACAATAGAAGTAGCCTTCGTAATTTAGTATAAGTTTGATGAGCCTTGTTTAATTCTTGAGTTCCATAATAAAAGTCAGTGCAATTATAGAAAAGCTTTGATGAGCATTGTTTCATTCTTGAGTTCCACATTATAAGTCTATGCAATTTAGAAATGCTTTAATGAGCATTGTTTAATTCTAGAGTTGCACAATAGAAGTAGCCTTCGTAATTTAGCATAGTTTTGATGAGCATTGGTTAATTCAAGAGTTGCACAATAGAAGTAGCCTTTGTAATTTAGCATAGTTTTGATGAGCATAGCTATATTCTTGAGTTCCACAATAGAAGTCTATGCAATTTAAACAAGGCTTCGTAATTTACCATAGTTTTGATGAGCATTGTTTCATTCTTGAGTTCCACATTAGAATTCTATGCAATCTAGCAATGCTTTGATGAGCATTGTTTAATTCTAGAGTTGCTCAATAGAAGTAGCCTTCGTAATTTAGCATAGTTTTGACTAGCATTGTTTTGTTCTTGAGTTCCACAATAGAAGTCTATGCAATTTAAACAAGGCTTTGATGAGCATTGTTTCATTCTTGAGTTCCACAATAGAGTTCTATGCAATTTAAGCAAAGCTTTGATGAGCATTGTTTAATTCTTGAGTTCCACAATTGAATTCGATGCAATTTAAGCAAAACTTTGACGAGGATTGTTTAATTCATGAGTTCCATAATAGAAGTCTATGTAACTTGCAATGCTTTGATGCGCATTGCTTAATACTTGAGTTCCACAATAGAAGTGTATCCAATGTAGCAAAGCTATAATGAGCATCGTTTAATTCTTGAGTTCCACATTAGAAGTCTACGCAATATAAGAAAAGCTTTGATGAGCATTGTTTGATTTATTAGTTCCACGAAGTCTATGCAATTTAGCAAAGCTTTGATGAGCATTATTTCATTCTTGAGTTCCACATTGGAAGTCTATGCAATTTAGCAAAGCATTGATGAGCATTGTTTAATGAATTCCACAATAGAAGTAACCTTTGCAATTTAGCAAAGATTTGATGAGCATTGTTTAATTCTTTAGTTCCACAATAGAAGTGTATGCACTTTAAGCAAAGCTTTGATGAGCGTTGTTTCATTCTTGCTACAATAGAAGTCTATGCAATATAGCAAAGCTTTGACGAGTATTGTTTATCTCTTGAGTTCCACAATAGAAGTCTATGCAATTTAAGCAAAGCTTTGTGTGCATTGTTTAATTTTCGAGTTCCACAATAGAAGTCTACGCAATTTAGCAACGCTTTGATGAGCATTGATTAGATCTTGTGTTCCACAATAGAATTCTATGCAATTTAAGCAAATCATTGATGAGGATTGTTTAAATCTTGAGTTCCACAATAGAAGTATATGTAACTTAGCAAAGCTTTGATGATCATTGTTTAATACTTGAGTTCCATAATAGAAGTCTATGCAATTTACCAAAGCTTTGATAAGCATCGTTTAATTCTTGAGTTCCACAATAGAAGTCTATGCAATTTAAGCAAGTCTTTGATGAACAGTGTTTGATTCTTGAGTTCCACAATAGAAGTCTTTGCAATTTAGCAAAGCTTTGACGAGCATTGTTTCATTCATGGGTTCCACATTAGAGGTCTATGCAATTTAACAAAGCATTGATGAGCATTGTTTAATTGTTGAGCTCAACAATAGAAATGTATACACTTTAAACAAAGCTTTGATGAGGATTGTTTCATTCTTGAGTTCCACATTATAAGTCTATGCAATTTAGCAAAGCTTTGATGAGCATAGTTTAATTCTTGGGTTCCACAATAGAAGTAGTCTTCGCAATTTAGCAAAGCTTTGATGACCGTTGTTTAATTCTTGTGTTCCACAATAAAAGTCTGTGCAATTTAAGCAAAGATTTGATGAGCATTGCTTCATTCTTGAGTTCCACATTAGAAGTCTATGGAATTTAAGAATGTTTTGATGAGCATTGTTTAATTCTAGAGTTGCACAATAGAAGTAGCCTTCGTAATTTAGTATAAGTTTGATGAGCCTTGTTTAATTCTTGAGTTCCATAATAAAAGTCAGTGCAATTATAGAAAAGCTTTGATGAGCATTGTTTCATTCTTGAGTTCCACATTATAAGTCTATGCAATTTAGAAATGCTTTGATGAGCATTGTTTAATTCTAGAGTTGCACAATAGAAGTAGCCTTCGTAATTTAGCATAGTTTTGATGAGCATTGGTTAATTCAAGAGTTGCACAATAGAAGTAGCCTTTGTAATTTAGCATAGTTTTGATGAGCATAGCTATATTCTTGAGTTCCACAATAGAAGTCTATGCAATTTAAACAAGGCTTCGTAATTTACCATAGTTTTGATGAGCATTGTTTCATTCTTGAGTTCCACATTAGAATTCTATGCAATTTAGCAATGCTTTGATGAGCATTGTTTAATTCTAGAGTTGCTCAATAGAAGTAGCCTTCGTAATTTAGCATAGTTTTGACTAGCATTGTTTTGTTCTTGAGTTCCACAATAGAAGTCTATGCAATTTAAACAAGGCTTTGATGAGCATTGTTTCATTCTTGAGTTCCACAATAGAGTTCTATGCAATTTAAGCAAAGCTTTGATGAGCATTGTTTAATTCTTGAGTTCCACAATTGAATTCGATGCAATTTAAGCAAAACTTTGACGAGGATTGTTTAATTCATGAGTTCCATAATAGAAGTCTATGTAACTTGCAATGCTTTGATGCGCATTGCTTAATACTTGAGTTCCACAATAGAAGTGTATCCAATGTAGCAAAGCTATAATGAGCATCGTTTAATTCTTGAGTTCCACATTAGAAGTCTACGCAATATAAGAAAAGCTTTGATGAGCATTGTTTGATTTATTAGTTCCACGAAGTCTATGCAATTTAGCAAAGCTTTGATGAGCATTATTTCATTCTTGAGTTCCACATTGGAAGTCTATGCAATTTAGCAAAGCATTGATGAGCATTGTTTAATGAATTCCACAATAGAAGTAACCTTTGCAATTTAGCAAAGATTTGATGAGCATTGTTTAATTCTTTAGTTCCACAATAGAAGTGTATGCACTTTAAGCAAAGCTTTGATGAGCGTTGTTTCATTCTTGCTACAATAGAAGTCTATGCAATATAGCAAAGCTTTGATGAGTATTGTTTATCTCTTGAGTTCCACAATAGAAGTCTATGCAATTTAAGCAAAGCTTTGTGTGCATTGTTTAATTTTCGAGTTCCACAATAGAAGTCTACGCAATTTAGCAACGCTTTGATGAGCATTGTTTAGATCTTGTGTTCCACAATAGAATTCTATGCAATTTAAGCAAATCATTGATGAGGATTGTTTAAATCTTGAGTTCCACAATAGAAGTATATGTAACTTCGCAAAGCTTTGATGATCATTGTTTAATACTTGAGTTCCATAATAGAAGTCTATGCAATTTACCAAAGCTTTGATAAGCGTCGTTTAATTCTTGAGTTCCACAATAGAAGTCTATGCAATTTAAGCAAGTCTTTGATGAACAGTGTTTGATTCTTGAGTTCCACAATAGAAGTCTTTGCAATTTAGCAAAGCTTTGACGAGCATTGTTTCATTCTTGGGTTCCACATTAGAGGTCTATGCAATTTAACAAAGCATTGATGAGCATTGTTTAATTGTTGAGCTCAACAATAGAAATGTATACACTTTAAACAAAGCTTTGATGAGGATTGTTTCATTCTTGAGTTCCACATTATAAGTCTATGCAATTTAGCAAAGCTTTGATGAGCATAGTTTAATTCTTGGGTTCCACAATAGAAGTAGTCTTCGCAATTTAGCAAAGCTTTGATGACCGTTGTTTAATTCTTGTGTTCCACAATAAAAGTCTGTGCAATTTAAGCAAAGCTTTGATGAGCATTGCTTCATTCTTGAGTTCCACATTAGAAGTCTATGGAATTTAAGAATGTTTTGATGAGCATTGTTTAATTCTAGAGTTGCACAATAGAAGTAGCCTTCGTAATTTAGTATAAGTTTGATGAGCCTTGTTTAATTCTTGAGTTCCATAATAAAAGTCAGTGCAATTATAGAAAAGCTTTGATGAGCATTGTTTCATTCTTGAGTTCCACATTATAAGTCTATGCAATTTAGAAATGCTTTGATGAGCATTGTTTAATTCTAGAGTTGCACAATAGAAGTAGCCTTCGTAATTTAGCATAGTTTTGATGAGCATTGGTTAATTCAAGAGTTGCACAATAGAAGTAGCCTTTGTAATTTAGCATAGTTTTGATGAGCATAGCTATATTCTTGAGTTCCACAATAGAAGTCTATGCAATTTAAACAAGGCTTCTTAATTTACCATAGTTTTGATGAGCATTGTTTCATTCTTGAGTTCCACATTAGAATTCTATGCAATCTAGCAATGCTTTGATGAGCATTGTTTAATTCTAGAGTTGCTCAATAGAAGTAGCCTTCGTAATTTAGCATAGTTTTGACTAGCATTGTTTTGTTCTTGAGTTCCACAATAGAAGTCTATGCAATTTAAACAAGGCTTTGATGAGCATTGTTTCATTCTTGAGTTCCACAATAGAGTTCTATGCAATTTAAGCAAAGCTTTGATGAGCATTGTTTAATTCTTGAGTTCCACAATTGAATTCGATGCAATTTAAGCAAAACTTTGACGAGGATTGTTTAATTCATGAGTTCCATAATAGAAGTCTATGTAACTTGCAATGCTTTGATGCGCATTGCTTAATACTTGAGTTCCACAATAGAAGTGTATCCAATGTAGCAAAGCTATAATGAGCATCGTTTAATTCTTGAGTTCCACATTAGAAGTCTACGCAATATAAGAAAAGCTTTGATGAGCATTGTTTGATTTATTAGTTCCACGAAGTCTATGCAATTTAGCAAAGCTTTGATGAGCATTTTTTCATTCTTGAGTTCCACATTGGAAGTCTATGCAATTTGGCAAAGCATTGATGAGCATTGTTTAATGAATTCCACAATAGAAGTAACCTTTGCAATTTAGCAAAGATTTGATGAGCATTGTTTAATTCTTTAGTTCCACAATAGAAGTGTATGCACTTTAAGCAAAGCTTTGATGAGCGTTGTTTCATTCTTGCTACAATAGAAGTCTATGCAATATAGCAAAGCTTTGATGAGTATTGTTTATCTCTTGAGTTCCACAATAGAAGTCTATGCAATTTAAGCAAAGCTTTGTGTGCATTGTTTAATTTTCGAGTTCCACAATAGAAGTCTACACAATTTAGCAATGCTTTGATGAGCATTGTTTAGATCTTGTGTTCCACAATAGAATTCTATGCAATTTAAGCAAATCATTGATGAGGATTGTTTAAATCTTGAGTTCCACAATAGAAGTATATGTAACTTAGCAAAGCTTTGATGATCATTGTTTAATACTTGAGTTCCATAATAGAAGTCTATGCAATTTACCAAAGCTTTGATAAGCATCGTTTAATTCTTGAGTTCCACAATAGAAGTCTATGCAATTTAAGCAAGTCTTTGATGAACAGTGTTTGATTCTTGAGTTCCACAATAGAAGTCTTTGCAATTTAGCAAAGCTTTGACGAGCATTGTTTCATTCATGGGTTCCACATTAGAGGTCTATGCAATTTAACAAAGCATTGATGAGCATTGTTTAATTGTTGAGCTCAACAATAGAAATGTATACACTTTAAACAAAGCTTTGATGAGGATTGTTTCATTCTTGAGTTCCACATTATAAGTCTATGCAATTTAGCAAAGCTTTGATGAGCATAGTTTAATTCTTGGGTTCCACAATAGAAGTCTATGCAATTTAAGCAAGTCTTTGATGAACAGTGTTTGATTCTTGAGTTCCACAATAGAAGTCTTTGCAATTTAGCAAAGCTTTGACGAGCATTGTTTCATTCATGGGTTCCACATTAGAGGTCTATGCAATTTAACAAAGCATTGATGAGCATTGTTTAATTGTTGAGCTCAACAATAGAAATGTATACACTTTAAACAAAGCTTTGATGAGGATTGTTTCATTCTTGAGTTCCACATTATAAGTCTATGCAATTTAGCAAAGCTTTGATGAGCATAGTTTAATTCTTGGGTTCCACAATAGAAGTAGTCTTCGCAATTTAGCAAAGCTTTGATGACCGTTGTTTAATTCTTGTGTTCCACAATAAAAGTCTGTGCAATTTAAGCAAAGATTTGATGAGCATTGCTTCATTCTTGAGTTCCACATTAGAAGTCTATGGAATTTAAGAATGTTTTGATGAGCATTGTTTAATTCTAGAGTTGCACAATAGAAGTAGCCTTCGTAATTTAGTATAAGTTTGATGAGCCTTGTTTAATTCTTGAGTTCCATAATAAAAGTCAGTGCAATTATAGAAAAGCTTTGATGAGCATTGTTTCATTCTTGAGTTCCACATTATAAGTCTATGCAATTTAGAAATGCTTTGATGAGCATTGTTTAATTCTAGAGTTGCACAATAGAAGTAGCCTTCGTAATTTAGCATAGTTTTGATGAGCATTGGTTAATTCAAGAGTTGCACAATAGAAGTAGCCTTTGTAATTTAGCATAGTTTTGATGAGCATAGCTATATTCTTGAGTTCCACAATAGAAGTCTATGCAATTTAAACAAGGCTTCGTAATTTACCATAGTTTTGATGAGCATTGTTTCATTCTTGAGTTCCACATTAGAATTCTATGCAATCTAGCAATGCTTTGATGAGCATTGTTTAATTCTAGAGTTGCTCAATAGAAGTAGCCTTCGTAATTTAGCATAGTTTTGACTAGCATTGTTTTGTTCTTGAGTTCCACAATAGAAGTCTATGCAATTTAAACAAGGCTTTGATGAGCATTGTTTCATTCTTGAGTTCCACAATAGAGTTCTATGCAATTTAAGCAAAGCTTTGATGAGCATTGTTTAATTCTTGAGTTCCACAATTGAATTCGATGCAATTTAAGCAAAACTTTGACGAGGATTGTTTAATTCATGAGTTCCATAATAGAAGTCTATGTAACTTGCAATGCTTTGATGCGCATTGCTTAATACTTGAGTTCCACAATAGAAGTGTATCCAATGTAGCAAAGCTATAATGAGCATCGTTTAATTCTTGAGTTCCACATTAGAAGTCTACGCAATATAAGAAAAGCTTTGATGAGCATTGTTTGATTTATTAGTTCCACGAAGTCTATGCAATTTAGCAAAGCTTTGATGAGCATTATTTCATTCTTGAGTTCCACATTGGAAGTCTATGCAATTTAGCAAAGCATTGATGAGCATTGTTTAATGAATTCCACAATAGAAGTAACCTTTGCAATTTAGCAAAGATTTGATGAGCATTGTTTAATTCTTTAGTTCCACAATAGAAGTGTATGCACTTTAAGCAAAGCTTTGATGAGCGTTGTTTCATTCTTGCTACAATAGAAGTCTATGCAATATAGCAAAGCTTTGATGAGTATTGTTTATCTCTTGAGTTCCACAATAGAAGTCTATGCAATTTAAGCAAAGCTTTGTGTGCATTGTTTAATTTTCGAGTTCCACAATAGAAGTCTACGCAATTTAGCAACGCTTTGATGAGCATTGTTTAGATCTTGTGTTCCACAATAGAATTCTATGCAATTTAAGCAAATCATTGATGAGGATTGTTTAAATCTTGAGTTCCACAATAGAAGTATATGTAACTTCGCAAAGCTTTGATGATCATTGTTTAATACTTGAGTTCCATAATAGAAGTCTATGCAATTTACCAAAGCTTTGATAAGCGTCGTTTAATTCTTGAGTTCCACAATAGAAGTCTATGCAATTTAAGCAAGTCTTTGATGAACAGTGTTTGATTCTTGAGTTCCACAATAGAAGTCTTTGCAATTTAGCAAAGCTTTGACGAGCATTGTTTCATTCTTGGGTTCCACATTAGAGGTCTATGCAATTTAACAAAGCATTGATGAGCATTGTTTAATTGTTGAGCTCAACAATAGAAATGTATACACTTTAAACAAAGCTTTGATGAGGATTGTTTCATTCTTGAGTTCCACATTATAAGTCTATGCAATTTAGCAAAGCTTTGATGAGCATAGTTTAATTCTTGGGTTCCACAATAGAAGTAGTCTTCGCAATTTAGCAAAGCTTTGATGACCGTTGTTTAATTCTTGTGTTCCACAATAAAAGTCTGTGCAATTTAAGCAAAGCTTTGATGAGCATTGCTTCATTCTTGAGTTCCACATTAGAAGTCTATGGAATTTAAGAATGTTTTGATGAGCATTGTCTAATTCTAGAGTTGCACAATAGAAGTAGCCTTCGTAATTTAGTATAAGTTTGATGAGCCTTGTTTAATTCTTGAGTTCCATAATAAAAGTCAGTGCAATTATAGAAAAGCTTTGATGAGCATTGTTTCATTCTTGAGTTCCACATTATAAGTCTATGCAATTTAGAAATGCTTTGATGAGCATTGTTTAATTCTAGAGTTGCACAATAGAAGTAGCCTTCGTAATTTAGCATAGTTTTGATGAGCATTGGTTAATTCAAGAGTTGCACAATAGAAGTAGCCTTTGTAATTTAGCATAGTTTTGATGAGCATAGCTATATTCTTGAGTTCCACAATAGAAGTCTATGCAATTTAAACAAGGCTTCTTAATTTACCATAGTTTTGATGAGCATTGTTTCATTCTTGAGTTCCACATTAGAATTCTATGCAATCTAGCAATGCTTTGATGAGCATTGTTTAATTCTAGAGTTGCTCAATAGAAGTAGCCTTCGTAATTTAGCATAGTTTTGACTAGCATTGTTTTGTTCTTGAGTTCCACAATAGAAGTCTATGCAATTTAAACAAGGCTTTGATGAGCATTGTTTCATTCTTGAGTTCCACAATAGAGTTCTATGCAATTTAAGCAAAGCTTTGATGAGCATTGTTTAATTCTTGAGTTCCACAATTGAATTCGATGCAATTTAAGCAAAACTTTGACGAGGATTGTTTAATTCATGAGTTCCATAATAGAAGTCTATGTAACTTGCAATGCTTTGATGCGCATTGCTTAATACTTGAGTTCCACAATAGAAGTGTATCCAATGTAGCAAAGCTATAATGAGCATCGTTTAATTCTTGAGTTCCACATTAGAAGTCTACGCAATATAAGAAAAGCTTTGATGAGCATTGTTTGATTTATTAGTTCCACGAAGTCTATGCAATTTAGCAAAGCTTTGATGAGCATTTTTTCATTCTTGAGTTCCACATTGGAAGTCTATGCAATTTGGCAAAGCATTGATGAGCATTGTTTAATGAATTCCACAATAGAAGTAACCTTTGCAATTTAGCAAAGATTTGATGAGCATTGTTTAATTCTTTAGTTCCACAATAGAAGTGTATGCACTTTAAGCAAAGCTTTGATGAGCGTTGTTTCATTCTTGCTACAATAGAAGTCTATGCAATATAGCAAAGCTTTGATGAGTATTGTTTATCTCTTGAGTTCCACAATAGAAGTCTATGCAATTTAAGCAAAGCTTTGTGTGCATTGTTTAATTTTCGAGTTCCACAATAGAAGTCTACGCAATTTAGCAATGCTTTGATGAGCATTGTTTAGATCTTGTGTTCCACAATAGAATTCTATGCAATTTAAGCAAATCATTGATGAGGATTGTTTAAATCTTGAGTTCCACAATAGAAGTATATGTAACTTAGCAAAGCTTTGATGATCATTGTTTAATACTTGAGTTCCATAATAGAAGTCTATGCAATTTACCAAAGCTTTGATAAGCATCGTTTAATTCTTGAGTTCCACAATAGAAGTCTATGCAATTTAAGCAAGTCTTTGATGAACAGTGTTTGATTCTTGAGTTCCACAATAGAAGTCTTTGCAATTTAGCAAAGCTTTGACGAGCATTGTTTCATTCATGGGTTCCACATTAGAGGTCTATGCAATTTAACAAAGCATTGATGAGCATTGTTTAATTGTTGAGCTCAACAATAGAAATGTATACACTTTAAACAAAGCTTTGATGAGGATTGTTTCATTCTTGAGTTCCACATTATAAGTCTATGCAATTTAGTAAATCTTTGATGAGCATAGTTTAATTCTTGGGTTCCACAATAGAAGTAGTCTTCGTAATTTAGCAAAGCTTTGATGACCGTTGTTTAATTCTTGTGTTCCACAATAAAAGTCTGTGCAATTTAAGCAAAGCTTTGATGAGCATTGCTTCATTCTTTTTTTTTTTGAAAGAGCCAAAGCTCAGCAAACTTTATTAAAAAGAATAAAAGAATACAATCACCAAAAAATCAAACAAAGTACAGTAATAACCAGCCTATCCATAACCAACTACCAAACCACTTCCTAATAATAAGAACTAACCACACACAACCCCAATAATCCCTAAATTCCTTAAAGTTAGCCCAAGGACTTATTGAAAGAGGGAAAAAAGGTAACTTCACCCCCTTGCTCCAACCAAACCTCCAAAAGAAAAAGAAACCAAAGCAAGGGGTAAGGCCCTTAAAAAAACCCTCAGTCCATAAGCTAACCATTAAGATAAAAAACCTCAAGTTCAAAACCCACAAATCACAAAAAACAAGGAAATCCCTATAAACTAAACCACAAATAAACATAACATCAAAGAGAAAACAGGAAAACCCCAAACAACAAATAGACCCAAAGCTCCCGTCGCAATCCTTGTCCATAACATCCTTCAAAGTCTTCATCAGGGCATCCATAATCTCTCCACAGCTATTGCCCACCACCAATCTTTGCTTCGCCTTTCTGCACCACAAGCTCAAAAAGAAACACAAGAAAATAACTCCAAAACACCAGTGAATCAAATTAAGTTTCATACTAGACATGGCATCAATCACATGTCTAGGATTCACTATTTGGATAATCTCAATTAAGATCATATCCAAACAGCAAATCCCATAGGTACAAGTCACATGATTAAAGAGTAAACTCTCCAACCAGCGACATATTCCGTCAATTCCTTTGTGCATATTTTTATTCCCAAAATACCCCCACCATATACCATTAATAACCTCATCCTTATTTAACTGCCACCACTGCCAAACCCAAAACCATAACCAACCCCACTCCAAACAGCAAAACCAGAAAATGATCTCCATTATTCAACATTCTCAATTCCCGAAATACCCCAAATCAAATAAACCTTATTATTAATCATTTTAACTCTTTTCCTTAATCCCATCAGCTTCAAACGAATCTCATTCTCAATACTAGCTATAACCCCCTCAACTGAAATTCTGCTAGAACCAAACAGTCTAGCGTTTCTCTCTCTCCAAATATTAGACACACAGCTAGCAAACATACATTTAATGATCAAATTCTCACCTGTCTTCATTTTAAGCATTCTGTTCAACATTAAAATAAGATCATTCCATTCAACCATTCTCAATTTTAGCCCCACTTTACTGCAGAAATAATTCCAGATTCTAGAGGAATACTCACAATTAAAGAATAAATGGCTATGCGAATCAGGAACATTATCACAAAAAGGACACAGCAAATTACCAGCCAATTCCCATCCTCTAACCCTATCCTGAGTTTTTAATCTGTTCAGGACAGCCAGCCATAAAATAAAAGAGTTGCGAGGAATGCAATTATTATACCAAACAAGATTAAACCAAGGCACACTATCCCCAAAATTATTCAAATCATTCCACACCTGTTTGCATGAGAATTTTCTGCATATACCTCCCTTATCCCTCCATCCAATAACATCATTCAAATTAGAATCAATACAAAACATAGGAGCTTCAGTCAATCCAGGGTACTTATTAACCCACTCAACCGGCCAAGAATACGAATCCAACTCAAGAACATCACAAACTAAAGCAGAATCACTAAGTCCATTACTAATCCACTCTCTCCTAGGAATAATAGTGCAAAGAATACCTATAGGATGCCACCAATCATGCCATAAAGAAGTGTTCCTCCCATTACCCACACAAGAAATAACATGAGGCCTAACAGTATTCCTTATCTCCAAAAATCTCTTCCATGTCCAGTTCATACTTTTTTTCTGCAGAATATCCCAAAAATTCCTGCTGCCTATATAATTGATTCTCACCCACTGCACCCACAGGGAATTTTTGTTATTAACCACATTCCAAACATGTTTAGCAAGTAAAGCATCATTCCATTTCCTCAAATTCTTTATTCCCAGCCCACCATACTCCTTAGGTTTGCAAATTTCAAGCCATTTAACTTTAGCTTTCCCTTTAACTATCTCACCATTAGCCCATAAAAAACTCCTGCACATCTTTTCAATCTCATTAATAGTAGCAATTGGAATTTTAAAAATAGAAGCCCAATAAACATGAATGGAAGTTAGAACCGAATTAATGAGTTGCAATCTGCCAGCAAAAGATAGGGTTTTACACTTCCAATTGAAAATTCTCAACTTAATCTTTTCAATCAGCTTTTTACAATCTCTATCAAACAATTTAGTAACACACATAGGAACCCCCAAATATTTAAAAGGAAATTTCCCAACTTCATAAGGAAGAATACCCAAAATAATCCTTCTCATATTAGGCTTAACACAACTGAAATAAATCTGACTTTTTTCCATACTAACCTTCAGCCCTGAAATCTTATTGAAATCATCAAGGGCATTCCTTATAATTCTGGCCGAATTCCCATTACCATAAGAAAAAATTAACAAATCATCAGCAAAACATAAATGGGAAATTCTGAGGCTCAAGCACTTACTATGGAACTTAAAATTCAAAGAATCTTCAATAAGTTTACCCATAATAATATTGAAAACCTCCATAACTATAGTAAATAGGTAAGGAGATAAAGGATCTCCCTGCCTAAGCCCACGCTTTCCTTCAAAATACCCATGATCTTCACCATTAAAATTGAGCATGAACCACGGGGTAGAAACACAAGCCATAATCCATTTAACCATGACTGGATGAAACCCAAATCCCTGCAGAACTCTATTAAGAAAATCCCAATCCACCGTATCATAAGCCTTTTGTATATCAATCTTTATCGTACATTTAGGAGCACCTCTCTTTTTTTTGTACCCCACCATCAACTCCTGAGCAAGAAGAATATTATCCAAAATAGATCTACCAGGAATAAAAGCTGATTGGTTATTACTAACAATATCACCCAAGCTATTTCTAATTCTATTCACTATAATCTTACTGATACACTTATAAAAGGTGTTACAGCAAGCTATAGGTCTAAAATCAGAGACTTTCCTCGGAACCTCAACTTTAGGGACCAGAACAATTCTCGTGGCATTAATCCCATTCAACAATTTACCAGTCCAAAAAAATTCTCTCACAGCCTTACAAACATCTGGACCAACAATACTCCAAGCACTTTTAAAAAATTTCGACGAATACCCATCAGGCCCAGGGGCACGATTGTCATCTATGTCAAACATCGCCAATTTAATTTCTTCATCAGTAACCACTCTAATCATATCAACAGCCACCCTACTGTCCAATTTTTTAGGAAAAAACTCGTCATTTAATCCCAACAAATCAGTATCATCCTTACTTCCCAAAAACTTATTAAAATGAGACACAAATTTCTCTATCATAGCCTTCCCACTCACCCAACGACCATCTTCATTCAGAACCATCTGAATACGATTATTGATACCTCTGCTTTTAACAATTTTGTGGAAGAATTTAGAGTTATTGTCCCCATCCTGTAACCATTTGATTTTAGCACGCTGAGCAAGAATCTTTTCTTCATCATTACAAGCAATATTAAAATCTAAGAGAATTTTAGCATGCTCTTCCCTAATCTTGCAATCAAAAGGATTATTGTCAATATCTTGTTGTTTACACTCCAAATCCTTTCTTAACTTCTGAATTCTTTTTCCAGCTCCCCAATATTTATTACACATCTCCCTGCAATGTTTTTTGAGAATCTTCAACTTTTGTGTCACTTTAAACATAAAATAACCATCAATATTCTTATCCCAAACCTCCTTAACCAAAGGGAGAAATTCCTCCTTCTCAGAGATAAAATTCGCAAATCTAAAAGAAGGTTTCCACTTCACTTTGTACCCAGGAAAATTTAAAATAGCAGGGCAATGATCCGAATTTCTGTATGGTTTAAAGACAGCATGAGCAAGAGGATGGTTCAACATAAATTTTTGATTAACCATAACTCTATCAAGTTTCTTCAACAGCCCCATATTACCCATAGGGGTTTTGTTCCATGTAAACTGAAACCCATAAGACTTCAAGTCCTCCACTTCTATAAAACTCAAACAATCAACAAAATCTTCAACTCCTTTAGGAGTTCTAGAACAGCTTTCAGAATATTCCGAAGGTTTTAAAGCAACATTAAAATCACCTAATAATCCCCAAGCTTCCCTATTAACAACCAAACTATGTTTTTTCAAATTATCCCAAAGTAATCTTCTTTCAATATAATTCGAAGCAGCATATATAAAAGACAAATACATGCCAATATCCGAATTACACAATTTCACATAACAATGAATAACCTGTTTGGATTGATAAAGCAGAATCACATCAAAAAGTCTCGGATTCCACCCCACTATTATTCTAGTTCCAGCTTCACAACTATTATTATTAGATATCCAATCCCACTGCCCAAAAGTCTTAGCACAAACACTCTTGAGATTTAAGATTTTGACATGAGATTCAATCACAGCACAAATACCAAGGTTATTACACCTAATAACATCAATAACCTCCTTCTGCTTAACAGACTTATTCAATCCCCTAACATTCCAAGCACCAACAGACATCATTGGGAAAAAATAGAATTTTTGGCATTTACCTCCTCAAATGCCTGAGAACTCCCCAACTTACTGCTATTATTATCCGCTTCCATCTTATCTTTATTCACTTTATTACTTTCACTTCCTTTCTTCTTCCCCACTCCCTTGATTGAAGAAATCAATTTGTTATTCTTGCTTTCATTAGAATCCATTTCAGCTTCACCACTATCAACATTTTGATTAGCAACAGTCTTCACAATCTTATCATCCTCTTCCATTTTATCCAATACTTCCTCTTCAATCTCTCCCAAGATTTCAAAACTGTTTTTATTACTTAGTCCCTCCCCTGTTATATTCTCACTACCAATACTAAAAATGCCCTTCTCTACCTTGTTATCCTTATTCACTGCAACCTGCTGCTTATTATTCTCCTTTAACCCCCGATTTCCTATATTATCCTGCCCATTAACAAACTTCTCATAATTTCTATTCTTTTCTAAATTCCAGTGACTTACTCCTTTATTACTCCAATTCCAATTTTGCCCTTTACCATTTCCACCTCTGTTCCCATTATTGCCTTTAGAGAAAATACTCCTTCTCCAATTCCCATTCTTTCCATTATTCTTCATATTATTCGTTTGATAATAGTCCACTTGAGATTTGCTAGTGCCTTCACCATCAATGTTACCCATTACCTTTTTATATTTAACTTCTGTGAAACCATCCCCATTAACAACTTCCTTCCCTTTATTATTCTTTAAATTTCTCACTTCTTCATTATTATCCTCCTTCACAACATTCATAGCAGCAGCACAAACTTTATCAACATGCCCATAGACCTTACAATGATTACATCTAGAAGGAATCCAAGCATATTCAACATCAAAACTTTGAATCACAGCAGAATTAGAGACAAAATCCCAAGTAGCTATATCAATCTTCTTTCTCCATTCCTTCCCAGCTGCTATTTCAACAAGAATTCTAGCATAAGCATTCCTTCCTTTATGTTCTAAACACATATCCTCAGTAAAGGAATCAAAAGCCAAAGGAATACCTATCTTACTAGCAATTCTACATAAGTTTTCACCACTCCAAACTTCCAAGGGCAAATCAAATATTTTAATCCAAACAGGAATTTTATCATGCTTGTTCTTAGTTAATGTCAAACCAGGCCTCCATCGTTGAAGAAATAAAGGCATATTATTAAACATTAACCAAGGACTACCCTCCAAAACAGATAACATCCCCTTTTCATCACTGAATTTAAAGAAGAAAAAACCTTTGCTGTTCATGAATACCTCTTCCAAACCCATATTCTTCCACAATCTTCTAACTTCTTTCTGAATTACAGGAAACGCCAACTTCTTGTCAATCATATAACCATAAAGAGTATTAGTAAAAGGAATACTTGCATTCTTTAGATTTTCTAATGGAATTATTACAGGTCCATCCTCTTCCCCTTTCTCCCCTGGAATGAATCTAACATCAATCTTACCCTTATGTCTATTACCCTTTAACACTCCAGCATAAGAGTTCATCTCATTCCCCTGCATTCCTCCATCCTCCTTATTACTATTCTTAGCATTTCCCAAAATAGAAGGAAGTAAATTAATGCTATTAATAACAGTACCTGATTTCTCATTGCAGCTATTACCCATATTACTCTTAGCATTAACCTCTTCTTCTATCTCAGTTTCCTCTTCCCCACTAGTATCATCCTCACTTGAATCATTAACCCCTTCCTCATCAGTAGAATCATCATCTTCAGTATTACCTTCTATCTCCTTGTCTTTCTTTTCCAAATTTGACATATCAACATCCATTTTCTGATTCTTCTCACTATCTAAATCTTTCCCCATAGTCTTCACATCTCCCTTTCCCACCTGTCCTTCTTCCTTTAATTCACTCAGAAATTGAAATCCAATTCCTGGAATGAAATCTTCATTATTATTAGCCCTTTTCTCCCCATCAGTTATAATCTTCACAACTTCATTATCTTCCCTAATAGATTTATTCTGAATTTTATCATCCATCACTGTTAAGGTAGGGTTCACATTAACCATTTCACTAATAACATTCTTCAATTCAGAGATTGGACTTAAAACTTCATTACTCATCATCAACTCATCCCAATTTCTCATCAAATTAGCAGTATTACCAGTTGGGATAGACACAACATGTGAACTTACCTTTTTAGAATCACCAGACAACCCTTTCTTCAATTCCTTCTCCTTCCCATCAGATCCCGGTATAGAAATATTAGAATCCGACTCAAAAACTGATACAGGTTCCAATTCTTCTCCCGTTTCCTCTTCTGAACCATCTTCATTGAAGAACTCTTCAGTATCCATCGGAGCTAAATTATCCACCTTCTTCCTAGCTCTGTTCTTAATCCTGAAAGATTTCCCCTCCATTTTCCATCCCGCTTTGCTAATCCCAGATGCAACAGCTCCAGTCACACTAGGTTTGCGACGAGCTTTGTAAATTGTGGCAGATGATTGTTCAATTACCCCAGGAGGAACAAGATCATTCACCTCCATTTCAGTTTTTGAATAACGAACTGCAGCACTTTTATCCGGAGGCTTAACTTTCACGTCCTTCAATCTATCCGATTTGGAAGATGCTCCCATTAAATCAACGGAATTAAGAAAGAAATTGCTTCACCGACTAAGAGAAATTCGTCGGAATAGCAGCACCGATGAATCTAAGCTAGATCGCACCACCGTCAGTAAGAATCAGGATGAGAGAGAAAGAAGAGAGAGCATTGCTTCATTCTTGAGTTCCACATTAGAAGTCTATGGAATTTAAGAATGTTTTGATGAGCATTGTTTAATTCTAGAGTTGCACAATAGAAGTAGCCTTCGTAATTTAGTATAAGTTTGATGAGCCTTGTTTAATTCTTGAGTTCCATAATAAAAGTCAGTGCAATTATAGAAAAGCTTTGATGAGCATTGTTTCATTCTTGAGTTCCACATTATAAGTCTATGCAATTTAGAAATGCTTTGATGAGCATTGTTTAATTCTAGAGTTGCACAATAGAAGTAGCCTTCGTAATTTAGCATAGTTTTGATGAGCATTGGTTAATTCAAGAGTTGCACAATAGAAGTAGCCTTTGTAATTTAGCATAGTTTTGATGAGCATAGCTATATTCTTGAGTTCCACAATAGAAGTCTATGCAATTTAAACAAGGCTTCGTAATTTACCATAGTTTTGATGAGCATTGTTTCATTCTTGAGTTCCACATTAGAATTCTATGCAATCTACCATGCTTTGATGAGCATTGTTTAATTCTAGAGTTGCTCAATAGAAGTAGCCTTCGTAATTTAGCATAGTTTTGACTAGCATTGTTTTGTTCTTGAGTTCCACAATAGAAGTCTATGCAATTTAAACAAGGCTTTGATGAGCATTGTTTCATTCTTGAGTTCCACAACAGAGTTCTATGCAATTTAAGCAAAGCTTTGATGAGCATTGTTTAATTCTTGAGTTCCACAATTGAATTCGATGCAATTTAAGCAAAACTTTGACGAGGATTGTTTAATTCATGAGTTCCATAATAGAAGTCTATGTAACTTGCAATGCTTTGATGCGCATTGCTTAATACTTGAGTTCCACAATAGAAGTGTATCCAATGTAGCAAAGCTATAATGAGCATCGTTTAATTCTTGAGTTCCACATTAGAAGTCTACGCAATATAAGAAAAGCTTTGATGAGCATTGTTTGATTTATTAGTTCCACGAAGTCTATGCAATTTAGCAAAGCTTTGATGAGCATTATTTCATTCTTGAGTTCCACATTGGAAGTCTATGCAATTTAGCAAAGCATTGATGAGCATTGTTTAATGAATTCCACAATAGAAGTAACCTTTGCAATTTAGCAAAGATTTGATGAGCATTGTTTAATTCTTTAGTTCCACAATAGAAGTGTATGCACTTTAAGCAAAGCTTTGATGAGCGTTGTTTCATTCTTGCTACAATAGAAGTCTATGCAATATAGCAAAGCTTTGATGAGTATTGTTTATCTCTTGAGTTCCACAATAGAAGTCTATGCAATTTAAGCAAAGCTTTGTGTGCATTGTTTAATTTTCGAGTTCCACAATAGAAGTCTACGCAATTTAGCAACGCTTTGATGAGCATTGTTTAGATCTTGTGTTCCACAATAGAATTCTATGCAATTTAAGCAAATCATTGATGAGGATTGTTTAAATCTTTTTTTTTTTTTGAAAAGAGCTAAAGCTCAGCAAATTTTATTAAAAAGAATAAAAGAATACAAATACATAAAAAAAATAAAAAACAAACAAACCCCTAACCAAACCAACCTATTCATAACCAACTCCCCATCCACTTTTTAAACATATCAACTAAGCTCCAAAAGTCCCAAAAAACCTTAATGTTTATATGCTTACACCAAGGACTTATTAGAAGTGGGAAAAAAGGTAACTTCACCCCATTGCAAAAACCACCCCACCAATCACCATTAAGACCAAAGCAAGGGGTAAGGCCCTTAAAAAAACCCACAGTCCAAAAGTGAAAACATAACAAACAACCCCATAAAAGATCAAACCCAAACATCCTACATACAAAATTAAAGTACCAAAAAATACAAAAAATATAACCCAAAATCCACTGCAAAAGCATCAAGAACTCATTCCAGCAACTTCTGTCAACTTTCAGCCCTTGTATCCCTCCTTTATTGTACTCTCTTTTATCCTTCATCCTCCAAATGTGACTCAACATAATGGCCTTCCTGCAATAAACATTCGTACTATCCAAATTCACTACAAACAGCTTCATAATCAGCTTCATAACTCCTTTTCTGCACACATAAAAAACCCACACTGGACTACACAATACCACCATATTATCAAACCCAGTTGCATACTTGACATGGCATCAATCACATGTCTAGGATTTTCCATTTGAATAATCTCAATTAAGATCATATCCAAACAAAAAATCCCAAAGGTACATATCACAAAATTCAAGAGCAAGCTCTTAAACCAGTGAATTAATCCGTCAATTCCTTGAAACCCGTCAATTCCTTTGAACCTATCATTCCGAAAAAACCCCCAATACAAACCTCCCATAAGAACAGTCAAACAATTCAACATCTCCATATTATCCCAATCCTCAAAACAAACAGGATCACAACAGCTACTCCTAACAAAGAAATTCAAAAAACCCATCAATTTTTTCCAAAAATACCCCATATCTGTAAAATTTCCCTGCTGACCATAACATTCATCTTCCTCAACCCTAATAACTTCAATTGAATTTCTTTCTCAATACACAAAATAACTCCTTCATTCGATTTTCTCAATTTACTAAAAATTCTTGAATTTCTTTCTTTCCAAATGTGAGAAACACAGCTAGCAAACACCCATTTTTTGATCAAAATCTCAATAGATCTCGAATTTAAGACTGAAGACAATTTAAGAACAAGATCATTCCAATTAGAATAAGATATGTCAATTCCAGCCTTAGAACAACAATGTTTCCATATACTATGCGAGAATTCACATTGAAAGAAAAGATGGTCATGAGAATCAGGAATTTTTAAACAGAAAGGACATAGTAAAGAACCTGATTTCTCCCAGCATTTAACTCGATCTTGAGTTTTCAGACGATTCAGAACAGCAAGCCATAAAATAAATGCATTCCTGGGAATACAATTACTATACCAAACACAGCTAACCCACTTGACTTTACTTCCAAAATTATTGATATCTCTCCAAACTTGCTTGCAAGAAAATTTTTTATTCACACCATTCATATCCCTCCAAACAGTAATATCCTTTTGATTACCAATATTACAAAACATGGGAGCATCTTTCAGACCAGGAAAATTTATTACCCAATCAACAGGCCATCTATAAGTATCATTAGTCAAAACATCACTGACTAAAGAATTTTCACTAAATCCATTTCTAAACCAATCCCTCCTTGATATAATTGTACTTAATATGCCAATTGGGTGCCACCAATCATGCCATAAAGAAGTATTTCTACCATCACCAACACATGAGACAATATGATGTCTAACAGTTTTTCTCAATTCCAAAAATCTTTTCCAAGTCCAATTCATGCTTTTCTTCTGCCAAATCTCCCAGAAATTTCCATCACCAATGTAGTTTTCTCTCACCCACTGAACCCACAGAGAATTCTTGTTACTAATCAGATTCCAAATGTGTTTAATTAATAAAGCATCATTCCAGAATCTTAAGTCTTTAATTCCCAGCCCCCCATTTATTTTTGGCTTACAAACATCACTCCATTTAACTTTAGCTTTTCCTCTAACCACTTCTCCATTAGCCCACAGAAAGTTTCTACAAATCATTTCAATCTCCCTAATAGTAGCAATAGGACTTTTGAAAATTGAAGCCCAATACACATGAATAGAAGTCAGGACAGAATTTATGAGCTGTAATCTTCCAGCAAAAGAAAGCATCTTGTTTTTCCAATTACACACTCTCAATTTAATCTTATCAACAAGAGCAAAACAATCTCTTTTGAAAAGCATATTCACACACATGGGAATCCCAAGGTATTTGAAAGGAATTTTACCAATGTCAAAAGGTAAAATTCCCAAAATAATCCTTCTCATGTTTGGCTTCACACAGCTAAAAAAATTTGGCTTTTTTCCATGCTAGCTTTCAAACCAGAAACAGAATAAAAATCGTCAAGGGCAGCTTTTATGACTCTAGCAGAATTGCCATTACCAAAAGAAAACACCAACAAATCATCTGCAAAACATAAGTGTGTAATCCTCTGAGAATCACACTTGCAATGAAATTTGAAACATTGGCTTTCTTCAATTTTCTTCACCAGGATTAGATTAAAAACCTCCATAACCAACGTGAATAAGTAGGGAGATAGAGGATCTCCTTGCCTTAACCCCCTCTTTCCTTCAAAATATCCATGGTCTTCACCATTAAAATTCAGCATAAACCAAGGGGAAGAAGTGCATGCCATAATCCAATTAACCATGACAGGATGAAATCCAAATCCAAGAAGAATTCTATTAAGAAATTTCCAGTCAACAGTATCATAGGCCTTTTGTATATCAATCTTTAAGGTACATTTAGGCATTCCTTTTTTATTTTTGTATCCCACCATCAATTCTTGAGCAAGGAGAATATTGTCAAGAATTGATCTTCCTTGAATAAAAGCAGATTGGTTATGACTAACTATATCACTTAAGCTGCCCCTTATTCTGTTTACTATTAGTTTACTGATACATTTATAAAAAATGTTGCAGCAGGCAATAGGCCGAAAATCAGTAACTTTCCTTGGTTCTTCCACTTTAGGAATCAACACAATCCTAGTAGCATTAATACCCTTCAATAATTTTCCTGTCCAGAAAAATTCCCTCACAGCTTTACAAATATCTGTCCCAACAATACTCCAAGCACTCTTAAAAAACTTAGAGGAAAACCCATCAGGACCAGGAGCATGATTGTCAGCAATATCAAACATAGCTACTTTAACTTCTTCATCTGTGACCACTCTTATCATATTCATTGCCACTTTTTTATCCAACTTATTAATAAAAAACTCATTATTAAGTATAGACAAATCAGTGGCAACTTCACATCCCAAGAAATTCTTAAAATGATTAATAAATTTCTCTTTCATAGCCTTCCCCCTGATCCATCTTCCGTCTTCATCAAGCACCATCAAAATTCGATTCCTGTTAATCCTGCTTTTCAAACAACTGTGAAAAAACTTAGTGTTATTATCCCCATCAGAAAGCCATTTGATCTTAGATCTTTGAGAAAGCAGCTTTTCTTCATCATTACAAGCAACATTATATTCAAAAAGAATATTAGCATGCTCCTCCCGATATGAAGCATTAAACGGTTCCTGATCAATTTTCAACTGAATATTTCCCAATTGCTCCCTTAGATCCTTAATTTTCCTTCCTGACCCTCTGAATTTACTACACATCTGTTTACACTGACTCTTCAACATTTTCAGTTTCTGAGTAACTTTGAACATAAAAAAGCCTTCAATATTTGAGGACCAGATATCCTTCACCATAGGCAGAAATTCTTCTTTATCCGCAATGAAATTAGCAAATCTAAAGGAAGCTTTCCATCTCAATTTATCATTAGGAATGAAAAGAATAGCAGGACAGTGATCAGAAGTTCTGTATGCTTTACAAATATCTGTCCCAACAATACTCCAAGCACTCTTAAAAAACTTAGAGGAAAACCCATCAGGACCAGGAGCATGATTGTCAGCAATATCAAACATAGCTACTTTAACTTCTTCATCTGTGACCACTCTTATCATATTCATTGCCACTTTTTTATCCAACTTATTAATAAAAAACTCATTATTAAGTATAGACAAATCAGTGGCAACTTCACATCCCAAGAAATTCTTAAAATGATTAATAAATTTCTCTTTCATAGCCTTCCCCCTGATCCATCTTCCGTCTTCATCAAGCACCATCAAAATTCGATTCCTGTTAATCCTGCTTTTCAAACAACTGTGAAAAAACTTAGTGTTATTATCCCCATCAGAAAGCCATTTGATCTTAGATCTTTGAGAAAGCAGCTTTTCTTCATCATTACAAGCAACATTATATTCAAAAAGAATATTAGCATGCTCCTCCCGATATGAAGCATTAAACGGTTCCTGATCAATTTTCAACTGAATATTTCCCAATTGCTCCCTTAGATCCTTAATTTTCCTTCCTGACCCTCTGAATTTACTACACATCTGTTTACACTGACTCTTCAACATTTTCAGTTTCTGAGTAACTTTGAACATAAAAAAGCCTTCAATATTTGAGGACCAGATATCCTTCACCATAGGCAGAAATTCTTCTTTATCCGCAATGAAATTAGCAAATCTAAAGGAAGCTTTCCATCTCAATTTATCATTAGGAATGAAAAGAATAGCAGGACAGTGATCAGAAGTTCTGTATGGTTTAAATGCAGCATAAGCTGAAGGATAATCAGAAATGAATTTCGTGTTGACCATAATCCTATCCAGCTTCTTTAAAATTCCTTTATTCCCAGAAGGCGATTTATTCCAAGTGAATTGAAACCCAGTGCTATTCAAGTCTTCAACTTCAATAAAATTGATACATTCTCGAAAATCATCAGCTCCTTTCAGACATCTCGAGCATCCTTCTGAATAATCGGAATCTTTTAACACAACATTGAAATCACCCAAAATACACCAAGCTTCCTTTTTCACAGTTAAGCTGAATTTTTTCAAATCTTCCCATAAAACCCTTCTTTCAATATAACCGGAAGCAGCATAGATGAAGGAAAAAAACATGCTATAATTAGAACCAGAAAATTTGACAAAGCAATGAATCACCTGTTTCGATTGAGATAAAACCATAACATCAAATAATTTTGGATCCCATCCAACAATTATTCTAGTACCAACATCACACTGTTTGTTATTAGAAACCCAATCCCAGTTTCCAAAAGATTTACTACACACATTCTTTAAATTTGAAATTTTGACATGGGATTCAACAACAACACACATTCCCAGCTTATTATCCCTTATAACATCCATAACCTCTTTTTGCTTAACAGCTTTATTTAACCCCCTAACATTCCATACACCAATCGACATCATTGACTAATAACATGATTTTTGGCATTTACCACCTCAAATGCCTGAGATAATCCACTAATACTACTGCTATCATTATTCCTCTTGCTATCCATCTTCTTTTCAGCATTAACCATCACAAGATCTTCATTGCTAATGCCCATGTTATGAATCTCATTATATTTCAATCTGTTGTCATCAGTAGCAGAGAGAGTGCAATTCAGATCATCAAATTGAACACCAATTTTATCTCTTTTATCATCCTTTTCCATTCCAATTATAGCTTCCTCATCAATCAATCCCAAAACTTCAAAGCTATTTTTATTGCTGCTATCAGTTTCCTTATCACTCTTCTTAATCTCAGCCATATCATTGACATTCTTCTTTATAGTCACCTGTCTTTTATCTCCATTATTTACCTGATCATTATTATTATACTGTCCAGAACCCACCTTCTCAAATTTTTTATTCTTCTCCAAATTCCAATGCCCCACTCCTTTGTTATTCCAATTCCCATTTTGTCCCCAACCATTTCCACTTTTGTTCCCATATTGACCCCTAAACTTATTCCCCACTCTTGAGAAATTACTCTTCCCTTTATTTTTCTGATTACCTATATTAGCAGCTTTCCACATAGAATTGCTTGTACCTTCTCCATCTTTAATAATTTTATTTTTCCTATTAGTAAATTCTGTAAATCCTTCATCATCAATCACATTTTTCCCTTTATCTTCCTTGCTAATCCCACTGCCACCATTTTGCATAGATTTAGCACCCATCATACTAGCCATACAGACCTTATCTATGTGCCCAAACACTTTACAATGACTGCATCTAGATGGCATCCAAGCATATTCCACATCAAAGCTTTGAATAACAGCAGAATTAGTAACAAAATCCCACGTTGAGATATCAATGTTTCTTTTCCATTCTTTATCAGCTGACATTTCGATAAGGATCCTAGCATAAGCATTTCTCCCTTTATGTTCCAAACACATCTCCTCAGTAAAAGAATCAAACGCAAGAGGAATTCCCAATTTACTAGCAATAATGCACAGATTATCCCCACTCCAAACCTCCAAAGGTAAGTCATAAATCTTGACCCAAACCGGAATCTTATCATGTCTATTTTTAGTTAAAGTCAAACCTGGTCTCCATCTTTGTAGAAATAAAGGCATATTATTGAACATTAGCCATGGACTTCCTTCAAGAATAGATAACATCCCTTGTTCATCACTGAATTTAAAAAAGAAGAATCCTTTATTATTCATGAATACCTCTTCAAGACCCACATTCTTCCATAGCCTTCTTACCTCCTTTTGAATCACTGGAAAAGCCAATTTCTTATCAATCATATATCCATATAAAGTATTCACATAAGGAATACTCGCATTTTTTAGATTTTCAATTGGGATAATAACAGGACCATCTTCTTCACCTTTTTCCCCTGGAATATATCTAACATCAATCTTACCCTTATGCCTATTCCCTTTTAACACACCAGCATAAGAGTTCTTTAAATTCCCCTGCACATCCTTCTCCATCGAATTTCCAATTTTAGCTGCTCCCAAAATAGAAGGAAAGGTATTAATACTATTAATAACAGTGCCTGCAACCAAATTCCCATTATTATCATTACTAATATTATTAATATCCTCCTCCTCCATCATTATTTCCTCATCTTCACTAGTTTCCTCCTCACTTGAATCAACTTCCCCCTCTTCATCTTCTGAACTCTCTTCTTCATTATCATCTCCCAACTTATTCTCCTTCTTATCCACTTTCAAATCATCCATATCCATATTCTGAATTATACCCTTATCAACTCCCTTTCCCACCTGTCCTTCTTCCTTCAATTCATTCAGAAACTGAAATCCCACTCCTGGAATGAAATCTTCATTATTATTAGCCCTTTTCTTCCCATCAGTTATTATCTTCACAACTTCATTATCTTCCCTATTAGAGTTATTCTGAATTTTAACATCCATCACCGATATGGTAGGGTTCACATTAACCATTTCACTAGTAACATTCTTCAATTCAGAGATTGGACTCAAAACTTCATTATTCATCATCAACCCATCCCAATTTTTCATCAAATTAGCAGTATTACCAGTTGGGATAGAAATAACATGAGAACTTACCTTTTTAGAATCACCAGACAACCCTTTCTTCAATTCCTTCTCCTTCCCATCAGATCCCGGTATAGAAATGTTAGAATCCGACTCAAAAACTGAGACAGATTCCGATTCTTCTCCCGTTTCCTCTTCTGAACCATCTTCATTGAAGAACTCTTCAGTATCCATCGGAGCTAATTTATCCACCTTCTTCCTAGCTCTGTTCTTAATCCTGAAAGATTTCCCCTCCATTTTCCATCCCGCTTTGCTAATCCCAGATGCAACAGCTCCAGTCACACTTGGTTTGCGACGAGCTTTGTAGATCGTGGCAGATGATTGTTCAATTACCCCAGGAGGAACAAGATCATTCACCTCCATTTCAGTTTTTGTATAACGAACAACAGCACTTTTATCCGGAGGTTTAACCTTCACGTCCTTCAATCTATCCGACTTGGAAGATGCTCCCATTAAATCAACGGAATTAGGAAAGAAATTGCTTCACCAATTAGCATTGTTTAATTCTTAGCATTATTTCATTCTTGAGTTCCACATTGGAAGTCTATGCAATTTAGCAAAGCATTGATGAGCATTGTTTAATGAATTCCACAATAGAAGTAACCTTTGCAATTTAGCAAAGATTTGATGAGCATTGTTTAATTCTTTAGTTCCACAATAGAAGTGTATGCACTTTAAGCAAAGCTTTGATGAGCGTTGTTTCATTCTTGCTACAATAGAAGTCTATGCAATATAGCAAAGCTTTGATGAGTATTGTTTATCTCTTGAGTTCCACAATAGAAGTCTATGCAATTTAAGCAAAGCTTTGTGTGCATTGTTTAATTTTCGAGTTCCACAATAGAAGTCTACGCAATTTAGCAACGCTTTGATGAGCATTGTTTAGATCTTGTGTTCCACAATAGAATTCTATGCAATTTAAGCAAATCATTGATGAGGATTGTTTAAATCTTGAGTTCCACAATAGAAGTATATGTAACTTAGCAAAGCTTTGATGATCACTGTTTAATACTTGAGTTCCATAATAGAAGTCTATGCAATTTACCAAAGCTTTGATAAGCATCGTTTAATTCTTGAGTTCCACAATAGAATTCTATGCAATTTAAGCAAGTCTTTGATGAACAGTGTTTGATTCTTAAGTTCCACAATAGAAGTCTTTGCAATTTAGCAAAGCTTTGACGAGCATTGTTTCATTCTTGGGTTCCACATTAGAGGTCTATGCAATTTAACAAAGCATTGATGAGCATTGTTTAATTGTTGAGCTCAACAATAGAAATGTATACACTTTAAACAAAGCTTTGATGAGGATTGTTTCATTCTTGAGTTCCACATTATAAGTCTATGCAATTTAGCAAAGCTTTGATGAGCATAGTTTAATTCTTGGGTTCCACAATAGAAGTAGTCTTCGCAATTTAGCAAAGCTTTGATGACCGTTGTTTAATTCTTGTGTTCCACAATAAAAGTCTGTGCAATTTAAGCAAAGCTTTGATGAGCATTGCTTCATTCTTGAGTTCCACATTAGAAGTCTATGGAATTTAAGAATGTTTTGATGAGCATTGTTTAATTCTAGAGTTGCACAATAGAAGTAGCCTTCGTAATTTAGTATAAGTTTGATGAGCCTTGTTTAATTCTTGAGTTCCATAATAAAAGTCAGTGCAATTATAGAAAAGCTTTGATGAGCATTGTTTCATTCTTGAGTTCCACATTATAAGTCTATGCAATTTAGAAATGCTTTGATGAGCATTGTTTAATTCTAGAGTTGCACAATAGAAGTAGCCTTCGTAATTTAGCATAGTTTTGATGAGCATTGGTTAATTCAAGAGTTGCACAATAGAAGTAGCCTTTGTAATTTAGCATAGTTTTGATGAGCATAGCTATATTCTTGAGTTCCACAATAGAAGTCTATGCAATTTAAACAAGGCTTCTTAATTTACCATAGTTTTGATGAGCATTGTTTCATTCTTGAGTTCCACATTAGAATTCTATGCAATCTAGCAATGCTTTGATGAGCATTGTTTAATTCTAGAGTTGCTCAATAGAAGTAGCCTTCGTAATTTTGCATAGTTTTGATGAGCATTGTTTTGTTCTTGAGTTCCACAATAGAAGTCTATGCAATTTAAACAAGGCTTTGATGAGCATTGTTTCATTCTTGAGTTCCACAATAGAGTTCTATGCAATTTAAGCAAAGCTTTGATGAGCATTGTTTAATTCTTGAGTTCCACAATTGAATTCGATGCAATTTAAGCAAAACTTTGACGAGGATTGTTTAATTCATGAGTTCCATAATAGAAGTCTATGTAACTTGCAATGCTTTGATGCGCATTGCTTAATACTTGAGTTCCACAATAGAAGTGTATCCAATGTAGCAAAGCTATAATGAGCATCGTTTAATTCATGAGTTCCACATTAGAAGTCTACGCAATATAAGAAAAGCTTTGATGAGCATTGTTTGATTTATTAGTTCCACGAAGTCTATGCAATTTAGCAAAGCTTTGATGAGCATTATTTCATTCTTGAGTTCCACATTGGAAGTCTATGCAATTTAGCAAAGCATTGATGAGCATTGTTTAATGAATTCCACAATAGAAGTAACCTTTGCAATTTAGCAAAGATTTGATGAGCATTGTTTAATTCTTTAGTTCCACAATAGAAGTGTATGCACTTTAAGCAAAGCTTTGATGAGCGTTGTTTCATTCTTGCTACAATAGAAGTCTATGCAATATAGCAAAGCTTTGATGAGTATTGTTTATCTCTTGAGTTCCATAATAGAAGTCTATGCAATTTAAGCAAAGCTTTGTGTGCATTGTTTAATTTTCGAGTTCCACAATAGAAGTCTACGCAATTTAGCAACGCTTTGATGAGCATTGTTTAGATCTTGTGTTCCACAATAGAATTCTATGCAATTTAAGCAAATCATTGATGAGGATTGTTTAAATCTTGAGTTCCACAATAGAAGTATATGTAACTTAGCAAAGCTTTGATGATCATTGTTTAATACTTGAGTTCCATAATAGAAGTCTATGCAATTTACCAAAGCTTTGATAAGCGTCGTTTAATTCTTGAGTTCCACAATAGAAGTCTATGCAATTTAAGCAAGTCTTTGATGAACAGTGTTTGATTCTTGAGTTCCACAATAGAAGTCTTTGCAATTTAGCAAAGCTTTGACGAGCATTGTTTCATTCTTGGGTTCCACATTAGAGGTCTATGCAATTTAACAAAGCATTGATGAGCATTGTTTAATTGTTGAGCTCAACAATAGAAATGTATACACTTTAAACAAAGCTTTGATGAGGATTGTTTCATTCTTGAGTTCCACATTATAAGTCTATGCAATTTAGCAAAGCTTTGATGAGCATAGTTTAATTCTTGGGTTCCACAATAGAAGTAGTCTTCGCAATTTAGCAAAGCTTTGATGACCGTTGTTTAATTCTTGTGTTCCATAATAAAAGTCTGTGCAATTTAAGCAAAGCTTTGATGAGCATTGCTTCATTCTTGAGTTCCACATTAGAAGTCTATGGAATTTAAGAATGTTTTGATGAGCATTGTTTAATTCTAGAGTTGCATAATAGAAGTAGCCTTCGTAATTTAGTATAAGTTTGATGAGCCTTGTTTAATTCTTGAGTTCCATAATAAAAGTCAGTGCAATTATAGAAAAGCTTTGATGAGCATTGTTTCATTCTTGAGTTCCACATTATAAGTCTATGCAATTTAGAAATGCTTTGATGAGCATTGTTTAATTCTAGAGTTGCACAATAGAAGTAGCCTTCGTAATTTAGCATAGTTTTGATGAGCATTGGTTAATTCAAGAGTTGCACAATAGAAGTAGCCTTTGTAATTTAGCATAGTTTTGATGAGCATAGCTATATTCTTGAGTTCCACAATAGAAGTCTATGCAATTTAAACAAGGCTTCTTAATTTACCATAGTTTTGATGAGCATTGTTTCATTCTTGAGTTCCACATTAGAATTCTATGCAATCTAGCAATGCTTTGATGAGCATTGTTTAATTCTAGAGTTGCTCAATAGAAGTAGCCTTCGTAATTTAGCATAGTTTTGACTAGCATTGTTTTGTTCTTGAGTTCCACAATAGAAGTCTATGCAATTTAAACAAGGCTTTGATGAGCATTGTTTCATTCTTGAGTTCCACAATAGAGTTCTATGCAATTTAAGCAAAGCTTTGATGAGCATTGTTTAATTCTTGAGTTCCACAATTGAATTCGATGCAATTTAAGCAAAACTTTGACGAGGATTGTTTAATTCATGAGTTCCATAATAGAAGTCTATGTAACTTGCAATGCTTTGATGCGCATTGCTTAATACTTGAGTTCCACAATAGAAGTGTATCCAATGTAGCAAAGCTATAATGAGCATCGTTTAATTCTTGAGTTCCACATTAGAAGTCTACGCAATATAAGAAAAGCTTTGATGAGCATTGTTTGATTTATTAGTTCCACGAAGTCTATGCAATTTAGCAAAGCTTTGATGAGCATTTTTTCATTCTTGAGTTCCACATTGGAAGTCTATGCAATTTAGCAAAGCATTGATGAGCATTGTTTAATGAATTCCACAATAGAAGTAACCTTTGCAATTTAGCAAAGATTTGATGAGCATTGTTTAATTCTTTAGTTCCACAATAGAAGTGTATGCACTTTAAGCAAAGCTTTGATGAGCGTTGTTTCATTCTTGCTACAATAGAAGTCTATGCAATATAGCAAAGCTTTGATGAGTATTGTTTATCTCTTGAGTTCCACAATAGAAGTCTATGCAATTTAAGCAAAGCTTTGTGTGCATTGTTTAATTTTCGAGTTCCACAATAGAAGTCTACGCAATTTAGCAACGCTTTGATGAGCATTGTTTAGATCTTGTGTTCCACAATAGAATTCTATGCAATTTAAGCAAATCATTGATGAGGATTGTTTAAATCTTGAGTTCCACAATAGAAGTATATGTAACTTAGCAAAGCCTTGATGATCATTGTTTAATACTTGAGTTCCATAATAGAAGTCTATGCAATTTACCAAAGCTTTGATAAGCATCGTTTAATTCTTGAGTTCCACAATAGAAGTCTATGCAATTTAAGCAAGTCTTTGATGAACAGTGTTTGATTCTTGAGTTCCACAATAGAAGTCTTTGCAATTTAGCAAAGCTTTGACGAGCATTGTTTCATTCTTGGGTTCCACATTAGAGGTCTATGCAATTTAACAAAGCATTGATGAGCATTGTTTAATTGTTGAGCTCAACAATAGAAATGTATACACTTTAAACAAAGCTTTGATGAGGATTGTTTCATTCTTGAGTTCCACATTATAAGTCTATGCAATTTAGCAAAGCTTTGATGAGCATAGTTTAATTCTTGGGTTCCACAATAGAAGTAGTCTTCGCAATTTAGCAAAGCTTTGATGACCGTTGTTTAATTCTTGTGTTCCACAATAAAAGTCTGTGCAATTTAAGCAAAGCTTTGATGAGCATTGCTTCATTCTTGAGTTCCACATTAGAAGTCTATGGAATTTAAGAATGTTTTGTTGAGCATTGTTTAATTCTAGAGTTGCACAATAGAAGTAGCCTTCGTAATTTAGTATAAGTTTGATGAGCCTTGTTTAATTCTTGAGTTCCATAATAAAAGTCAGTGCAATTATAGAAAAGCTTTGATGAGCATTGTTTCATTCTTGAGTTCCACATTATAAGTCTATGCAATTTAGAAATGCTTTGATGAGCATTGTTTAATTCTAAAGTTGCACAATAGAAGTAGCCTTCGTAATTTAGCATAGTTTTGATGAGCATTGGTTAATTCAAGTGTTGCACAATAGAAGTAGCCTTTGTAATTTAGCATAGTTTTGATGAGCATTGCTATATTCTTGAGTTCCACAATAGAAGTCTATGCAATTTAAACAAGGCTTCTTAATTTACCATAGTTTTGATGAGCATTGTTTCATTCTTGAGTTCCATATTAGAAGTCTATGCAATCTAGCAATGCTTTGATGAGCATTGTTTAATTCTAGAGTTGCACAATAGAAGTAGCCTTCGTAATTTAGCATAGTTTTGATGAGCATTGTTTTGTTCTTGAGTTCCACAATAGAAGTCTATGCAATTTAAACAAGGCTTTGATGAGCATTGTTTCATTCTTGAGTTCCACAATAGAGTTCTATGCAATTTAAGCAAAGCTTTGATGAGCATTGTTTAATTCTTGAGTTCCACAATTGAATTCGATGCAATTTAAGCAAAACTTTGACGAGGATTGTTTAATTCATGAGTTCCATAATAGAAGTCTATGTAACTTGCAATGCTTTGATGCGCATTGCTTAATACTTGAGTTCCACAATAGAAGTGTATCCAATGTAGCAAAGCTATAATGAGCATCGTTTAATTCTTGAGTTCCACATTAGAAGTCTACGCAATATAAGAAAAGCTTTGATGAGCATTGTTTGATTTATTAGTTCCACGAAGTCTATGCAATTTAGCAAAGCTTTGATGAGCATTATTTCATTCTTGAGTTCCACATTGGAAGTCTATGCAATTTAGCAAAGCATTGATGAGCATTGTTTAATGAATTCCACAATAGAAGTAACCTTTGCAATTTAGCAAAGATTTGATGAGCATTGTTTAATTCTTTAGTTCCACAATAGAAGTGTATGCACTTTAAGCAAAGCTTTGATGAGCGTTGTTTCATTCTTGCTACAATAGAAGTCTATGCAATATAGCAAAGCTTTGATGAGTATTGTTTATCTCTTGAGTTCCACAATAGAAGTCTATGCAATTTAAGCAAAGCTTTGTGTGCATTGTTTAATTTTCGAGTTCCACAATAGAAGTCTACGCAATTTAGCAACGCTTTGATGAGCATTGTTTAGATCTTGTGTTCCACAATAGAATTCTATGCAATTTAAGCAAATCATTGATGAGGATTGTTTAAATCTTGAGTTCCACAATAGAAGTATATGTAACTTAGCAAAGCTTTGATGATCATTGTTTAATACTTGAGTTCAATAATAGAAGTCTATGCAATTTACCAAAGCTTTGATAAGCATCGTTTAATTCTTGAGTTCCACAATAGAAGTCTATGCAATTTAAGCAAGTCTTTGATGAACAGTCTTTGATTCTTGAGTTCCACAATAGAAGTCTTTGCAATTTAGCAAAGCTTTGACGAGCATTGTTTCATTCTTGGGTTCCACATTAGAGGTCTATGCAATTTAACAAAGCATTGATGAGCATTGTTTAATTGTTGAGCTCCACAATAGAAATGTATACACTTTACACAAAGCTTTGATGAGGATTGTTTCATTCTTGAGTTCCACATTATAAGTCTATGCAATTTAGCAAAGCTTTGATGAGCATAGTTTAATTCTTGGGTTCCACAATAGAAGTAGTCTTCGCAATTTAGCAAAGCTTTGATGACCGTTGTTTAATTCTTGTGTTCCACAATAAAAGTCTGTGCAATTTAAGCAAAGCTTTGATGAGCATTGCTTCATTCTTGAGTTCCACATTAGAAGTCTATGGAATTTAAGAATGTTTTGATGAGCATTGTTTAATTCTAGAGTTGCACAATAGAAGTAGCCTTCGTAATTTAGTATAAGTTTGATGAGCCTTGTTTAATTCTTGAGTTCCATAATAAAAGTCAGTGCAATTATAGAAAAGCTTTGATGAGCATTGTTTCATTCTTGAGTTCCACATTATAAGTCTATGCAATTTAGAAATGCTTTGATGAGCATTGTTTAATTCTAGAGTTGCACAATAGAAGTAGCCTTCGTAATTTAGCATAGTTTTGATGAGCATTGGTTAATTCAAGAGTTGCACAATAGAAGTAGCCTTTGTAATTTAGCATAGTTTTGATGAGCATAGCTATATTCTTGAGTTCCACAATAGAAGTCTATGCAATTTAAACAAGGCTTCTTAATTTACCATAGTTTTGATGAGCATTGTTTCATTCTTGAGTTCCACATTAGAATTCTATGCAATCTAGCAATGCTTTGATGAGCATTGTTTAATTCTAGAGTTGCTCAATAGAAGTAGCCTTCGTAATTTAGCATAGTTTTGATGAGCATTGTTTTGTTCTTGAGTTCCACAATAGAAGTCTATGCAATTTAAACAAGGCTTTGATGAGCATTGTTTCATTCTTGAGTTCCACAATAGAGTTCTATGCAATTTAAGCAAAGCTTTGATGAGCATTGTTTAATTCTTGAGTTCCACAATTGAATTCGATGCAATTTAAGCAAAACTTTGACGAGGATTGTTTAATTAATGAGTTCCATAATAGAAGTCTATGTAACTTGCAATGCTTTGATGCGCATTGCTTAATACTTGAGTTCCACAATAGAAGTGTATCCAATGTAGCAAAGCTATAATGAGCATCGTTTAATTCTTGAGTTCCACATTAGAAGTCTACGCAATATAAGAAAAGCTTTGATGAGCATTGTTTGATTTATTAGTTCCACGAAGTCTATGCAATTTAGCAAAGCTTTGATGAGCATTATTTCATTCTTGAGTTCCACATTGGAAGTCTATGCAATTTAGCAAAGCATTGATGAGCATTGTTTAATGAATTCCACAATAGAAGTAACCTTTGCAATTTAGCAAAGATTTGATGAGCATTGTTTAATTCTTTAGTTCCACAATAGAAGTGTATGCACTTTAAGCAAAGCTTTGATGAGCGTTGTTTCATTCTTGCTACAATAGAAGTCTATGCAATATAGCAAAGCTTTGATGAGTATTGTTTATCTCTTGAGTTCCACAATAGAAGTCTATGCAATTTAAGCAAAGCTTTGTGTGCATTGTTTAATTTTCGAGTTCCACAATAGAAGTCTACGCAATTTAGCAACGCTTTGATGAGCATTGTTTAGATCTTGTGTTCCACAATAGAATTCTATGCAATTTAAGCAAATCATTGATGAGGATTGTTTAAATCTTGAGTTCCACAATAGAAGTATATGTAACTTAGCAAAGCTTTGATGATCATTGTTTAATACTTGAGTTCCATAATAGAAGTCTATGCAATTTACCAAAGCTTTGATAAGCGTCGTTTAATTCTTGAGTTCCACAATAGAAGTCTATGCAATTTAAGCAAGTCTTTGATGAACAGTGTTTGATTCTTGAGTTCCACAATAGAAGTCTTTGCAATTTAGCAAAGCTTTGACGAGCATTGTTTCATTCTTGGGTTCCACATTAGAGGTCTATGCAATTTAACAAAGCATTGATGAGCATTGTTTAATTGTTGAGCTCCACAATAGAAATGTATACACTTTAAACAAAGCTTTGATAAGGATTGTTTCATTCTTGAGTTCCACATTATAAGTCTATGCAATTTAGCAAAGCTTTGATGAGCATAGTTTAATTCTTGGGTTCCACAATAGAAGTAGTCTTCGCAATTTAGCAAAGCTTTGATGACCGTTGTTTAATTCTTGTGTTCCACAATAAAAGTCTGTGCAATTTAAGCAAAGCTTTGACGAGCATTGCTTCATTCTTGAGTTCCACATTAGAAGTCTATGGAATTTAAGAATGTTTTGATGAGCATTGTTTAATTCTAGAGTTGCACAATAGAAGTAGCCTTCGTAATTTAGTATAAGTTTGATGAGCCTTGTTTAATTCTTGAGTTCCATAATAAAAGTCAGTGCAATTATAGAAAAGCTTTGATGAGCATTGTTTCATTCTTGAGTTCCACATTATAAGTCTATGCAATTTAGAAATGCTTTGATGAGCATTGTTTAATTCTAGAGTTGCACAATAGAAGTAGCCTTCGTAATTTAGCATAGTTTTGATGAGCATTGGTTAATTCAAGAGTTGCACAATAGAAGTAGCCTTTGTAATTTAGCATAGTTTTGATGAGCATAGCTATATTCTTGAGTTCCACAATAGAAGTCTATGCAATTTAAACAAGGCTTCTTAATTTACCATAGTTTTGATGAGCATTGTTTCATTCTTGAGTTCCACATTAGAATTCTATGCAATCTAGCAATGCTTTGATGAGCATTGTTTAATTCTAGAGTTGCTCAATAGAAGTAGCCTTCGTAATTTAGCATAGTTTTGATGAGCATTGTTTTGTTCTTGAGTTCCACAATAGAAGTCTATGCAATTTAAACAAGGCTTTGATGAGGATTGTTTCATTCTTGAGTTCCACAATAGAGTTCTATGCAATTTAAGCAAAGCTTTGATGAGCATTGTTTAATTCTTGAGTTCCACAATTGAATTCGATGCAATTTAAGCAAAACTTTGACGAGGATTGTTTAATTAATGAGTTCCATAATAGAAGTCTATGTAACTTGCAATGCTTTGATGCGCATTGCTTAATACTTGAGTTCCACAATAGAAGTGTATCCAATGTAGCAAAGCTATAATGAGCATCGTTTAATTCTTGAGTTCCACATTAGAAGTCTACGCAATATAAGAAAAGCTTTGATGAGCATTGTTTGATTTATTAGTTCCACGAAGTCTATGCAATTTAGCAAAGCTTTGATGAGCATTATTTCATTCTTGAGTTCCATATTGGAAGTCTATGCAATTTAGCAAAGCATTGATGAGCATTGTTTAATGAATTCCACAATAGAAGTAACCTTTGCAATTTAGCAAAGATTTGATGAGCATTGTTTAATTCTTTAGTTCCACAATAGAAGTGTATGCACTTTAAGCAAAGCTTTGATGAGCGTTGTTTCATTCTTGCTACAATAGAAGTCTATGCAATATAGCAAAGCTTTGATGAGTATTGTTTATCTCTTGAGTTCCACAATAGAAGTCTATGCAATTTAAGCAAAGCTTTGTGTGCATTGTTTAATTTTCGAGTTCCACAATAGAAGTCTACGCAATTTAGCAACGCTTTGATGAGCATTGTTTATATCTTGTGTTCCACAATAGAATTCTATGCAATTTAAGCAAATCATTGATGAGGATTGTTTAAATCTTGAGTTCCACAATAGAAGTATATGTAACTTAGCAAAGCTTTGATGATCATTGTTTAATACTTGAGTTCCATAATAGAAGTCTATGCAATTTACCAAAGCTTTGATAAGCGTCGTTTAATTCTTGAGTTCCACAATAGAAGTCTATGCAATTTAAGCAAGTCTTTGATGAACAGTGTTTGATTCTTGAGTTCCACAATAGAAGTCTTTGCAATTTAGCAAAGCTTTGACGAGCATTGTTTCATTCTTGGGTTCCACATTAGAGGTCTATGCAATTTAACAAAGCATTGATGAGCATTGTTTAATTGTTGAGCTCAACAATAGAAATGTATACACTTTAAACAAAGCTTTGATGAGGATTGTTTCATTCTTGAGTTCCACATTATAAGTCTATGCAATTTAGCAAAGCTTTGATGAGCATAGTTTAATTCTTGGGTTCCACAATAGAAGTAGTCTTCGCAATTTAGCAAAGCTTTGATGACCGTTGTTTAATTCTTGTGTTCCACAATAAAAGTCTGTGCAATTTAAGCAAAGCTTTGATGAGCATTGCTTCATTCTTGAGTTCCACATTAGAAGTCTATGGAATTTAAGAATGTTTTGATGAGCATTGTTTAATTCTAGAGTTGCACAATAGAAGTAGCCTTCGTAATTTAGTATAAGTTTGATGAGCCTTGTTTAATTCTTGAGTTCCATAATAAAAGTCAGTGCAATTATAGAAAAGCTTTGATGAGCATTGTTTCATTCTTGAGTTCCACATTATAAGTCTATGCAATTTAGAAATGCTTTGATGAGCATTGTTTAATTCTAGAGTTGCACAATAGAAGTAGCCTTCGTAATTTAGCATAGTTTTGATGAGCATTGGTTAATTCAAGAGTTGCACAATAGAAGTAGCCTTTGTAATTTAGCATAGTTTTGATGAGCATAGCTATATTCTTGAGTTCCACAATAGAAGTCTATGCAATTTAAACAAGGCTTCTTAATTTACCATAGTTTTGATGAGCATTGTTTCATTCTTGAGTTCCACATTAGAATTCTATGCAATCTAGCAATGCTTTGATGAGCATTGTTTAATTCTAGAGTTGCTCAATAGAAGTAGCCTTCGTAATTTAGCATAGTTTTGACTAGCATTGTTTTGTTCTTGAGTTCCACAATAGAAGTCTATGCAATTTAAACAAGGCTTTGATGAGCATTGTTTCATTCTTGAGTTCCACAATAGAGTTCTATGCAATTTAAGCAAAGATTTGATGAGCATTGTTTAATTCTTGAGTTCCACAATTGAATTCGATGCAATTTAAGCAAAACTTTGACGAGGATTGTTTAATTCATGAGTTCCATAATAGAAGTCTATGTAACTTGCAATGCTTTGATGCGCATTGCTTAATACTTGAGTTCCACAATAGAAGTGTATCCAATGTAGCAAAGCTATAATGAGCATCGTTTAATTCTTGAGTTCCACATTAGAAGTCTACGCAATATAAGAAAAGCTTTGATGAGCATTGTTTGATTTATTAGTTCCACGAAGTCTATGCAATTTAGCAAAGCTTTGATGAGCATTTTTTCATTCTTGAGTTCCACATTGGAAGTCTATGCAATTTAGCAAAGCATTGATGAGCATTGTTTAATGAATTCCACAATAGAAGTAACCTTTGCAATTTAGCAAAGATTTGATGAGCATTGTTTAATTCTTTAGTTCCACAATAGAAGTGTATGCACTTTAAGCAAAGCTTTGATGAGCGTTGTTTCATTCTTGCTACAATAGAAGTCTATGCAATATAGCAAAGCTTTGATGAGTATTGTTTATCTCTTGAGTTCCACAATAGAAGTCTATGCAATTTAAGCAAAGCTTTGTGTGCATTGTTTAATTTTCGAGTTCCACAATAGAAGTCTACGCAATTTAGCAACGCTTTGATGAGCATTGTTTAGATCTTGTGTTCCACAATAGAATTCTATGCAATTTAAGCAAATCATTGATGAGGATTGTTTAAATCTTGAGTTCCACAATAGAAGTATATGTAACTTAGCAAAGCTTTGATGATCATTGTTTAATACTTGAGTTCCATAATAGAAGTCTATGCAATTTACCAAAGCTTTGATAAGCATCGTTTAATTCTTGAGTTCCACAATAGAAGTCTATGCAATTTAAGCAAGTCTTTGATGAACAGTGTTTGATTCTTGAGTTCCACAATAGAAGTCTTTGCAATTTAGCAAAGCTTTGACGAGCATTGTTTCATTCTTGGGTTCCACATTAGAGGTCTATGCAATTTAACAAAGCATTGATGAGCATTGTTTAATTGTTGAGCTCAACAATAGAAATGTATACACTTTAAACAAAGCTTTGATGAGGATTGTTTCATTCTTGAGTTCCACATTATAAGTCTATGCAATTTAGCAAAGCTTTGATGAGCATAGTTTAATTCTTGGGTTCCACAATAGAAGTAGTCTTCGCAATTTAGCAAAGCTTTGATGACCGTTGTTTAATTCTTGTGTTCCACAATAAAAGTCTGTGCAATTTAAGCAAAGCTTTGATGAGCATTGCTTCATTCTTGAGTTCCACATTAGAAGTCTATGGAATTTAAGAATGTTTTGATGAGCATTGTTTAATTCTAGAGTTGCACAATAGAAGTAGCCTTCGTAATTTAGTATAAGTTTGATGAGCCTTGTTTAATTCTTGAGTTCCATAATAAAAGTCAGTGCAATTATAGAAAAGCTTTGATGAGCATTGTTTCATTCTTGAGTTCCACATTATAAGTCTATGCAATTTAGAAATGCTTTGATGAGCATTGTTTAATTCTAGAGTTGCACAATAGAAGTAGCCTTCGTAATTTAGCATAGTTTTGATGAGCATTGGTTAATTCAAGAGTTGCACAATAGAAGTAGCCTTTGTAATTTAGCATAGTTTTGATGAGCATAGCTATATTCTTGAGTTCCACAATAGAAGTCTATGCAATTTAAACAAGGCTTCTTAATTTACCATAGTTTTGATGAGCATTGTTTCATTCTTGAGTTCCACATTAGAATTCTATGCAATCTAGCAATGCTTTGATGAGCATTGTTTAATTCTAGAGTTGCACAATAGAAGTAGCTTTCGTAATTTAGCATAGTTTTGATGAGCATTGTTTTGTTCTTGAGTTCCACAATAGAAGTCTATGCAATTTAAACAAGGCTTTGATGAGCATTGTTTCATTCTTGAGTTCCATAATAGAGTTCTATGCAATTTAAGCAAAGCTTTGATGAGCATTGTTAAATTCTTGAGTTCCACAATTGAATTCGATGCAATTTAAGCAAAACTTTGACGAGGATTGTTTAATTCATGAGTTCCATAATAGAAGTCTATGTAACTTGCAATGCTTTGATGCGCATTGCTTAATACTTGAGTTCCACAATAGAAGTGTATCCAATGTAGCAAAGCTATAATGAGCATCGTTTAATTCTTGAGTTCCACATTAGAAGTCTACGCAATATAAGAAAAGCTTTGATGAGCATTGTTTGATTTATTAGTTCCACGAAGTCTATGCAATTTAGCAAAGCTTTGATGAGCATTATTTCATTCTTGAGTTCCACATTGGAAGTCTATGCAATTTAGCAAAGCATTGATGAGCATTGTTTAATGAATTCCACAATAGAAGTAACCTTTGCAATTTAGCAAAGATTTGATGAGCATTGTTTAATTCTTTAGTTCCACAATAGAAGTGTATGCACTTTAAGCAAAGCTTTGATGAGCGTTGTTTCATTCTTGCTACAATAGAAGTCTATGCAATATAGCAAAGCTTTGATGAGTATTGTTTATCTCTTGAGTTCCACAATAGAAGTCTATGCAATTTAAGCAAAGCTTTGTGTGCATTGTTTAATTTTCGAGTTCCACAATAGAAGTCTACGCAATTTAGCAACGCTTTGATGAGCATTGTTTAGATCTTGTGTTCCACAATAGAATTCTATGCAATTTAAGCAAATCATTGATGAGGATTGTTTAAATCTTGAGTTCCACAATAGAAGTATATGTAACTTAGCAAAGCTTTGATGATCATTGTTTAATACTTGAGTTCCATAATAGAAGTCTATGCAATTTACCAAAGCTTTGATAAGCGTCGTTTAATTCTTGAGTTCCACAATAGAAGTCTATGCAATTTAAGCAAGTCTTTGATGAACAGTGTTTGATTCTTGAGTTCCACAATAGAAGTCTTTGCAATTTAGCAAAGCTTTGACGAGCATTGTTTCATTCTTGGGTTCCACATTAGAGGTCTATGCAATTTAACAAAGCATTGATGAGCATTGTTTAATTGTTGAGCTCAACAATAGAAATGTATACACTTTAAACAAAGCTTTGATGAGGATTGTTTCATTCTTGAGTTCCACATTATAAGTCTATGCAATTTAGCAAAGCTTTGATGAGCATAGTTTAATTCTTGGGTTCCACAATAGAAGTAGTCTTCGCAATTTAGCAAAGCTTTGATGACCGTTGTTTAATTCTTGTGTTCCACAATAAAAGTCTGTGCAATTTAAGCAAAGCTTTGATGAGCATTGCTTCATTCTTGAGTTCCACATTAGAAGTCTATGGAATTTAAGAATGTTTTGATGAGCATTGTTTAATTCTAGAGTTGCACAATAGAAGTAGCCTTCGTAATTTAGTATAAGTTTGATGAGCCTTGTTTAATTCTTGAGTTCCATAATAAAAGTCAGTGCAATTATAGAAAAGCTTTGATGAGCATTGTTTCATTCTTGAGTTCCACATTATAAGTCTATGCAATTTAGAAATGCTTTGATGAGCATTGTTTAATTCTAGAGTTGCACAATAGAAGTAGCCTTCGTAATTTAGCATAGTTTTGATGAGCATTGGTTAATTCAAGAGTTGCACAATAGAAGTAGCCTTTGTAATTTAGCATAGTTTTGATGAGCATAGCTATATTCTTGAGTTCCACAATAGAAGTCTATGCAATTTAAACAAGGCTTCGTAATTTACCATAGTTTTGATGAGCATTGTTTCATTCTTGAGTTCCACATTAGAATTCTATGCAATCTAGCAATGCTTTGATGAGCATTGTTTAATTCTAGAGTTGCTCAATAGAAGTAGCCTTCGTAATTTAGCATAGTTTTGACTAGCATTGTTTTGTTCTTGAGTTCCACAATAGAAGTCTATGCAATTTAAACAAGGCTTTGATGAGCATTGTTTCATTCTTGAGTTCCACAATAGAGTTCTATGCAATTTAAGCAAAGCTTTGATGAGCATTGTTTAATTCTTGAGTTCCACAATTGAATTCGATGCAATTTAAGCAAAACTTTGACGAGGATTGTTTAATTCATGAGTTCCATAATAGAAGTCTATGTAACTTGCAATGCTTTGATGCGCATTGCTTAATACTTGAGTTCCACAATAGAAGTGTATCCAATGTAGCAAAGCTATAATGAGCATCGTTTAATTCTTGAGTTCCACATTAGAAGTCTACGCAATATAAGAAAAGCTTTGATGAGCATTGTTTGATTTATTAGTTCCACGAAGTCTATGCAATTTAGCAAAGCTTTGATGAGCATTTTTTCATTCTTGAGTTCCACATTGGAAGTCTATGCAATTTAGCAAAGCATTGATGAGCATTGTTTAATGAATTCCACAATAGAAGTAACCTTTGCAATTTAGCAAAGATTTGATGAGCATTGTTTAATTCTTTAGTTCCACAATAGAAGTGTATGCACTTTAAGCAAAGCTTTGATGAGCGTTGTTTCATTCTTGCTACAATAGAAGTCTATGCAATATAGCAAAGCTTTGATGAGTATTGTTTATCTCTTGAGTTCCACAATAGAAGTCTATGCAATTTAAGCAAAGCTTTGTGTGCATTGTTTAATTTTCGAGTTCCACAATAGAAGTCTACGCAATTTAGCAATGCTTTGATGAGCATTGTTTAGATCTTGTGTTCCACAATAGAATTCTATGCAATTTAAGCAAATCATTGATGAGGATTGTTTAAATCTTGAGTTCCACAATAGAAGTATATGTAACTTAGCAAAGCTTTGATGATCATTGTTTAATACTTGAGTTCCATAATAGAAGTCTATGCAATTTACCAAAGCTTTGATAAGCATCGTTTAATTCTTGAGTTCCACAATAGAAGTCTATGCAATTTAAGCAAGTCTTTGATGAACAGTGTTTGATTCTTGAGTTCCACAATAGAAGTCTTTGCAATTTAGCAAAGCTTTGACGAGCATTGTTTCATTCATGGGTTCCACATTAGAGGTCTATGCAATTTAACAAAGCATTGATGAGCATTGTTTAATTGTTGAGCTCAACAATAGAAATGTATACACTTTAAACAAAGCTTTGATGAGGATTGTTTCATTCTTGAGTTCCACATTATAAGTCTATGCAATTTAGCAAAGCTTTGATGAGCATAGTTTAATTCTTGGGTTCCACAATAGAAGTAGTCTTCGTAATTTAGCAAAGCTTTGATGACCGTTGTTTAATTCTTGTGTTCCACAATAAAAGTCTGTGCAATTTAAGCAAAGCTTTGATGAGCATTGCTTCATTCTTGAGTTCCACATTAGAAGTCTATGGAATTTAAGAATGTTTTGATGAGCATTGTTTAATTCTAGAGTTGCACAATAGAAGTAGCCTTCGTAATTTAGTATAAGTTTGATGAGCCTTGTTTAATTCTTGAGTTCCATAATAAAAGTCAGTGCAATTATAGAAAAGCTTTGATGAGCATTGTTTCATTCTTGAGTTCCACATTATAAGTCTATGCAATTTAGAAATGCTTTAATGAGCATTGTTTAATTCTAGAGTTGCACAATAGAAGTAGCCTTCGTAATTTAGCATAGTTTTGATGAGCATTGGTTAATTCAAGAGTTGCACAATAGAAGTAGCCTTTGTAATTTAGCATAGTTTTGATGAGCATAGCTATATTCTTGAGTTCCACAATAGAAGTCTATGCAATTTAAACAAGGCTTCGTAATTTACCATAGTTTTGATGAGCATTGTTTCATTCTTGAGTTCCACATTAGAATTCTATGCAATCTAGCAATGCTTTGATGAGCATTGTTTAATTCTAGAGTTGCTCAATAGAAGTAGCCTTCGTAATTTAGCATAGTTTTGACTAGCATTGTTTTGTTCTTGAGTTCCACAATAGAAGTCTATGCAATTTAAACAAGGCTTTGATGAGCATTGTTTCATTCTTGAGTTCCACAATAGAGTTCTATGCAATTTAAGCAAAGCTTTGATGAGCATTGTTTAATTCTTGAGTTCCACAATTGAATTCGATGCAATTTAAGCAAAACTTTGACGAGGATTGTTTAATTCATGAGTTCCATAATAGAAGTCTATGTAACTTGCAATGCTTTGATGCGCATTGCTTAATACTTGAGTTCCACAATAGAAGTGTATCCAATGTAGCAAAGCTATAATGAGCATCGTTTAATTCTTGAGTTCCACATTAGAAGTCTACGCAATATAAGAAAAGCTTTGATGAGCATTGTTTGATTTATTAGTTCCACGAAGTCTATGCAATTTAGCAAAGCTTTGATGAGCATTATTTCATTCTTGAGTTCCACATTGGAAGTCTATGCAATTTAGCAAAGCATTGATGAGCATTGTTTAATGAATTCCACAATAGAAGTAACCTTTGCAATTTAGCAAAGATTTGATGAGCATTGTTTAATTCTTTAGTTCCACAATAGAAGTGTATGCACTTTAAGCAAAGCTTTGATGAGCGTTGTTTCATTCTTGCTACAATAGAAGTCTATGCAATATAGCAAAGCTTTGACGAGTATTGTTTATCTCTTGAGTTCCACAATAGAAGTCTATGCAATTTAAGCAAAGCTTTGTGTGCATTGTTTAATTTTCGAGTTCCACAATAGAAGTCTACGCAATTTAGCAACGCTTTGATGAGCATTGATTAGATCTTGTGTTCCACAATAGAATTCTATGCAATTTAAGCAAATCATTGATGAGGATTGTTTAAATCTTGAGTTCCACAATAGAAGTATATGTAACTTAGCAAAGCTTTGATGATCATTGTTTAATACTTGAGTTCCATAATAGAAGTCTATGCAATTTACCAAAGCTTTGATAAGCATCGTTTAATTCTTGAGTTCCACAATAGAAGTCTATGCAATTTAAGCAAGTCTTTGATGAACAGTGTTTGATTCTTGAGTTCCACAATAGAAGTCTTTGCAATTTAGCAAAGCTTTGACGAGCATTGTTTCATTCATGGGTTCCACATTAGAGGTCTATGCAATTTAACAAAGCATTGATGAGCATTGTTTAATTGTTGAGCTCAACAATAGAAATGTATACACTTTAAACAAAGCTTTGATGAGGATTGTTTCATTCTTGAGTTCCACATTATAAGTCTATGCAATTTAGCAAAGCTTTGATGAGCATAGTTTAATTCTTGGGTTCCACAATAGAAGTAGTCTTCGCAATTTAGCAAAGCTTTGATGACCGTTGTTTAATTCTTGTGTTCCACAATAAAAGTCTGTGCAATTTAAGCAAAGATTTGATGAGCATTGCTTCATTCTTGAGTTCCACATTAGAAGTCTATGGAATTTAAGAATGTTTTGATGAGCATTGTTTAATTCTAGAGTTGCACAATAGAAGTAGCCTTCGTAATTTAGTATAAGTTTGATGAGCCTTGTTTAATTCTTGAGTTCCATAATAAAAGTCAGTGCAATTATAGAAAAGCTTTGATGAGCATTGTTTCATTCTTGAGTTCCACATTATAAGTCTATGCAATTTAGAAATGCTTTGATGAGCATTGTTTAATTCTAGAGTTGCACAATAGAAGTAGCCTTCGTAATTTAGCATAGTTTTGATGAGCATTGGTTAATTCAAGAGTTGCACAATAGAAGTAGCCTTTGTAATTTAGCATAGTTTTGATGAGCATAGCTATATTCTTGAGTTCCACAATAGAAGTCTATGCAATTTAAACAAGGCTTCGTAATTTACCATAGTTTTGATGAGCATTGTTTCATTCTTGAGTTCCACATTAGAATTCTATGCAATTTAGCAATGCTTTGATGAGCATTGTTTAATTCTAGAGTTGCTCAATAGAAGTAGCCTTCGTAATTTAGCATAGTTTTGACTAGCATTGTTTTGTTCTTGAGTTCCACAATAGAAGTCTATGCAATTTAAACAAGGCTTTGATGAGCATTGTTTCATTCTTGAGTTCCACAATAGAGTTCTATGCAATTTAAGCAAAGCTTTGATGAGCATTGTTTAATTCTTGAGTTCCACAATTGAATTCGATGCAATTTAAGCAAAACTTTGACGAGGATTGTTTAATTCATGAGTTCCATAATAGAAGTCTATGTAACTTGCAATGCTTTGATGCGCATTGCTTAATACTTGAGTTCCACAATAGAAGTGTATCCAATGTAGCAAAGCTATAATGAGCATCGTTTAATTCTTGAGTTCCACATTAGAAGTCTACGCAATATAAGAAAAGCTTTGATGAGCATTGTTTGATTTATTAGTTCCACGAAGTCTATGCAATTTAGCAAAGCTTTGATGAGCATTATTTCATTCTTGAGTTCCACATTGGAAGTCTATGCAATTTAGCAAAGCATTGATGAGCATTGTTTAATGAATTCCACAATAGAAGTAACCTTTGCAATTTAGCAAAGATTTGATGAGCATTGTTTAATTCTTTAGTTCCACAATAGAAGTGTATGCACTTTAAGCAAAGCTTTGATGAGCGTTGTTTCATTCTTGCTACAATAGAAGTCTATGCAATATAGCAAAGCTTTGATGAGTATTGTTTATCTCTTGAGTTCCACAATAGAAGTCTATGCAATTTAAGCAAAGCTTTGTGTGCATTGTTTAATTTTCGAGTTCCACAATAGAAGTCTACGCAATTTAGCAACGCTTTGATGAGCATTGTTTAGATCTTGTGTTCCACAATAGAATTCTATGCAATTTAAGCAAATCATTGATGAGGATTGTTTAAATCTTGAGTTCCACAATAGAAGTATATGTAACTTCGCAAAGCTTTGATGATCATTGTTTAATACTTGAGTTCCATAATAGAAGTCTATGCAATTTACCAAAGCTTTGATAAGCGTCGTTTAATTCTTGAGTTCCACAATAGAAGTCTATGCAATTTAAGCAAGTCTTTGATGAACAGTGTTTGATTCTTGAGTTCCACAATAGAAGTCTTTGCAATTTAGCAAAGCTTTGACGAGCATTGTTTCATTCTTGGGTTCCACATTAGAGGTCTATGCAATTTAACAAAGCATTGATGAGCATTGTTTAATTGTTGAGCTCAACAATAGAAATGTATACACTTTAAACAAAGCTTTGATGAGGATTGTTTCATTCTTGAGTTCCACATTATAAGTCTATGCAATTTAGCAAAGCTTTGATGAGCATAGTTTAATTCTTGGGTTCCACAATAGAAGTAGTCTTCGCAATTTAGCAAAGCTTTGATGACCGTTGTTTAATTCTTGTGTTCCACAATAAAAGTCTGTGCAATTTAAGCAAAGCTTTGATGAGCATTGCTTCATTCTTGAGTTCCACATTAGAAGTCTATGGAATTTAAGAATGTTTTGATGAGCATTGTTTAATTCTAGAGTTGCACAATAGAAGTAGCCTTCGTAATTTAGTATAAGTTTGATGAGCCTTGTTTAATTCTTGAGTTCCATAATAAAAGTCAGTGCAATTATAGAAAAGCTTTGATGAGCATTGTTTCATTCTTGAGTTCCACATTATAAGTCTATGCAATTTAGAAATGCTTTGATGAGCATTGTTTAATTCTAGAGTTGCACAATAGAAGTAGCCTTCGTAATTTAGCATAGTTTTGATGAGCATTGGTTAATTCAAGAGTTGCACAATAGAAGTAGCCTTTGTAATTTAGCATAGTTTTGATGAGCATAGCTATATTCTTGAGTTCCACAATAGAAGTCTATGCAATTTAAACAAGGCTTCTTAATTTACCATAGTTTTGATGAGCATTGTTTCATTCTTGAGTTCCACATTAGAATTCTATGCAATCTAGCAATGCTTTGATGAGCATTGTTTAATTCTAGAGTTGCTCAATAGAAGTAGCCTTCGTAATTTAGCATAGTTTTGACTAGCATTGTTTTGTTCTTGAGTTCCACAATAGAAGTCTATGCAATTTAAACAAGGCTTTGATGAGCATTGTTTCATTCTTGAGTTCCACAATAGAGTTCTATGCAATTTAAGCAAAGCTTTGATGAGCATTGTTTAATTCTTGAGTTCCACAATTGAATTCGATGCAATTTAAGCAAAACTTTGACGAGGATTGTTTAATTCATGAGTTCCATAATAGAAGTCTATGTAACTTGCAATGCTTTGATGCGCATTGCTTAATACTTGAGTTCCACAATAGAAGTGTATCCAATGTAGCAAAGCTATAATGAGCATCGTTTAATTCTTGAGTTCCACATTAGAAGTCTACGCAATATAAGAAAAGCTTTGATGAGCATTGTTTGATTTATTAGTTCCACGAAGTCTATGCAATTTAGCAAAGCTTTGATGAGCATTTTTTCATTCTTGAGTTCCACATTGGAAGTCTATGCAATTTGGCAAAGCATTGATGAGCATTGTTTAATGAATTCCACAATAGAAGTAACCTTTGCAATTTAGCAAAGATTTGATGAGCATTGTTTAATTCTTTAGTTCCACAATAGAAGTGTATGCACTTTAAGCAAAGCTTTGATGAGCGTTGTTTCATTCTTGCTACAATAGAAGTCTATGCAATATAGCAAAGCTTTGATGAGTATTGTTTATCTCTTGAGTTCCACAATAGAAGTCTATGCAATTTAAGCAAAGCTTTGTGTGCATTGTTTAATTTTCGAGTTCCACAATAGAAGTCTACACAATTTAGCAATGCTTTGATGAGCATTGTTTAGATCTTGTGTTCCACAATAGAATTCTATGCAATTTAAGCAAATCATTGATGAGGATTGTTTAAATCTTGAGTTCCACAATAGAAGTATATGTAACTTAGCAAAGCTTTGATGATCATTGTTTAATACTTGAGTTCCATAATAGAAGTCTATGCAATTTACCAAAGCTTTGATAAGCATCGTTTAATTCTTGAGTTCCACAATAGAAGTCTATGCAATTTAAGCAAGTCTTTGATGAACAGTGTTTGATTCTTGAGTTCCACAATAGAAGTCTTTGCAATTTAGCAAAGCTTTGACGAGCATTGTTTCATTCATGGGTTCCACATTAGAGGTCTATGCAATTTAACAAAGCATTGATGAGCATTGTTTAATTGTTGAGCTCAACAATAGAAATGTATACACTTTAAACAAAGCTTTGATGAGGATTGTTTCATTCTTGAGTTCCACATTATAAGTCTATGCAATTTAGCAAAGCTTTGATGAGCATAGTTTAATTCTTGGGTTCCACAATAGAAGTCTATGCAATTTAAGCAAGTCTTTGATGAACAGTGTTTGATTCTTGAGTTCCACAATAGAAGTCTTTGCAATTTAGCAAAGCTTTGACGAGCATTGTTTCATTCATGGGTTCCACATTAGAGGTCTATGCAATTTAACAAAGCATTGATGAGCATTGTTTAATTGTTGAGCTCAACAATAGAAATGTATACACTTTAAACAAAGCTTTGATGAGGATTGTTTCATTCTTGAGTTCCACATTATAAGTCTATGCAATTTAGCAAAGCTTTGATGAGCATAGTTTAATTCTTGGGTTCCACAATAGAAGTAGTCTTCGCAATTTAGCAAAGCTTTGATGACCGTTGTTTAATTCTTGTGTTCCACAATAAAAGTCTGTGCAATTTAAGCAAAGATTTGATGAGCATTGCTTCATTCTTGAGTTCCACATTAGAAGTCTATGGAATTTAAGAATGTTTTGATGAGCATTGTTTAATTCTAGAGTTGCACAATAGAAGTAGCCTTCGTAATTTAGTATAAGTTTGATGAGCCTTGTTTAATTCTTGAGTTCCATAATAAAAGTCAGTGCAATTATAGAAAAGCTTTGATGAGCATTGTTTCATTCTTGAGTTCCACATTATAAGTCTATGCAATTTAGAAATGCTTTGATGAGCATTGTTTAATTCTAGAGTTGCACAATAGAAGTAGCCTTCGTAATTTAGCATAGTTTTGATGAGCATTGGTTAATTCAAGAGTTGCACAATAGAAGTAGCCTTTGTAATTTAGCATAGTTTTGATGAGCATAGCTATATTCTTGAGTTCCACAATAGAAGTCTATGCAATTTAAACAAGGCTTCGTAATTTACCATAGTTTTGATGAGCATTGTTTCATTCTTGAGTTCCACATTAGAATTCTATGCAATCTAGCAATGCTTTGATGAGCATTGTTTAATTCTAGAGTTGCTCAATAGAAGTAGCCTTCGTAATTTAGCATAGTTTTGACTAGCATTGTTTTGTTCTTGAGTTCCACAATAGAAGTCTATGCAATTTAAACAAGGCTTTGATGAGCATTGTTTCATTCTTGAGTTCCACAATAGAGTTCTATGCAATTTAAGCAAAGCTTTGATGAGCATTGTTTAATTCTTGAGTTCCACAATTGAATTCGATGCAATTTAAGCAAAACTTTGACGAGGATTGTTTAATTCATGAGTTCCATAATAGAAGTCTATGTAACTTGCAATGCTTTGATGCGCATTGCTTAATACTTGAGTTCCACAATAGAAGTGTATCCAATGTAGCAAAGCTATAATGAGCATCGTTTAATTCTTGAGTTCCACATTAGAAGTCTACGCAATATAAGAAAAGCTTTGATGAGCATTGTTTGATTTATTAGTTCCACGAAGTCTATGCAATTTAGCAAAGCTTTGATGAGCATTATTTCATTCTTGAGTTCCACATTGGAAGTCTATGCAATTTAGCAAAGCATTGATGAGCATTGTTTAATGAATTCCACAATAGAAGTAACCTTTGCAATTTAGCAAAGATTTGATGAGCATTGTTTAATTCTTTAGTTCCACAATAGAAGTGTATGCACTTTAAGCAAAGCTTTGATGAGCGTTGTTTCATTCTTGCTACAATAGAAGTCTATGCAATATAGCAAAGCTTTGATGAGTATTGTTTATCTCTTGAGTTCCACAATAGAAGTCTATGCAATTTAAGCAAAGCTTTGTGTGCATTGTTTAATTTTCGAGTTCCACAATAGAAGTCTACGCAATTTAGCAACGCTTTGATGAGCATTGTTTAGATCTTGTGTTCCACAATAGAATTCTATGCAATTTAAGCAAATCATTGATGAGGATTGTTTAAATCTTGAGTTCCACAATAGAAGTATATGTAACTTCGCAAAGCTTTGATGATCATTGTTTAATACTTGAGTTCCATAATAGAAGTCTATGCAATTTACCAAAGCTTTGATAAGCGTCGTTTAATTCTTGAGTTCCACAATAGAAGTCTATGCAATTTAAGCAAGTCTTTGATGAACAGTGTTTGATTCTTGAGTTCCACAATAGAAGTCTTTGCAATTTAGCAAAGCTTTGACGAGCATTGTTTCATTCTTGGGTTCCACATTAGAGGTCTATGCAATTTAACAAAGCATTGATGAGCATTGTTTAATTGTTGAGCTCAACAATAGAAATGTATACACTTTAAACAAAGCTTTGATGAGGATTGTTTCATTCTTGAGTTCCACATTATAAGTCTATGCAATTTAGCAAAGCTTTGATGAGCATAGTTTAATTCTTGGGTTCCACAATAGAAGTAGTCTTCGCAATTTAGCAAAGCTTTGATGACCGTTGTTTAATTCTTGTGTTCCACAATAAAAGTCTGTGCAATTTAAGCAAAGCTTTGATGAGCATTGCTTCATTCTTGAGTTCCACATTAGAAGTCTATGGAATTTAAGAATGTTTTGATGAGCATTGTCTAATTCTAGAGTTGCACAATAGAAGTAGCCTTCGTAATTTAGTATAAGTTTGATGAGCCTTGTTTAATTCTTGAGTTCCATAATAAAAGTCAGTGCAATTATAGAAAAGCTTTGATGAGCATTGTTTCATTCTTGAGTTCCACATTATAAGTCTATGCAATTTAGAAATGCTTTGATGAGCATTGTTTAATTCTAGAGTTGCACAATAGAAGTAGCCTTCGTAATTTAGCATAGTTTTGATGAGCATTGGTTAATTCAAGAGTTGCACAATAGAAGTAGCCTTTGTAATTTAGCATAGTTTTGATGAGCATAGCTATATTCTTGAGTTCCACAATAGAAGTCTATGCAATTTAAACAAGGCTTCTTAATTTACCATAGTTTTGATGAGCATTGTTTCATTCTTGAGTTCCACATTAGAATTCTATGCAATCTAGCAATGCTTTGATGAGCATTGTTTAATTCTAGAGTTGCTCAATAGAAGTAGCCTTCGTAATTTAGCATAGTTTTGACTAGCATTGTTTTGTTCTTGAGTTCCACAATAGAAGTCTATGCAATTTAAACAAGGCTTTGATGAGCATTGTTTCATTCTTGAGTTCCACAATAGAGTTCTATGCAATTTAAGCAAAGCTTTGATGAGCATTGTTTAATTCTTGAGTTCCACAATTGAATTCGATGCAATTTAAGCAAAACTTTGACGAGGATTGTTTAATTCATGAGTTCCATAATAGAAGTCTATGTAACTTGCAATGCTTTGATGCGCATTGCTTAATACTTGAGTTCCACAATAGAAGTGTATCCAATGTAGCAAAGCTATAATGAGCATCGTTTAATTCTTGAGTTCCACATTAGAAGTCTACGCAATATAAGAAAAGCTTTGATGAGCATTGTTTGATTTATTAGTTCCACGAAGTCTATGCAATTTAGCAAAGCTTTGATGAGCATTTTTTCATTCTTGAGTTCCACATTGGAAGTCTATGCAATTTGGCAAAGCATTGATGAGCATTGTTTAATGAATTCCACAATAGAAGTAACCTTTGCAATTTAGCAAAGATTTGATGAGCATTGTTTAATTCTTTAGTTCCACAATAGAAGTGTATGCACTTTAAGCAAAGCTTTGATGAGCGTTGTTTCATTCTTGCTACAATAGAAGTCTATGCAATATAGCAAAGCTTTGATGAGTATTGTTTATCTCTTGAGTTCCACAATAGAAGTCTATGCAATTTAAGCAAAGCTTTGTGTGCATTGTTTAATTTTCGAGTTCCACAATAGAAGTCTACGCAATTTAGCAATGCTTTGATGAGCATTGTTTAGATCTTGTGTTCCACAATAGAATTCTATGCAATTTAAGCAAATCATTGATGAGGATTGTTTAAATCTTGAGTTCCACAATAGAAGTATATGTAACTTAGCAAAGCTTTGATGATCATTGTTTAATACTTGAGTTCCATAATAGAAGTCTATGCAATTTACCAAAGCTTTGATAAGCATCGTTTAATTCTTGAGTTCCACAATAGAAGTCTATGCAATTTAAGCAAGTCTTTGATGAACAGTGTTTGATTCTTGAGTTCCACAATAGAAGTCTTTGCAATTTAGCAAAGCTTTGACGAGCATTGTTTCATTCATGGGTTCCACATTAGAGGTCTATGCAATTTAACAAAGCATTGATGAGCATTGTTTAATTGTTGAGCTCAACAATAGAAATGTATACACTTTAAACAAAGCTTTGATGAGGATTGTTTCATTCTTGAGTTCCACATTATAAGTCTATGCAATTTAGTAAAGCTTTGATGAGCATAGTTTAATTCTTGGGTTCCACAATAGAAGTAGTCTTCGTAATTTAGCAAAGCTTTGATGACCGTTGTTTAATTCTTGTGTTCCACAATAAAAGTCTGTGCAATTTAAGCAAAGCTTTGATGAGCATTGCTTCATTCTTTTTTTTTTTGAAAGAGCCAAAGCTCAGCAAACTTTATTAAAAAGAATAAAAGAATACAATCACCAAAAAATCAAACAAAGTACAGTAATAACCAGCCTATCCATAACCAACTACCAAACCACTTCCTAATAATAAGAACTAACCACACACAACCCCAATAATCCCTAAATTCCTTAAAGTTAGCCCAAGGACTTATTGAAAGAGGGAAAAAAGGTAACTTCACCCCCTTGCTCCAACCAAACCTCCAAAAGAAAAAGAAACCAAAGCAAGGGGTAAGGCCCTTAAAAAAACCCTCAGTCCATAAGCTAACCATTAAGATAAAAAACCTCAAGTTCAAAACCCACAAATCACAAAAAACAAGGAAATCCCTATAAACTAAACCACAAATAAACATAACATCAAAGAGAAAACAGGAAAACCCCAAACAACAAATAGACCCAAAGCTCCCGTCGCAATCCTTGTCCATAACATCCTTCAAAGTCTTCATCAGGGCATCCATAATCTCTCCACAGCTATTGCCCACCACCAATCTTTGCTTCGCCTTTCTGCACCACAAGCTCAAAAAGAAACACAAGAAAATAACTCCAAAACACCAGTGAATCAAATTAAGTTTCATACTAGACATGGCATCAATCACATGTCTAGGATTCACTATTTGGATAATCTCAATTAAGATCATATCCAAACAGCAAATCCCATAGGTACAAGTCACATGATTAAAGAGTAAACTCTCCAACCAGCGACATATTCCGTCAATTCCTTTGTGCATATTTTTATTCCCAAAATACCCCCACCATATACCATTAATAACCTCATCCTTATTTAACTGCCACCACTGCCAAACCCAAAACCATAACCAACCCCACTCCAAACAGCAAAACCAGAAAATGATCTCCATTATTCAACATTCTCAATTCCCGAAATACCCCAAATCAAATAAACCTTATTATTAATCATTTTAACTCTTTTCCTTAATCCCATCAGCTTCAAACGAATCTCATTCTCAATACTAGCTATAACCCCCTCAACTGAAATTCTGCTAGAACCAAACAGTCTAGCGTTTCTCTCTCTCCAAATATTAGACACACAGCTAGCAAACATACATTTAATGATCAAATTCTCACCTGTCTTCATTTTAAGCATTCTGTTCAACATTAAAATAAGATCATTCCATTCAACCATTCTCAATTTTAGCCCCACTTTACTGCAGAAATAATTCCAGATTCTAGAGGAATACTCACAATTAAAGAATAAATGGCTATGCGAATCAGGAACATTATCACAAAAAGGACACAGCAAATTACCAGCCAATTCCCATCCTCTAACCCTATCCTGAGTTTTTAATCTGTTCAGGACAGCCAGCCATAAAATAAAAGAGTTGCGAGGAATGCAATTATTATACCAAACAAGATTAAACCAAGGCACACTATCCCCAAAATTATTCAAATCATTCCACACCTGTTTGCATGAGAATTTTCTGCATATACCTCCCTTATCCCTCCATCCAATAACATCATTCAAATTAGAATCAATACAAAACATAGGAGCTTCAGTCAATCCAGGGTACTTATTAACCCACTCAACCGGCCAAGAATACGAATCCAACTCAAGAACATCACAAACTAAAGCAGAATCACTAAGTCCATTACTAATCCACTCTCTCCTAGGAATAATAGTGCAAAGAATACCTATAGGATGCCACCAATCATGCCATAAAGAAGTGTTCCTCCCATTACCCACACAAGAAATAACATGAGGCCTAACAGTATTCCTTATCTCCAAAAATCTCTTCCATGTCCAGTTCATACTTTTTTTCTGCAGAATATCCCAAAAATTCCTGCTGCCTATATAATTGATTCTCACCCACTGCACCCACAGGGAATTTTTGTTATTAACCACATTCCAAACATGTTTAGCAAGTAAAGCATCATTCCATTTCCTCAAATTCTTTATTCCCAGCCCACCATACTCCTTAGGTTTGCAAATTTCAAGCCATTTAACTTTAGCTTTCCCTTTAACTATCTCACCATTAGCCCATAAAAAACTCCTGCACATCTTTTCAATCTCATTAATAGTAGCAATTGGAATTTTAAAAATAGAAGCCCAATAAACATGAATGGAAGTTAGAACCGAATTAATGAGTTGCAATCTGCCAGCAAAAGATAGGGTTTTACACTTCCAATTGAAAATTCTCAACTTAATCTTTTCAATCAACTTTTTACAATCTCTATCAAACAATTTAGTAACACACATAGGAACCCCCAAATATTTAAAAGGAAATTTCCCAACTTCATAAGGAAGAATACCCAAAATAATCCTTCTCATATTAGGCTTAACACAACTGAAATAAATCTGACTTTTTTCCATACTAACCTTCAGCCCTGAAATCTTATTGAAATCATCAAGGGCATTCCTTATAATTCTGGCCGAATTCCCATTACCATAAGAAAAAATTAACAAATCATCAGCAAAACATAAATGGGAAATTCTGAGGCTCAAGCACTTACTATGGAACTTAAAATTCAAAGAATCTTCAATAAGTTTACCCATAATAATATTGAAAACCTCCATAACTATAGTAAATAGGTAAGGAGATAAAGGATCTCCCTGCCTAAGCCCACGCTTTCCTTCAAAATACCCATGATCTTCACCATTAAAATTGAGCATGAACCACGGGGTAGAAACACAAGCCATAATCCATTTAACCATGACTGGATGAAACCCAAATCCCTGCAGAACTCTATTAAGAAAATCCCAATCCACCGTATCATAAGCCTTTTGTATATCAATCTTTATCGTACATTTAGGAGCACCTCTCTTTTTTTTGTACCCCACCATCAACTCCTGAGCAAGAAGAATATTATCCAAAATAGATCTACCAGGAATAAAAGCTGATTGGTTATTACTAACAATATCACCCAAGCTATTTCTAATTCTATTCACTATAATCTTACTGATACACTTATAAAAGGTGTTACAGCAAGCTATAGGTCTAAAATCAGAGACTTTCCTCGGAACCTCAACTTTAGGGACCAGAACAATTCTCGTGGCATTAATCCCATTCAACAATTTACCAGTCCAAAAAAATTCTCTCACAGCCTTACAAACATCTGGACCAACAATACTCCAAGCACTTTTAAAAAATTTCGACGAATACCCATCAGGCCCAGGGGCACGATTGTCATCTATGTCAAACATCGCCAATTTAATTTCTTCATCAGTAACCACTCTAATCATATCAACAGCCACCCTACTGTCCAATTTTTTAGGAAAAAACTCGTCATTTAATCCCAACAAATCAGTATCATCCTTACTTCCCAAAAACTTATTAAAATGAGACACAAATTTCTCTATCATAGCCTTCCCACTCACCCAACGACCATCTTCATTCAGAACCATCTGAATACGATTATTGATACCTCTGCTTTTAACAATTTTGTGGAAGAATTTAGAGTTATTGTCCCCATCCTGTAACCATTTGATTTTAGCACGCTGAGCAAGAATCTTTTCTTCATCATTACAAGCAATATTAAAATCTAAGAGAATTTTAGCATGCTCTTCCCTAATCTTGCAATCAAAAGGATTATTGTCAATATCTTGTTGTTTACACTCCAAATCCTTTCTTAACTTCTGAATTCTTTTTCCAGCTCCCCAATATTTATTACACATCTCCCTGCAATGTTTTTTGAGAATCTTCAACTTTTGTGTCACTTTAAACATAAAATAACCATCAATATTCTTATCCCAAACCTCCTTAACCAAAGGGAGAAATTCCTCCTTCTCAGAGATAAAATTCGCAAATCTAAAAGAAGGTTTCCACTTCACTTTGTACCCAGGAAAATTTAAAATAGCAGGGCAATGATCCGAATTTCTGTATGGTTTAAAGACAGCATGAGCAAGAGGATGGTTCAACATAAATTTTTGATTAACCATAACTCTATCAAGTTTCTTCAACAGCCCCATATTACCCATAGGGGTTTTGTTCCATGTAAACTGAAACCCATAAGACTTCAAGTCCTCCACTTCTATAAAACTCAAACAATCAACAAAATCTTCAACTCCTTTAGGAGTTCTAGAACAGCTTTCAGAATATTCCGAAGGTTTTAAAGCAACATTAAAATCACCTAATAATCCCCAAGCTTCCCTATTAACAACCAAACTATGTTTTTTCAAATTATCCCAAAGTAATCTTCTTTCAATATAATTCGAAGCAGCATATATAAAAGACAAATACATGCCAATATCCGAATTACACAATTTCACATAACAATGAATAACCTGTTTGGATTGATAAAGCAGAATCACATCAAAAAGTCTCGGATTCCACCCCACTATTATTCTAGTTCCAGCTTCACAACTATTATTATTAGATATCCAATCCCACTGCCCAAAAGTCTTAGCACAAACACTCTTGAGATTTAAGATTTTGACATGAGATTCAATCACAGCACAAATACCAAGGTTATTACACCTAATAACATCAATAACCTCCTTCTGCTTAACAGACTTATTCAATCCCCTAACATTCCAAGCACCAACAGACATCATTGGGAAAAAATAGAATTTTTGGCATTTACCTCCTCAAATGCCTGAGAACTCCCCAACTTACTGCTATTATTATCCGCTTCCATCTTATCTTTATTCACTTTATTACTTTCACTTCCTTTCTTCTTCCCCACTCCCTTGATTGAAGAAATCAATTTGTTATTCTTGCTTTCATTAGAATCCATTTCAGCTTCACCACTATCAACATTTTGATTAGCAACAGTCTTCACAATCTTATCATCCTCTTCCATTTTATCCAATACTTCCTCTTCAATCTCTCCCAAGATTTCAAAACTGTTTTTATTACTTAGTCCCTCCCCTGTTATATTCTCACTACCAATACTAAAAATGCCCTTCTCTACCTTGTTATCCTTATTCACTGCAACCTGCTGCTTATTATTCTCCTTTAACCCCCGATTTCCTATATTATCCTGCCCATTAACAAACTTCTCATAATTTCTATTCTTTTCTAAATTCCAGTGACTTACTCCTTTATTACTCCAATTCCAATTTTGCCCTTTACCATTTCCACCTCTGTTCCCATTATTGCCTTTAGAGAAAATACTCCTTCTCCAATTCCCATTCTTTCCATTATTCTTCATATTATTCGTTTGATAATAGTCCACTTGAGATTTGCTAGTGCCTTCACCATCAATGTTACCCATTACCTTTTTATATTTAACTTCTGTGAAACCATCCCCATTAACAACTTCCTTCCCTTTATTATTCTTTAAATTTCTCACTTCTTCATTATTATCCTCCTTCACAACATTCATAGCAGCAGCACAAACTTTATCAACATGCCCATAGACCTTACAATGATTACATCTAGAAGGAATCCAAGCATATTCAACATCAAAACTTTGAATCACAGCAGAATTAGAGACAAAATCCCAAGTAGCTATATCAATCTTCTTTCTCCATTCCTTCCCAGCTGCTATTTCAACAAGAATTCTAGCATAAGCATTCCTTCCTTTATGTTCTAAACACATATCCTCAGTAAAGGAATCAAAAGCCAAAGGAATACCTATCTTACTAGCAATTCTACATAAGTTTTCACCACTCCAAACTTCCAAGGGCAAATCAAATATTTTAATCCAAACAGGAATTTTATCATGCTTGTTCTTAGTTAATGTCAAACCAGGCCTCCATCGTTGAAGAAATAAAGGCATATTATTAAACATTAACCAAGGACTACCCTCCAAAACAGATAACATCCCCTTTTCATCACTGAATTTAAAGAAGAAAAAACCTTTGCTGTTCATGAATACCTCTTCCAAACCCATATTCTTCCACAATCTTCTAACTTCTTTCTGAATTACAGGAAACGCCAACTTCTTGTCAATCATATAACCATAAAGAGTATTAGTAAAAGGAATACTTGCATTCTTTAGATTTTCTAATGGAATTATTACAGGTCCATCCTCTTCCCCTTTCTCCCCTGGAATGAATCTAACATCAATCTTACCCTTATGTCTATTACCCTTTAACACTCCAGCATAAGAGTTCATCTCATTCCCCTGCATTCCTCCATCCTCCTTATTACTATTCTTAGCATTTCCCAAAATAGAAGGAAGTAAATTAATGCTATTAATAACAGTACCTGATTTCTCATTGCAGCTATTACCCATATTACTCTTAGCATTAACCTCTTCTTCTATCTCAGTTTCCTCTTCCCCACTAGTATCATCCTCACTTGAATCATTAACCCCTTCCTCATCAGTAGAATCATCATCTTCAGTATTACCTTCTATCTCCTTGTCTTTCTTTTCCAAATTTGACATATCAACATCCATTTTCTGATTCTTCTCACTATCTAAATCTTTCCCCATAGTCTTCACATCTCCCTTTCCCACCTGTCCTTCTTCCTTTAATTCACTCAGAAATTGAAATCCAATTCCTGGAATGAAATCTTCATTATTATTAGCCCTTTTCTCCCCATCAGTTATAATCTTCACAACTTCATTATCTTCCCTAATAGATTTATTCTGAATTTTATCATCCATCACTGTTAAGGTAGGGTTCACATTAACCATTTCACTAATAACATTCTTCAATTCAGAGATTGGACTTAAAACTTCATTACTCATCATCAACTCATCCCAATTTCTCATCAAATTAGCAGTATTACCAGTTGGGATAGACACAACATGTGAACTTACCTTTTTAGAATCACCAGACAACCCTTTCTTCAATTCCTTCTCCTTCCCATCAGATCCCGGTATAGAAATATTAGAATCCGACTCAAAAACTGATACAGGTTCCAATTCTTCTCCCGTTTCCTCTTCTGAACCATCTTCATTGAAGAACTCTTCAGTATCCATCGGAGCTAAATTATCCACCTTCTTCCTAGCTCTGTTCTTAATCCTGAAAGATTTCCCCTCCATTTTCCATCCCGCTTTGCTAATCCCAGATGCAACAGCTCCAGTCACACTAGGTTTGCGACGAGCTTTGTAAATTGTGGCAGATGATTGTTCAATTACCCCAGGAGGAACAAGATCATTCACCTCCATTTCAGTTTTTGAATAACGAACTGCAGCACTTTTATCCGGAGGCTTAACTTTCACGTCCTTCAATCTATCCGATTTGGAAGATGCTCCCATTAAATCAACGGAATTAAGAAAGAAATTGCTTCACCGACTAAGAGAAATTCGTCGGAATAGCAGCACCGATGAATCTAAGCTAGATCGCACCACCGTCAGTAAGAATCAGGATGAGAGAGAAAGAAGAGAGAGCATTGCTTCATTCTTGAGTTCCACATTAGAAGTCTATGGAATTTAAGAATGTTTTGATGAGCATTGTTTAATTCTAGAGTTGCACAATAGAAGTAGCCTTCGTAATTTAGTATAAGTTTGATGAGCCTTGTTTAATTCTTGAGTTCCATAATAAAAGTCAGTGCAATTATAGAAAAGCTTTGATGAGCATTGTTTCATTCTTGAGTTCCACATTATAAGTCTATGCAATTTAGAAATGCTTTGATGAGCATTGTTTAATTCTAGAGTTGCACAATAGAAGTAGCCTTCGTAATTTAGCATAGTTTTGATGAGCATTGGTTAATTCAAGAGTTGCACAATAGAAGTAGCCTTTGTAATTTAGCATAGTTTTGATGAGCATAGCTATATTCTTGAGTTCCACAATAGAAGTCTATGCAATTTAAACAAGGCTTCGTAATTTACCATAGTTTTGATGAGCATTGTTTCATTCTTGAGTTCCACATTAGAATTCTATGCAATCTACCATGCTTTGATGAGCATTGTTTAATTCTAGAGTTGCTCAATAGAAGTAGCCTTCGTAATTTAGCATAGTTTTGACTAGCATTGTTTTGTTCTTGAGTTCCACAATAGAAGTCTATGCAATTTAAACAAGGCTTTGATGAGCATTGTTTCATTCTTGAGTTCCACAACAGAGTTCTATGCAATTTAAGCAAAGCTTTGATGAGCATTGTTTAATTCTTGAGTTCCACAATTGAATTCGATGCAATTTAAGCAAAACTTTGACGAGGATTGTTTAATTCATGAGTTCCATAATAGAAGTCTATGTAACTTGCAATGCTTTGATGCGCATTGCTTAATACTTGAGTTCCACAATAGAAGTGTATCCAATGTAGCAAAGCTATAATGAGCATCGTTTAATTCTTGAGTTCCACATTAGAAGTCTACGCAATATAAGAAAAGCTTTGATGAGCATTGTTTGATTTATTAGTTCCACGAAGTCTATGCAATTTAGCAAAGCTTTGATGAGCATTATTTCATTCTTGAGTTCCACATTGGAAGTCTATGCAATTTAGCAAAGCATTGATGAGCATTGTTTAATGAATTCCACAATAGAAGTAACCTTTGCAATTTAGCAAAGATTTGATGAGCATTGTTTAATTCTTTAGTTCCACAATAGAAGTGTATGCACTTTAAGCAAAGCTTTGATGAGCGTTGTTTCATTCTTGCTACAATAGAAGTCTATGCAATATAGCAAAGCTTTGATGAGTATTGTTTATCTCTTGAGTTCCACAATAGAAGTCTATGCAATTTAAGCAAAGCTTTGTGTGCATTGTTTAATTTTCGAGTTCCACAATAGAAGTCTACGCAATTTAGCAACGCTTTGATGAGCATTGTTTAGATCTTGTGTTCCACAATAGAATTCTATGCAATTTAAGCAAATCATTGATGAGGATTGTTTAAATCTTTTTTTTTTTTTGAAAAGAGCTAAAGCTCAGCAAATTTTATTAAAAAGAATAAAAGAATACAAATACATAAAAAAAATAAAAAACAAACAAACCCCTAACCAAACCAACCTATTCATAACCAACTCCCCATCCACTTTTTAAACATATCAACTAAGCTCCAAAAGTCCCAAAAAACCTTAATGTTTATATGCTTACACCAAGGACTTATTAGAAGTGGGAAAAAAGGTAACTTCACCCCATTGCAAAAACCACCCCACCAATCACCATTAAGACCAAAGCAAGGGGTAAGGCCCTTAAAAAAACCCACAGTCCAAAAGTGAAAACATAACAAACAACCCCATAAAAGATCAAACCCAAACATCCTACATACAAAATTAAAGTACCAAAAAATACAAAAAATATAACCCAAAATCCACTGCAAAAGCATCAAGAACTCATTCCAGCAACTTCTGTCAACTTTCAGCCCTTGTATCCCTCCTTTATTGTACTCTCTTTTATCCTTCATCCTCCAAATGTGACTCAACATAATGGCCTTCCTGCAATAAACATTCGTACTATCCAAATTCACTACAAACAGCTTCATAATCAGCTTCATAACTCCTTTTCTGCACACATAAAAAACCCACACTGGACTACACAATACCACCATATTATCAAACCCAGTTGCATACTTGACATGGCATCAATCACATGTCTAGGATTTTCCATTTGAATAATCTCAATTAAGATCATATCCAAACAAAAAATCCCAAAGGTACATATCACAAAATTCAAGAGCAAGCTCTTAAACCAGTGAATTAATCCGTCAATTCCTTGAAACCCGTCAATTCCTTTGAACCTATCATTCCGAAAAAACCCCCAATACAAACCTCCCATAAGAACAGTCAAACAATTCAACATCTCCATATTATCCCAATCCTCAAAACAAACAGGATCACAACAGCTACTCCTAACAAAGAAATTCAAAAAACCCATCAATTTTTTCCAAAAATACCCCATATCTGTAAAATTTCCCTGCTGACCATAACATTCATCTTCCTCAACCCTAATAACTTCAATTGAATTTCTTTCTCAATACACAAAATAACTCCTTCATTCGATTTTCTCAATTTACTAAAAATTCTTGAATTTCTTTCTTTCCAAATGTGAGAAACACAGCTAGCAAACACCCATTTTTTGATCAAAATCTCAATAGATCTCGAATTTAAGACTGAAGACAATTTAAGAACAAGATCATTCCAATTAGAATAAGATATGTCAATTCCAGCCTTAGAACAACAATGTTTCCATATACTATGCGAGAATTCACATTGAAAGAAAAGATGGTCATGAGAATCAGGAATTTTTAAACAGAAAGGACATAGTAAAGAACCTGATTTCTCCCAGCATTTAACTCGATCTTGAGTTTTCAGACGATTCAGAACAGCAAGCCATAAAATAAATGCATTCCTGGGAATACAATTACTATACCAAACACAGCTAACCCACTTGACTTTACTTCCAAAATTATTGATATCTCTCCAAACTTGCTTGCAAGAAAATTTTTTATTCACACCATTCATATCCCTCCAAACAGTAATATCCTTTTGATTACCAATATTACAAAACATGGGAGCATCTTTCAGACCAGGAAAATTTATTACCCAATCAACAGGCCATCTATAAGTATCATTAGTCAAAACATCACTGACTAAAGAATTTTCACTAAATCCATTTCTAAACCAATCCCTCCTTGATATAATTGTACTTAATATGCCAATTGGGTGCCACCAATCATGCCATAAAGAAGTATTTCTACCATCACCAACACATGAGACAATATGATGTCTAACAGTTTTTCTCAATTCCAAAAATCTTTTCCAAGTCCAATTCATGCTTTTCTTCTGCCAAATCTCCCAGAAATTTCCATCACCAATGTAGTTTTCTCTCACCCACTGAACCCACAGAGAATTCTTGTTACTAATCAGATTCCAAATGTGTTTAATTAATAAAGCATCATTCCAGAATCTTAAGTCTTTAATTCCCAGCCCCCCATTTATTTTTGGCTTACAAACATCACTCCATTTAACTTTAGCTTTTCCTCTAACCACTTCTCCATTAGCCCACAGAAAGTTTCTACAAATCATTTCAATCTCCCTAATAGTAGCAATAGGACTTTTGAAAATTGAAGCCCAATACACATGAATAGAAGTCAGGACAGAATTTATGAGCTGTAATCTTCCAGCAAAAGAAAGCATCTTGTTTTTCCAATTACACACTCTCAATTTAATCTTATCAACAAGAGCAAAACAATCTCTTTTGAAAAGCATATTCACACACATGGGAATCCCAAGGTATTTGAAAGGAATTTTACCAATGTCAAAAGGTAAAATTCCCAAAATAATCCTTCTCATGTTTGGCTTCACACAGCTAAAAAAATTTGGCTTTTTTCCATGCTAGCTTTCAAACCAGAAACAGAATAAAAATCGTCAAGGGCAGCTTTTATGACTCTAGCAGAATTGCCATTACCAAAAGAAAACACCAACAAATCATCTGCAAAACATAAGTGTGTAATCCTCTGAGAATCACACTTGCAATGAAATTTGAAACATTGGCTTTCTTCAATTTTCTTCACCAGGATTAGATTAAAAACCTCCATAACCAACGTGAATAAGTAGGGAGATAGAGGATCTCCTTGCCTTAACCCCCTCTTTCCTTCAAAATATCCATGGTCTTCACCATTAAAATTCAGCATAAACCAAGGGGAAGAAGTGCATGCCATAATCCAATTAACCATGACAGGATGAAATCCAAATCCAAGAAGAATTCTATTAAGAAATTTCCAGTCAACAGTATCATAGGCCTTTTGTATATCAATCTTTAAGGTACATTTAGGCATTCCTTTTTTATTTTTGTATCCCACCATCAATTCTTGAGCAAGGAGAATATTGTCAAGAATTGATCTTCCTTGAATAAAAGCAGATTGGTTATGACTAACTATATCACTTAAGCTGCCCCTTATTCTGTTTACTATTAGTTTACTGATACATTTATAAAAAATGTTGCAGCAGGCAATAGGCCGAAAATCAGTAACTTTCCTTGGTTCTTCCACTTTAGGAATCAACACAATCCTAGTAGCATTAATACCCTTCAATAATTTTCCTGTCCAGAAAAATTCCCTCACAGCTTTACAAATATCTGTCCCAACAATACTCCAAGCACTCTTAAAAAACTTAGAGGAAAACCCATCAGGACCAGGAGCATGATTGTCAGCAATATCAAACATAGCTACTTTAACTTCTTCATCTGTGACCACTCTTATCATATTCATTGCCACTTTTTTATCCAACTTATTAATAAAAAACTCATTATTAAGTATAGACAAATCAGTGGCAACTTCACATCCCAAGAAATTCTTAAAATGATTAATAAATTTCTCTTTCATAGCCTTCCCCCTGATCCATCTTCCGTCTTCATCAAGCACCATCAAAATTCGATTCCTGTTAATCCTGCTTTTCAAACAACTGTGAAAAAACTTAGTGTTATTATCCCCATCAGAAAGCCATTTGATCTTAGATCTTTGAGAAAGCAGCTTTTCTTCATCATTACAAGCAACATTATATTCAAAAAGAATATTAGCATGCTCCTCCCGATATGAAGCATTAAACGGTTCCTGATCAATTTTCAACTGAATATTTCCCAATTGCTCCCTTAGATCCTTAATTTTCCTTCCTGACCCTCTGAATTTACTACACATCTGTTTACACTGACTCTTCAACATTTTCAGTTTCTGAGTAACTTTGAACATAAAAAAGCCTTCAATATTTGAGGACCAGATATCCTTCACCATAGGCAGAAATTCTTCTTTATCCGCAATGAAATTAGCAAATCTAAAGGAAGCTTTCCATCTCAATTTATCATTAGGAATGAAAAGAATAGCAGGACAGTGATCAGAAGTTCTGTATGCTTTACAAATATCTGTCCCAACAATACTCCAAGCACTCTTAAAAAACTTAGAGGAAAACCCATCAGGACCAGGAGCATGATTGTCAGCAATATCAAACATAGCTACTTTAACTTCTTCATCTGTGACCACTCTTATCATATTCATTGCCACTTTTTTATCCAACTTATTAATAAAAAACTCATTATTAAGTATAGACAAATCAGTGGCAACTTCACATCCCAAGAAATTCTTAAAATGATTAATAAATTTCTCTTTCATAGCCTTCCCCCTGATCCATCTTCCGTCTTCATCAAGCACCATCAAAATTCGATTCCTGTTAATCCTGCTTTTCAAACAACTGTGAAAAAACTTAGTGTTATTATCCCCATCAGAAAGCCATTTGATCTTAGATCTTTGAGAAAGCAGCTTTTCTTCATCATTACAAGCAACATTATATTCAAAAAGAATATTAGCATGCTCCTCCCGATATGAAGCATTAAACGGTTCCTGATCAATTTTCAACTGAATATTTCCCAATTGCTCCCTTAGATCCTTAATTTTCCTTCCTGACCCTCTGAATTTACTACACATCTGTTTACACTGACTCTTCAACATTTTCAGTTTCTGAGTAACTTTGAACATAAAAAAGCCTTCAATATTTGAGGACCAGATATCCTTCACCATAGGCAGAAATTCTTCTTTATCCGCAATGAAATTAGCAAATCTAAAGGAAGCTTTCCATCTCAATTTATCATTAGGAATGAAAAGAATAGCAGGACAGTGATCAGAAGTTCTGTATGGTTTAAATGCAGCATAAGCTGAAGGATAATCAGAAATGAATTTCGTGTTGACCATAATCCTATCCAGCTTCTTTAAAATTCCTTTATTCCCAGAAGGCGATTTATTCCAAGTGAATTGAAACCCAGTGCTATTCAAGTCTTCAACTTCAATAAAATTGATACATTCTCGAAAATCATCAGCTCCTTTCAGACATCTCGAGCATCCTTCTGAATAATCGGAATCTTTTAACACAACATTGAAATCACCCAAAATACACCAAGCTTCCTTTTTCACAGTTAAGCTGAATTTTTTCAAATCTTCCCATAAAACCCTTCTTTCAATATAACCGGAAGCAGCATAGATGAAGGAAAAAAACATGCTATAATTAGAACCAGAAAATTTGACAAAGCAATGAATCACCTGTTTCGATTGAGATAAAACCATAACATCAAATAATTTTGGATCCCATCCAACAATTATTCTAGTACCAACATCACACTGTTTGTTATTAGAAACCCAATCCCAGTTTCCAAAAGATTTACTACACACATTCTTTAAATTTGAAATTTTGACATGGGATTCAACAACAGCACACATTCCCAGCTTATTATCCCTTATAACATCCATAACCTCTTTTTGCTTAACAGCTTTATTTAACCCCCTAACATTCCATACACCAATCGACATCATTGACTAATAACATGATTTTTGGCATTTACCACCTCAAATGCCTGAGATAATCCACTAATACTACTGCTATCATTATTCCTCTTGCTATCCATCTTCTTTTCAGCATTAACCATCACAAGATCTTCATTGCTAATGCCCATGTTATGAATCTCATTATATTTCAATCTGTTGTCATCAGTAGCAGAGAGAGTGCAATTCAGATCATCAAATTGAACACCAATTTTATCTCTTTTATCATCCTTTTCCATTCCAATTATAGCTTCCTCATCAATCAATCCCAAAACTTCAAAGCTATTTTTATTGCTGCTATCAGTTTCCTTATCACTCTTCTTAATCTCAGCCATATCATTGACATTCTTCTTTATAGTCACCTGTCTTTTATCTCCATTATTTACCTGATCATTATTATTATACTGTCCAGAACCCACCTTCTCAAATTTTTTATTCTTCTCCAAATTCCAATGCCCCACTCCTTTGTTATTCCAATTCCCATTTTGTCCCCAACCATTTCCACTTTTGTTCCCATATTGACCCCTAAACTTATTCCCCACTCTTGAGAAATTACTCTTCCCTTTATTTTTCTGATTACCTATATTAGCAGCTTTCCACATAGAATTGCTTGTACCTTCTCCATCTTTAATAATTTTATTTTTCCTATTAGTAAATTCTGTAAATCCTTCATCATCAATCACATTTTTCCCTTTATCTTCCTTGCTAATCCCACTGCCACCATTTTGCATAGATTTAGCACCCATCATACTAGCCATACAGACCTTATCTATGTGCCCAAACACTTTACAATGACTGCATCTAGATGGCATCCAAGCATATTCCACATCAAAGCTTTGAATAACAGCAGAATTAGTAACAAAATCCCACGTTGAGATATCAATGTTTCTTTTCCATTCTTTATCAGCTGACATTTCGATAAGGATCCTAGCATAAGCATTTCTCCCTTTATGTTCCAAACACATCTCCTCAGTAAAAGAATCAAACGCAAGAGGAATTCCCAATTTACTAGCAATAATGCACAGATTATCCCCACTCCAAACCTCCAAAGGTAAGTCATAAATCTTGACCCAAACCGGAATCTTATCATGTCTATTTTTAGTTAAAGTCAAACCTGGTCTCCATCTTTGTAGAAATAAAGGCATATTATTGAACATTAGCCATGGACTTCCTTCAAGAATAGATAACATCCCTTGTTCATCACTGAATTTAAAAAAGAAGAATCCTTTATTATTCATGAATACCTCTTCAAGACCCACATTCTTCCATAGCCTTCTTACCTCCTTTTGAATCACTGGAAAAGCCAATTTCTTATCAATCATATATCCATATAAAGTATTCACATAAGGAATACTCGCATTTTTTAGATTTTCAATTGGGATAATAACAGGACCATCTTCTTCACCTTTTTCCCCTGGAATATATCTAACATCAATCTTACCCTTATGCCTATTCCCTTTTAACACACCAGCATAAGAGTTCTTTAAATTCCCATGCACATCCTTCTCCATCGAATTTCCAATTTTAGCTGCTCCCAAAATAGAAGGAAAGGTATTAATACTATTAATAACAGTGCCTGCAACCAAATTCCCATTATTATCATTACTAATATTATTAATATCCTCCTCCTCCATCATTATTTCCTCATCTTCACTAGTTTCCTCCTCACTTGAATCAACTTCCCCCTCTTCATCTTCTGAACTCTCTTCTTCATTATCATCTCCCAACTTATTCTCCTTCTTATCCACTTTCAAATCATCCATATCCATATTCTGAATTATACCCTTATCAACTCCCTTTCCCACCTGTCCTTCTTCCTTCAATTCATTCAGAAACTGAAATCCCACTCCTGGAATGAAATCTTCATTATTATTAGCCCTTTTCTTCCCATCAGTTATTATCTTCACAACTTCATTATCTTCCCTATTAGAGTTATTCTGAATTTTAACATCCATCACCGATATGGTAGGGTTCACATTAACCATTTCACTAGTAACATTCTTCAATTCAGAGATTGGACTCAAAACTTCATTATTCATCATCAACCCATCCCAATTTTTCATCAAATTAGCAGTATTACCAGTTGGGATAGAAATAACATGAGAACTTACCTTTTTAGAATCACCAGACAACCCTTTCTTCAATTCCTTCTCCTTCCCATCAGATCCCGGTATAGAAATGTTAGAATCCGACTCAAAAACTGAGACAGATTCCGATTCTTCTCCCGTTTCCTCTTCTGAACCATCTTCATTGAAGAACTCTTCAGTATCCATCGGAGCTAATTTATCCACCTTCTTCCTAGCTCTGTTCTTAGGATTGTTTAAATCTTGAGTTCCACAATAGAAGTATATGTAACTTAGCAAAGCTTTGATGATCATTGTTTAATACTTGAGTTCCATAATAGAAGTCTATGCAATTTACCAAAGCTTTGATAAGCGTCGTTTAATTCTTGAGTTCCACAATAGAAGTCTATGCAATTTAAGCAAGTCTTTGATGAACAGTGTTTGATTCTTGAGTTCCACAATAGAAGTCTTTGCAATTTAGCAAAGCTTTGACGAGCATTGTTTCATTCTTGGGTTCCACATTAGAGGTCTATGCAATTTAACAAAGCATTGATGAGCATTGTTTAATTGTTGAGCTCAACAATAGAAATGTATACACTTTAAACAAAGCTTTGATGAGGATTGTTTCATTCTTGAGTTCCACATTATAAGTCTATGCAATTTAGCAAAGCTTTGATGAGCATAGTTTAATTCTTGGGTTCCACAATAGAAGTAGTCTTCGCAATTTAGCAAAGCTTTGATGACCGTTGTTTAATTCTTGTGTTCCACAATAAAAGTCTGTTCAATTTAAGCAAAGCTTTGATGAGCATTGCTTCATTCTTGAGTTCCACATTAGAAGTCTATGGAATTTAAGAATGTTTTGATGAGCATTGTTTAATTCTAGAGTTGCACAATAGAAGTAGCCTTCGTAATTTAGTATAAGTTTGATGAGCCTTGTTTAATTCTTGAGTTCCATAATAAAAGTCAGTGCAATTATAGAAAAGCTTTGATGAGCATTGTTTCATTCTTGAGTTCCACATTATAAGTCTATGCAATTTAGAAATGCTTTGATGAGCATTGTTTAATTCTAGAGTTGCACAATAGAAGTAGCCTTCGTAATTTAGCATAGTTTTGATGAGCATTGGTTAATTCAAGAGTTGCACAATAGAAGTAGCCTTTGTAATTTAGCATAGTTTTGATGAGCATAGCTATATTCTTGAGTTCCACAATAGAAGTCTATGCAATTTAAACAAGGCTTCTTAATTTACCATAGTTTTGATGAGCATTGTTTCATTCTTGAGTTCCACATTAGAATTCTATGCAATCTAGCAATGCTTTGATGAGCATTGTTTAATTCTAGAGTTGCTCAATAGAAGTAGCCTTCGTAATTTAGCATAGTTTTGACTAGCATTGTTTTGTTCTTGAGTTCCACAATAGAAGTCTATGCAATTTAAACAAGGCTTTGATGAGCATTGTTTCATTCTTGAGTTCCACAATAGAGTTCTATGCAATTTAAGCAAAGCTTTGATGAGCATTGTTTAATTCTTGAGTTCCACAATTGAATTCGATGCAATTTAAGCAAAACTTTGACGAGGATTGTTTAATTCATGAGTTCCATAATAGAAGTCTATGTAACTTGCAATGCTTTGATGCGCATTGCTTAATACTTGAGTTCCACAATAGAAGTGTATCCAATGTAGCAAAGCTATAATGAGCATCGTTTAATTCTTGAGTTCCACATTAGAAGTCTACGCAATATAAGAAAAGCTTTGATGAGCATTGTTTGATTTATTAGTTCCACGAAGTCTATGCAATTTAGCAAAGCTTTGATGAGCATTTTTTCATTCTTGAGTTCCACATTGGAAGTCTATGCAATTTAGCAAAGCATTGATGAGCATTGTTTAATGAATTCCACAATAGAAGTAACCTTTGCAATTTAGCAAAGATTTGATGAGCATTGTTTAATTCTTTAGTTCCACAATAGAAGTGTATGCACTTTAAGCAAAGCTTTGATGAGCGTTGTTTCATTCTTGCTACAATAGAAGTCTATGCAATATAGCAAAGCTTTGATGAGTATTGTTTATCTCTTGAGTTCCACAATAGAAGTCTATGCAATTTAAGCAAAGCTTTGTGTGCATTGTTTAATTTTCGAGTTCCACAATAGAAGTCTACGCAATTTAGCAATGCTTTGATGAGCATTGTTTAGATCTTGTGTTCCACAATAGAATTCTATGCAATTTAAGCAAATCATTGATGAGGATTGTTTAAATCTTGAGTTCCACAATAGAAGTATATGTAACTTAGCAAAGCTTTGAGGATCATTGTTTAATACTTGAGTTCCATAATAGAAGTCTATGCAATTTACCAAAGCTTTGATAAGCATCGTTTAATTCTTGAGTTCCACAATAGAAGTCTATGCAATTTAAGCAAGTCTTTGATGAACAGTGTTTGATTCTTGAGTTCCACAATAGAAGTCTTTGCAATTTAGCAAAGCTTTGACGAGCATTGTTTCATTCATGGGTTCCACATTAGAGGTCTATGCAATTTAACAAAGCATTGATGAGCATTGTTTAATTGTTGAGCTCAACAATAGAAATGTATACACTTTAAACAAAGCTTTGATGAGGATTGTTTCATTCTTGAGTTCCACATTATAAGTCTATGCAATTTAGCAAAGCTTTGATGAGCATAGTTTAATTCTTGGGTTCCACAATAGAAGTAGTCTTCGCAATTTAGCAAAGCTTTGATGACCGTTGTTTAATTCTTGTGTTCCACAATAAAAGTCTGTGCAATTTAAGCAAAGCTTTGATGAGCATTGCTTCATTCTTGAGTTCCAAATTAGAAGTCTATGGAATTTAAGAATGTTTTGATGAGCATTGTTTAATTCTAGAGTTGCACAATAGAAGTAGCCTTCGTAATTTAGTATAAGTTTGATGAGCCTTGTTTAATTCTTGAGTTCCATAATAAAAGTCAGTGCAATTATAGAAAAGCTTTGATGAGCATTGTTTCATTCTTGAGTTCCACATTATAAGTCTATGCAATTTAGAAATGCTTTGATGAGCATTGTTTAATTCTAGAGTTGCACAATAGAAGTAGCCTTCGTAATTTAGCATAGTTTTGATGAGCATTGGTTAATTCAAGAGTTGCACAATAGAAGTAGCCTTTGTAATTTAGCATAGTTTTGATGAGCATAGCTATATTCTTGAGTTCCACAATAGAAGTCTATGCAATTTAAACAAGGCTTCGTAATTTACCATAGTTTTGATGAGCATTGTTTCATTCTTGAGTTCCACATTAGAAATCTATGCAATTTAGCAATGCTTTGATGAGCATTGTTTAATTCTAGAGTTGCACAATGGAAGTAGCCTTCGTAATTTAGCATAGTTTTGATGAGCATTGTTTTGTTCTTGAGTTCCACAATAGAAGTCTAAGCAATTTAAATAAGGCTTTGATGAGCATTGTTTCATTCTTGAGTTCCACAATAGAGTTCTATGCAATTTAAGCAAAGCTTTGATGAGCATTGTTTAATTCTTGAGTTCCACAATTGAATTCGATGCAATTTAAGCAAAACTTTGACGAGGATTGTTTAATTCATGAGTTCCATAATAGAAGTCTATGTAACTTGCAATGCTTTGATGCGCATTGCTTAATACTTGAGTTCCACAATAGAAGTGTATCCAATGTAGCAAAGCTATAATGAGCATCGTTTAATTCTTGAGTTCCACATTAGAAGTCTACGCAATATAAGAAAAGCTTTGATGAGCATTGTTTGATTTATTAGTTCCACGAAGTCTATGCAATTTAGCAAAGCTTTGATGAGCATTATTTCATTCTTGAGTTCCACATTGGAAGTCTATGCAATTTAGCAAAGCATTGATGAGCATTGTTTAATGAATTCCACAATAGAAGTAACCTTTGCAATTTAGCAAAGATTTGATGAGCATTGTTTAATTCTTTAGTTCCACAATAGAAGTGTATGCACTTTAAGCAAAGCTTTGATGAGCGTTGTTTCATTCTTGCTACAATAGAAGTCTATGCAATATAGCAAAGCTTTGATGAGTATTGTTTATCTCTTGAGTTCCACAATAGAAGTCTATGCAATTTAAGCAAAGCTTTGTGTGCATTGTTTAATTTTCGAGTTCCATAATAGAAGTCTACGCAATTTAGCAACGCTTTGATGAGCATTGTTTAGATCTTGTGTTCCACAATAGAATTCTATGCAATTTAAGCAAATCATTGATGAGGATTGTTTAAATCTTGAGTTCCACAATAGAAGTATATGTAACTTAGCAAAGCTTTGATGATCATTGTTTAATACTTGAGTTCCATAATAGAAGTCTATGCAATTTACCAAAGCTTTGATAAGCATCGTTTAATTCTTGAGTTCCACAATAGAAGTCTATGCAATTTAAGCAAGTCTTTGATGAACAGTGTTTGATTCTTGAGTTCCACAATAGAAGTCTTTGCAATTTAGCAATGCTTTGACGAGCATTGTTTCATTCTTGGGTTCCACATTAGAGGTCTATGCAATTTAACAAAGCATTGATGAGCATTGTTTAATTGTTGAGCTCAACAATAGAAATGTATACACTTTAAACAAAGCTTTGATGAGGATTGTTTCATTCTTGAGTTCCACATTATAAGTCTATGCAATTTAGCAAAGCTTTGATGAGCATAGTTTAATTCTTGGGTTCCACAATAGAAGTAGTCTTCGCAATTTAGCAAAGCTTTGATGACCGTTGTTTAATTCTTGTGTTCCACAATAAAAGTCTGTGCAATTTAAGCAAAGCTTTGATGAGCATTGCTTCATTCTTGAGTTCCACATTAGAAGTCTATGGAATTTAAGAATGTTTTGATGAGCATTGTTTAATTCTAGAGTTGCACAATAGAAGTAGCCTTCGTAATTTAGTATAAGTTTGATGAGCCTTGTTTAATTCTTGAGTTCCATAATAAAAGTCAGTGCAATTATAGAAAAGCTTTGATGAGCATTGTTTCATTCTTGAGTTCCACATTATAAGTCTATGCAATTTAGAAATGCTTTGATGAGCATTGTTTAATTCTAGAGTTGCACAATAGAAGTAGCCTTCGTAATTTAGCATAGTTTTGATGAGCATTGGTTAATTCAAGAGTTGCACAATAGAAGTAGCCTTTGTAATTTAGCATAGTTTTGATGAGCATTGCTATATTCTTGAGTTCCACAATAGAAGTCTATGCAATTTAAACAAGGCTTCTTAATTTACCATAGTTTTGATGAGCATTGTTTCATTCTTGAGTTCCATATTAGAAGTCTATGCAATCTAGCAATGCTTTGATGAGCATTGTTTAATTCTAGAGTTGCACATTAGAAGTAGCCTTCGTAATTTAGCATAGTTTTGATGAGCATTGTTTTGTTCTTGAGTTCCACAATAGAAGTCTATGCAATTTAAACAAGGCTTTGATGAGCATTGTTTCATTCTTGAGTTCCACAATAGAGTTCTATGCAATTTAAGCAAAGCTTTGATGAGCATTGTTTAATTCTTGAGTTCCACAATTGAATTCGATGCAATTTAAGCAAAACTTTGACGAGGATTGTTTAATTCATGAGTTCCATAATAGAAGTCTATGTAACTTGCAATGCTTTGATGCGCATTGCTTAATACTTGAGTTCCACAATAGAAGTGTATCCAATGTAGGAAAGCTATAATGAGCATCGTTTAATTCTTGAGTTCCACATTAGAAGTCTACGCAATATAAGAAAAGCTTTGATGAGCATTGTTTGATTTATTAGTTCCACGAAGTCTATGCAATTTAGCAAAGCTTTGATGAGCATTATTTCATTCTTGAGTTCCACATTGGAAGTCTATGCAATTTAGCAAAGCATTGATGAGCATTGTTTAATGAATTCCACAATAGAAGTAACCTTTGCAATTTAGCAAAGATTTGATGAGCATTGTTTAATTCTTTAGTTCCACAATAGAAGTGTATGCACTTTAAGGAAAGCTTTGATGAGCGTTGTTTCATTCTTGCTACAATAGAAGTCTATGCAATATAGCAAAGCTTTGATGAGTATTGTTTATCTCTTGAGTTCCACAATAGAAGTCTATGCAATTTAAGCAAAGCTTTGTGTGCATTGTTTAATTTTCGAGTTCCACAATAGAAGTCTACGCAATTTAGCAACGCTTTGATGAGCATTGTTTAGATCTTGTGTTCCACAATAGAATTCTATGCAATTTAAGCAAATCATTGATGAGGATTGTTTAAATCTTGAGTTCCACAATAGAAGTATATGTAACTTAGCAAAGCTTTGATGATCATTGTTTAATACTTGAGTTCCATAATAGAAGTCTATGCAATTTACCAAAGCTTTGATAAGCATCGTTTAATTCTTGAGTTCCACAATAGAAGTCTATGCAATTTAAGCAAGTCTTTGATGAACAGTGTTTGATTCTTGAGTTCCACAATAGAAGTCTTTGCAATTTAGCAAAGCTTTGACGAGCATTGTTTCATTCATGGGTTCCACATTAGAGGTCTATGCAATTTAACAAAGCATTGATGAGCATTGTTTAATTGTTGAGCTCAACAATAGAAATGTATACACTTTAAACAAAGCTTTGATGAGGATTGTTTCATTCTTGAGTTCCACATTATAAGTCTATGCAATTTAGCAAAGCTTTGATGAGCATAGTTTAATTCTTGGGTTCCACAATAGAAGTAGTCTTCGCAATTTAGCAAAGCTTTGAAGACCGTTGTTTAATTCTTGTGTTCCACAATAAAAGTCTGTGCAATTTAAGCAAAGCTTTGATGAGCATTGCTTCATTCTTGAGTTCCAAATTAGAAGTCTATGGAATTTAAGAATGTTTTGATGAGCATTGTTTAATTCTAGAGTTGCACAATAGAAGTAGCCTTCGTAATTTAGTATAAGTTTGATGAGCCTTGTTTAATTCTTGAGTTCCATAATAAAAGTCAGTGCAATTATAGAAAAGCTTTGATGAGCATTGTTTCATTCTTGAGTTCCACATTATAAGTCTATGCAATTTAGAAATGCTTTGATGAGCATTGTTTAATTCTAGAGTTGCACAATAGAAGTAGCCTTCGTAATTTAGCATAGTTTTGATGAGCATTGGTTAATTCAAGAGTTGCACAATAGAAGTAGCCTTTGTAATTTAGCATAGTTTTGATGAGCATAGCTATATTCTTGAGTTCCACAATAGAAGTCTATGCAATTTAAACAAGGCTTCGTAATTTACCATAGTTTTGATGAGCATTGTTTCATTCTTGAGTTCCACATTAGAAATCTATGCAATTTAGCAATGCTTTGATGAGCATTGTTTAATTCTAGAGTTGCACAATAGAAGTAGCCTTCGTAATTTAGCATAGTTTTGATGAGCATTGTTTTGTTCTTGAGTTCCACAATAGAAGTCTAAGCAATTTAAATATGGCTTTGATGAGCATTGTTTCATTCTTGAGTTCCACAATAGAGTTCTATGCAATTTAAGCAAAGCTTTGATGAGCATTGTTTAATTCTTGAGTTCCACAATTGAATTCGATGCAATTTAAGCAAAACTTTGACGAGGATTGTTTAATTCATGAGTTCCATAATAGAAGTCTATGTAACTTGCAATGCTTTGATGCGCATTGCTTAATACTTGAGTTCCACAATAGAAGTGTATCCAATGTAGCAAAGCTATAATGAGCATCGTTTAATTCTTGAGTTCCACATTAGAAGTCTACGCAATATAAGAAAAGCTTTGATGAGCATTGTTTGATTTATTAGTTCCACGAAGTCTATGCAATTTAGCAAAGCTTTGATGAGCATTATTTCATTCTTGAGTTCCACATTGGAAGTCTATGCAATTTAGCAAAGCATTGATGAGCATTGTTTAATGAATTCCACAATAGAAGTAACCTTTGCAATTTAGCAAAGATTTGATGAGCATTGTTTAATTCTTTAGTTCCACAATAGAAGTGTATGCACTTTAAGCAAAGCTTTGATGAGCGTTGTTTCATTCTTGCTACAATAGAAGTCTATGCAATATAGCAAAGCTTTGATGAGTATTGTTTATCTCTTGAGTTCCACAATAGAAGTCTATGCAATTTAAGCAAAGCTTTGTGTGCATTGTTTAATTTTCGAGTTCCATAATAGAAGTCTACGCAATTTAGCAACGCTTTGATGAGCATTGTTTAGATCTTGTGTTCCACAATAGAATTCTATGCAATTTAAGCAAATCATTGATGAGGATTGTTTAAATCTTGAGTTCCACAATAGAAGTATATGTAACTTAGCAAAGCTTTGATGATCATTGTTTAATACTTGAGTTCCATAATAGAAGTCTATGCAATTTACCAAAGCTTTGATAAGCATCGTTTAATTCTTGAGTTCCACAATAGAAGTCTATGCAATTTAAGCAAGTCTTTGATGAACAGTGTTTGATTCTTGAGTTCCACAATAGAAGTCTTTGCAATTTAGCAATGCTTTGACGAGCATTGTTTCATTCTTGGGTTCCACATTAGAGGTCTATGCAATTTAACAAAGCATTGATGAGCATTGTTTAATTGTTGAGCTCAACAATAGAAATGTATACACTTTAAACAAAGCTTTGATGAGGATTGTTTCATTCTTGAGTTCCACATTATAAGTCTATGCAATTTAGCAAAGCTTTGATGAGCATAGTTTAATTCTTGGGTTCCACAATAGAAGTAGTCTTCGCAATTTAGCAAAGCTTTGATGACCGTTGTTTAATTCTTGTGTTCCACAATAAAAGTCTGTGCAATTTAAGCAAAGCTTTGATGAGCATTGCTTCATTCTTGAGTTCCACATTAGAAGTCTATGGAATTTAAGAATGTTTTGATGAGCATTGTTTAATTCTAGAGTTGCACAATAGAAGTAGCCTTCGTAATTTAGTATAAGTTTGATGAGCCTTGTTTAATTCTTGAGTTCCATAATAAAAGTCAGTGCAATTATAGAAAAGCTTTAATGAGCATTGTTTCATTCTTGAGTTCCACATTATAAGTCTATGCAATTTAGAAATGCTTTGATGAGCATTGTTTAATTCTAGAGTTGCACAATAGAAGTAGCCTTCGTAATTTAGCATAGTTTTGATGAGCATTGGTTAATTCAAGAGTTGCACAATAGAAGTAGCCTTTGTAATTTAGCATAGTTTTGATGAGCATAGCTATATTCTTGAGTTCCACAATAGAAGTCTATGCAATTTAAACAAGGCTTCGTAATTTACCATAGTTTTGATGAGCATTGTTTCATTCTTGAGTTCCACATTAGAAATCTATGCAATTTAGCAATGCTTTGATGAGCATTGTTTAATTCTAGAGTTGCACAATAGAAGTAGCCTTCGTAATTTAGCATAGTTTTGATGAGCATTGTTTTGTTCTTGAGTTCCACAATAGAAGTCTAAGCAATTTAAATAAGGCTTTGATGAGCATTGTTTCATTCTTGAGTTCCACAATAGAGTTCTATGCAATTTAAGCAAAGCTTTGATGAGCATTGTTTAATTCTTGAGTTCCACAATTGAATTCGATGCAATTTAAGCAAAACTTTGACGAGGATTGTTTAATTCATGAGTTCCATAATAGAAGTCTATGTAACTTGCAATGCTTTGATGCGCATTGCTTAATACTTGAGTTCCACAATAGAAGTGTATCCAATGTAGCAAAGCTATAATGAGCATCGTTTAATTCTTGAGTTCCACATTAGAAGTCTACGCAATATAAGAAAAGCTTTGATGAGCATTGTTTGATTTATTAGTTCCACGAAGTCTATGCAATTTAGCAAAGCTTTGATGAGCATTATTTCATTCTTGAGTTCCACATTGGAAGTCTATGCAATTTAGCAAAGCATTGATGAGCATTGTTTAATGAATTCCACAATAGAAGTAACCTTTGCAATTTAGCAAAGATTTGATGAGCATTGTTTAATTCTTTAGTTCCACAATAGAAGTGTATGCACTTTAAGCAAAGCTTTGATGAGCGTTGTTTCATTCTTGCTACAATAGAAGTCTATGCAATATAGCAAAGCTTTGATGAGTATTGTTTATCTCTTGAGTTCCACAATAGAAGTCTATGCAATTTAAGCAAAGCTTTGTGTGCATTGTTTAATTTTCGAGTTCCATAATAGAAGTCTACGCAATTTAGCAACGCTTTGATGAGCATTGTTTAGATCTTGTGTTCCACAATAGAATTCTATGCAATTTAAGCAAATCATTGATGAGGATTGTTTAAATCTTGAGTTCCACAATAGAAGTATATGTAACTTAGCAAAGCTTTGATGATCATTGTTTAATACTTGAGTTCCATAATAGAAGTCTATGCAATTTACCAAAGCTTTGATAAGCATCGTTTAATTCTTGAGTTCCACAATAGAAGTCTATGCAATTTAAGCAAGTCTTTGATGAACAGTGTTTGATTCTTGAGTTCCACAATAGAAGTCTTTGCAATTTAGCAATGCTTTGACGAGCATTGTTTCATTCTTGGGTTCCACATTAGAGGTCTATGCAATTTAACAAAGCATTGATGAGCATTGTTTAATTGTTGAGCTCAACAATAGAAATGTATACACTTTAAACAAAGCTTTGATGAGGATTGTTTCATTCTTGAGTTCCACATTATAAGTCTATGCAATTTAGCAAAGCTTTGATGAGCATAGTTTAATTCTTGGGTTCCACAATAGAAGTAGTCTTCGCAATTTAGCAAAGCTTTGATGACCGTTGTTTAATTCTTGTGTTCCACAATAAAAGTCTGTGCAATTTAAGCAAAGCTTTGATGAGCATTGCTTCATTCTTGAGTTCCACATTAGAAGTCTATGGAATTTAAGAATGTTTTGATGAGCATTGTTTAATTCTAGAGTTGCACAATAGAAGTAGCCTTCGTAATTTAGTATAAGTTTGATGAGCCTTGTTTAATTCTTGAGTTCCATAATAAAAGTCAGTGCAATTATAGAAAAGCTTTGATGAGCATTGTTTCATTCTTGAGTTCCACATTATAAGTCTATGCAATTTAGAAATGCTTTGATGAGCATTGTTTAATTCTAGAGTTGCACAATAGAAGTAGCCTTCGTAATTTAGCATAGTTTTGATGAGCATTGGTTAATTCAAGAGTTGCACAATAGAAGTAGCCTTTGTAATTTAGCATAGTTTTGATGAGCATTGCTATATTCTTGAGTTCCACAATAGAAGTCTATGCAATTTAAACAAGGCTTCTTAATTTACCATAGTTTTGATGAGCATTGTTTCATTCTTGAGTTCCATATTAGAAGTCTATGCAATCTAGCAATGCTTTGATGAGCATTGTTTAATTCTAGAGTTGCACAATAGAAGTAGCCTTCGTAATTTAGCATAGTTTTGATGAGCATTGTTTTGTTCTTGAGTTCCACAATAGAAGTCTATGCAATTTAAACAAGGCTTTGATGAGCATTGTTTCATTCTTGAGTTCCACAATAGAGTTCTATGCAATTTAAGCAAAGCTTTGATGAGCATTGTTTAATTCTTGAGTTCCACAATTGAATTCGATGCAATTTAAGCAAAACTTTGACGAGGATTGTTTAATTCATGAGTTCCATAATAGAAGTCTATGTAACTTGCAATGCTTTGATGCGCATTGCTTAATACTTGAGTTCCACAATAGAAGTGTATCCAATGTAGCAAAGCTATAATGAGCATCGTTTAATTCTTGAGTTCCACATTAGAAGTCTACGCAATATAAGAAAAGCTTTGATGAGCATTGTTTGATTTATTAGTTCCACGAAGTCTATGCAATTTAGCAAAGCTTTGATGAGCATTATTTCATTCTTGAGTTCCACATTGGAAGTCTATGCAATTTAGCAAAGCATTGATGAGCATTGTTTAATGAATTCCACAATAGAAGTAACCTTTGCAATTTAGCAAAGATTTGATGAGCATTGTTTAATTCTTTAGTTCCACAATAGAAGTGTATGCACTTTAAGCAAAGCTTTGATGAGCGTTGTTTCATTCTTGCTACAATAGAAGTCTATGCAATATAGCAAAGCTTTGATGAGTATTGTTTATCTCTTGAGTTCCACAATAGAAGTCTATGCAATTTAAGCAAAGCTTTGTGTGCATTGTTTAATTTTCGAGTTCCATAATAGAAGTCTACGCAATTTAGCAACGCTTTGATGAGCATTGTTTAGATCTTGTGTTCCACAATAGAATTCTATGCAATTTAAGCAAATCATTGATGAGGATTGTTTAAATCTTGAGTTCCACAATAGAAGTATATGTAACTTAGCAAAGCTTTGATGATCATTGTTTAATACTTGAGTTCCATAATAGAAGTCTATGCAATTTACCAAAGCTTTGATAAGCATCGTTTAATTCTTGAGTTCCACAATAGAAGTCTATGCAATTTAAGCAAGTCTTTGATGAACAGTGTTTGATTCTTGAGTTCCACAATAGAAGTCTTTGCAATTTAGCAATGCTTTGACGAGCATTGTTTCATTCTTGGGTTCCACATTAGAGGTCTATGCAATTTAACAAAGCATTGATGAGCATTGTTTAATTGTTGAGCTCAACAATAGAAATGTATACACTTTAAACAAAGCTTTGATGAGGATTGTTTCATTCTTGAGTTCCACATTATAAGTCTATGCAATTTAGCAAAGCTTTGATGAGCATAGTTTAATTCTTGGGTTCCACAATAGAAGTAGTCTTCGCAATTTAGCAAAGCTTTGATGACCGTTGTTTAATTCTTGTGTTCCACAATAAAAGTCTGTGCAATTTAAGCAAAGCTTTGATGAGCATTGCTTCATTCTTGAGTTCCACATTAGAAGTCTATGGAATTTAAGAATGTTTTGATGAGCATTGTTTAATTCTAGAGTTGCACAATAGAAGTAGCCTTCGTAATTTAGTATAAGTTTGATGAGCCTTGTTTAATTCTTGAGTTCCATAATAAAAGTCAGTGCAATTATAGAAAAGCTTTGATGAGCATTGTTTCATTCTTGAGTTCCACATTATAAGTCTATGCAATTTAGAAATGCTTTGATGAGCATTGTTTAATTCTAGAGTTGCACAATAGAAGTAGCCTTCGTAATTTAGCATAGTTTTGATGAGCATTGGTTAATTCAAGAGTTGCACAATAGAAGTAGCCTTTGTAATTTAGCATAGTTTTGATGAGCATTGCTATATTCTTGAGTTCCACAATAGAAGTCTATGCAATTTAAACAAGGCTTCTTAATTTACCATAGTTTTGATGAGCATTGTTTCATTCTTGAGTTCCATATTAGAAGTCTATGCAATCTAGCAATGCTTTGATGAGCATTGTTTAATTCTAGAGTTGCACAATAGAAGTAGCCTTCGTAATTTAGCATAGTTTTGATGAGCATTGTTTTGTTCTTGAGTTCCACAATAGAAGTCTATGCAATTTAAACAAGGCTTTGATGAGCATTGTTTCATTCTTGAGTTCCACAATAGAGTTCTATGCAATTTAAGCAAAGCTTTGATGAGCATTGTTTAATTCTTGAGTTCCACAATTGAATTCGATGCAATTTAAGCAAAACTTTGACGAGGATTGTTTAATTCATGAGTTCCATAATAGAAGTCTATGTAACTTGCAATGCTTTGATGCGCATTGCTTAATACTTGAGTTCCACAATAGAAGTGTATCCAATGTAGCAAAGCTATAATGAGCATCGTTTAATTCTTGAGTTCCACATTAGAAGTCTACGCAATATAAGAAAAGCTTTGATGAGCATTGTTTGATTTATTAGTTCCACGAAGTCTATGCAATTTAGCAAAGCTTTGATGAGCATTATTTCATTCTTGAGTTCCACATTGGAAGTCTATGCAATTTAGCAAAGCATTGATGAGCATTGTTTAATGAATTCCACAATAGAAGTAACCTTTGCAATTTAGTAAAGATTTGATGAGCATTGTTTAATTCTTTAGTTCCACAATAGAAGTGTATGCACTTTAAGGAAAGCTTTGATGAGCGTTGTTTCATTCTTGCTACAATAGAAGTCTATGCAATATAGCAAAGCTTTGATGAGTATTGTTTATCTCTTGAGTTCCACAATAGAAGTCTATGCAATTTAAGCAAAGCTTTGTGTGCATTGTTTAATTTTCGAGTTCCACAATAGAAGTCTACGCAATTTAGCAACGCTTTGATGAGCATTGTTTAGATCTTGTGTTCCACAATAGAATTCTATGCAATTTAAGCAAATCATTGATGAGGATTGTTTAAATCTTGAGTTCCACAATAGAAGTATATGTAACTTAGCAAAGCTTTGATGATCATTGTTTAATACTTGAGTTCCATAATAGAAGTCTATGCAATTTACCAAAGCTTTGATAAGCATCGTTTAATTCTTGAGTTCCACAATAGAAGTCTATGCAATTTAAGCAAGTCTTTGATGAATAGTGTTTGATTCTTGAGTTCCACAATAGAAGTCTTTGCAATTTAGCAAAGCTTTGACGAGCATTGTTTCATTCTTGGGTTCCACATTAGAGGTCTATGCAATTTAACAAAGCATTGATGAGCATTGTTTAATTGTTGAGCTCAACAATAGAAATGTATACACTTTAAACAAAGCTTTGATGAGGATTGTTTCATTCTTGAGTTCCACATTATAAGTCTATGCAATTTAGCAAAGCTTTGATGAGCATAGTTTAATTCTTGGGTTCCACAATAGAAGTAGTCTTCGCAATTTAGCAAAGCTTTGATGACCGTTGTTTAATTCTTGTGTTCCACAATAAAAGTCTGTGCAATTTAAGCAAAGCTTTGATGAGCATTGCTTCATGCTTGAGTTCCACATTAGAAGTCTATGGAATTTAAGAATGTTTTGATGAGCATTGTTTAATTCTAGAGTTGCACAATAGAAGTAGCCTACGTAATTTAGTATAAGTTTGATGAGCCGTGTTTAATTCTTGAGTTCCATAATAAAAGTCAGTGCAATTATAGAAAAGCTTTGATGAGCATTGTTTCATTCTTGAGTTCCACATTATAAATCTATGCAATTTAGAAATGCTTTGATGAGCATTGTTTAATTCTAGAGTTGCACAATAGAAGTAGCCTTCGTAATTTAGCATAGTTTTGATGAGCATTGGTTAATTCAAGAGTTGCACAATAGAAGTAGCCTTTGTAATTTAGCATAGTTTTGATGAGCATAGCTATATTCTTGAGTTCCACAATAGAAGTCTATGCAATTTAAACAAGGCTTCTTAATTTACCATAGTTTTGATGAGCATTGTTTCATTCTTGAGTTCCACATTAGAATTCTATGCAATCTAGCAATGCTTTGATGAGCATTGTTTAATTCTAGAGTTGCTCAATAGAAGTAGCCTTCGTAATTTAGCATAGTTTTGACTAGCATTGTTTTGTTCTTGAGTTCCACAATAGAAGTCTATGCAATTTAAACAAGGCTTTGATGAGCATTGTTTCTTTCTTGAGTTCCACAATAGAGTTCTATGCAATTTAAGCAAAGCTTTGATGAGCATTGTTTAATTCTTGAGTTCCACAATTGAATTCGATGCAATTTAAGCAAAACTTTGACGAGGATTGTTTAATTCATGAGTTCCATAATAGAAGTCTATGTAACTTGCAATGCTTTGATGCGCATTGCTTAATACTTGAGTTCCACAATAGAAGTGTATCCAATGTAGGAAAGCTATAATGAGCATCGTTTAATTCTTGAGTTCCACATTAGAAGTCTACGCAATATAAGAAAAGCTTTGATGAGCATTGTTTGATTTATTAGTTCCACGAAGTCTATGCAATTTAGCAAAGCTTTGATGAGCATTATTTCATTCTTGAGTTCCACATTGGAAGTCTATGCAATTTAGCAAAGCATTGATGAGCATTGTTTAATGAATTCCACAATAGAAGTAACCTTTGCAATTTAGCAAAGATTTGATGAGCATTGTTTAATTCTTTAGTTCCACAATAGAAGTGTATGCACTTTAAGCAAAGCTTTGATGAGCGTTGTTTCATTCTTGCTACCATAGAAGTCTATGCAATATAGCAAAGCTTTGATGAGTATTGTTTATCTCTTGAGTTCCACAATAGAAGTCTATGCAATTTAAGCAAAGCTTTGTGTGCATTGTTTAATTTTCGAGTTCCACAATAGAAGTCTACGCAATTTAGCAACGCTTTGATGAGCATTGTTTAGATCTTGTGTTCCACAATAGAATTCTATGCAATTTAAGCAAATCATTGATGAGGATTGTTTAAATCTTGAGTTCCACAATAGAAGTATATGTAACTTAGCAAAGCTTTGATGATCATTGTTTAATACTTGAGTTCCATAATAGAAGTCTATGCAATTTACCAAAGCTTTGATAAGCATCGTTTAATTCTTGAGTTCCACAATAGAAGTCTATGCAATTTAAGCAAGTCTTTGATGAACAGTGTTTGATTCTTGAGTTCCACAATAGAAGTCTTTGCAATTTAGCAAAGCTTTGACGAGCATTGTTTCATTCTTGGGTTCCACATTAGAGGTCTATGCAATTTAACAAAGCATTGATGAGCATTGTTTAATTGTTGAGCTCAACAATAGAAATGTATACACTTTAAACAAAGCTTTGATGAGGATTGTTTCATTCTTGAGTTCCACATTATAAGTCTATGCAATTTAGCAAAGCTTTGATGAGCATAGTTTAATTCTTGGGTTCCACAATAGAAGTAGTCTTCGCAATTTAGCAAAGCTTTGATGACCGTTGTTTAATTCTTGTGTTCCACAATAAAAGTCTGTGCAATTTAAGCAAAGCTTTGATGAGCATTGCTTCATTCTTGAGTTCCACATTAGAAGTCTATGGAATTTAAGAATGTTTTGATGAGCATTGTTTAATTCTAGAGTTGCACAATAGAAGTAGCCTTCGTAATTTAGTATAAGTTTGATGAGCCTTGTTTAATTCTTGAGTTCCATAATAAAAGTCAGTGCAATTATAGAAAAGCTTTGATGAGCATTGTTTCATTCTTGAGTTCCACATTATAAGTCTATGCAATTTAGAAATGCTTTGATGAGCATTGTTTAATTCTAGAGTTGCACAATAGAAGTAGCCTTTGTAATTTAGCATAGTTTTGATGAGCATTGGTTAATTCAAGAGTTGCACAATAGAAGTAGCCTTTGTAATTTAGCATAGTTTTGATGAGCATTGCTATATTCTTGAGTTCCACAATAGAAGTCTATGCAATTTAAACAAGGCTTCTTAATTTACCATAGTTTTGATGAGCATTGTTTCATTCTTGAGTTCCATATTAGAAGTCTATGCAATCTAGCAATGCTTTGATGAGCATTGTTTAATTCTAGAGTTGCACAATAGAAGTAGCCTTCGTAATTTAGCATAGTTTTGACTAGCATTGTTTTGTTCTTGAGTTCCACAATAGAAGTCTATGCAATTTAAACAAGGCTTTGATGAGCATTGTTTCATTCTTGAGTTCCACAATAGAGTTCTATGCAATTTAAGCAAAGCTTTGATGAGCATTGTTTAATTCTTGAGTTCCACAATTGAATTCGATGCAATTTAAGCAAAACTTTGACGAGGATTGTTTAATTCATGAGTTCCATAATAGAAGTCTATGTAACTTGCAATGCTTTGATGCGCATTGCTTAATACTTGAGTTCCACAATAGAAGTGTATCCAATGTAGGAAAGCTATAATGAGCATCGTTTAATTCTTGAGTTCCACATTAGAAGTCTACGCAATATAAGAAAAGCTTTGATGAGCATTGTTTGATTTATTAGTTCCACGAAGTCTATGCAATTTAGCAAAGCTTTGATGAGCATTATTTCATTCTTGAGTTCCACATTGGAAGTCTATGCAATTTAGCAAAGCATTGATGAGCATTGTTTAATGAATTCCACAATAGAAGTAACCTTTGCAATTTAGCAAAGATTTGATGAGCATTGTTTAATTCTTTAGTTCCACAATAGAAGTGTATGCACTTTAAGGAAAGCTTTGATGAGCGTTGTTTCATTCTTGCTACAATAGAAGTCTATGCAATATAGCAAAGCTTTGATGAGTATTGTTTATCTCTTGAGTTCCACAATAGAAGTCTATGCAATTTAAGCAAAGCTTTGTGTGCATTGTTTAATTTTCGAGTTCCACAATAGAAGTCTACGCAATTTAGCAACGCTTTGATGAGCATTGTTTAGATCTTGTGTTCCACAATAGAATTCTATGCAATTTAAGCAAATCATTGATGAGGATTGTTTAAATCTTGAGTTCCACAATAGAAGTATATGTAACTTAGCAAAGCTTTGATGATCATTGTTTAATACTTGAGTTCCATAATAGAAGTCTATGCGATTTACCAAAGCTTTGATAAGCATCGTTTAATTCTTGAGTTCCACAATAGAAGTCTATGCAATTTAAGCAAGTCTTTGATGAACAGTGTTTGATTCTTGAGTTCCACAATAGAAGTCTTTGCAATTTAGCAAAGCTTTGACGAGCATTGTTTCATTCTTGGGTTCCACATTAGAGGTCTATGCAATTTAACAAAGCATTGATGAGCATTGTTTAATTGTTGAGCTCAACAATAGAAATGTATACACTTTAAACAAAGCTTTGATGAGGATTGTTTCATTCTTGAGTTCCACATTATAAGTCTATGCAATTTAGCAAAGCTTTGATGAGCATAGTTTAATTCTTGGGTTCCACAATAGAAGTAGTCTTCGCAATTTAGCAAAGCTTTGATGACCGTTGTTTAATTCTTGTGTTCCACAATAAAAGTCTGTGCAATTTAAGCAAAGCTTTGATGAGCATTGCTTCATTCTTGAGTTCCACATTAGAAGTCTATGGAATTTAAGAATGTTTTGATGAGCATTGTTTAATTCTAGAGTTGCACAATAGAAGTAGCCTTCGTAATTTAGTATAAGTTTGATGAGCCGTGTTTAATTCTTGAGTTCCATAATAAAAGTTAGTGCAATTATAGAAAAGCTTTGATGAGCATTGTTTCATTCTTGAGTTCCACATTATAAATCTATGCAATTTAGAAATGCTTTGATGAGCATTGTTTAATTCTAGAGTTGCACAATAGAAGTAGCCTTCGTAATTTAGCATAGTTTTGATGAGCATTGGTTAATTCAAGAGTTGCACAATAGAAGTAGCCTTTGTAATTTAGCATAGTTTTGATGAGCATAGCTATATTCTTGAGTTCCACAATAGAAGTCTATGCAATTTAAACAAGGCTTCTTAATTTACCATAGTTTTGATGAGCATTGTTTCATTCTTAAGTTCCACATTAGAATTCTATGCAATCTAGCAATGCTTTGATGAGCATTGTTTAATTCTAGAGTTGCTCAATAGAAGTAGCCTTCGTAATTTAGCATAGTTTTGACTAGCATTGTTTTGTTCTTGAGTTCCACAATAGAAGTCTATGCAATTTAAACAAGGCTTTGATGAGCATTGTTTCTTTCTTGAGTTCCCTAATAGAGTTCTATGCAATTTAAGCAAAGCTTTGATGAGCATTGTTTAATTCTTGAGTTCCACAATTGAATTCGATGCAATTTAAGCAAAACTTTGACGAGGATTGTTTAATTCATGAGTTCCATAATAGAAGTCTATGTAACTTGCAATGCTTTGATGCGCATTGCTTAATACTTGAGTTCCACAATAGAAGTGTATCCAATGTAGGAAAGCTATAATGAGCATCGTTTAATTCTTGAGTTCCACATTAGAAGTCTACGCAATATAAGAAAAGCTTTGATGAGCATTGTTTGATTTATTAGTTCCACGAAGTCTATGCAATTTAGCAAAGCTTTGATGAGCATTATTTCATTCTTGAGTTCCACATTGGAAGTCTATGCAATTTAGCAAAGCATTGATGAGCATTGTTTAATGAATTCCACAATAGAAGTAACCTTTGCAATTTAGCAAAGATTTGATGAGCATTGTTTAATTCTTTAGTTCCACAATAGAAGTGTATGCACTTTAAGCAAAGCTTTGATGAGCGTTGTTTCATTCTTGCTACCATAGAAGTCTATGCAATATAGCAAAGCTTTGATGAGTATTGTTTATCTCTTGAGTTCCACAATAGAAGTCTATGCAATTTAAGCAAAGCTTTGTGTGCATTGTTTAATTTTCGAGTTCCACAATAGAAGTCTACGCAATTTAGCAACGCTTTGATGAGCATTGTTTAGATCTTGTGTTCCACAATAGAAATCTATGCAATTTAAGCAAATCATTGATGAGGATTGTTTAAATCTTGAGTTCCACAATAGAAGTATATGTAACTTAGCAAAGCTTTGATGATCATTGTTTAATACTTGAGTTCCATAATAGAAGTCTATGCGATTTACCAAAGCTTTGATAAGCATCGTTTAATTCTTGAGTTCCACAATAGAAGTCTATGCAATTTAAGCAAGTCTTTGATGAACAGTGTTTGATTCTTGAGTTCCACAATAGAAGTCTTTGCAATTTAGCAAAGCTTTGACGAGCATTGTTTCATTCTTGGGTTCCACATTAGAGGTCTATGCAATTTAACAAAGCATTGATGAGCATTGTTTAATTGTTGAGCTCAACAATAGAAATGTATACACTTTAAACAAAGCTTTGATGAGGATTGTTTCATTCTTGAGTTCCACATTATAAGTCTATGCAATTTAGCAAAGCTTTGATGAGCATAGTTTAATTCTTGGGTTCCACAATAGAAGTAGTCTTCGCAATTTAGCAAAGCTTTGATGACCGTTGTTTAATTCTTGTGTTCCACAATAAAAGTCTGTGCAATTTAAGCAAAGCTTTGATGAGCATTGCTTCATTCTTGAGTTCCACATTAGAAGTCTATGGAATTTAAGAATGTTTTGATGAGCATTGTTTAATTCTAGAGTTGCACAATAGAAGTAGCCTACGTAATTTAGTATAAGTTTGATGAGCCGTGTTTAATTCTTGAGTTCCATAATAAAAGTCAGTGCAATTATAGAAAAGCTTTGATGAGCATTGTTTCATTCTTGAGTTCCACATTATAAATCTATGCAATTTAGAAATGCTTTGATGAGCATTGTTTAATTCTAGAGTTGCACAATAGAAGTAGCCTTCGTAATTTAGCATAGTTTTGATGAGCATTGGTTAATTCAAGAGTTGCACAATAGAAGTAGCCTTTGTAATTTAGCATAGTTTTGATGAGCATTGCTATATTCTTGAGTTCCACAATAGAAGTCTATGCAATTTAAACAAGGCTTCTTAATTTACCATAGTTTTGATGAGCATTGTTTCATTCTTGAGTTCCACATTAGAAGTCTATGCAATCTAGCAATGCTTTGATGAGCACTGTTTAATTCTAGAGTTGCACAATAGAAGTAGCCTTCGTAATTTAGCATAGTTTTGATGAGCATTGTTTTGTTCTTGAGTTCCACAATAGAAGTCTATGCAATTTAAACAAGGCTTTGATGAGCATTGTTTCATTCTTGAGTTCCACAATAGAGTTCTATGCAATTTAAGCAAAGCTTTGATGAGCATTGTTTAATTCTTGAGTTCCACAATTGAATTCGATGCAATTTAAGCAAAACTTTGACGAGGATTGTTTAATTCATGAGTTCCATAATAGAAGTCTATGTAACTTGCAATGCTTTGATGCGCATTGCTTAATACTTGAGTTCCACAATAGAAGTGTATCCAATGTAGCAAAGCTATAATGAGCATCGTTTAATTCTTGAGTTCCACATTAGAAGTCTACGCAATATAAGAAAAGCTTTGATGAGCATTGTTTGATTTATTAGTTCCACGAAGTCTATGCAATTTAGCAAAGCTTTGATGAGCATTATTTCATTCTTGAGTTCCACATTGGAAGTCTATGCAATTTAGCAAAGCATTGATGAGCATTGTTTAATGAATTCCACAATAGATATAACCTTTGCAATTTAGCAAAGATTTGATGAGCATTGTTTAATTCTTTAGTTCCACAATAGAAGTGTATGCACTTTAAGCAAAGCTTTGATGAGCGTTGTTTCATTCTTGCTACAATAGAAGTCTATGCAATATAGCAAAGCTTTGATGAGTATTGTTTATCTCTTGAGTTCCACAATAGAAGTCTATGCAATTTAAGCAAAGCTTTGTGTGCATTGTTTAATTTTCGAGTTCCACAATAGAAGTCTACGCAATTTAGCAATGCTTTGATGAGCATTGTTTAGATCTTGTGTTCCACAATAGAATTCTATGCAATTTAAGCAAATCATTGATGAGGATTGTTTAAATCTTGAGTTCCACAATAGAAGTATATGTAACTTAGCAAAGCTTTGATGATCATTGTTTAATACTTGAGTTCCATAATAAAAGTCTATGCAATTTACCAAAGCTTTGATAAGCATCGTTTAATTCTTGAGTTCCACAATAGAAGTCTATGCAATTTAAGCAAGTCTTTGATGAACAGTGTTTGATTTTTGAGTTCCACAATAGAAGTCTTTGCAATTTAGCAAAGCTTTGACGAGCATTGTTTCATTCATGGGTTCCACATTAGAGGTCTATGAAATTTAACAAAGCATTGATGAGCATTGTTTAATTGTTGAGCTCAACAATAGAAATGTATACACTTTAAACAAAGCTTTGATGAGGATTGTTTCATTCTTGAGTTCCACATTATAAGTCTATGCAATTTAGCATAGCTCTGATGAGCATAAATTCTTGGGTTCCACAATAGAAGTAGTCTTCGCAATTTAGCAAAGCTTTGATGACCGTTGTTTAATTCTTGTGTTCCACAATAAAAGTCTGTGCAATTTAAGCAAAGCTTTGATGAGCATTGCTTCATTCTTGAGTTCCACATTAGAAGTCTATGGAATTTAAGAATGTTTTGATGAGCATTGTTTAATTCTAGAGTTGCACAATAGAAGTAGCCTTCGTAATTTAGTATAAGTTTGATGAGCCTTGTTTAATTCTTGAGTTCCATAATAAAAGTCAGTGCAATTATAGAAAAGCTTTGATGAGCATTGTTTCATTCTTGAGTTCCACATTATAAGTCTATGCAATTTAGAAATGCTTTGATGAGCATTGTTTAATTCTAGAGTTGCACAATAGAAGTAGCCTTCGTAATTTAGCATAGTTTTGATGAGCATTGGTTAATTCAAGAGTTGCACAATAGAAGTAGCCTTTGTAATTTAGCATAGTTTTGATGAGCATAGCTATATTCTTGAGTTCCACAATAGAAGTCTATGCAATTTAAACAAGGCTTCTTAATTTACCATAGTTTTGATGAGCATTGTTTCATTCTTGAGTTCCACATTAGAATTCTATGCAATCTAGCAATGCTTTGATGAGCAGTGTTTAATTCTAGAGTTGCTCAATAGAAGTAGCCTTCGTAATTTAGCATAGTTTTGACTAGCATTGTTTTGTTCTTGAGTTCCACAATAGAAGTCTATGCAATTTAAACAAGGCTTTGATGAGCATTGTTTCATTCTTGAGTTCCACAATAGAGTTCTATGCAATTTAAGCAAAGCTTTGATGAGCATTGTTTAATTCTTGAGTTCCACAATTGAATTCGATGCAATTTAAGCAAAACTTTGACGAGGATTGTTTAATTCATGAGTTCCATAATAGAAGTCTATGTAACTTGCAATGCTTTGATGCGCATTGCTTAATACTTGAGTTCCACAATAGAAGTGTATCCAATGTAGCAAAGCTATAATGAGCATCGTTTAATTCTTGAGTTCCACATTAGAAGTCTACGCAATATAAGAAAAGCTTTGATGAGCATTGTTTGATTTATTAGTTCCACGAAGTCTATGCAATTTAGCAAAGCTTTGATGAGCATTATTTCATTCTTGAGTTCCACATTGGAAGTCTATGCAATTTAGCAAAGCATTGATGAGCATTGTTTAATGAATTCCACAATAGATATAACCTTTGCAATTTAGCAAAGATTTGATGAGCATTGTTTAATTCTTTAGTTCCACAATAGAAGTGTATGCACTTTAAGCAAAGCTTTGATGAGCGTTGTTTCATTCTTGCTACAATAGAAGTCTATGCAATTTAGCAAAGCTTTGAGGAGTATTGTTTATCTCTTGAGTTCCACAATAGAAGTCTATGCAATTTAAGCAAAGGTTTTGTGTGCATTGATTAATTTTCGAGTTCCACAATAGAAGTCTACGCAATTTAGCAAAGCTTAAATGAGCATTGTTTAAATCTTATGTTCCACAATAGAATTCTATGCAATTTAAGCAAATCATTGATGAGGATTGTTTAAATCTTGAGCTGCACAATAGAAGTATATGTAACATAGCAAAGCTTTAATGATCATTGTTTAATACTTGAGTTCCACAATAGAAGTCTATGCAATTTACCAAAGCTTTGATAAGCATCGTTTAATTCTTGAGTTCCACAATAGAAGTCTATGCAATTTAAGCAAGTCTTTGATGAACAGTGTTTGATTCTTGAGTTCCACAATAGAAGTCTTTGCAATTTAGCAAAGCTTTGACGAGCATTGTTTCATTCTTGGGTTCCACATTAGAGGTCTATGCAATTTAACAAAGCATTGATGAGCATTGTTTAATTGTTGAGCTCAACAATAGAAATGTATACACTTTAAACAAAGCTTTGATGAGGATTGTTTCATTCTTGAGTTCCACATTATAAGTCTATGCAATTTAGCAAAGCTTTGATGAGCATAGTTTAATTCTTGGGTTCCACAATAGAAGTAGTCTTCGCAATTTAGCAAAGCTTTGATGACCGTTGTTTAATTCTTGTGTTCCACAATAAAAGTCTGTGCAATTTAAGCAAAGCTTTGATGAGCATTGCTTCATTCTTGAGTTCCACATTAGAAGTCTATGGAATTTAAGAATGTTTTGATGAGCATTGTTTAATTCTAGAGTTGCACAATAGAAGTAGCCTTCGTAATTTAGTATAAGTTTGATGAGCCTTGTTTAATTCTTGAGTTCCATAATAAAAGTCAGTGCAATTATAGAAAAGCTTTGATGAGCATTGTTTCATTCTTGAGTTCCACATTATAAGTCTATGCAATTTAGAAATGCTTTGATGAGCATTGTTTAATTCTAGAGTTGCACAATAGAAGTAGCCTTCGTAATTTAGCATAGTTTTGATGAGCATTGGTTAATTCAAGAGTTGCACAATAGAAGTAGCCTTTGTAATTTAGCATAGTTTTGATGAGCATAGCTATATTCTTGAGTTCCACAATAGAAGTCTATGCAATTTAAACAAGGCTTCTTAATTTACCATAGTTTTGATGAGCATTGTTTCATTCTTGAGTTCCACATTAGAATTCTATGCAATCTAGCAATGCTTTGATGAGCATTGTTTAATTCTAGAGTTGCTCAATAGAAGTAGCCTTCGTAATTTAGCATAGTTTTGACTAGCATTGTTTTGTTCTTGAGTTCCACAATAGAAGTCTATGCAATTTAAACAAGGCTTTGATGAGCATTGTTTCATTCTTGAGTTCCACAATAGAGTTCTATGCAATTTAAGCAAAGCTTTGATGAGCATTGTTTAATTCTTGAGTTCCACAATTGAATTCGATGCAATTTAAGCAAAACTTTGACGAGGATTGTTTAATTCATGAGTTCCATAATAGAAGTCTATGTAACTTGCAATGCTTTGATGCGCATTGCTTAATACTTGAGTTCCACAATAGAAGTGTATCCAATGTAGCAAAGCTATAATGAGCATCGTTTAATTCTTGAGTTCCACATTAGAAGTATACGCAATATAAGAAAAGCTTTGATGAGCATTGTTTGATTTATTAGTTCCACGAAGTCTATGCAATTTAGCAAAGCTTTGATGAGCATTATTTCATTCTTGAGTTCCACATTGGAAGTCTATGCAATTTAGCAAAGCATTGATGAGCATTGTTTAATGAATTCCACAATAGAAGTAACCTTTGCAATTTAGCAAAGATTTGATGAGCATTGTTTAATTCTTTAGTTCCACAATAGAAGTGTATGCACTTTAAGCAAAGCTTTGATGAGCGTTGTTTCATTCTTGCTACAATAGAAGTCTATGCAATATAGCAAAGCTTTGATGAGTATTGTTTATCTCTTGAGTTCCACAATAGAAGTCTATGCAATTTAAGCAAAGCTTTGTGTGCATTGTTTAATTTTCGAGTTCCACAATAGAAGTCTACGCAATTTAGCAACGCTTTGATGAGCATTGTTTAGATCTTGTGTTCCACAATAGAATTCTATGCAATTTAAGCAAATCATTGATGAGGATTGTTTCAATCTTGAGTTCCACAATAGAAGTATATGTAACTTAGCAAAGCTTTGATGATCATTGTTTAATACTTGAGTTCCATAATAGAAGTCTATGCAATTTACCAAAGCTTTGATAAGCATCGTTTAATTCTTGGGTTCCACAATAGAAGTCTATGCAATTTAAGCAAGTCTTTGATGAACAGTGTTTGATTCTTGAGTTCCACAATAGAAGTCTTTGCAATTTAGCAAAGCTTTGACGAGCATTGTTTCATTCTTGGGTTCCACATTAGAGGTCTATGCAATTTAACAAAGCATTGATGAGCATTGTTTAATTGTTGAGCTCAACAATAGAAATGTATACACTTTAAACAAAGCTTTGATGAGGATTGTTTCATTCTTGAGTTCCACATTATAAGTCTATGCAATTTAGCAAAGCTTTGATGAGCATAGTTTAATTCTTGGGTTCCACAATAGAAGTAGTCTTCGCAATTTAGCAAAGCTTTGATGACCGTTGTTTAATTCTTGTGTTCCACAATAAAAGTCTGTGAAATTTAATCAAAGCTTTGATGAGCATTGCTTCATTCTTGTGTTCCACAATAGAACTCTATGGAATTTAAGAATGTTTTGATGAGCATTGTTTAATTCTAGAGTTGCACAATAGAAGTAGCCTTCGTAATTTAGTATAAGTTTGATGAGCCTTGTTTAATTCTTGAGTTCCATAATAAAAGTCAGTGCAATTATAGAAAAGCTTTGATGAGCATTGTTTCATTCTTGAGTTCCACATTATAAGTCTATGCAATTTAGAAATGCTTTGATGAGCATTGTTTAATTCTAGAGTTGCACAATAGAAGTAGCCTTCGTAATTTAGCATAGTTTTGATGAGCATTGGTTAATTCAAGAGTTGCACAATAGAAGTAGCCTTTGTAATTTAGCATAGTTTTGATGAGCATTGCTATATTCTTGAGTTCCACAATAGAAGTCTATGCAATTTAAACAAGGCTTCTTAATTTACCATAGTTTTGATGAGCATTGTTTCATTCTTGAGTTCCACATTAGAATTCTATGCAATCTAGCAATGCTTTGATGAGCATTGTTTAATTCTAGAGTTGCTCAATAGAAGTAGCCTTCGTAATTTAGCATAGTTTTGACTAGCATTGTTTTGTTCTTGAGTTCCACAATAGAAGTCTATGCAATTTAAACAAGGCTTTGATGAGCATTGTTTCATTCTTGAGTTCCACAATAGAGTTCTATGCAATTTAAGCAAAGCTTTGATGAGCATTGTTTAATTCTTGAGTTCCACAATTGAATTCGATGCAATTTAAGCAAAACTTTGACGAGGATTGTTTAATTCATGAGTTCCATAATAGAAGTCTATGTAACTTGCAATGCTTTGATGCGCATTGCTTAATACTTGAGTTCCACAATAGAAGTGTATCCAATGTAGCAAAGCTATAATGAGCATCGTTTAATTCTTGAGTTCCACATTAGAAGTATACGCAATATAAGAAAAGCTTTGATGAGCATTGTTTGATTTATTAGTTCCACGAAGTCTATGCAATTTAGCAAAGCTTTGATGAGCATTATTTCATTCTTGAGTTCCACATTGGAAGTCTATGCAATTTAGCAAAGCATTGATGAGCATTGTTTAATGAATTCCACAATAGAAGTAACCTTTGCAATTTAGCAAAGATTTGATGAGCATTGTTTAATTCTTTAGTTCCACAATAGAAGTGTATGCACTTTAAGCAAAGCTTTGATGAGCGTTGTTTCATTCTTGCTACAATAGAAGTCTATGCAATATAGCAAAGCTTTGATGAGTATTGTTTATCTCTTGAGTTCCACAATAGAAGTCTATGCAATTTAAGCAAAGCTTTGTGTGCATTGTTTAATTTTCGAGTTCCACAATAGAAGTCTACGCAATTTAGCAACGCTTTGATGAGCATTGTTTAGATCTTGTGTTCCACAATAGAATTCTATGCAATTTAAGCAAATCATTGATGAGGATTGTTTCAATCTTGAGTTCCACAATAGAAGTATATGTAACTTAGCAAAGCTTTGATGATCATTGTTTAATACTTGAGTTCCATAATAGAAGTCTATGCAATTTACCAAAGCTTTGATAAGCATCGTTTAATTCTTGGGTTCCACAATAGAAGTCTATGCAATTTAAGCAAGTCTTTGATGAACAGTGTTTGATTCTTGAGTTCCACAATAGAAGTCTTTGCAATTTAGCAAAGCTTTGACGAGCATTGTTTCATTCTTGGGTTCCACATTAGAGGTCTATGCAATTTAACAAAGCATTGATGAGCATTGTTTAATTGTTGAGCTCAACAATAGAAATGTATACACTTTAAACAAAGCTTTGATGAGGATTGTTTCATTCTTGAGTTCCACATTATAAGTCTATGCAATTTAGCAAAGCTTTGATGAGCATAGTTTAATTCTTGGGTTCCACAATAGAAGTAGTCTTCGCAATTTAGCAAAGCTTTGATGACCGTTGTTTAATTCTTGTGTTCCACAATAAAAGTCTGTGAAATTTAATCAAAGCTTTGATGAGCATTGCTTCATTCTTGTGTTCCACAATAGAACTCTATGGAATTTAAGAATGTTTTGATGAGCATTGTTTAATTCTAGAGTTGCACAATAGAAGTAGCCTTCGTAATTTAGTATAAGTTTGATGAGCCTTGTTTAATTCTTGAGTTCCATAATAAAAGTCAGTGCAATTATAGAAAAGCTTTGATGAGCATTGTTTCATTCTTGAGTTCCACATTATAAGTCTATGCAATTTAGAAATGCTTTGATGAGCATTGTTTAATTCTAGAGTTGCACAATAGAAGTAGCCTTCGTAATTTAGCATAGTTTTGATGAGCATTGGTTAATTCAAGAGTTGCACAATAGAAGTAGCCTTTGTAATTTAGCATAGTTTTGATGAGCATTGCTATATTCTTGAGTTCCACAATAGAAGTCTATGCAATTTAAACAAGGCTTCTTAATTTACCATAGTTTTGATGAGCATTGTTTCATTCTTGAGTTCCACATTAGAAGTCTATGCAATCTAGCAATGCTTTGATGAGCACTGTTTAATTCTAGAGTTGCACAATAGAAGTAGCCTTCGTAATTTAGCATAGTTTTGATGAGCATTGTTTTGTTCTTGAGTTCCACAATAGAAGTCTATGCAATTTAAACAAGGCTTTGATGAGCATTGTTTCATTCTTGAGTTCCACAATAGAGTTCTATGCAATTTAAGCAAAGCTTTGATGAGCATTGTTTAATTCTTGAGTTCCACAATTGAATTCGATGCAATTTAAGCAAAACTTTGACGAGGATTGTTTAATTCATGAGTTCCATAATAGAAGTCTATGTAACTTGCAATGCTTTGATGCGCATTGCTTAATACTTGAGTTCCACAATAGAAGTGTATCCAATGTAGCAAAGCTATAATGAGCATCGTTTAATTCTTGAGTTCCACATTAGAAGTCTACGCAATATAAGAAAAGCTTTGATGAGCATTGTTTGATTTATTAGTTCCACGAAGTCTATGCAATTTAGCAAAGCTTTGATGAGCATTATTTCATTCTTGAGTTCCACATTGGAAGTCTTTGCAATTTAGCAAAGCATTGATGAGCATTGTTTAATGAATTCCACAATAGAAGTAACCTTTGCAATTTAGCAAAGATTTGATGAGCATTGTTTAATTCTTTAGTTCCATAATAGAAGTGTATGCACTTTAAGCAAAGCTTTGATGAGCGTTGTTTCATTCTTGCTACAATAGAAGTCTATGCAATATAGCAAAGCTTTGATGAGTATTGTTTATCTCTTGAGTTCCACAATAGAAGTCTATGCAATTTAAGCAAAGCTTTGTGTGCATTGTTTAATTTTCGAGTTCCACAATAGAAGTCTACGCAATTTAGCAACGCTTTGATGAGCATTGTTTAGATCTTGTGTTCCACAATAGAATTCTATGCAATTTAAGCAAATCATTGATGAGGATTGTTTAAATCTTGAGTTCCACAATAGAAGTATATGTAACTTTGCAAAGCTTTGATGATCATTGTTTAATACTTGAGTTCCATAATAGAAGTCTATGCAATTTACCAAAGCTTTGATAAGCATCGTTTAATTCTTGAGTTCCACAATAGAAGTCTATGCAATTTAAGCAAGTCTTTGATGAACAGTGTTTGATTCTTGAGTTCCACAATAGAAGTCTTTGCAATTTAGCAAAGCTTTGACGAGCATTGTTTCATTCTTGGGTTCCACATTAGAGGTCTATGCAATTTAACAAAGCATTGATGAGCATTGTTTAATTGTTGAGCTCAACAATAGAAATGTATACACTTTAAACAAAGCTTTGATGAGGATTGTTTCATTCTTGAGTTCCACATTATAAGTCTATGCAATTTAGCAAAGCTTTGATGAGCATAGTTTAATTCTTGGGTTCCACAATAGAAGTAGTCTTCGCAATTTAGCAAAGCTTTGATGACCGTTGTTTAATTCTTGTGTTCCACAATAAAAGTCTGTGCAATTTAATCAAAGCTTTGATGAGCATTGCTTCATTCTTGTGTTCCACAATAGAAGTCTATGGAATTTAAGAATGTTTTGATGAGCATTGTTTAATTCTAGAGTTGCACAATAGAAGTAGCCTTCGTAATTTAGTATAAGTTTGATGAGCCTTGTTTAATTCTTGAGTTCCATAATAAAAGTCAGTGCAATTATAGAAAAGCTTTGATGAGCATTGTTTCATTCTTGAGTTCCACATTATAAGTCTATGCAATTTAGAAATGCTTTGATGAGCATTGTTTAATTCTAGAGTTGCACAATAGAAGTAGCCTTCGTAATTTAGCATAGTTTTGATGAGCATTGGTTAATTCAAGAGTTGCACAATAGAAGTAGCCTTTGTAATTTAGCATAGTTTTGATGAGCATTGCTATATTCTTGAGTTCCACAATAGAAGTCTATGCAATTTAAACAAGGCTTCTTAATTTACCATAGTTTTGATGAGCATTGTTTCATTCTTGAGTTTAGAAGTCTATGCAATCTAGCAATGCTTTCATGAGCACTGTTTAATTCTAGAGTTACACAATAGAAGTAGCCTTCGTAATTTAGCATAGTTTTGATGAGCATTGTTTTGTTCTTGAGTTCCACAATAGAAGTCTATGCAATTTAAACAAGGCTTTGATGAGCATTGTTTCATTCTTGAGTTCCACAATAGAGTTCTATGCAATTTAAGCAAAGCTTTGATGAGCATTGTTTAATTCTTGAGTTCCACAATTGAATTCGATGCAATTTAAGCAAAACTTTGACGAGGATTGTTTAATTCATGAGTTCCATAATAGAAGTCTATGTAACTTGCAATGCTTTGATGCGCATTGCTTAATACTTGAGTTCCAAAATAGAAGTGTATCCAATGTAGGAAAGCTATAATGAGCATCGTTTAATTCTTGAGTTCCACATTAGAAGTCTACGCAATATAAGAAAAGCTTTGATGAGCATTGTTTGATTTATTAGTTCCACGAAGTCTATGCAATTTAGCAAAGCTTTGATGAGCATTATTTCATTCTTGAGTTCCACATTGGAAGTCTTTGCAATTTAGCAAAGCATTGATGAGCATTGTTTAATGAATTCCACAATAGAAGTAACCTTTGCAATTTAGCAAAGATTTGATGAACATTGTTTAATTCTTTAGTTCCACAATAGAAGTGTATGCACTTTAAGGAAAGCTTTGATGAGCGTTGTTTCATTCTTGCTACAATAGAAGTCTATGCAATATAGCAAAGCTTTGATGAGTATTGTTTATCTCTTGAGTTCCACAATAGAAGTCTATGCAATTTAAGCAAAGCTTTGTGTGCATTGTTTAATTTTCGAGTTCCACAATAGAAGTCTACGCAATTTAGCAACGCTTTGATGAGCATTGTTTAGATCTTGTGTTCCACAATAGAATTCTATGCAATTTAAGCAAATCATTGATGAGGATTGTTTAAATCTTGAGTTCCACAATAGAAGTATATGTAACTTAGCAAAGCTTTGATGATCATTGTTTAATACTTGAGTTCCACAATAGAAGTCTATGCAATTTAAGCAAGTCTTTGATGAACAGTGTTTGATTTTTGAGTTCCACAATAGAAGTCTTTGCAATTTAGCAAAGCTTTGACGAGCATTGTTTCATTCATGGGTTCCACATTAGAGGTCTATGCAATTTAACAAAGCATTGATGAGCATTGTTTAATTGTTGAGCTCAACAATAGAAATGTATACACTTTAAACAAAGCTTTGATGAGGATTGTTTCATTCTTGAGTTCCACATTATAAGTCTATACAATTTAGCAAAGCTTTGATGAGCATAGTTTAATTCTTGGGTTCCACAATAGAAGTAGTCTTCGCAATTTAGCAAAGCTTTGATGACCGTTGTTTAATTCTTGTGTTCCACAATAAAAGTCTGTGCAATTTAAGCAAAGCTTTGATGAGCATTGCTTCATTCTTGAGTTCCACATTAGAAGTCTATGGAATTTAAGAATGTTTTGATGAGCATTGTTTAATTCTAGAGTTGCACAATAGAAGTAGCCTTCGTAATTTAGTATAAGTTTGATGAGCCTTGTTTAATTCTTGAGTTCCATAATAAAAGTCAGTGCAATTATAGAAAAGCTTTGATGAGCATTGTTTCATTCTTGAGTTCCACATTATAAGTCTATGCAATTTAGAAATGCTTTGATGAGCATTGTTTAATTCTAGAGTTGCACAATAGAAGTAGCCTTCGTAATTTAGCATAGTTTTGATGAGCATTGGTTAATTCAAGAGTTGCACAATAGAAGTAGCCTTTGTAATTTAGCATAGTTTTGATGAGCATATCTATATTCTTGAGTTCCACAATAGAAGTCTATGCAAATTAAACAAGGCTTCTTAATTTACCATAGTTTTGATGAGCATTGTTTCATTCTTGAGTTCCACATTAGAATTCTATGCAATCTAGCAATGCTTTGATGAGCATTGTTTAATTCTAGAGTTGCTCAATAGAAGTAGCCTTCGTAATTTAGCATAGTTTTGACTAGCATTGTTTTGTTCTTGAGTTCCACAATAGAAGTCTATGCAATTTAAACAAGGCTTTGATGAGCATTGTTTCATTCTTGAGTTCCACAATAGAGTTCTATGCAATTTAAGCAAAGCTTTGATGAGCATTGTTTAATTCTTGAGTTCCACAATTGAATTCGATGCAATTTAAGCAAAACTTTGACGAGGATTGTTTAATTCATGAGTTCCATAATAGAAGTCTATGTAACTTGCAATGCTTTGATGCGCATTGCTTAATACTTGAGTTCCACAATAGAAGTGTATCCAATGTAGGAAAGCTATAATGAGCATCGTTTAATTCTTGAGTTCCACATTAGAAGTCTACGCAATATAAGAAAAGCTTTGATGAGCATTGTTTGATTTATTAGTTCCACGAAGTCTATGCAATTTAGCAAAGCTTTGATGAGCATTATTTCATTCTTGAGTTCCACATTGGAAGTCTATGCAATTTAGCAAAGCATTGATGAGCATTGTTTAATGAATTCCACAATAGAAGTAACCTTTGCAATTTAGCAAAGATTTGATGAGCATTGTTTAATTCTTTAGTTCCACAATAGAAGTGTATGCACTTTAAGCAAAGCTTTGATGAGCGTTGTTTCATTCTTGCTACAATAGAAGTCTATGCAATTTAGCAAAGCTTTGAGGAGTATTGTTTATCTCTTGAGTTCCACAATAGAAGTCTATGCAATTTAAGCAAAGCTTTTGTGTGCATTGTTTAATTTTCGAGTTCCACAATAGAAGTCTACGCAATTTAGCAAAGCTTTGATGAGCATTGTTTAAATCTTATGTTCCACAATAGAATTCTATGCAATTGAAGCAAATCATTGATGAGGATTGTTTAAATCTTGAGCTGCACAATAGAAGTATATGTAACTTAGCAAAGCTTTAATGATCATTGTTTAATACTTGAGTTCCACAATAGAAGTCTATGCAATTTACCAAAGCTTTGATAAGCATCGTTTAATTCTTGAGTTCCACAATAGAAGTCTATGCAATTTAAGCAAGTCTTTGATGAACAGTGTTTGATTCTTGAGTTCCACAATAGAAGTCTTTGCAATTTAGCAAAGCTTTGACGAGCATTGTTTCATTCTTGGGTTCCACATTAGAGGTCTATGCAATTTAACAAAGCATTGATGAGCATTGTTTAATTGTTGAGCTCAACAATAGAAATGTATACACTTTAAACAAAGCTTTGATGAGGATTGTTTCATTCTTGAGTTCCACATTATAAGTCTATGCAATTTAGCAAAGCTTTGATGAGCATAGTTTAATTCTTGGGTTCCACAATAGAAGTAGTCTTCGCAATTTAGCAAAGCTTTGATGACCGTTGTTTAATTCTTGTGTTCCACAATAAAAGTCTGTGCAATTTAAGCAAAGCTTTGATGAGCATTGCTTCATTCTTGAGTTCCACATTAGAAGTCTATGGAATTTAAGAATGTTTTGATGAGCATTGTTTAATTCTAGAGTTGCACAATAGAAGTAGCCTTCGTAATTTAGTATAAGTTTGATGAGCCTTGTTTAATTCTTGAGTTCCATAATAAAAGTCAGTGCAATTATAGAAAAGCTTTGATGAGCATTGTTTCATTCTTGAGTTCCACATTATAAGTCTATGCAATTTAGAAATGCTTTGATGAGCATTGTTTAATTCTAGAGTTGCACAATATAAGTAGCCTTCGTAATTTAGCATAGTTTTGATGAGCATTGGTTAATTCAAGAGTTGCACAATAGAAGTAGCCTTTGTAATTTAGCATAGTTTTGATGAGCATTGCTATATTCTTGAGTTCCACAATAGAAGTCTATGCAATTTAAACAAGGCTTCTTAATTTACCATAGTTTTGATGAGCATTGTTTCATTCTTGAGTTCCATATTAGAAGTCTATGCAATCTAGCAATGCTTTGATGAGCATTGTTTAATTCTAGAGTTGCACAATAGAAGTAGCCTTCGTAATTTAGCATAGTTTTGATGAGCATTGTTTTGTTCTTGAGTTCCACAATAGAAGTCTATGCAATTTAAACAAGGCTTTGATGAGCATTGTTTCATTCTTGAGTTCCCTAATAGAGTTCTATGCAATTTAAGCAAAGCTTTGATGAGCATTGTTTAATTCTTGAGTTCCACAATTGAATTCGATGCAATTTAAGCAAAACATTGACGAGGATTGTTTAATTCATGAGTTCCATAATAGAAGTCTATGTAACTTGCAATACTTTGATGCGCATTGCTTAATACTTGAGTTCCACAATAGAAGTGTATCCAATGTAGGAAAGCTATAATGAGCATCGTTTAATTCTTGAGTTCCACATTAGAAGTCTACGCAATATAAGAAAAGCTTTGATGAGCATTGTTTGATTTATTAGTTCCACGAAGTCTATGCAATTTAGCAAAGCTTTGATGAGCATTATTTCATTCTTGAGTTCCACATTGGAAGTCTATGCAATTTAGCAAAGCATTGATGAGCATTGTTTAATGAATTCCACAATAGAAGTAACCTTTGCAATTTAGCAAAGATTTGATGAGCATTGTTTAATTCTTTAGTTCCACAATAGAAGTGTATGCACTTTAAGCAAAGCTTTGATGAGCGTTGTTTCATTCTTGCTACAATAGAAGTCTATGCAATATAGCAAAGCTTTGATGAGTATTGTTTATCTCTTGAGTTCCACAATAGAAGTCTATGCAATTTAAGCAAAGCTTTGTGTGCATTGTTTAATTTTCGAGTTCCACAATAGAAGTCTACGCAATTTAGCAACACTTTGATGAGCATTGTTTAGATCTTGTGTTCCACAATAGAATTCTATGCAATTTAAGCAAATCATTGATGAGGATTGTTTAAATCTTGAGTTCCACAATAGAAGTATATGTAACTTAGCAAAGCTTTGATGATCATTGTTTAATACTTGAGTTCCATAATAGAAGTCTATGCAATTTACCAAAGCTTTGATAAGCATCGTTTAATTCTTGAGTTCCACAATAGAAGTCTATGCAATTTAAGCAAGTCTTTGATGAACAGTGTTTGATTCTTGAGTTCCACAATAGAAGTCTTTGCAATTTAGCAAAGCTTTGACGAGCATTGTTTCATTCTTGGGTTCCACATTAGAGGTCTATGCAATTTAACAAAGCATTGATGAGCATTGTTTAATTGTTGAGCTCAACAATAGAAATGTATACACTTTAAACAAAGCTTTGATGAGGATTGTTTCATTCTTGAGTTCCACATTATAAGTCTATGCAATTTAGCAAAGCTTTGATGAGCATAGTTTAATTCTTGGGTTCCACAATAGAAGTAGTCTTCGCAATTTAGCAAAGCTTTGATGACCGTTGTTTAATTCTTGTGTTCCACAATAAAAGTCTGTGCAATTTAAGCAAAGCTTTGATGAGCATTGCTTCATTCTTGAGTTCCACATTAGAAGTCTATGGAATTTAAGAATGTTTTAATGAGCATTGTTTAATTCTAGAGTTGCACAATAGAAGTAGCCTACGTAATTTAGTATAAGTTTGATGAGCCGTGTTTAATTCTTGAGTTCCATAATAAAAGTCAGTGCAATTATAGAAAAGCTTTGATGAGCATTGTTTCATTCTTGAGTTCCACATTATAAATCTATGCAATTTAGAAATGCTTTGATGAGCATTGTTTAATTCTAGAGTTGCACAATAGAAGTAGCCTTCGTAATTTAGCATAGTTTTGATGAGCATTGGTTAATTCAAGAGTTGCACAATAGAAGTAGCCTTTGTAATTTAGCATAGTTTTGATGAGCATAGCTATATTCTTGAGTTCCACAATAGAAGTCTATGCAATTTAAACAAGGCTTCTTAATTTACCATAGTTTTGATGAGCATTGTTTCATTCTTGAGTTCCACATTAGAATTCTATGCAATCTAGCAATGCTTTGATGAGCATTGTTTAATTCTAGAGTTGCTCAATAGAAGTAGCCTTCGTAATTTAGCATAGTTTTGACTAGCATTGTTTTGTTCTTGAGTTCCACAATAGAAGTCTATGCAATTTAAACAAGGCTTTGATGAGCATTGTTTCATTCTTGAGTTCCACAATAGAGTTCTATGCAATTTAAGCAAAGCTTTGATGAGCAGTGTTTAATTCTTGAGTTCCACAATTGAATTCGATGCAATTTAAGCAAAACTTTGACGAGGATTGTTTAATTCATGAGTTCCATAATAGAAGTCTATGTAACTTGCAATGCTTTGATGCGCATTGCTTAATACTTGAGTTCCACAATAGAAGTGTATCCAATGTAGCAAAGCTATAATGAGCATCGTTTAATTCTTGAGTTCCACATTAGAAGTCTACGCAATATAAGAAAAGCTTTGATGAGCATTGTTTGATTTATTAGTTCCACGAAGTCTGTGCAATTTAGCAAAGCTTTGATGAGCATTATTTCATTCTTGAGTTCCACATTGGAAGTCTATGCAATTTAGCAAAGCATTTATGAGCATTGTTTAATGAATTCCACAATAGAAGTAACCTTTGCAATTTAGCAAAGATTTGATGAGCATTGTTTAATTCTTTAGTTCCACAATAGAAGTGTATGCACTTTAAGCAAAGCTTTGATGAGCGTTGTTTCATTCTTGCTACAATAGAAGTCTATGCAATATAGCAAAGCTTTGATGAGTATTGTTTATCTCTTGAGTTCCACAATAGAAGTCTATGCAATTTAATCAAAGCTTTGTGTGCATTGTTTAATTTTCGAGTTCCACAATAGAAGTCTACGCAATTTAGCAATGCTTTGATGAGCATTGTTTAGATCTTGTGTTCCACAATAGAATTCTATGCAATTTAAGCAAATCATTGATGAGGATTGTTTTAATCTTGAGTTCCACAATAGAAGTATATGTAACTTAGCAAAGCTTTGATGATCATTGTTTAATACTTGAGTTCCATAATAAAAGTCTATGCAATTTACCAAAGCTTTGATAAGCATCGTTTAATTCTTGAGTTCCACAATAGAAGTCTATGCAATTTAAGCAAGTCTTTGATGAACAGTGTTTGATTTTTGAGTTCCACAATAGAAGTCTTTGCAATTTAGCAAAGCTTTGACGAGCATTGTTTCATTCATGGGTTCCACATTAGAGGTCTATGAAATTTAACAAAGCATTGATGAGCATTGTTTAATTGTTGAGCTCAACAATAGAAATGTATACACTTTAAACAAAGCTTTGATGAGGATTGTTTCATTCTTGAGTTCCACATTATAAGTCTATGCAATTTAGCAAAGCTTTGATGAGCATAGTTTAATTCTTGGGTTCCACAATAGAAGTAGTCTTCGCAATTTAGCAAAGCTTTGATGACCGTTGTTTAATTCTTGTGTTCCACAATAAAAGTCTGTGCAATTTAAGCAAAGCTTTGATGAGCATTGCTTCATTCTTGAGTTCCACATTAGAAGTCTATGGAATTTAAGAATGTTTTGATGAGCATTGTTTAATTCTAGAGTTGCACAGTAGAAGTAGCCTTCGTAATTTAGTATAAGTTTGATGAGCCTTGTTTAATTCTTGAGTTCCATAATAAAAGTCAGTGCAATTATAGAAAAGCTTTGATGAGCATTGTTTCATTCTTGAGTTCCACATTATAAGTCTATGCAATTTAGAAATGCTTTGATGAGCATTGTTTAATTCTAGAGTTGCACAATAGAAGTAGCCTTCGTAATTTAGCATAGTTTTGATGAGCATTGGTTAATTCAAGAGTTGCACAATAGAAGTAGCCTTTGTAATTTAGCATAGTTTTGATGAGCATAGCTATATTCTTGAGTTCCACAATAGAAGTCTATGCAATTTAAACAAGGCTTCTTAATTTACCATAGTTTTGATGAGCATTGTTTCATTCTTGAGTTCCACATTAGAATTCTATGCAATCTAGCAATGCTTTGATGAGCATTGTTTAATTCTAGAGTTGCTCAATAGAAGTAGCCTTCGTAATTTAGCATAGTTTTGACTAGCATTGTTTTGTTCTTGAGTTCCACAATAGAAGTCTATGCAATTTAAACAAGGCTTTGATGAGCATTGTTTCATTCTTGAGTTCCACAATAGAGTTCTATGCAATTTAAGCAAAGCTTTGATGAGCATTGTTTAATTCTTGAGTTCCACAATTGAATTCGATGCAATTTAAGCAAAACTTTGACGAGGATTGTTTAATTCATGAGTTCCATAATAGAAGTCTATGTAACTTGCAATGCTTTGATGCGCATTGCTTAATACTTGAGTTCCACAATAGAAGTGTATCCAATGTAGCAAAGCTATAATGAGCATCGTTTAATTCTTGAGTTCCACATTAGAAGTCTACGCAATATAAGAAAAGCTTTGATGAGCATTGTTTGATTTATTAGTTCCACGAAGTCTATGCAATTTAGCAAAGCTTTGATGAGCATTATTTCATTCTTGAGTTCCACATTGGAAGTCTATGCAATTTAGCAAAGCATTGATGAGCATTGTTTAATGAATTCCACAATAGATATAACCTTTGCAATTTAGCAAAGATTTGATGAGCATTGTTTAATTCTTTAGTTCCACAATAGAAGTGTATGCACTTTACGCAAAGCTTTGATGAGCGTTGTTTCATTCTTGCTACAATAGAAGTCTATGCAATTTAGCAAAGCTTTGAGGAGTATTGTTTATCTCTTGAGTTCCACAATAGAAGTCTATGCAATTTAAGCAAAGCTTTTGTGTGCATTGTTTAATTTTCGAGTTCCACAATAGAAGTCTACGCAATTTAGCAAAGCTTAAATGAGCATTGTTTAAATCTTATGTTCCACAATAGAATTCTATGCAATTTAAGCAAATCATTGATGAGGATTGTTTAAATCTTGAGCTGCACAATAGAAGTATATGTAACTTAGCAAAGCTTTAATGATCATTGTTTAATACTTGAGTTCCACAATAGAAGTCTATGCAATTTACCAAAGCTTTGATAAGCATCGTTTAATTCTTGAGTTCCACAATAGAAGTCTATGCAATTTAAGCAAGTCTTTGATGAACAGTGTTTGATTCTTGAGTTCCAAAATAGAAGTCTTTGCAATTTAGCAAAGCTTTGACGAGCATTGTTTCATTCTTGGGTTCCACATTAGAGGTCTATGCAATTTAACAAAGCATTGATGAGCATTGTTTAATTGTTGAGCTCAACAATAGAAATGTATACACTTTAAACAAAGCTTTGATGAGGATTGTTTCATTCTTGAGTTCCACATTATAAGTCTATGCAATTTAGCAAAGCTTTGATGAGCATAGTTTAATTCTTGGGTTCCACAATAGAAGTAGTCTTCGCAATTTAGCAAAGCTTTGATGACCGTTGTTTAATTCTTGTGTTCCACAATAAAAGTCTGTGCAATTTAAGCAAAGCTTTGATGAGCATTGCTTCATTCTTGAGTTCCACATTAGAAGTCTATGGAATTTAAGAATGTTTTGATGAGCATTGTTTAATTCTAGAGTTGCACAATAGAAGTAGCCTTCGTAATTTAGTATAAGTTTGATGAGCCTTGTTTAATTCTTGAGTTCCATAATAAAAGTCAGTGCAATTATAGAAAAGCTTTGATGAGCATTGTTTCATTCTTGAGTTCCACATTATAAGTCTATGCAATTTAGAAATGCTTTGATGAGCATTGTTTAATTCTAGAGTTGCACAATAGAAGTAGCCTTCGTAATTTAGCATAGTTTTGATGAGCATTGGTTAATTCAAGAGTTGCACAATAGAAGTAGCCTTTGTAATTTAGCATAGTTTTGATGAGCATTGCTATATTCTTGAGTTCCACAATAGAAGTCTATGCAATTTAAACAAGGCTTCTTAATTTACCATAGTTTTGATGAGCATTGTTTCATTCTTGAGTTCCACATTAGAAGTCTATGCTATTTAGCAATGCTTTGATGAGCATTGTTTAATTCTAGAGTTGCACTATAGAAGTAGCCTTCGTAATTTAGCATAGTTTTGATGAGCATTGTTTTGTTCTTGAGTTCCACAATAGAAGTCTATGCAATTTAAACAAGGCTTTGATGAGCATTGTTTCATTCTTGAGTTCCACAATAGAGTTCTATGCAATTTAAGCAAAGCTTTGATGAGCATTGTTTAATTCTTGAGTTCTACAATTGAATTCGATGCAATTTAAGCAAAACTTTGACGAGGATTGTTTAATTCATGAGTTCCATAATTGAAGTCTATGTAACTTGCAATGCTTTGATGCGCATTGCTTAATACTTGAGTTCCACAATAGAAGTGTATCCAATGTAGCAAAGCTATAATGAGCATCGTTTAATTCTTGAGTTCCACATTAGAAGTATACGCAATATAAGAAAAGCTTTGATGAGCATTGTTTGATTTATTAGTTCCACGAAGTCTATGCAATTTAGCAAAGCTTTGATGAGCATTATTTCATTCTTTTTTTTTTTTTTTTTTTTTTTTTTGAAAGAGCCAAAGCTCAGCAAACTTTATTAAAAAGAATAAAAGAATACAATCACCAAAAAATCAAACAAAGTACAGTAATAACCAGCCTATCCATAACCAACTACCAAACCACTTCCTAATAATAAGAACTAACCACACACAACCCCAATAATCCCTAAATTCCTTAAAGTTAGCCCAAGGACTTATTGAAAGAGGGAAAAAAGGTAACTTCACCCCCTTGCTCCAACCAAACCTCCAAAAGAAAAAGAAACCAAAGCAAGGGGTAAGGCCCTTAAAAAAACCCTCAGTCCATAAGCTAACCATTAAGATAAAAAACCTCAAGTTCAAAACCCACAAATCACAAAAAACAAGGAAATCCCTATAAACTAAACCACAAATAAACATAACATCAAAGAGAAAACAGGAAAACCCCAAACAACAAATAGACCCAAAGCTCCCGTCGCAATCCTTGTCCATAACATCCTTCAAAGTCTTCATCAGGGCATCCATAATCTCTCCACAGCTATTGCCCACCACCAATCTTTGCTTCGCCTTTCTGCACCACAAGCTCAAAAAGAAACACAAGAAAATAACTCCAAAACACCAGTGAATCAAATTAAGTTTCATACTAGACATGGCATCAATCACATGTCTAGGATTCACTATTTGGATAATCTCAATTAAGATCATATCCAAACAGCAAATCCCATAGGTACAAGTCACATGATTAAAGAGTAAACTCTCCAACCAGCGACATATTCCGTCAATTCCTTTGTGCATATTTTTATTCCCAAAATACCCCCACCATATACCATTAATAACCTCATCCTTATTTAACTGCCACCACTGCCAAACCCAAAACCATAACCAACCCCACTCCAAACAGCAAAACCAGAAAATGATCTCCATTATTCAACATTCTCAATTCCCGAAATACCCCAAATCAAATAAACCTTATTATTAATCATTTTAACTCTTTTCCTTAATCCCATCAGCTTCAAACGAATCTCATTCTCAATACTAGCTATAACCCCCTCAACTGAAATTCTGCTAGAACCAAACAGTCTAGCGTTTCTCTCTCTCCAAATATTAGACACACAGCTAGCAAACATACATTTAATGATCAAATTCTCACCTGTCTTCATTTTAAGCATTCTGTTCAACATTAAAATAAGATCATTCCATTCAACCATTCTCAATTTTAGCCCCACTTTACTGCAGAAATAATTCCAGATTCTAGAGGAATACTCACAATTAAAGAATAAATGGCTATGCGAATCAGGAACATTATCACAAAAAGGACACAGCAAATTACCAGCCAATTCCCATCCTCTAACCCTATCCTGAGTTTTTAATCTGTTCAGGACAGCCAGCCATAAAATAAAAGAGTTGCGAGGAATGCAATTATTATACCAAACAAGATTAAACCAAGGCACACTATCCCCAAAATTATTCAAATCATTCCACACCTGTTTGCATGAGAATTTTCTGCATATACCTCCCTTATCCCTCCATCCAATAACATCATTCAAATTAGAATCAATACAAAACATAGGAGCTTCAGTCAATCCAGGGTACTTATTAACCCACTCAACCGGCCAAGAATACGAATCCAACTCAAGAACATCACAAACTAAAGCAGAATCACTAAGTCCATTACTAATCCACTCTCTCCTAGGAATAATAGTGCAAAGAATACCTATAGGATGCCACCAATCATGCCATAAAGAAGTGTTCCTCCCATTACCCACACAAGAAATAACATGAGGCCTAACAGTATTCCTTATCTCCAAAAATCTCTTCCATGTCCAGTTCATACTTTTTTTCTGCAGAATATCCCAAAAATTCCTGCTGCCTATATAATTGATTCTCACCCACTGCACCCACAGGGAATTTTTGTTATTAACCACATTCCAAACATGTTTAGCAAGTAAAGCATCATTCCATTTCCTCAAATTCTTTATTCCCAGCCCACCATACTCCTTAGGTTTGCAAATTTCAAGCCATTTAACTTTAGCTTTCCCTTTAACTATCTCACCATTAGCCCATAAAAAACTCCTGCACATCTTTTCAATCTCATTAATAGTAGCAATTGGAATTTTAAAAATAGAAGCCCAATAAACATGAATGGAAGTTAGAACCGAATTAATGAGTTGCAATCTGCCAGCAAAAGATAGGGTTTTACACTTCCAATTGAAAATTCTCAACTTAATCTTTTCAATCAACTTTTTACAATCTCTATCAAACAATTTAGTAACACACATAGGAACCCCCAAATATTTAAAAGGAAATTTCCCAACTTCATAAGGAAGAATACCCAAAATAATCCTTCTCATATTAGGCTTAACACAACTGAAATAAATCTGACTTTTTTCCATACTAACCTTCAGCCCTGAAATCTTATTGAAATCATCAAGGGCATTCCTTATAATTCTGGCCGAATTCCCATTACCATAAGAAAAAATTAACAAATCATCAGCAAAACATAAATGGGAAATTCTGAGGCTCAAGCACTTACTATGGAACTTAAAATTCAAAGAATCTTCAATAAGTTTACCCATAATAATATTGAAAACCTCCATAACTATAGTAAATAGGTAAGGAGATAAAGGATCTCCCTGCCTAAGCCCACGCTTTCCTTCAAAATACCCATGATCTTCACCATTAAAATTGAGCATGAACCACGGGGTAGAAACACAAGCCATAATCCATTTAACCATGACTGGATGAAACCCAAATCCCTGCAGAACTCTATTAAGAAAATCCCAATCCACCGTATCATAAGCCTTTTGTATATCAATCTTTATCGTACATTTAGGAGCACCTCTCTTTTTTTTGTACCCCACCATCAACTCCTGAGCAAGAAGAATATTATCCAAAATAGATCTACCAGGAATAAAAGCTGATTGGTTATTACTAACAATATCACCCAAGCTATTTCTAATTCTATTCACTATAATCTTACTGATACACTTATAAAAGGTGTTACAGCAAGCTATAGGTCTAAAATCAGAGACTTTCCTCGGAACCTCAACTTTAGGGACCAGAACAATTCTCGTGGCATTAATCCCATTCAACAATTTACCAGTCCAAAAAAATTCTCTCACAGCCTTACAAACATCTGGACCAACAATACTCCAAGCACTTTTAAAAAATTTCGACGAATACCCATCAGGCCCAGGGGCACGATTGTCATCTATGTCAAACATCGCCAATTTAATTTCTTCATCAGTAACCACTCTAATCATATCAACAGCCACCCTACTGTCCAATTTTTTAGGAAAAAACTCGTCATTTAATCCCAACAAATCAGTATCATCCTTACTTCCCAAAAACTTATTAAAATGAGACACAAATTTCTCTATCATAGCCTTCCCACTCACCCAACGACCATCTTCATTCAGAACCATCTGAATACGATTATTGATACCTCTGCTTTTAACAATTTTGTGGAAGAATTTAGAGTTATTGTCCCCATCCTGTAACCATTTGATTTTAGCACGCTGAGCAAGAATCTTTTCTTCATCATTACAAGCAATATTAAAATCTAAGAGAATTTTAGCATGCTCTTCCCTAATCTTGCAATCAAAAGGATTATTGTCAATATCTTGTTGTTTACACTCCAAATCCTTTCTTAACTTCTGAATTCTTTTTCCAGCTCCCCAATATTTATTACACATCTCCCTGCAATGTTTTTTGAGAATCTTCAACTTTTGTGTCACTTTAAACATAAAATAACCATCAATATTCTTATCCCAAACCTCCTTAACCAAAGGGAGAAATTCCTCCTTCTCAGAGATAAAATTCGCAAATCTAAAAGAAGGTTTCCACTTCACTTTGTACCCAGGAAAATTTAAAATAGCAGGGCAATGATCCGAATTTCTGTATGGTTTAAAGACAGCATGAGCAAGAGGATGGTTCAACATAAATTTTTGATTAACCATAACTCTATCAAGTTTCTTCAACAGCCCCATATTACCCATAGGGGTTTTGTTCCATGTAAACTGAAACCCATAAGACTTCAAGTCCTCCACTTCTATAAAACTCAAACAATCAACAAAATCTTCAACTCCTTTAGGAGTTCTAGAACAGCTTTCAGAATATTCCGAAGGTTTTAAAGCAACATTAAAATCACCTAATAATCCCCAAGCTTCCCTATTAACAACCAAACTATGTTTTTTCAAATTATCCCAAAGTAATCTTCTTTCAATATAATTCGAAGCAGCATATATAAAAGACAAATACATGCCAATATCCGAATTACACAATTTCACATAACAATGAATAACCTGTTTGGATTGATAAAGCAGAATCACATCAAAAAGTCTCGGATTCCACCCCACTATTATTCTAGTTCCAGCTTCACAACTATTATTATTAGATATCCAATCCCACTGCCCAAAAGTCTTAGCACAAACACTCTTGAGATTTAAGATTTTGACATGAGATTCAATCACAGCACAAATACCAAGGTTATTACACCTAATAACATCAATAACCTCCTTCTGCTTAACAGACTTATTCAATCCCCTAACATTCCAAGCACCAACAGACATCATTGGGAAAAAATAGAATTTTTGGCATTTACCTCCTCAAATGCCTGAGAACTCCCCAACTTACTGCTATTATTATCCGCTTCCATCTTATCTTTATTCACTTTATTACTTTCACTTCCTTTCTTCTTCCCCACTCCCTTGATTGAAGAAATCAATTTGTTATTCTTGCTTTCATTAGAATCCATTTCAGCTTCACCACTATCAACATTTTGATTAGCAACAGTCTTCACAATCTTATCATCCTCTTCCATTTTATCCAATACTTCCTCTTCAATCTCTCCCAAGATTTCAAAACTGTTTTTATTACTTAGTCCCTCCCCTGTTATATTCTCACTACCAATACTAAAAATGCCCTTCTCTACCTTGTTATCCTTATTCACTGCAACCTGCTGCTTATTATTCTCCTTTAACCCCCGATTTCCTATATTATCCTGCCCATTAACAAACTTCTCATAATTTCTATTCTTTTCTAAATTCCAGTGACTTACTCCTTTATTACTCCAATTCCAATTTTGCCCTTTACCATTTCCACCTCTGTTCCCATTATTGCCTTTAGAGAAAATACTCCTTCTCCAATTCCCATTCTTTCCATTATTCTTCATATTATTCGTTTGATAATAGTCCACTTGAGATTTGCTAGTGCCTTCACCATCAATGTTACCCATTACCTTTTTATATTTAACTTCTGTGAAACCATCCCCATTAACAACTTCCTTCCCTTTATTATTCTTTAAATTTCTCACTTCTTCATTATTATCCTCCTTCACAACATTCATAGCAGCAGCACAAACTTTATCAACATGCCCATAGACCTTACAATGATTACATCTAGAAGGAATCCAAGCATATTCAACATCAAAACTTTGAATCACAGCAGAATTAGAGACAAAATCCCAAGTAGCTATATCAATCTTCTTTCTCCATTCCTTCCCAGCTGCTATTTCAACAAGAATTCTAGCATAAGCATTCCTTCCTTTATGTTCTAAACACATATCCTCAGTAAAGGAATCAAAAGCCAAAGGAATACCTATCTTACTAGCAATTCTACATAAGTTTTCACCACTCCAAACTTCCAAGGGCAAATCAAATATTTTAATCCAAACAGGAATTTTATCATGCTTGTTCTTAGTTAATGTCAAACCAGGCCTCCATCGTTGAAGAAATAAAGGCATATTATTAAACATTAACCAAGGACTACCCTCCAAAACAGATAACATCCCCTTTTCATCACTGAATTTAAAGAAGAAAAAACCTTTGCTGTTCATGAATACCTCTTCCAAACCCATATTCTTCCACAATCTTCTAACTTCTTTCTGAATTACAGGAAACGCCAACTTCTTGTCAATCATATAACCATAAAGAGTATTAGTAAAAGGAATACTTGCATTCTTTAGATTTTCTAATGGAATTATTACAGGTCCATCCTCTTCCCCTTTCTCCCCTGGAATGAATCTAACATCAATCTTACCCTTATGTCTATTACCCTTTAACACTCCAGCATAAGAGTTCATCTCATTCCCCTGCATTCCTCCATCCTCCTTATTACTATTCTTAGCATTTCCCAAAATAGAAGGAAGTAAATTAATGCTATTAATAACAGTACCTGATTTCTCATTGCAGCTATTACCCATATTACTCTTAGCATTAACCTCTTCTTCTATCTCAGTTTCCTCTTCCCCACTAGTATCATCCTCACTTGAATCATTAACCCCTTCCTCATCAGTAGAATCATCATCTTCAGTATTACCTTCTATCTCCTTGTCTTTCTTTTCCAAATTTGACATATCAACATCCATTTTCTGATTCTTCTCACTATCTAAATCTTTCCCCATAGTCTTCACATCTCCCTTTCCCACCTGTCCTTCTTCCTTTAATTCACTCAGAAATTGAAATCCAATTCCTGGAATGAAATCTTCATTATTATTAGCCCTTTTCTCCCCATCAGTTATAATCTTCACAACTTCATTATCTTCCCTAATAGATTTATTCTGAATTTTATCATCCATCACTGTTAAGGTAGGGTTCACATTAACCATTTCACTAATAACATTCTTCAATTCAGAGATTGGACTTAAAACTTCATTACTCATCATCAACTCATCCCAATTTCTCATCAAATTAGCAGTATTACCAGTTGGGATAGACACAACATGTGAACTTACCTTTTTAGAATCACCAGACAACCCTTTCTTCAATTCCTTCTCCTTCCCATCAGATCCCGGTATAGAAATATTAGAATCCGACTCAAAAACTGATACAGGTTCCAATTCTTCTCCCGTTTCCTCTTCTGAACCATCTTCATTGAAGAACTCTTCAGTATCCATCGGAGCTAAATTATCCACCTTCTTCCTAGCTCTGTTCTTAATCCTGAAAGATTTCCCCTCCATTTTCCATCCCGCTTTGCTAATCCCAGATGCAACAGCTCCAGTCACACTAGGTTTGCGACGAGCTTTGTAAATTGTGGCAGATGATTGTTCAATTACCCCAGGAGGAACAAGATCATTCACCTCCATTTCAGTTTTTGAATAACGAACTGCAGCACTTTTATCCGGAGGCTTAACTTTCACGTCCTTCAATCTATCCGATTTGGAAGATGCTCCCATTAAATCAACGGAATTAAGAAAGAAATTGCTTCACCGACTAAGAGAAATTCGTCGGAATAGCAGCACCGATGAATCTAAGCTAGATCGCACCACCGTCAGTAAGAATCAGGATGAGAGAGAAAGAAGAGAGAGAAAGCGATCATAGCATTAGCATAACATAGCATTATTTCATTCTTGAGTTCCACATTGGAAGTCTATGCAATTTAGCAAAGCATTGATGAGCATTGTTTAATGAATTCCACAATAGAAGTAACCTTTGCAATTTAGCAAAGATTTGATGAGCATTGTTTAATTCTTTAGTTCCACAATAGAAGTGTATGCACTTTAAGCAAAGCTTTGATGAGCGTTGTTTCATTCTTGCTACAATAGAAGTCTATGCAATATAGCAAAGCTTTGATGAGTATTGTTTATCTCTTGAGTTCCACAATAGAAGTCTATGCAATTTAAGCAAAGCTTTGTGTGCATTGTTTAATTTTCGAGTTCCACAATAGAAGTCTACGCAATTTAGCAACGCTTTGATGAGCATTGTTTAGATCTTGTGTTCCACAATAGAATTCTATGCAATTTAAGCAAATCATTGATGAGGATTGTTTCAATCTTTTTTTTTTTTTTTTTGAAAGAGCCAAAGCTCAGCAAACTTTATTAAAAAGAATAAAAGAATACAAACACCAATATTCAATCAAATAACAAAAATTACCAGCCTATCCATAACCAACTACCAAACCACTTCCTAAGAATAAGAACTAACCACTCACAACCCCAATAAACCCTAAGATCCTTAAAGTTAGCCCAAGGACTTATTGAATGAGGGAAAAAAGGTAACTTCACCCCCTTGCACCTCCAAAAACTCCGAGAACCATAAAAAAAATAGCAAGGGGTAAGGCCCTTAAAAAAACCCTCAGTCCAAAGACTAAACTTTAAAGAAAAACCAACTAAGACCAAAATTCTCAACCAACAAATCACAAATAGAATCCAAACATAATTAAGACTGTTAACCAAAATAACTATGCAATCCCAATTAATCTCCAAAAGCTGATCAAATTCACTTCTTCTGTCTCTTTTCCAATTCTTCATTCTCCTCTTGAATTTCAGCAAGAAACTCTCTTCCTTCTTTTCACTAATGTCCATCTTCATCCACTGCAAAAGATTCCTGCAAAGAATACAAATCCCAACGAACCAAAAACCAATACCGAGACTCCAGAAATTCAGAATAAGTTTCAGACTAGACATGGCATCAATCACATGTCTAGGATTTTCAATTTGAATAATCTCACAAAGGATCATATCCAAATTAAAAATCCCATTGGTACAAGTCAAATGATTAGAGAGAGAACTCCCCAACCAAAGACAATTTCCGTCAATTCCTTTGTAAAACCACTTATTCCAAAATTGCCCCCAGCTAAAACCAATACAAAGAATAAACTCAAAATAATTTCTCCACTGCCAACCCCAATTAAAAAACACTTCAATCATCAACTTCCCAATTCTGATCCAGTAAATCATCTCTTATGTTTGTCCTTTCCATAAATGCCCCAATCCTTATAGATTCTTTCATTAATCAAATTATTATTATTCCTTAAACCCAACAGCTTTAATCTGATTTCATTCTCAATACAAGCTATCACTCCTTCAGCTGTTAGACTCTTCTTATTAAAAATCCTAGCATTCCTTTCCTTCCAAATATGTGCTACACAACTCGCAAGAATACATTTATTAATTAAATTCTCACCTGCATCCTTGTACCACAGATTACAGCACTTCAGAATCAGCTCATTCCAGCCACCCATCACCAAATTAATTCTCATCTTACCACAAAAATGTCTCCAAATACTTTGTGAAAATTCACAATTAAAGAAGAGATGATCATGAGAATCAGGGATAAGATTACAAAAAGGACAGAGGAGAATTCCTGAAGTTTCCCAAACTCTAACACGATCCTGAGTTTTCAATCTATTCAAGATAGCCATCCATAAAATGAAAGAATTTCTAGGAATGCCCTTACCATACCAAACGATATCCTTCCATGGCACCTTATTCCCAAAGTTGTTAATATCTCTCCACACTTGATTACACGAAAATTGCTTGCAATTACCCTCCTTATCTCTCCAACCAGCACCATCTCTCATATTAGGATCAATACAAAACATAGGAGCATCTTTTAGACCTGAAAATTTATCAACCCAATTTACAGGCCAACAATAAGTATCATAATCAAGCACATCACTAACCAAAGAAAAGTCATTAAATCCATAGCTAAACCATTCTCTTCTTGGAATGATAGTGCTTAAAATACCTAAAGGATGCCACCAATCATGCCATAAAGAGGTGTTCCTCCCATTTCCCACACAAGCAACAATATGAGGTCTAACAATTTTTCTAATTTCCAAAAATCTCTTCCAGGTCCAGCTCATGCTTTTCTTTTGCATTATATCCCAAAAATTTCTCTTTCCAATGTAATAAGCTTTCACCCATTGCACCCATAAAGAATTTTTATTATTAACAACATTCCACACATGTTTTGCAAGTAAAGCATCATTCCATTTCCTTAAATTCTTAATCCCCAATCCTCCATAATCTTTAGGTTTACAAACATCATCCCATTTGACTTTAGCTTTCCCAATAACTTTTTCACCATTAGCCCATAAGAAGCTTCTACACATCTTTTCAATCTCTTTTATAGTTGCAATGGGAATTTTAAAAATTGAAGCCCAATACACATGAATAGAAGTCAACACAGAATTAATGAGCTGTAATCTTCCAGCAAACGATAAAGTTTTGCATTTCCAGTTGAAAATTCTCATTCTAATCTTTTCTAACAACTTCTTGCAATCTCTTTCAAAAAGTTTAGTAACACACATAGGAACACCCAGGTATTTAAAAGGAAATTTCCCAACATCAAAAGGAAGAATTCCCAAAATTATTCTCCTCATATTCGGTTTAACACAACTGAAATAGATCTGGCTTTTTTCCATGCTAACCTTCAGCCCAGAAATATTTTTGAATTCATCAAGAGCTTCCCTTATGATTCTAGCCGAATTCCCATTACCATAAGAAAAAACCAGGAGATCATCAGCAAAACATAAATGAGAAATGCTAAGCACCTCACACTTATTGTGATATTTAAAATTATTGCTGTCTTCTATTTTCTTACCAAGAATCTTATTGAATACTTCCATCACTATAGTAAATAAGTAAGGTGACAGAGGATCACCCTGCCTAAGACCCCTCTTACCTTCAAAATACCCATGGTCTTCACCATTAAAATTGATCATAAACCACGGGGAAGACACACAAGCCATAATCCACTGAATCATAATCGGATGAAATCCAAACCCTTTAAGACTTCTCTTAAGAAACTCCCAATCCACAGTATCATATGCTTTTTGAATATCAATTTTTAAGGTGCACTTTGGAACTCCCCTCTTGTTATTATATCCCACCATCAATTCCTGCGCAAGAAGAATATTATCCAAGATCGATCTTCCAGGAATGAATGCAGATTGATTCTTACTAACAATTTTCCCCAAACAGCTTCTAATTCTATTCACTATAACCTTACTAATACATTTATACAAAGTATTGCAGCAGGCTATAGGTCTAAAATCAGCAACCTTCCTCGGCATTTCCACTTTAGGAATTAAAATAACTCTCGTAGTATTTATCCCTTTAAGAAGCTTCCCTGTCCAAAAAAATTCTCTCACTGCTTTGCAAACCTCCGATCCAATAATATTCCAGGCACTCTTGAAAAATTTTGAAGAATAACCATCAGGTCCAGGAGCTCGATTGTCATCAATTTCAAACATAGCTGCTTTAATTTCTTCATCAGTCACCACTCTGATCATATTAATAGCATCAGAACTGTCTAACCTGTTATTGAAAAGATCTTCACTTAACTCCGGCATAACAGAATCATCCTTACACCCCAAGAAAATTTTAAAATACGAAACAAATTTATCCTTCAAAGCAATTCCACTAACCCATCTTCCATCTTCATCCAAAACCCTCATAATTCTATTTTTATTGCCCCTACTCTTCACAATACTATGAAAAAATTTAGTATTATTATCACCTTCCTGAATCCATTTAATTTTAGCTCTTTGGAATAAAAGCTTCTCTTCATCATTACAAGCTTCATTAAATTTGAGCAATAGATCAGCATGCTCATTCCTAATCTTATAATCAAAAGGATTACAATCAATCTCCATTTGTTTTCTTTCCAGTTTATTCCTTAGCTCCTGTATTCGCTTCCCATATCCTCTGTAGCTGTTACAAAGATCCCTACAATGTTTTTTAAGAATCTTCAATTTCTGACAAACCTTAAACATATAAAATCCTTCAATGTTTTCATCCCAAACTTTCTTGACCATAGGTAAAAATTCTTCCTTCTCAGTAATAAAATTAGCAAATCTGAAAGAAGGTCGCCATCTCATTTTACTCAATGGTATATTAAGAACAGCCGGACAGTGATCTGAAATTCGATAAGGCTTGAATATAGCATGAGCCAAAGGATAATCTGAAACAAACTTCAAATTAGTCATCACTCTATCCAGTTTCTTCAGGAGGCCCATACTTCCAGCAGGTGTTTTGTTCCAAGTAAATTGGAAACCAGTCGAATTCAGGTCCTCAATATCTAAACAGTTAATACATTCAATAAAGTCTTCAACACCTTTAGGAAAACTAGAACATCCTTCAGAATATTCCGAATGTTTTAAAGCCACATTGAAATCTCCTAATAATCCCCAAGCATCCTCTTTAACCACCATTTTATGTTTCTTCAGATTCTCCCATAAATCTCTTCTATCCAGATAATTGGAAGCAGCATAAATAAAAGACAAATACATGCTATAATTAGATTCACAGAATCTAACATAACAGTGAATAACTTGTCTAGATTGAGAAATCACCATCACATCCACAATTCTAGAATTCCATCCAACTATGATCCTAGTTCCAGCCTCACAACAACTATTATTAGAAACCCAATCCCAATGTCCAAAAGTTTTAGCACAAACACTCTTGAGATTTAATATTTTGACATGGGTTTCAAGCACAGCACATATCCCCAGATTATTCTCCTTAATAACATCAATAACCTCTTTTTGCTTAACTCCTTTATTCAACCCTCTGATATTCCAAACACCAATCGACATCATTGGATAACAACATTATTCTTGGCATTTACCACCTCAAATGCCTGAGAAAACTCACCTTTGCTGCTGCTTTTATTATTCCTTGTGCTATCTAACTTATTTTCGTTGTTAACCAATTCTAAATCTTCTTTTCTAATCCCCATAGAATGAATCAAATCATTATTCAAACCGCTATCATCAAAAGAAGTTTGAAAACAAGTCTGATTTTCAGAAATAACACCACTCTTATCTCCTCTATCATCCTCTTCCATTCCAATTATAACTTCCTCATCAAACACCCCCAAAATTTCAAAACTGTTTACATTGCTATTATCAGCTTTCTTAACCATCTTTTTATTCTCCTCTTTTTCGATAACATTCTTTTCACTTACTCCCTGTTTAATTCCTCCCTTATAGCTCCTATCATTATTATCATATTGCCCAGATACCTTCTCGTATCTTTTATTTTTCTCCATATTCCAGTGACTTACCCCTTTATTGTTCACATACCCATTTTGCCCCCGTCCATTTCCACCTCTATTCCAATTTTGTCCCCTGAATTTATTTCCCGCTCTAGAATTATTATTCCTCCCATTGTATTTTTGATTAACATTATTAACTGAATTCATCAATGTTTTACTAGTACCTTCTCCATCTTTGACATTCTTATTTCTTTTATTCACAACTTCAATATACCCTTCATTATCAATCACAGATTTCCCTTTATCCTCCTTATTAATTCCATTATTCCCATTTTGTGCTGAATTACTACCCTTCATACTTGCCATACATATCTTATCCATATGTCCATAAACCTTACAATGGCTGCATCTAGAAGGCACCCAAGCATACTCCACTTCAAATCTTTGAATAACAGCCGAATTAGTAACAAAATCCCAAGTTGAAACATCAATACTTTTCTTCCATTCTTTTCCAGCCGACATTTCAATTAAGATTCTAGCATAGGCATTCCTTCCCTTATGTTCCAAGCACATCTCTTCAGTAAATGAATCAAAAGCAAGAGGAATTCCCAATTTACTAGCAATAATACACAGATTATCTCCACTCCATACTTCCAAAGGTAAATCATATATTTTGACCCAAACAGGAATCTTATCATGACTATTCTTAGTTAAAGTCAACCCTGGTCTCCATCTTTGAAGAAAAAGAGGCATATTATTGAACATTAGCCATGGACTTTCTTCCAAAACAGACAACATCCCCTGTTCATCACTAAATTTAAAGAAAAAAAATCCTTTATTATTCATAAACACCTCTTCAAGTCCCACATTCTTCCATAATCTTCTGACTTCTTTTTGTATCACTGGGAAAGCCAATTTCTTATCAATCATATACCCATATAGAGTATTCACGAAAGGAATACTAGCACTCTTAAGATTTTCAATTGGGATAATAACAGGATCATCTTCTTTACCTATTTCCCCAGGCATATATCTCACATCTATTTTACCTTTGTGTCTATTCCCCTTTAAAACACCAGCATAAGAATTCTCTAATTTCCCCTGCATATCACTTTCCTCCTTTTTGCCTTTATTAGCAGCTCCCAAAATAGAAGGAAGAGTACTAATACTATTGATTACAGTACCAGCCTCCACCTTCCCTTTAACTATAATATTACTCTTCTCATTAGTCTCCTCTTCCATCATTATTTCCTCATCTTCACTGGATTCCTCTTCACTTGTTTCAACTTCCCCTTCCTCTTCAGAAGTGCTGTCATCTTCATTAATACCTTCATCCATATCATTTTGTTTAATCAAATTTGAAGTATCCATATCCATATTCTGTTTCATCCCATTATCATCTTCTTTCCCCACAGCCTTATCCTCCTTCAATTTACTAAGAAACTGAAACCCAACCCCTGGAATGAATTCTTCATTGTCAATGATACCCTTATCAACATCAGATCTAGATTCCCCAATTTTTTTATCATTCAAATTAGAACTGATTTGATTAGAATCATCACAGACAATAATGTTAGAATTAACTCTCAACATTTCATTTGTGACATTCTTCAAATCCGAAACAGGGTTCAATACTTCATCACTCGCTTTTGATCCATCCCAATTCTTCATAAGGTTAGCAGTATTACCTGAAGGAATATTACCCATGAATGATCCAATTGTCTGCATCTCTTCAGAACCTCCATTCTTCATTCCCTTTATAGAACTATCATTCCCAGTCAAAGAAATCTTAGTATCCACCTCCCACACTTTTACAGAATCCAAATCAACTTCAGTTTCTTCTTCTGAATCTTCCTCATCAAAGTACTCTTCAGCATCCATCGGAGATATCCCATCCACAATTTTCCGAGCTCTATTCTTAACTCTGAAAGCTTTCCCCTCCATTTTCCACTCAGCTTTACCAATTCCTGACGCAACAGCTCCAGAAACACTAGGCTTACGACGAGCTTTATAGATCGTAGCTGAAGATTGCTCAATAATTCCAGGCGGAACTAGATCCTTCACATCCACTTCAGTCTTAGTGTACCGAACAGTAGCACTTTTATCCGGAGGTTTAACCTTCACTTCCTTCAATCGATCCGATTTGGATGATGCTCCCATTAAGACAATGGAAATAGAAGAGAAATTGCTTTACCAAAATAAATGAAATACGTCGGAAAAGCAGCACCGATGAATCGAAACTAGATCGCACCACCGTCAGAAAGAATCAAGGGAAGAGAGAGAAAGTAGAGAGAGAAAGCGAAAAAGTCTAAGAATTGTTTAATTCTTAGGATTGTTTCAATCTTGAGTTCCACAATAGAAGTATATGTAACTTAGCAAAGCTTTGATGATCATTGTTTAATACTTGAGTTCCATAATAGAAGTCTATGCAATTTACCAAAGCTTTGATAAGCATCGTTTAATTCTTGAGTTCCACAATAGAAGTCTATGCAATTTAAGCAAGTCTTTGATGAACAGTGTTTGATTCTTGAGTTCCACAATAGAAGTCTTTGCAATTTAGCAAAGCTTTGACGAGCATTGTTTCATTCTTGGGTTCCACATTAGAGGTCTATGCAATTTAACAAAGTATTGATGAGCATTGTTTAATTGTTGAGCTCAACAATAGAAATGTATACACTTTAAACAAAGCTTTGATGAGGATTGTTTCATTCTTGAGTTCCACATTATAAGTCTATGCAATTTAGCAAAGCTTTGATGAGCATAGTTTAATTCTTGGGTTCCACAATAGAAGTAGTCTTCGCAATTTAGCAAAGCTTTGATGACCGTTGTTTAATTCTTGTGTTCCACAATAAAAGTCTGTGCAACTTAAGCAAAGCTTTGATGAGCATTGCTTCATTCTTGAGTTCCACATTAGAAGTCTATGGAATTTAAGAATGTTTTGATGAGCATTGTTTAATTCTAGAGTTGCACAATAGAAGTAGCCTTCGTAATTTAGTATAAGTTTGATGAGCCTTGTTTAATTCTTGAGTTCCATAATAAAAGTCAGTGCAATTATAGAAAAGCTTTGATGAGCATTGTTTCATTCTTGAGTTCCACATTATAAGTCTATGCAATTTAGAAATGCTTTGATGAGCATTGTTTAATTCTAGAGTTGCACAATAGAAGTAGCCTTCGTAATTTAGCATAGTTTTGATGAGCATTGGTTAATTCAAGAGTTGCACAATAGAAGTAGCCTTTGTAATTTAGCATAGTTTTGATGAGCATTGCTATATTCTTGAGTTCCACAATAGAAGTCTATGCAATTTAAACAAGGCTTCTTAATTTACCATAGTTTGGATGAGCATTGTTTCATTCTTGAGTTCCACATTAGAATTCTATGCAATCTAGCAATGCTTTGATGAGCATTGTTTAATTCTAGAGTTGCTCAATAGAAGTAGCCTTCGTAATTTAGCATAGTTTTGACTAGCATTGTTTTGTTCTTGAGTTCCACAATAGAAGTCTATGCAATTTAAACAAGGCTTTGATGAGCATTGTTTCATTCTTGAGTTCCACAATAGAGTTCTATGCAATTTAAGCAAAGCTTTGATGAGCATTGTTTAATTCTTGAGTTCCACAATTGAATTCGATGCAACTTAAGCAAAACTTTGACGAGGATTGTTTAATTCATGAGTTCCATAATAGAAGTCTATGTAACTTGCAATGCTTTGATGCGCATTGCTTAATACTTGAGTTCCACAATAGAAGTGTATCCAATGTAGCAAAGCTATAATGAGCATCGTTTAATTCTTGAGTTCCACATTAGAAGTCTACGCAATATAAGAAAAGCTTTGATGAGCATTGTTTGATTTATTAGTTCCACGAAGTCTATGCAATTTAGCAAAGCTTTGATGAGCATTATTTCATTCTTGAGTTCCACATTGGAAGTCTATGCAATTTAGCAAAGCATTGATGAGCATTGTTTAATGAATTCCACAATAGAAGTAACCTTTGCAATTTAGCAAAGATTTGATGAGCATTGTTTAATTCTTTAGTTCCACAATAGAAGTGTATGCACTTTAAGCAAAGCTTTGATGAGCGTTGTTTCATTCTTGCTACAATAGAAGTCTATGCAATATAGCAAAGCTTTGATGAGTATTGTTTATCTCTTGAGTTCCACAATAGAAGTCTATGCAATTTAAGCAAAGCTTTGTGTGCATTGTTTAATTTTCGAGTTCCACAATAGAAGTCTACGCAATTTAGCAACGCTTTGATTAGCATTGTTTAGATCTTGTGTTCCACAATAGAATTCTATGCAATTTAAGCAAATCATTGATGAGGATTGTTTAAATCTTGAGTTCCACAATAGAAGTATATGTAACTTAGCAAAGCTTTGATGATCATTGTTTAATACTTGAGTTCCATAATAGAAGTCTATGCAATTTACCAAAGCTTTGATAAGCATCGTTTAATTCTTGAGTTCCACAATAGAAGTCTATGCAATTTAAGCAAGTCTTTGATGAACAGTGTTTGATTCTTGAGTTCCACAATAGAAGTCTTTGCAATTTAGCAAAGCTTTGACGAGCATTGTTTCATTCTTGGGTTCCACATTAGAGGTCTATGCAATTTAACAAAGCATTGATGAGCATTGTTTAATTGTTGAGCTCAACAATAGAAATGTATACACTTTAAACAAAGCTTTGATGAGGATTGTTTCATTCTTGAGTTCCACATTATAAGTCTATGCAATTTAGCAAAGCTTTGATGAGCATAGTTTAATTCTTGGGTTCCACAATAGAAGTAGTCTTCGCAATTTAGCAAAGCTTTGATGACCGTTGTTTAATTCTTGTGTTCCACAATAAAAGTCTGTGCAATTTAAGCAAAGCTTTGATGAGCATTGCTTCATTCTTGAGTTCCACATTAGAAGTCTATGGAATTTAAGAATGTTTTGATGAGCATTGTTTAATTCTAGAGTTGCACAATAGAAGTAGCCTTCGTAATTTAGTATAAGTTTGATGAGCCTTGTTTAATTCTTGAGTTCCATAATAAAAGTCAGTGCAATTATAGAAAAGCTTTGATGAGCATTGTTTCATTCTTGAGTTCCACATTATAAGTCTATGCAATTTAGAAATGCTTTGATGAGCATTGTTTAATTCTAGAGTTGCACAATAGAAGTAGCCTTCGTAATTTAGCATAGTTTTCATGAGCATTGGTTAATTCAAGAGTTGCACAATAGAAGTAGCCTTTGTACTTTAGCATAGTTTTGATGAGCATTGCTATATTCTTGAGTTCCACAATAGAAGTCTATGCAATTTAAACAAGGCTTCTTAATTTACCATAGTTTTGATGAGCATTGTTTCATTCTTGAGTTCCATATTAGAAGTCTATGCAATCTAGCAATGCTTTGATGAGCATTGTTTAATTCTAGAGTTGCACAATAGAAGTAGCCTTCGTAATTTAGCATAGTTTTGATGAGCATTGTTTTGTTCTTTTTTTTTTTTTTTTTTGAAAAGAGCCAAAGCTCAGCAAACTTTATTAAAAAGAATAAAAGAATACAAATACAAAAAATAAAGAACAATCCAAAAACATTACTCAATCCAACCTATCCATAACCAACTTCCTAACCATTTTTTAACCCCCTCAATAATCCTCCAAATACCCCAAAAAACCCTAAAATTCATAAGTCTACACCAAGGACTTATTGATTGTGGGAAAAAAGGTAACTTCATCCCCTTGCAAAAATTATACCACTTAGCAACATTATAATCAAAGCAAGGGGTAAGGCCCTTAAAAAAACCCACAGTCCAATAGTGAAGACTTAAAAACCAAATCCATAAAGATCCAATCCCAAACATACTAAATTCAAAAATAATGAACCACAAAACATAAGACACATTAAAGAAATCCCACTGCATACACTTCACGAGATCAAAACAGCATCTTCTTCTTGCTATCAGCTCTTGTATCCTCCCTATGTTGTTCCATCCAATATCCTTTATCATCGCAATATGACTCCTCAATCTGAACCTCCTGCTGTATGCAATCCCAACTTCATCAAGCATGACAATCATCAGCAATAGAATTTTTCTGCAGACAAGAAACAAGAAACAGATGGAGCACCAAAGCCACCATAATTTTAGAACCAGTTTCAGACTAGACATGGCATCAATCACATGTCTAGGATTTTCCATTTGAATAATCTCCATAAAGATCATATCCAAATACAAAATCCCAAAGGTACAAATCACAAAATTTAAGAGCAAGCTCTTAAACCAGTGAATTAATCCGTCAATTCCTTGATAACCGTCAATTCTATTAAATCCATCATTCCGAAAATACCCCCAAAACAAATCTCCCATAAAGACAGTCAAACAACTCATCATCTTCAAATCCTTCCAATCCTCAGAACAAACAGAATCACAACAATTAATCCTAACAAGAGAATTCATTAAAGTAATCAATTTTTTCCAAAAATACCCCAGGTCTGTAAAGTCTCCCTGCTGACCATAACATTCATCTTCCTCAACCCTAATAACTTCAATTGAATTTCATTCTCAATACACAAAATAACTCCTTCATTCGATTTTCTCAATTTACTAAACAATCTCGAATTTCTTTCTTTCCAAATGTGAGCAACACAGCTAGCAAAAATCCATTTTTTGATCAAATTTTCAATAGATCTCGAATTTAAGACTGAAGACAATTTAAGAACAAGATCATTCCAATTAGAATAAGAGATGTCAATTCCAGCCTTAGAACAACAATGTTTCCAAATACTATGCGAGAATTCACATTGAAAGAAAAGATGTTCATGAGAATCAGGAATTTTTAAACAGAAAGGACATAGAAAAGAGCCTGATTTCTCCCAGCATTTAACTCGATCTTGAGTTTTCAGACGATTCAGAACAGCAAGCCATAAAATAAATGCATTCCTGGGAATACAGTTACTGTACCAAACACAGCTAACCCAGCTGACTTTACTCCCAAAATTATTGATATCTTTCCAAACTTGTTTGCAAGAAAATTTTTTATTCACACCATTCAAATCCCTCCAAACAGTAATATCCTTTTGATTACCATTATTACAAAACATGGGAGCATCTTTCAGACCAGGAAATTTAATTACCCAATCAACAGGCCATCTATAAGCATCATTAGTCAAAACATCACTGACTAAAGATTTTTCACTAAATCCATTTCTAAACCAATCCCTCCTTGAAATAATTGTACTTAATATGCCAATTGGGTGCCACCAATCATGCCATAAAGAAGTATTTCTACCATCACCAACACATGAAACAATATGATGTCTAACAGTTTTCCTCAATTCCAAAAATCTTTTCCAAGTCCAATTCATACTTTTCTTCTGCCAAATCTCCCAGAAATTTCCATCACCAATGTAGTTTTCTCTCACCCACTGAACCCACAGAGAATTCTTGTTACTAATCAGATTCCAAATGTGTTTAATTAGTAAAGCATCATTCCAGAATCTTAAATCCTTAATTCCCAGCCCCCCATTTATTTTTGGCTTACAAACATCTCTCCATCTAACTTTGGCTTTTCCTCTAACCACTTCCCCATTAGCCCATAGAAAATTTCTACAAATCATTTCAATCTCCCTAATAGTAGCTATAGGAATTTTGAAAATTGAAGCCCAATACACATGAATAGAAGTCAGGACAGAATTAATGAGCTGTAATCTTCCAGCAAAAGAAAGCATCTTGTTTTTCCAATTACACACTCTCAATCTAATCTTATCAACAAGAGCAAAACAATCTCTTTTGAAAAGCATATTCACACACATGGGAATCCCAAGATATTTGAAAGGAATTTTACCAATGTCAAAAGGTAAAATTCCCAAAATAATTCTTCTCATGTTTGGTTTCACACAGCTAAAAAAAATTTGGCTTTTTTCCATGCTAGCTTTCAAACCAGAAACAGAATTAAAATCGTCAAGGGCAGCTTTTATTACTCTAGCAGAATTACCATTACCAAAAGAGAACACCAACAAATCATCTGCAAAACATAAGTGTGTAATCCTCTGAGAATCACATTTGCAATGAAATTTGAAACTTTGGCTTTCTTCAATTTTCTTCACCAGGATTAGATTAAAAACCTCCATAACCAACGTGAATAAGTATGGAGATAAAGGATCTCCTTGCCTTAACCCCCTCTTTCCTTCAAAATATCCATGGTCTTCACCATTAAAATTCAGCATAAACCAAGGGGAAGAAGTGCATGCCATAATCCAATTAACCATAACAGGATGAAATCCAAATCCAAGAAGGATTTTATTAAGAAATTTCCAGTCAACAGTATCATAGGCCTTTTGTATATCAATCTTTAAGGTACATTTAGGCACTCCTTTTTTATTTTTGTATCCCACCATCAATTCTTGAGCAAGGAGAATATTGTCAAGAATTGATCTTCCTTGGATAAAAGCAGATTGGTTATGGCTAACTATATCACTTAAGCTGTCCCTTATTCTGTTAACTATAATTTTACTGATGCATTTATACAAACTGTTGCAGCAGGCAATAGGCCGAAAATCAGTAACTTTCCTCGGTTCTTCCACTTTAGGAATCAGCACAATCCTAGTTGCATTAATACCCTTCAAAAGTTTTCCTGTCCAGAAAAATTCCCTAACAGCTTTACAAATATCTGTCCCAACAATACTCCAAGCACTCTTGAAAAACTTAGAGGAAAACCCATCAGGACCAGGAGCATGATTGTCAGCAATATCAAACATAGCTATTTTAACTTCTTCATCAGTAACCACTCTTATCATATTCATTGCCACTTTTTTATCCAACTTATTAATAAAAAACTCATTATTAAGTATAGACAAATCAGTGGCAACTTCATATCCCAAGAAGTTCTTAAAATGATTAATAAATTTCTCCTTCATAGCCTTCCCCCTGATCCATCTTCCATCTTCATCAAGCACCATCAAAATTCGATTCCTGTTAATCCTACTTTTCAAACAACTGTGAAAAAATTTAGTGTTATTATCCCCATCTGAAAGCCATTTGATCTTAGATCTTTGAGAAAGTAACTTTTCTTCATCATTACAAGCAACATTGTAATCAAAAAGAATATTAGCATGTTCCTCTCGATATGAAGCATTAAACGGCTCTTGATCAATTTTCAACTGAATATTTCCCAATTGTTCCCTTAGATCCTTAATTTTCCTTCCCGACCCTCTGAATTTACTACACAGCTGTTTACACTTACTCTTCAACATTTTCAGTTTCTGAGTAACTTTGAACATAAAAAAACCTTCAATATTTGAGGACCAGATATCCTTCACCATAGGCAGAAATTCTTCTTTATCCGCAATGAAATTAGCAAATCTAAAGGAAGATTTCCATCTCAATTTATCATTAGGAAAGAAAAGAATAGCAGGACAGTGATCAGAAGATCTGCATTGTTTTGTTCTTGAGTTCCACAATAGAAGTCTATGCAATTTAAACAAGGCTTTGATGAGCATTGTTTCATTCTTGAGTTCCACAATAGAGTTCTATGCAATTTAAGCAAAGCTTTGATGAGCATTGTTTAATTCTTGAGTTCCACAATTGAATTCGATGCAATTTAAGCAAAACTTTCACGAGGATTGTTTAATTCATGAGTTCCATAATAGAAGTCTATGTAACTTGCAATGCTTTGATGCGCATTGCTTAATACTTGAGTTCCACAATAGAAGTGTATCCAATGTAGCAAAGCTATAATGAGCATCGTTTAATTCTTAAGTTCCACATTAGAAGTCTACGCAATATAAGAAAAGCTTTGATGAGCATTGTTTGATTTATTAGTTCCACGAAGTCTATGCAATTTAGCAAAGCTTTGATGAGCATTATTTCATTCTTGAGTTCCACATTGGAAGTCTATGCAATTTAGCAAAGCATTGATGAGCATTGTTTAATGAATTCCACAATAGAAGTAACCTTTGCAATTTAGCAAAGATTTGATGAGCATTGTTTAATTCTTTAGTTCCACAATAGAAGTGTATGCACTTTAAGCAAAGCTTTGATGAGCGTTGTTTCATTCTTGCTACAATAGAAGTCTATGCAATATAGCAAAGCTTTGATGAGTATTGTTTATCTCTTGAGTTCCACAATAGAAGTCTATGCAATTTAAGCAAAGCTTTGTGTGCATTGTTTAATTTTCGAGTTCCACAATAGAAGTCTACGCAATTTAGCAACGCTTTGATTAGCATTGTTTAGATCTTGTGTTCCACAATAGAATTCTATGCAATTTAGGCAAATCATTGATGAGGATTGTTTAAATCTTGAGTTCCACAATAGAAGTATATGTAACTTAGCAAAGCTTTGATGATCATTGTTTAATACTTGAGTTCCATAATAGAAGTCTATGCAATTTACCAAAGCTTTGATAAGCATCGTTTAATTCTTGAGTTCCACAATAGAAGTCTATGCAATTTAAGCAAGTCTTTGATGAACAGTGTTTGATTCTTGAGTTCCACAATAGAAGTCTTTGCAATTTAGCAAAGCTTTGACGAGCATTGTTTCATTCTTGGGTTCCACATTAGAGGTCTATGCAATTTAACAAAGCATTGATGAGCATTGTTTAATTGTTGAGCTCAACAATAGAAATGTATACACTTTAAACAAAGCTTTGATGAGGATTGTTTCATTCTTGAGTTCCACATTATAAGTCTATGCAATTTAGCAAAGCTTTGATGAGCATAGTTTAATTTTTGGGTTCCACAATAGAAGTAGTCTTCGCAATTTAGCAAAGCTTTGATGACCGTTGTTTAATTCTTGTGTTCCACAATAAAAGTCTGTGCAATTTAAGCAAAGCTTTGATGAGCATTGCTTCATTCTTGAGTTCCACATTAGAAGTCTATGGAATTTAAGAATGTTTTGATGAGCATTGTTTAATTCTAGAGTTGCACAATAGAAGTAGCCTTCGTAATTTAGTATAAGTTTGATGAGCCTTGTTTAATTCTTGAGTTCCATAATAAAAGTCAGTGCAATTATAGAAAAGCTTTGATGAGCATTGTTTCATTCTTGAGTTCCACATTATAAGTCTATGCAATTTAGAAATGCTTTGATGAGCATTGTTTAATTCTAGAGTTGCACAATAGAAGTAGCCTTCGTAATTTAGCATAGTTTTCATGAGCATTGGTTAATTCAAGAGTTGCACAATAGAAGTAGCCTTTGTACTTTAGCATAGTTTTGATGAGCATTGCTATATTCTTGAGTTCCACAATAGAAGTCTATGCAATTTAAACAAGGCTTCTTAATTTACCATAGTTTTGATGAGCATTGTTTCATTCTTGAGTTCCATATTAGAAGTCTATGCAATCTAGCAATGCTTTGATGAGCATTGTTTAATTCTAGAGTTGCACAATAGAAGTAGCCTTCGTAATTTAGCATAGTTTTGATGAGCATTGTTTTGTTCTTGAGTTCCACAATAGAAGTCTATGCAATTTAAACAAGGCTTTGATGAGCATTGTTTCATTCTTGAGTTCCACAATAGAGTTCTATGCAATTTAAGCAAAGCTTTGATGAGCATTGTTTAATTCTTGAGTTCCACAATTGAATTCGATGCAATTTAAGCAAAACTTTCACGAGGATTGTTTAATTCATGAGTTCCATAATAGAAGTCTATGTAACTTGCAATGCTTTGATGCGCATTGCTTAATACTTGAGTTCCACAATAGAAGTGTATCCAATGTAGCAAAGCTATAATGAGCATCGTTTAATTCTTGAGTTCCACATTAGAAGTCTACGCAATATAAGAAAAGCTTTGATGAGCATTGTTTGATTTATTAGTTCCACGAAGTCTATGCAATTTAGCAAAGCTTTGATGAGCATTATTTCATTCTTGAGTTCCACATTGGAAGTCTATGCAATTTAGCAAAGCATTGATGAGCATTGTTTAATGAATTCCACAATAGAAGTAACCTTTGCAATTTAGCAAAGATTTGATGAGCATTGTTTAATTCTTTAGTTCCACAATAGAAGTGTATGCACTTTAAGCAAAGCTTTGATGAGCGTTGTTTCATTCTTGCTACAATAGAAGTCTATGCAATATAGCAAAGCTTTGATGAGTATTGTTTATCTCTTGAGTTCCACAATAGAAGTCTATGCAATTTAAGCAAAGCTTTGTGTGCATTGTTTAATTTTCGAGTTCCACAATAGAAGTCTACGCAATTTAGCAACGCTTTGATTAGCATTGTTTAGATCTTGTGTTCCACAATAGAATTCTATGCAATTTAGGCAAATCATTGATGAGGATTGTTTAAATCTTGAGTTCCACAATAGAAGTATATGTAACTTAGCAAAGCTTTGATGATCATTGTTTAATACTTGAGTTCCATAATAGAAGTCTATGCAATTTACCAAAGCTTTGATAAGCATCGTTTAATTCTTGAGTTCCACAATAGAAGTCTATGCAATTTAAGCAAGTCTTTGATGAACAGTGTTTGATTCTTGAGTTCCACAATAGAAGTCTTTGCAATTTAGCAAAGCTTTGACGAGCATTGTTTCATTCTTGGGTTCCACATTAGAGGTCTATGCAATTTAACAAAGCATTGATGAGCATTGTTTAATTGTTGAGCTCAACAATAGAAATGTATACACTTTAAACAAAGCTTTGATGAGGATTGTTTCATTCTTGAGTTCCACATTATAAGTCTATGCAATTTAGCAAAGCTTTGATGAGCATAGTTTAATTTTTGGGTTCCACAATAGAAGTAGTCTTCGCAATTTAGCAAAGCTTTGATGACCGTTGTTTAATTCTTGTGTTCCACAATAAAAGTCTGTGCAATTTAAGCAAAGCTTTGATGAGCATTGCTTCATTCTTGAGTTCCACATTAGAAGTCTATGGAATTTAAGAATGTTTTGATGAGCATTGTTTAATTCTAGAGTTGCACAATAGAAGTAGCCTTCGTAATTTAGTATAAGTTTGATGAGCCTTGTTTAATTCTTGAGTTCCATAATAAAAGTCAGTGCAATTATAGAAAAGCTTTGATGAGCATTGTTTCATTCTTGAGTTCCACATTATAAGTCTATGCAATTTAGAAATGCTTTGATGAGCATTGTTTAATTCTAGAGTTGCACAATAGAAGTAGCCTTCGTAATTTAGCATAGTTTTCATGAGCATTGGTTAATTCAAGAGTTGCACAATAGAAGTAGCCTTTGTACTTTAGCATAGTTTTGATGAGCATTGCTATATTCTTGAGTTCCACAATAGAAGTCTATGCAATTTAAACAAGGCTTCTTAATTTACCATAGTTTTGATGAGCATTGTTTCATTCTTGAGTTCCATATTAGAAGTCTATGCAATCTAGCAATGCTTTGATGAGCATTGTTTAATTCTAGAGTTGCACAATAGAAGTAGCCTTCGTAATTTAGCATAGTTTTGATGAGCATTGTTTTGTTCTTGAGTTCCACAATAGAAGTCTATGCAATTTAAACAAGGCTTTGATGAGCATTGTTTCATTCTTGAGTTCCACAATAGAGTTCTATGCAATTTAAGCAAAGCTTTGATGAGCATTGTTTAATTCTTGAGTTCCACAATTGAATTCGATGCAATTTAAGCAAAACTTTCACGAGGATTGTTTAATTCATGAGTTCCATAATAGAAGTCTATGTAACTTGCAATGCTTTGATGCGCATTGCTTAATACTTGAGTTCCACAATAGAAGTGTATCCAATGTAGCAAAGCTATAATGAGCATCGTTTAATTCTTGAGTTCCACATTAGAAGTCTACGCAATATAAGAAAAGCTTTGATGAGCATTGTTTGATTTATTAGTTCCACGAAGTCTATGCAATTTAGCAAAGCTTTGATGAGCATTATTTCATTCTTGAGTTCCACATTGGAAGTCTATGCAATTTAGCAAAGCATTGATGAGCATTGTTTAATGAATTCCACAATAGAAGCAACCTTTGCAATTTAGCAAAGATTTGATGAGCATTGTTTAATTCTTTAGTTCCACAATAGAAGTGTATGCACTTTAAGCAAAGCTTTGATGAGCGTTGTTTCATTCTTGCTACAATAGAAGTCTATGCAATATAGCAAAGCTTTGATGAGTATTGTTTATCTCTTGAGTTCCACAATAGAAGTCTATGCAATTTAAGCAAAGCTTTGTGTGCATTGTTTAATTTTCGAGTTCCACAATAGAAGTCTACGCAATTTAGCAACGCTTTGATTAGCATTGTTTAGATCTTGTGTTCCACAATAGAATTCTATGCAATTTAGGCAAATCATTGATGAGGATTGTTTAAATCTTGAGTTCCACAATAGAAGTATATGTAACTTAGCAAAGCTTTGATGATCATTGTTTAATACTTGAGTTCCATAATAGAAGTCTATGCAATTTACCAAAGCTTTGATAAGCATCGTTTAATTCTTGAGTTCCACAATAGAAGTCTATGCAATTTAAGCAAGTCTTTGATGAACAGTGTTTGATTCTTGAGTTCCACAATAGAAGTCTTTGCAATTTAGCAAAGCTTTGACGAGCATTGTTTCATTCTTGGGTTCCACATTAGAGGTCTATGCAATTTAACAAAGCATTGATGAGCATTGTTTAATTGTTGAGCTCAACAATAGAAATGTATACACTTTAAACAAAGCTTTGATGAGGATTGTTTCATTCTTGAGTTCCACATTATAAGTCTATGCAATTTAGCAAAGCTTTGATGAGCATAGTTTAATTCTTGGGTTCCACAATAGAAGTAGTCTTCGCAATTTAGCAAAGCTTTGATGACCGTTGTTTAATTCTTGTGTTCCACAATAAAAGTCTGTGCAATTTAAGCAAAGCTTTGATGAGCATTGCTTCATTCTTGAGTTCCACATTAGAAGTCTATGGAATTTAAGAATGTTTTGATGAGCATTGTTTAATTCTAGAGTTGCACAATAGAAGTAGCCTTCGTAATTTAGTATAAGTTTGATGAGCCTTGTTTAATTCTTGAGTTCCATAATAAAAGTCAGTGCAATTATAGAAAAGCTTTGATGAGCATTGTTTCATTCTTGAGTTCCACATTATAAGTCTATGCAATTTAGAAATGCTTTGATGAGCATTGTTTAATTCTAGAGTTGCACAATAGAAGTAGCCTTCGTAATTTAGCATAGTTTTCATGAGCATTGGTTAATTCAAGAGTTGCACAATAGAAGTAGCCTTTGTACTTTAGCATAGTTTTGATGAGCATTGCTATATTCTTGAGTTCCACAATAGAAGTCTATGCAATTTAAACAAGGCTTCTTAATTTACCATAGTTTTGATGAGCATTGTTTCATTCTTGAGTTCCATATTAGAAGTCTATGCAATCTAGCAATGCTTTGATGAGCATTGTTTAATTCTAGAGTTGCACAATAGAAGTAGCCTTCGTAATTTAGCATAGTTTTGATGAGCATTGTTTTGTTCTTGAGTTCCACAATAGAAGTCTATGCAATTTAAACAAGGCTTTGATGAGCATTGTTTCATTCTTGAGTTCCACAATAGAGTTCTATGCAATTTAAGCAAAGCTTTGATGAGCATTGTTTAATTCTTGAGTTCCACAATTGAATTCGATGCAATTTAAGCAAAACTTTCACGAGGATTGTTTAATTCATGAGTTCCATAATAGAAGTCTATGTAACTTGCAATGCTTTGATGCGCATTGCTTAATACTTGAGTTCCACAATAGAAGTGTATCCAATGTAGCAAAGCTATAATGAGCATCGTTTAATTCTTGAGTTCCACATTAGAAGTCTACGCAATATAAGAAAAGCTTTGATGAGCATTGTTTGATTTATTAGTTCCACGAAGTCTATGCAATTTAGCAAAGCTTTGATGAGCATTATTTCATTCTTGAGTTCCACATTGGAAGTCTATGCAATTTAGCAAAGCATTGATGAGCATTGTTTAATGAATTCCACAATAGAAGTAACCTTTGCAATTTAGCAAAGATTTGATGAGCATTGTTTAATTCTTTAGTTCCACAATAGAAGTGTATGCACTTTAAGCAAAGCTTTGATGAGCGTTGTTTCATTCTTGCTACAATAGAAGTCTATGCAATATAGCAAAGCTTTGATGAGTATTGTTTATCTCTTGAGTTCCACAATAGAAGTCTATGCAATTTAAGCAAAGCTTTGTGTGCATTGTTTAATTTTCGAGTTCCACAATAGAAGTCTACGCAATTTAGCAACGCTTTGATTAGCATTGTTTAGATCTTGTGTTCCACAATAGAATTCTATGCAATTTAGGCAAATCATTGATGAGGATTGTTTAAATCTTGAGTTCCACAATAGAAGTATATGTAACTTAGCAAAGCTTTGATGATCATTGTTTAATACTTGAGTTCCATAATAGAAGTCTATGCAATTTACCAAAGCTTTGATAAGCATCGTTTAATTCTTGAGTTCCACAATAGAAGTCTATGCAATTTAAGCAAGTCTTTGATGAACAGTGTTTGATTCTTGAGTTCCACAATAGAAGTCTTTGCAATTTAGCAAAGCTTTGACGAGCATTGTTTCATTCTTGGGTTCCACATTAGAGGTCTATGCAATTTAACAAAGCATTGATGAGCATTGTTTAATTGTTGAGCTCAACAATAGAAATGTATACACTTTAAACAAAGCTTTGATGAGGATTGTTTCATTCTTGAGTTCCACATTATAAGTCTATGCAATTTAGCAAAGCTTTGATGAGCATAGTTTAATTCTTGGGTTCCACAATAGAAGTAGTCTTCGCAATTTAGCAAAGCTTTGATGACCGTTGTTTAATTCTTGTGTTCCACAATAAAAGTCTGTGCAATTTAAGCAAAGCTTTGATGAGCATTGCTTCATTCTTGAGTTCCACATTAGAAGTCTATGGAATTTAAGAATGTTTTGATGAGCATTGTTTAATTCTAGAGTTGCACAATAGAAGTAGCCTTCGTAATTTAGTATAAGTTTGATGAGCCTTGTTTAATTCTTGAGTTCCATAATAAAAGTCAGTGCAATTATAGAAAAGCTTTGATGAGCATTGTTTCATTCTTGAGTTCCACATTATAAGTCTATGCAATTTAGAAATGCTTTGATGAGCATTGTTTAATTCTAGAGTTGCACAATAGAAGTAGCCTTCGTAATTTAGCATAGTTTTCATGAGCATTGGTTAATTCAAGAGTTGCACAATAGAAGTAGCCTTTGTACTTTAGCATAGTTTTGATGAGCATTGCTATATTCTTGAGTTCCACAATAGAAGTCTATGCAATTTAAACAAGGCTTCTTAATTTACCATAGTTTTGATGAGCATTGTTTCATTCTTGAGTTCCATATTAGAAGTCTATGCAATCTAGCAATGCTTTGATGAGCATTGTTTAATTCTAGAGTTGCACAATAGAAGTAGCCTTCGTAATTTAGCATAGTTTTGATGAGCATTGTTTTGTTCTTGAGTTCCACAATAGAAGTCTATGCAATTTAAACAAGGCTTTGATGAGCATTGTTTCATTCTTGAGTTCCACAATAGAGTTCTATGCAATTTAAGCAAAGCTTTGATGAGCATTGTTTAATTCTTGAGTTCCACAATTGAATTCGATGCAATTTAAGCAAAACTTTCACGAGGATTGTTTAATTCATGAGTTCCATAATAGAAGTCTATGTAACTTGCAATGCTTTGATGCGCATTGCTTAATACTTGAGTTCCACAATAGAAGTGTATCCAATGTAGCAAAGCTATAATGAGCATCGTTTAATTCTTGAGTTCCACATTAGAAGTCTACGCAATATAAGAAAAGCTTTGATGAGCATTGTTTGATTTATTAGTTCCACGAAGTCTATGCAATTTAGCAAAGCTTTGATGAGCATTATTTCATTCTTGAGTTCCACATTGGAAGTCTATGCAATTTAGCAAAGCATTGATGAGCATTGTTTAATGAATTCCACAATAGAAGTAACCTTTGCAATTTAGCAAAGATTTGATGAGCATTGTTTAATTCTTTAGTTCCACAATAGAAGTGTATGCACTTTAAGCAAAGCTTTGATGAGCGTTGTTTCATTCTTGCTACAATAGAAGTCTATGCAATATAGCAAAGCTTTGATGAGTATTGTTTATCTCTTGAGTTCCACAATAGAAGTCTATGCAATTTAAGCAAAGCTTTGTGTGCATTGTTTAATTTTCGAGTTCCACAATAGAAGTCTACGCAATTTAGCAACGCTTTGATTAGCATTGTTTAGATCTTGTGTTCCACAATAGAATTCTATGCAATTTAGGCAAATCATTGATGAGGATTGTTTAAATCTTGAGTTCCACAATAGAAGTATATGTAACTTAGCAAAGCTTTGATGATCATTGTTTAATACTTGAGTTCCATAATAGAAGTCTATGCAATTTACCAAAGCTTTGATAAGCATCGTTTAATTCTTGAGTTCCACAATAGAAGTCTATGCAATTTAAGCAAGTCTTTGATGAACAGTGTTTGATTCTTGAGTTCCACAATAGAAGTCTTTGCAATTTAGCAAAGCTTTGACGAGCATTGTTTCATTCATGGGTTCCACATTAGAGGTCTATGCAATTTAACAAAGCATTGATGAGCATTGTTTAATTGTTGAGCTCAACAATAGAAATGTATACACTTTAAACAAAGCTTTGATGAGGATTGTTTCATTCTTGAGTTCCACATTATAAGTCTATGCAATTTAGCAAAGCTTTGATGAGCATAGTTTAATTCTTGGGTTCCACAATAGAAGTAGTCTTCGCAATTTAGCAAAGCTTTGATGACCGTTGTTTAATTCTTGTGTTCCACAATAAAAGTCTGTGCAATTTAAGCAAAGCTTTGATGAGCATTGCTTCATTCTTGAGTTCCACATTAGAAGTCTATGGAATTTAAGAATGTTTTGATGAGCATTGTTTAATTCTAGAGTTGCACAATAGAAGTAGCCTTCGTAATTTAGTATAAGTTTGATGAGCCTTGTTTAATTCTTGAGTTCCATAATAAAAGTCAGTGCAATTATAGAAAAGCTTTGATGAGCATTGTTTCATTCTTGAGTTCCACATTATAAGTCTATGCAATTTAGAAATGCTTTGATGAGCATTGTTTAATTCTAGAGTTGCACAATAGAAGTAGCCTTCGTAATTTAGCATAGTTTTCATGAGCATTGGTTAATTCAAGAGTTGCACAATAGAAGTAGCCTTTGTACTTTAGCATAGTTTTGATGAGCATTGCTATATTCTTGAGTTCCACAATAGAAGTCTATGCAATTTAAACAAGGCTTCTTAATTTACCATAGTTTTGATGAGCATTGTTTCATTCTTGAGTTCCATATTAGAAGTCTATGCAATCTAGCAATGCTTTGATGAGCATTGTTTAATTCTAGAGTTGCACAATAGAAGTAGCCTTCGTAATTTAGCATAGTTTTGATGAGCATTGTTTTGTTCTTGAGTTCCACAATAGAAGTCTATGCAATTTAAACAAGGCTTTGATGAGCATTGTTTCATTCTTGAGTTCCACAATAGAGTTCTATGCAATTTAAGCAAAGCTTTGATGAGCATTGTTTAATTCTTGAGTTCCACAATTGAATTCGATGCAATTTAAGCAAAACTTTCACGAGGATTGTTTAATTCATGAGTTCCATAATAGAAGTCTATGTAACTTGCAATGCTTTGATGCGCATTGCTTAATACTTGAGTTCCACAATAGAAGTGTATCCAATGTAGCAAAGCTATAATGAGCATCGTTTAATTCTTGAGTTCCACATTAGAAGTCTACGCAATATAAGAAAAGCTTTGATGAGCATTGTTTGATTTATTAGTTCCATGAAGTCTATGCAATTTAGCAAAGCTTTGATGAGCATTATTTCATTCTTGAGTTCCACATTGGAAGTCTATGCAATTTAGCAAAGCATTGATGAGCATTGTTTAATGAATTCCACAATAGAAGTAACCTTTGCAATTTAGCAAAGATTTGATGAGCATTGTTTAATTCTTTAGTTCCACAATAGAAGTGTATGCACTTTAAGCAAAGCTTTGATGAGCGTTGTTTCATTCTTGCTACAATAGAAGTCTATGCAATATAGCAAAGCTTTGATGAGTATTGTTTATCTCTTGAGTTCCACAATAGAAGTCTATGCAATTTAAGCAAAGCTTTGTGTGCATTGTTTAATTTTCGAGTTCCACAATAGAAGTCTACGCAATTTAGCAACGCTTTGATTAGCATTGTTTAGATCTTGTGTTCCACAATAGAATTCTATGCAATTTAGGCAAATCATTGATGAGGATTGTTTAAATCTTGAGTTCCACAATAGAAGTATATGTAACTTAGCAAAGCTTTGATGATCATTGTTTAATACTTGAGTTCCATAATAGAAGTCTATGCAATTTACCAAAGCTTTGATAAGCATCGTTTAATTCTTGAGTTCCACAATAGAAGTCTATGCAATTTAAGCAAGTCTTTGATGAACAGTGTTTGATTCTTGAGTTCCACAATAGAAGTCTTTGCAATTTAGCAAAGCTTTGACGAGCATTGTTTCATTCTTGGGTTCCACATTAGAGGTCTATGCAATTTAACAAAGCATTGATGAGCATTGTTTAATTGTTGAGCTCAACAATAGAAATGTATACACTTTAAACAAAGCTTTGATGAGGATTGTTTCATTCTTGAGTTCCACATTATAAGTCTATGCAATTTAGCAAAGCTTTGATGAGCATAGTTTAATTCTTGGGTTCCACAATAGAAGTAGTCTTCGCAATTTAGCAAAGCTTTGATGACCGTTGTTTAATTCTTGTGTTCCACAATAAAAGTCTGTGCAATTTAAGCAAAGCTTTGATGAGCATTGCTTCATTCTTGAGTTCCACATTAGAAGTCTATGGAATTTAAGAATGTTTTGATGAGCATTGTTTAATTCTAGAGTTGCACAATAGAAGTAGCCTTCGTAATTTAGTATAAGTTTTGATCCATGCATGGATCATGAAAGCCCAAAATGTGATGGATTAGTGATTACTAGTGGGCTAGAAGGTGGTTTGGGCTCAATGGTTGGGTTGTGCATGGTAACCCACAAATTGAATTAGGGTTGCATGAAGACTAGGGCAACATTTTTAAGGCTTCATAAGTGCTAAAAACGTTACTATTTGCTTCATAAAGCCTCCTAGCCGTTTTTGACACTCTTTGGTGGATTAGGGTTACACTTTAATGCTTATGATGACTCCTTAATGCTTCTTATGGCTCCTTAATGAAGCATAGCCGTTTTTTTTTTCATTCACAAGTCTCATGGACGTTTTTTTTGTGTTCTTTCAAGAGTTACCTTAATTTCTATTTACTAGTTTTAATGAATAATTGGTTGGTTGGCTTGTAACCACCAAATTTGTAATAAAGGCTTCATATAAAGCCAAATTATGCATGGAAAAAGTAATAGACGAATTTTTAATCAAAGAACCCTTTTGTTCACTTTGAATTATTGTTATAATTCACAAATTATCTTGTTAGGACGTGTTCTTGACTTGATACGAACTCAATCCAATAGGTCTTGGATTGTTTTCACCGGTATACAACTTAATAGGTCTTGAGTTGTTACTAATCTATCCATTTCTTTCCATTCATATATCATTTGTGGTTACTATTCTCTTTTAATTTACCTAAACACTACCCTACTCACCAAATCAAGCCCATACACGCATCATAAGTGGTATCAGAGCGCATAATGGATTTTGATGATCCGGAGTTCCTACAAAATCTTCGTGAAGCATTAAGAAACATCCAAGAAGGTGGAAATCGAAGGCAACCCCGCCGTGGTGAACATAGGGTTGTGGAAGAATTCAAGGTGTCTGAATTGCCTGAATTTGTTGGTGGAACTGATCCTGAACGCTACTTGGAGTGGGAAAGGAAGATTGAAAGAATGTTCGAGTTCAAAGAAGTGGATGATGAAAAAAGCTGCAAGTATGCCATTCTCAAGCTAAGTGGTGGTGCTTCATTGTGGTTTGAAGGGCTTAAGGCCAAGAGAACCCGTGAAGGCAAAGAAAAAATTTGTTCTTGGCTTTCTCTAAAACGAAAGCTAAGAAAGAGATATGTTCCTTCTACTCATAGAATTGCCACTTACAAGAAGATTGCTGATTTGAGGCAAGGAAAAATGAGTGTTGGAGAATACATTGATGAATTTGAGAAGTTGTCCTTGATGGGGGATATTGAAGAAATTGAAGAACAAAAAATGACTCGTTTTCTAAAAGGGTTGAACTACAACATTGCCAATGTTGTGGAGTTATATCCTTATGCTGATTTTGGAACTCTTTGTGGTTTGTGTTTGAAGTTGGAGGGGCAGGCCAAAGCACGTTATGGTGGGAGTTCAAGTTCAAGTCTCGAAAGTCCCAAGTCAAAGTCGTGGTCCAAGCCCGAGTCTAGCAATAGACAAAATTCTGTTTCTACTCCTTCTGGTTCTAGTAGTGTTCCCGTTGCTCCTAAACTTACTAGTGGTACCAAAGAAACTAGTTTGGCGAAAATTAGATGTTTCAAGTGTCAAGGTTTTGGTCATTACCAAAATGCTTGTCCAAACAAAAGGGTGGTGACTTTAAGGGAGGCCATTGAATGTCGTGAAGAGTTGGAGGAAGAAGAGAGGTTGGCGGGTATTTTTTATGATACACAACAAGAAGAGGAAGAAGAGGAGGAGGTAGAGTATGAAGCACCGGTGTATGATACAGTTTTGGTGCTTAGAACCCTTAAAACTCAAGGGGTTCAAACCGTGGCTGATATGGATCAACGAGACCAATTGTTTCACACCAAATGTTTGGTTAGAAACAAGTGGTGTAGTTTGATTATTGATGGTGGAAGTTGTACTAATGTTGCTTCTAATGAAATGGTGATCAAATTGGGTTTGTCTACTACAAACCACCCAAAACCATATGTTCTTCATTGGTTGGATGATGGAAGCAAAATAAAGGTGACAAAACAGGTTAGAGTTGGTCTAACTATGGGGTCTTATGAAGATGAAGTGTTGTGTGATGTTATTCCTATGGATGCATGTCATATTTTGTTGGGGCGTCCTTGGCAATTTGATAGGGACGTGTTACATAGAGGGAGGAGCAATGAATATGAGTTGAAACACAATAATAAAAAAATTGTGTTAAAACCCATGTCCCCAACGGCCATAAGGTCCATGAATTCTAAACAAGTAAAAAAACCTAATCTTTCTATGTTTGCTAGTGAAAGGGAGGTGGAGCAAGTTCTTGACAAAGGTGATGTTATCTACATGCTTGTGGCCAAAGAGCATGCAAAGGTGGAGAAGATGGTGCATGGAGAAAACGCTATTGCTGATTTGCTTTTGGAGTTTCAAGATGTGTTTCCAAGCGAATTACCACCGGGTTTGCCTCCAATCCGTGGTATCGAACACCAAATTGACCTTATTCCGGGTGCTCCTTTGCCCAATAAAGCCGCCTATAGATGTAATCCGGAGGTGACAAAAGAGTTGCAAAAACAAATTGATGAACTCATGAAAATGGGTTATGTTCGTGAAAGCCTAAGTCCTTGTGCTGTTCCAGTTTTGTTGGTTCCAAAAAAAGATGGTTCTTGGAGGATGTGTGTTGATAGTAGGGCCGTTAATAACATCACCATAAAATACCGATTTCCTATTCCTAGAATTGATGATTTGTTGGACGAGTTGCATGGTTCTATTGTGTTCTCAAAAATTGATTTGAGAAGTGGTTACCATCAAATTCGTATGCGTGAAGGGGATGAATGGAAAACAGCCTTTAAAACTAAACATGGCTTGTATGAATGGACCGTGATGCCTTTCGGTCTAACTAATGCACCTAGCACTTTCATGCGACTAATGAATGAAGTGCTAAAATCTTTTTTGGGCAGGTTTGTGGTTGTGTACCTTGATGATATCTTGGTATATAGCAAGAGCTTGGAGGATCATTTGGTGCACTTAAAACAGGTTTTCGAGACTCTTAGAGCTCAAAAACTCTATGGGAAGCAAGAAAAATGTTCGTTTTTGGTGGAAGAAGTGGCATTTTTGGGTTTTGTGGTGTCAAGAAATGGCGTGTCCGTGGACCCATCCAAGACTGAAGCAATCAAGTCATGGCCTATTCCTACTAATATTTCTGAAGTTAGATCATTTCATGGTCTTGCTTCTTTCTATAGAAGATTTGTTCGTGATTTTAGCACCATTGCAAGTCCCATAACAGGTTGTTTGAAGAAAGGAGTCTTTGCATGGGGAGAAGAAGCTCAAAAGGCATTTGAGAAACTCAAGGCATTGTTGTGTGATGCTCCTATTTTGGCTCTTCCTGATTTTTCTCAACCATTTGAAGTGGAGTGTGATGCAAGTGGAGTTGGTATTGGGGCTGTTTTGATCCAATCCAAACGTCCTATTGCTTATTTTTCTGAAAAGTTGGGTGGTGCTCGTTTGAATTATTGCACTTATGATAAGGAGTTTTATGCTATTGTCCGTGCTTTAGATCATTGGAGTCATTATTTGCGTGCAAATCATTTTATTTTGCATTCTGATCATGAATCCTTAAAGTACATCAATGGGCAACAAAAGTTGAGCACAAGACATGCAAAGTGGGTGGAGTTCTTGCAATCCTTTCATTTCTCATGCAAATACAAGGATGGTAGAAGCAATGTGGTGGCTGATGCACTCTCGAGGCGTTACTCGTTGTTGGTGACTTTGGATGTTCGTTTCTTGGGATTTGAAACTCTAAAGGACCATTATCAATCTGATATGGACTTTGGAGATATGTTTTTGAAATGTGCAGGTGGTCCTAATGGTGAATTTGTGATTCAAGATGGCTTTCTATTCAAAGGCAATCGCCTTTGTGTCCCAAAACATGCAATACGGGAGTTGTTGATTCGTGAAGCTCATGGCGGTGGTTTGGCTGGTCATTTTGGCATTACCAAAACTTTGCAGGTGCTTAAAGAACATTTCTTTTGGCCGAAGATGTTGGGGGATGTAACCAACATAGTGGGCAAGTGTGTTACATGTCATATGGCAAAAACAACTTTCAAGCATGGTGTTTACACTCCTTTGCCGGTTCCTATTCGTCCTTGGGAAGATGTGTCCATGGATTTCATTATGGCTTTGCCTAGAACTCAAAGGGGGAAGGATTCCATTATGGTGGTGGTGGATAGGTTTTCAAAAATGGCTCACTTTGTGCCATGTCATAAAACAAATGATGCCTCTAACGTGGCTGATTTGTACTTTAAAGAGGTGGTTCGTTTGCATGGTATTCCTAAAACAATTGTTTCTGATAGGGATTCCAAGTTTCTAAGTTACTTTTGGAACACTTTGTGGAGGAAAGTCGGTACTAAGTTACTTTTTAGTACATCCCATCATCCACAAACGGATGGGCAAACGGAGGTGACTAATAGAACTTTGGGTGCTTTGTTGAGAGGGTTGGTTAGCAAAACTCAAAAAGATTGGGACATCAAACTTGCACATGCTGAATTTGCCTATAATCGTTCTCCTACTTATGCTACAGGTCACTCTCCTTTTGAGGTGGTGTATGGTGTGAATCCTTACATGCCTTTGGATTTGATTCCATTGCCAAAGGATGAATTGGTTCACAAGGATGCTAATGACAAGTTGAAGGCTATGATGAAACTACACCAACAAGTTCGTGAGAAGATTGAAGCCGTGAATGAGTTGTACAAACAGAAGTCCAACAAGCATAGGAAACCACGTGTCTTTCAAGATGGTGACTTGGTGTGGGTGTATATGAGGAAAGAACGTTTTCCTAACAAAAGGAAAAACAAGTTGATGCCAAGAGCTGAAGGTCCTTACAGAGTGGTGTCACGTGTCAATGATAATGCTTATAAGGTAGATTTGGGAGGAGACCATGGAGTGCATGCTACCTTTAATGTGGGAGATCTTTCACCTTATCTTGATGATGATGGACTTGATGAATTGAGGTCAATTCCTTTCAAAGGGGGAGGGGATGATCCATGCATGGATCATGAAAGCCCAAAATGTGATGGATTAGTGATTACTAGTGGGCTAGAAGGTGGTTTGGGCTCAATGGTTGGGTTGTGCATGGTAACCCACAAATTGAATTAGGGTTGCATGAAGACTAGGGCAACATTTTTAAGGCTTCATAAGTGCTAAAAACGTTACTATTTGCTTCATAAAGCCTCCTAGCCGTTTTTGACACTCTTTGGTGGATTAGGGTTACACTTTAATGCTTATGATGACTCCTTAATGCTTCTTATGGCTCCTTAATGAAGCATAGCCGTTTTTTTTTTCATTCACAAGTCTCATGGACGTTTTTTTTGTGTTCTTTCAAGAGTTACCTTAATTTCTATTTACTAGTTTTAATGAATAATTGGTTGGTTGGCTTGTAACCACCAAATTTGTAATAAAGGCTTCATATAAAGCCAAATTATGCATGGAAAAAGTAATAGACGAATTTTTAATCAAAGAACCCTTTTGTTCACTTTGAATTATTGTTATAATTCACAAATTATCTTGTTAGGACGTGTTCTTGACTTGATACGAACTCAATCCAATAGGTCTTGGATTGTTTTCACCGGTATACAACTTAATAGGTCTTGAGTTGTTACTAATCTATCCATTTCTTTCCATTCATATATCATTTGTGGTTACTATTCTCTTTTAATTTACCTAAACACTACCCTACTCACCAAATCAAGCCCATACACGCATCAAGTTTGATGAGCCTTGTTTAATTCTTGAGTTCCATAATAAAAGTCAGTGCAATTATAGAAAAGCTTTGATGAGCATTGTTTCATTCTTGAGTTCCACATTATAAGTCTATGCAATTTAGAAATGCTTTGATGAGCATTGTTTAATTCTAGAGTTGCACAATAGAAGTAGCCTTCGTAATTTAGCATAGTTTTCATGAGCATTGGTTAATTCAAGAGTTGCACAATAGAAGTAGCCTTTGTACTTTAGCATAGTTTTGATGAGCATTGCTATATTCTTGAGTTCCACAATAGAAGTCTATGCAATTTAAACAAGGCTTCTTAATTTACCATAGTTTTGATGAGCATTGTTTCATTCTTGAGTTCCATATTAGAAGTCTATGCAATCTAGCAATGCTTTGATGAGCATTGTTTAATTCTAGAGTTGCACAATAGAAGTAGCCTTCGTAATTTAGCATAGTTTTGATGAGCATTGTTTTGTTCTTGAGTTCCACAATAGAAGTCTATGCAATTTAAACAAGGCTTTGATGAGCATTGTTTCATTCTTGAGTTCCACAATAGAGTTCTATGCAATTTAAGCAAAGCTTTGATGAGCATTGTTTAATTCTTGAGTTCCACAATTGAATTCGATGCAATTTAAGCAAAACTTTCACGAGGATTGTTTAATTCATGAGTTCCATAATAGAAGTCTATGTAACTTGCAATGCTTTGATGCGCATTGCTTAATACTTGAGTTCCACAATAGAAGTGTATCCAATGTAGCAAAGCTATAATGAGCATCGTTTAATTCTTGAGTTCCACATTAGAAGTCTACGCAATATAAGAAAAGCTTTGATGAGCATTGTTTGATTTATTAGTTCCACGAAGTCTATGCAATTTAGCAAAGCTTTGATGAGCATTATTTCATTCTTGAGTTCCACATTGGAAGTCTATGCAATTTAGCAAAGCATTGATGAGCATTGTTTAATGAATTCCACAATAGAAGTAACCTTTGCAATTTAGCAAAGATTTGATGAGCATTGTTTAATTCTTTAGTTCCACAATAGAAGTGTATGCACTTTAAGCAAAGCTTTGATGAGCGTTGTTTCATTCTTGCTACAATAGAAGTCTATGCAATATAGCAAAGCTTTGATGAGTATTGTTTATCTCTTGAGTTCCACAATAGAAGTCTATGCAATTTAAGCAAAGCTTTGTGTGCATTGTTTAATTTTCGAGTTCCACAATAGAAGTCTACGCAATTTAGCAACGCTTTGATTAGCATTGTTTAGATCTTGTGTTCCACAATAGAATTCTATGCAATTTAGGCAAATCATTGATGAGGATTGTTTAAATCTTGAGTTCCACAATAGAAGTATATGTAACTTAGCAAAGCTTTGATGATCATTGTTTAATACTTGAGTTCCATAATAGAAGTCTATGCAATTTACCAAAGCTTTGATAAGCATCGTTTAATTCTTGAGTTCCACAATAGAAGTCTATGCAATTTAAGCAAGTCTTTGATGAACAGTGTTTGATTCTTGAGTTCCACAATAGAAGTCTTTGCAATTTAGCAAAGCTTTGACGAGCATTGTTTCATTCTTGGGTTCCACATTAGAGGTCTATGCAATTTAACAAAGCATTGATGAGCATTGTTTAATTGTTGAGCTCAACAATAGAAATGTATACACTTTAAACAAAGCTTTGATGAGGATTGTTTCATTCTTGAGTTCCACATTATAAGTCTATGCAATTTAGCAAAGCTTTGATGAGCATAGTTTAATTCTTGGGTTCCACAATAGAAGTAGTCTTCGCAATTTAGCAAAGCTTTGATGACCGTTGTTTAATTCTTGTGTTCCACAATAAAAGTCTGTGCAATTTAAGCAAAGCTTTGATGAGCATTGCTTCATTCTTGAGTTCCACATTAGAAGTCTATGGAATTTAAGAATGTTTTGATGAGCATTGTTTAATTCTAGAGTTGCACAATAGAAGTAGCCTTCGTAATTTAGTATAAGTTTGATGAGCCTTGTTTAATTCTTGAGTTCCATAATAAAAGTCAGTGCAATTATAGAAAAGCTTTGATGAGCATTGTTTCATTCTTGAGTTCCACATTATAAGTCTATGCAATTTAGAAATGCTTTGATGAGCATTGTTTAATTCTAGAGTTGCACAATAGAAGTAGCCTTCGTAATTTAGCATAGTTTTCATGAGCATTGGTTAATTCAAGAGTTGCACAATAGAAGTAGCCTTTGTACTTTAGCATAGTTTTGATGAGCATTGCTATATTCTTGAGTTCCACAATAGAAGTCTATGCAATTTAAACAAGGCTTCTTAATTTACCATAGTTTTGATGAGCATTGTTTCATTCTTGAGTTCCATATTAGAAGTCTATGCAATCTAGCAATGCTTTGATGAGCATTGTTTAATTCTAGAGTTGCACAATAGAAGTAGCCTTCGTAATTTAGCATAGTTTTGATGAGCATTGTTTTGTTCTTGAGTTCCACAATAGAAGTCTATGCAATTTAAACAAGGCTTTGATGAGCATTGTTTCATTCTTGAGTTCCACAATAGAGTTCTATGCAATTTAAGCAAAGCTTTGATGAGCATTGTTTAATTCTTGAGTTCCACAATTGAATTCGATGCAATTTAAGCAAAACTTTCACGAGGATTGTTTAATTCATGAGTTCCATAATAGAAGTCTATGTAACTTGCAATGCTTTGATGCGCATTGCTTAATACTTGAGTTCCACAATAGAAGTGTATCCAATGTAGCAAAGCTATAATGAGCATCGTTTAATTCTTGAGTTCCACATTAGAAGTCTACGCAATATAAGAAAAGCTTTGATGAGCATTGTTTGATTTATTAGTTCCACGAAGTCTATGCAATTTAGCAAAGCTTTGATGAGCATTATTTCATTCTTGAGTTCCACATTGGAAGTCTATGCAATTTAGCAAAGCATTGATGAGCATTGTTTAATGAATTCCACAATAGAAGTAACCTTTGCAATTTAGCAAAGATTTGATGAGCATTGTTTAATTCTTTAGTTCCACAATAGAAGTGTATGCACTTTAAGCAAAGCTTTGATGAGCGTTGTTTCATTCTTGCTACAATAGAAGTCTATGCAATATAGCAAAGCTTTGATGAGTATTGTTTATCTCTTGAGTTCCACAATAGAAGTCTATGCAATTTAAGCAAAGCTTTGTGTGCATTGTTTAATTTTCGAGTTCCACAATAGAAGTCTACGCAATTTAGCAACGCTTTGATTAGCATTGTTTAGATCTTGTGTTCCACAATAGAATTCTATGCAATTTAGGCAAATCATTGATGAGGATTGTTTAAATCTTGAGTTCCACAATAGAAGTATATGTAACTTAGCAAAGCTTTGATGATCATTGTTTAATACTTGAGTTCCATAATAGAAGTCTATGCAATTTACCAAAGCTTTGATAAGCATCGTTTAATTCTTGAGTTCCACAATAGAAGTCTATGCAATTTAAGCAAGTCTTTGATGAACAGTGTTTGATTCTTGAGTTCCACAATAGAAGTCTTTGCAATTTAGCAAAGCTTTGACGAGCATTGTTTCATTCTTGGGTTCCACATTAGAGGTCTATGCAATTTAACAAAGCATTGATGAGCATTGTTTAATTGTTGAGCTCAACAATAGAAATGTATACACTTTAAACAAAGCTTTGATGAGGATTGTTTCATTCTTGAGTTCCACATTATAAGTCTATGCAATTTAGCAAAGCTTTGATGAGCATAGTTTAATTCTTGGGTTCCACAATAGAAGTAGTCTTCGCAATTTAGCAAAGCTTTGATGACCGTTGTTTAATTCTTGTGTTCCACAATAAAAGTCTGTGCAATTTAAGCAAAGCTTTGATGAGCATTGCTTCATTCTTGAGTTCCACATTAGAAGTCTATGGAATTTAAGAATGTTTTGATGAGCATTGTTTAATTCTAGAGTTGCACAATAGAAGTAGCCTTCGTAATTTAGTATAAGTTTGATGAGCCTTGTTTAATTCTTGAGTTCCATAATAAAAGTCAGTGCAATTATAGAAAAGCTTTGATGAGCATTGTTTCATTCTTGAGTTCCACATTATAAGTCTATGCAATTTAGAAATGCTTTGATGAGCATTGTTTAATTCTAGAGTTGCACAATAGAAGTAGCCTTCGTAATTTAGCATAGTTTTCATGAGCATTGGTTAATTCAAGAGTTGCACAATAGAAGTAGCCTTTGTACTTTAGCATAGTTTTGATGAGCATTGCTATATTCTTGAGTTCCACAATAGAAGTCTATGCAATTTAAACAAGGCTTCTTAATTTACCATAGTTTTGATGAGCATTGTTTCATTCTTGAGTTCCATATTAGAAGTCTATGCAATCTAGCAATGCTTTGATGAGCATTGTTTAATTCTAGAGTTGCACAATAGAAGTAGCCTTCGTAATTTAGCATAGTTTTGATGAGCATTGTTTTGTTCTTGAGTTCCACAATAGAAGTCTATGCAATTTAAACAAGGCTTTGATGAGCATTGTTTCATTCTTGAGTTCCACAATAGAGTTCTATGCAATTTAAGCAAAGCTTTGATGAGCATTGTTTAATTCTTGAGTTCCACAATTGAATTCGATGCAATTTAAGCAAAACTTTCACGAGGATTGTTTAATTCATGAGTTCCATAATAGAAGTCTATGTAACTTGCAATGCTTTGATGCGCATTGCTTAATACTTGAGTTCCACAATAGAAGTGTATCCAATGTAGCAAAGCTATAATGAGCATCGTTTAATTCTTGAGTTCCACATTAGAAGTCTACGCAATATAAGAAAAGCTTTGATGAGCATTGTTTGATTTATTAGTTCCACGAAGTCTATGCAATTTAGCAAAGCTTTGATGAGCATTATTTCATTCTTGAGTTCCACATTGGAAGTCTATGCAATTTAGCAAAGCATTGATGAGCATTGTTTAATGAATTCCACAATAGAAGCAACCTTTGCAATTTAGCAAAGATTTGATGAGCATTGTTTAATTCTTTAGTTCCACAATAGAAGTGTATGCACTTTAAGCAAAGCTTTGATGAGCGTTGTTTCATTCTTGCTACAATAGAAGTCTATGCAATATAGCAAAGCTTTGATGAGTATTGTTTATCTCTTGAGTTCCACAATAGAAGTCTATGCAATTTAAGCAAAGCTTTGTGTGCATTGTTTAATTTTCGAGTTCCACAATAGAAGTCTACGCAATTTAGCAACGCTTTGATTAGCATTGTTTAGATCTTGTGTTCCACAATAGAATTCTATGCAATTTAGGCAAATCATTGATGAGGATTGTTTAAATCTTGAGTTCCACAATAGAAGTATATGTAACTTAGCAAAGCTTTGATGATCATTGTTTAATACTTGAGTTCCATAATAGAAGTCTATGCAATTTACCAAAGCTTTGATAAGCATCGTTTAATTCTTGAGTTCCACAATAGAAGTCTATGCAATTTAAGCAAGTCTTTGATGAACAGTGTTTGATTCTTGAGTTCCACAATAGAAGTCTTTGCAATTTAGCAAAGCTTTGACGAGCATTGTTTCATTCTTGGGTTCCACATTAGAGGTCTATGCAATTTAACAAAGCATTGATGAGCATTGTTTAATTGTTGAGCTCAACAATAGAAATGTATACACTTTAAACAAAGCTTTGATGAGGATTGTTTCATTCTTGAGTTCCACATTATAAGTCTATGCAATTTAGCAAAGCTTTGATGAGCATAGTTTAATTCTTGGGTTCCACAATAGAAGTAGTCTTCGCAATTTAGCAAAGCTTTGATGACCGTTGTTTAATTCTTGTGTTCCACAATAAAAGTCTGTGCAATTTAAGCAAAGCTTTGATGAGCATTGCTTCATTCTTGAGTTCCACATTAGAAGTCTATGGAATTTAAGAATGTTTTGATGAGCATTGTTTAATTCTAGAGTTGCACAATAGAAGTAGCCTTCGTAATTTAGTATAAGTTTGATGAGCCTTGTTTAATTCTTGAGTTCCATAATAAAAGTCAGTGCAATTATAGAAAAGCTTTGATGAGCATTGTTTCATTCTTGAGTTCCACATTATAAGTCTATGCAATTTAGAAATGCTTTGATGAGCATTGTTTAATTCTAGAGTTGCACAATAGAAGTAGCCTTCGTAATTTAGCATAGTTTTCATGAGCATTGGTTAATTCAAGAGTTGCACAATAGAAGTAGCCTTTGTACTTTAGCATAGTTTTGATGAGCATTGCTATATTCTTGAGTTCCACAATAGAAGTCTATGCAATTTAAACAAGGCTTCTTAATTTACCATAGTTTTGATGAGCATTGTTTCATTCTTGAGTTCCATATTAGAAGTCTATGCAATCTAGCAATGCTTTGATGAGCATTGTTTAATTCTAGAGTTGCACAATAGAAGTAGCCTTCGTAATTTAGCATAGTTTTGATGAGCATTGTTTTGTTCTTGAGTTCCACAATAGAAGTCTATGCAATTTAAACAAGGCTTTGATGAGCATTGTTTCATTCTTGAGTTCCACAATAGAGTTCTATGCAATTTAAGCAAAGCTTTGATGAGCATTGTTTAATTCTTGAGTTCCACAATTGAATTCGATGCAATTTAAGCAAAACTTTCACGAGGATTGTTTAATTCATGAGTTCCATAATAGAAGTCTATGTAACTTGCAATGCTTTGATGCGCATTGCTTAATACTTGAGTTCCACAATAGAAGTGTATCCAATGTAGCAAAGCTATAATGAGCATCGTTTAATTCTTGAGTTCCACATTAGAAGTCTACGCAATATAAGAAAAGCTTTGATGAGCATTGTTTGATTTATTAGTTCCACGAAGTCTATGCAATTTAGCAAAGCTTTGATGAGCATTATTTCATTCTTGAGTTCCACATTGGAAGTCTATGCAATTTAGCAAAGCATTGATGAGCATTGTTTAATGAATTCCACAATAGAAGTAACCTTTGCAATTTAGCAAAGATTTGATGAGCATTGTTTAATTCTTTAGTTCCACAATAGAAGTGTATGCACTTTAAGCAAAGCTTTGATGAGCGTTGTTTCATTCTTGCTACAATAGAAGTCTATGCAATATAGCAAAGCTTTGATGAGTATTGTTTATCTCTTGAGTTCCACAATAGAAGTCTATGCAATTTAAGCAAAGCTTTGTGTGCATTGTTTAATTTTCGAGTTCCACAATAGAAGTCTACGCAATTTAGCAACGCTTTGATGAGCATTGTTTAGATCTTGTGTTCCACAATAGAATTCTATGCAATTTAGGCAAATCATTGATGAGGATTGTTTAAATCTTGAGTTCCACAATAGAAGTATATGTAACTTAGCAAAGCTTTGATGATCATTGTTTAATACTTGAGTTCCATAATAGAAGTCTATGCAATTTACCAAAGCTTTGATAAGCATCGTTTAATTCTTGAGTTCCACAATAGAAGTCTATGCAATTTAAGCAAGTCTTTGATGAACAGTGTTTGATTCTTGAGTTCCACAATAGAAGTCTTTGCAATTTAGCAAAGCTTTGACGAGCATTGTTTCATTCTTGGGTTCCACATTAGAGGTCTATGCAATTTAACAAAGCATTGATGAGCATTGTTTAATTGTTGAGCTCAACAATAGAAATGTATACACTTTAAACAAAGCTTTGATGAGGATTGTTTCATTCTTGAGTTCCACATTATAAGTCTATGCAATTTAGCAAAGCTTTGATGAGCATAGTTTAATTCTTGGGTTCCACAATAGAAGTAGTCTTCGCAATTTAGCAAAGCTTTGATGACCGTTGTTTAATTCTTGTGTTCCACAATAAAAGTCTGTGCAATTTAAGCAAAGCTTTGATGAGCATTGCTTCATTCTTGAGTTCCACATTAGAAGTCTATGGAATTTAAGAATGTTTTGATGAGCATTGTTTAATTCTAGAGTTGCACAATAGAAGTAGCCTTCGTAATTTAGTATAAGTTTGATGAGCCTTGTTTAATTCTTGAGTTCCATAATAAAAGTCAGTGCAATTATAGAAAAGCTTTGATGAGCATTGTTTCATTCTTGAGTTCCACATTATAAGTCTATGCAATTTAGAAATGCTTTGATGAGCATTGTTTAATTCTAGAGTTGCACAATAGAAGTAGCCTTCGTAATTTAGCATAGTTTTCATGAGCATTGGTTAATTCAAGAGTTGCACAATAGAAGTAGCCTTTGTACTTTAGCATAGTTTTGATGAGCATTGCTATATTCTTGAGTTCCACAATAGAAGTCTATGCAATTTAAACAAGGCTTCTTAATTTACCATAGTTTTGATGAGCATTGTTTCATTCTTGAGTTCCATATTAGAAGTCTATGCAATCTAGCAATGCTTTGATGAGCATTGTTTAATTCTAGAGTTGCACAATAGAAGTAGCCTTCGTAATTTAGCATAGTTTTGATGAGCATTGTTTTGTTCTTGAGTTCCACAATAGAAGTCTATGCAATTTAAACAAGGCTTTGATGAGCATTGTTTCATTCTTGAGTTCCACAATAGAGTTCTATGCAATTTAAGCAAAGCTTTGATGAGCATTGTTTAATTCTTGAGTTCCACAATTGAATTCGATGCAATTTAAGCAAAACTTTCACGAGGATTGTTTAATTCATGAGTTCCATAATAGAAGTCTATGTAACTTGCAATGCTTTGATGCGCATTGCTTAATACTTGAGTTCCACAATAGAAGTGTATCCAATGTAGCAAAGCTATAATGAGCATCGTTTAATTCTTGAGTTCCACATTAGAAGTCTACGCAATATAAGAAAAGCTTTGATGAGCATTGTTTGATTTATTAGTTCCACGAAGTCTATGCAATTTAGCAAAGCTTTGATGAGCATTATTTCATTCTTGAGTTCCACATTGGAAGTCTATGCAATTTAGCAAAGCATTGATGAGCATTGTTTAATGAATTCCACAATAGAAGTAACCTTTGCAATTTAGCAAAGATTTGATGAGCATTGTTTAATTCTTTAGTTCCACAATAGAAGTGTATGCACTTTAAGCAAAGCTTTGATGAGCGTTGTTTCATTCTTGCTACAATAGAAGTCTATGCAATATAGCAAAGCTTTGATGAGTATTGTTTATCTCTTGAGTTCCACAATAGAAGTCTATGCAATTTAAGCAAAGCTTTGTGTGCATTGTTTAATTTTCGAGTTCCACAATAGAAGTCTACGCAATTTAGCAACGCTTTGATGAGCATTGTTTAGATCTTGTGTTCCACAATAGAATTCTATGCAATTTAAGCAAATCATTGATGAGGATTGTTTAAATCTTGAGTTCCACAATAGAAGTATATGTAACTTAGCAAAGCTTTGATGATCATTGTTTAATACTTGAGTTCCATAATAGAAGTCTATGCAATTTACCAAAGCTTTGATAAGCATCGTTTAATTCTTGAGTTCCACAATAGAAGTCTATGCAATTTAAGCAAGTCTTTGATGAACAGTGTTTGATTCTTGAGTTCCACAATAGAAGTCTTTGCAATTTAGCAAAGCTTTGACGAGCATTGTTTCATTCTTGGGTTCCACATTAGAGGTCTATGCAATTTAACAAAGCATTGATGAGCATTGTTTAATTGTTGAGCTCAACAATAGAAATGTATACACTTTAAACAAAGCTTTGATGAGGATTGTTTCATTCTTGAGTTCCACATTATAAGTCTATGCAATTTAGCAAAGCTTTGATGAGCATAGTTTAATTCTTGGGTTCCACAATAGAAGTAGTCTTCGCAATTTAGCAAAGCTTTGATGACCGTTGTTTAATTCTTGTGTTCCACAATAAAAGTCTGTGCAATTTAAGCAAAGCTTTGATGAGCATTGCTTCATTCTTGAGTTCCACATTAGAAGTCTATGGAATTTAAGAATGTTTTGATGAGCATTGTTTAATTCTAGAGTTGCACAATAGAAGTAGCCTTCGTAATTTAGTATAAGTTTGATGAGCCTTGTTTAATTCTTGAGTTCCATAATAAAAGTCAGTGCAATTATAGAAAAGCTTTGATGAGCATTGTTTCATTCTTGAGTTCCACATTATAAGTCTATGCAATTTAGAAATGCTTTGATGAGCATTGTTTAATTCTAGAGTTGCACAATAGAAGTAGCCTTCGTAATTTAGCATAGTTTTCATGAGCATTGGTTAATTCAAGAGTTGCACAATAGAAGTAGCCTTTGTACTTTAGCATAGTTTTGATGAGCATTGCTATATTCTTGAGTTCCACAATAGAAGTCTATGCAATTTAAACAAGGCTTCTTAATTTACCATAGTTTTGATGAGCATTGTTTCATTCTTGAGTTCCATATTAGAAGTCTATGCAATCTAGCAATGCTTTGATGAGCATTGTTTAATTCTAGAGTTGCACAATAGAAGTAGCCTTCGTAATTTAGCATAGTTTTGATGAGCATTGTTTTGTTCTTGAGTTCCACAATAGAAGTCTATGCAATTTAAACAAGGCTTTGATGAGCATTGTTTCATTCTTGAGTTCCACAATAGAGTTCTATGCAATTTAAGCAAAGCTTTGATGAGCATTGTTTAATTCTTGAGTTCCACAATTGAATTCGATGCAATTTAAGCAAAACTTTCACGAGGATTGTTTAATTCATGAGTTCCATAATAGAAGTCTATGTAACTTGCAATGCTTTGATGCGCATTGCTTAATACTTGAGTTCCACAATAGAAGTGTATCCAATGTAGCAAAGATATAATGAGCATCGTTTAATTCTTGAGTTCCACATTAGAAGTCTACGCAATATAAGAAAAGCTTTGATGAGCATTGTTTGATTTATTAGTTCCACGAAGTCTATGCAATTTAGCAAAGCTTTGATGAGCATTATTTCATTCTTGAGTTCCACATTGGAAGTCTATGCAATTTAGCAAAGCATTGATGAGCATTGTTTAATGAATTCCACAATAGAAGTAACCTTTGCAATTTAGCAAAGATTTGATGAGCATTGTTTAATTCTTTAGTTCCACAATAGAAGTGTATGCACTTTAAGCAAAGCTTTGATGAGCGTTGTTTCATTCTTGCTACAATAGAAGTCTATGCAATATAGCAAAGCTTTGATGAGTATTGTTTATCTCTTGAGTTCCACAATAGAAGTCTATGCAATTTAAGCAAAGCTTTGTGTGCATTGTTTAATTTTCGAGTTCCACAATAGAAGTCTACGCAATTTAGCAACGCTTTGATGAGCATTGTTTAGATCTTGTGTTCCACAATAGAATTCTATGCAATTTAAGCAAATCATTGATGAGGATTGTTTAAATCTTGAGTTCCACAATAGAAGTATATGTAACTTAGCAAAGCTTTGATGATCATTGTTTAATACTTGAGTTCCATAATAGAAGTCTATGCAATTTACCAAAGCTTTGATAAGCATCGTTTAATTCTTGAGTTCCACAATAGAAGTCTATGCAATTTAAGCAAGTCTTTGATGAACAGTGTTTGATTCTTGAGTTCCACAATAGAAGTCTTTGCAATTTAGCAAAGCTTTGACGAGCATTGTTTCATTCTTGGGTTCCACATTAGAGGTCTATGCAATTTAACAAAGCATTGATGAGCATTGTTTAATTGTTGAGCTCAACAATAGAAATGTATACACTTTAAACAAAGCTTTGATGAGGATTGTTTCATTCTTGAGTTCCACATTATAAGTCTATGCAATTTAGCAAAGCTTTGATGAGCATAGTTTAATTCTTGGGTTCCACAATAGAAGTAGTCTTCGCAATTTAGCAAAGCTTTGATGACCGTTGTTTAATTCTTGTGTTCCACAATAAAAGTCTGTGCAATTTAAGCAAAGCTTTGATGAGCATTGCTTCATTCTTGAGTTCCACATTAGAAGTCTATGGAATTTAAGAATGTTTTGATGAGCATTGTTTAATTCTAGAGTTGCACAATAGAAGTAGCCTTCGTAATTTAGTATAAGTTTGATGAGCCTTGTTTAATTCTTGAGTTCCATAATAAAAGTCAGTGCAATTATAGAAAAGCTTTGATGAGCATTGTTTCATTCTTGAGTTCCACATTATAAGTCTATGCAATTTAGAAATGCTTTGATGAGCATTGTTTAATTCTAGAGTTGCACAATAGAAGTAGCCTTCGTAATTTAGCATAGTTTTCATGAGCATTGGTTAATTCAAGAGTTGCACAATAGAAGTAGCCTTTGTACTTTAGCATAGTTTTGATGAGCATTGCTATATTCTTGAGTTCCACAATAGAAGTCTATGCAATTTAAACAAGGCTTCTTAATTTACCATAGTTTTGATGAGCATTGTTTCATTCTTGAGTTCCACATTAGAAGTCTATGAAATCTAGCAATGCTTTGATGAGCACTGTTTAATTCTAGAGTTGCACAATAGAAGTAGCCTTCGTAATTTAGCATAGTTTTGATGAGCATTGTTTTGTTCTTGAGTTCCACAATAGAAGTCTATGCAATTTAAACAAGGCTTTGATGAGCATTGTTTCATTCTTGAGTTCCACAATAGAGTTCTATGCAATTTAAGCAAAGCTTTGATGAGCATTGTTTAATTCTTGAGTTCCACAATTGAATTCGATGCAATTTAAGCAAAACTTTGACGAGGATTGTTTAATTCATGAGTTCCATAACAGAAGTCTATGTAACTTGCAATGCTTTGATGCGCATTGCTTAATACTTGAGTTCCACAATAGAAGTGTATCCAATGTAGCAAAGCTATAATGAGCATCGTTTAATACTTGAGTTCCACATTAGAAGTCTACGCAATATAAGAAAAGCTTTGATGAGCATTGTTTGATTTATTAGTTCCACGAAGTCTATGCAATTTAGCAAAGCTTTGATGAGCATTATTTCATTCTTGAGTTCCACATTGGAAGTCTATGCAATTTAGCAAAGCATTGATGAGCATTGTTTAATGAATTCCACAATAGAAGTAACCTTTGCAATTTAGCAAAGATTTGATGAGCATTGTTTAATTCTTTAGTTCCACAATAGAAGTGTATGCACTTTAAGCAAAGCTTTGATGAGCGTTGTTTCATTCTTGCTACAATAGAAGTCTATGCAATATAGCAAAGCTTTGATGAGTATTGGTTATCTCTTGAGTTCCACATTAGAAGTCTATGCAATTTAAGCAAAGCTTTGTGTGCATTGTTTAATTTTCGAGTTCCACAATAGAAGTCTACGCAATTTAGCAACGCTTTGATGAGCATTGTTTAGATCTTGTGTTCCACAATAGAATTCTATGCAATTTAAGCAAATCATTGATGAGGATTGTTTAAATCTTGAGTTCCACAATAGAAGTATATGTAACTTAGCAAAGCTTTGATGATCATTGTTTAATACTTGAGTTCCATAATAGAAGTCTATGCAATTTACCAAAGCTTTGATAAGCATCGTTTAATTCTTGAGTTCCACAATAGAAGTCTATGCAATTTAAGCAAGTCTTTGATGAACAGTGTTTGATTCTTGAGTTCCACAATAGAAGTCTTTGCAATTTAGCAAAGCTTTGACGAGCATTGTTTCATTCTTGGGTTCCACATTAGAGGTCTATGCAATTTAACAAAGCATTGATGAGCATTGTTTAATTGTTGAGCTCAACAATAGAAATGTATACACTTTAAACAAAGCTTTGATGAGGATTGTTTCATTCTTGAGTTCCACATTATAAGTCTATGCAATTTAGCAAAGCTTTGATGAGCATAGTTTAATTCTTGGGTTCCACAATAGAAGTAGTCTTCGCAATTTAGCAAAGCTTTGATGACCGTTGTTTAATTCTTGTGTTCCACAATAAAAGTCTGTGCAATTTAAGCAAAGCTTTGATGAGCATTGCTTCATTCTTGAGTTCCACATTAGAAGTCTATGGAATTTAAGAATGTTTCGATGAGCATTGTTTAATTCTAGAGTTGCACAATAGAAGTAGCCTTCGTAATTTAGTATAAGTTTGATGAGCCTTGTTTAATTCTTGAGTTCCATAATAAAAGTCAGTGCAATTATAGAAAAGCTTTTATGAGCATTGTTTCATTCTTGAGTTCCACATTATAAGTCTATGCAATTTAGAAATGCTTTGATGAGCATTGTTTAATTCTAGAGTTGCACAATAGAAGTAGCCTTCGTAATTTAGCATAGTTTTGATGAGCATTGGTTAATTCAAGAGTTGCACAATAGAAGTAGCCTTTGTAATTTAGCATAGTTTTGATGAGCATTGCTATATTCTTGAGTTCCACAATAGAAGTCTATGCAATTTAGACAAGGCTTCTTGATTTACCATAGTTTTGATGAGCATTGTTTAATTCTAGAGTTGCACAATAGAAGTAGCCTTCGTAATTTAGCATAGTTTTGATGAGCATTGTTTTGTTCTTGAGTTCCACAATAGAAGTCTATGCAATTTAAACAAGGCTTTGATGAGCATTGTTTCATTCTTGAGTTCCATAATAGAGTTCTATGCAATTTATGCAAAGCTTTGATGAGCATTGTTTAATTCTTGAGTTCCACAATTGAATTCGATGCAACTTAAGCAAAACTTTGACGAGGATTGTTTAATTCATGAGTTCCATAATAGAAGTCTATGTAACTTGCAATGCTTTGATGCGCATTGCTTAATACTTGAGTTCCACAATAGAAGTGTATCCAATGTAGGAAAGCTATAATGAGCATCGTTTAATTCTTGAGTTCCACATTAGAAGTCTACGCAATATAAGAAAAGCTTTGATGAGCATTGTTTGATTTATTAGTTCCACGAAGTCTATGCAATTTAGCAAAGCTTTGATGAGCATTATTTCATTCTTGAGTTCCACATTGGAAGTCTATGCAATTTAGCAAAGCATTGATGAGCATTGTTTAATGAATTCCACAATAGAAGTAACCTTTGCAATTTAGCAAAGATTTGATGAGCATTGTTTAATTCTTTAGTTCCACAATAGAAGTGTATGCACTTTAAGCAAAGCTTTGATGAGCGTTGTTTCATTCTTGCTACAATAGAAGTCTATGCAATATAGCAAAGCTTTGATGAGTATTGTTTATCTCTTGAGTTCCACAATAGAAGTCTATGCAATTTAAGCAAAGCTTTGTGTGCATTGTTTAATTTTCGAGTTCCACAATAGAAGTCTACGCAATTTAGCAACGCTTTGATTAGCATTGTTTAGATCTTGTGTTCCACAATAGAATTCTATGCAATTTAAGCAAATCATTGATGAGGATTGTTTAAATCTTGAGTTCCACAATAGAAGTATATGTAACTTAGCAAAGCTTTGATGATCATTGTTTAATACTTGAGTTCCATAATAGAAGTCTATGCAATTTACCAAAGCTTTGATAAGCATCGTTTAATTCTTGAGTTCCACAATAGAAGTCTATGCAATTTAAGCAAGTCTTTGATGAACAGTGTTTGATTCTTGAGTTCCATAATAGAAGTCTTTGCAATTTAGCAAAGCTTTGACGAGCATTGTTTCATTCTTGGGTTCCACATTAGAGGTCTATGCAATTTAACAAAGCATTGATGAGCATTGTTTAATTGTTGAGCTCAACAATAGAAATGTATACACTTTAAACAAAGCTTTGATGAGGATTGTTTCATTCTTGAGTTCCACATTATAAGTCTATGCAATTTAGCAAAGCTTTGATGAGCATAGTTTAATTCTTGGGTTCCACAATAGAAGTAGTCTTCGCAATTTAGCAAAGCTTTGATGACCGTTGTTTAATTCTTGTGTTCCACAATAAAAGTCTGTGCAATTTAAGCAAAGCTTTGATGAGCATTGCTTCATTCTTGAGTTCCACATTAGAAGTCTATGGAATTTAAGAATGTTTTGATGAGCATTGTTTAATTCTAGAGTTGAACAATAGAAGTAGCCTTCGTAATTTAGTATAAGTTTGATGAGCCTTGTTTAATTCTTGAGTTCCATAATAAAAGTCAGTGCAATTATAGAAAAGCTTTTATGAGCATTGTTTCATTCTTGAGTTCCACATTATAAGTCTATGCAATTTAGAAATGCTTTGATGAGCATTGTTTAATTCTAGAGTTGCACAATAGAAGTAGCCTTCGTAATTTAGCATAGTTTTGATGAGCATTGGTTAATTCAAGAGTTGCACAATAGAAGTAGCCTTTGTAATTTAGCATAGTTTTGATGAGCATTGCTATATTCTTGAGTTCCACAATAGAAGTCTATGCAATTTAGACAAGGCTTCTTGATTTACCATAGTTTTGATGAGCATTGTTTAATTCTAGAGTTGCACAATAGAAGTAGCCTTCGTAATTTAGCATAGTTTTGATGAGCATTGTTTTGTTCTTGAGTTCCACAATAGAAGTCTATGCAATTTAAACAAGGCTTTGATGAGCATTGTTTCATTCTTGAGTTCCACAATAGAGTTCTATGCAATTTATGCAAAGCTTTGATGAGCATTGTTTAATTCTTGAGTTCCACAATTGAATTCGATGCAACTTAAGCAAAACTTTGACGAGGATTGTTTAATTCATGAGTTCCATAATAGAAGTCTATGTAACTTGCAATGCTTTGATGCGCATTGCTTAATACTTGAGTTCCACAATAGAAGTGTATCCAATGTAGCAAAGCTATAATGAGCATCGTTTAATTCTTGAGTTCTACATTAGAAGTCTACGCAATATAAGAAAAGCTTTGATGAGCATTGTTTGATTTATTAGTTCCACGAAGTCTATGCAATTTAGCAAAGCTTTGATGAGCATTATTTCATTCTTGAGTTCCACATTGGAAGTCTATGCAATTTAGCAAAGCATTGATGAGCATTGTTTAATGAATTCCACAATAGAAGTAACCTTTGCAATTTAGCAAAGATTTGATGAGCATTGTTTAATTCTTTAGTTCCACAATAGAAGTGTATGCACTTTAAGCAAAGCTTTGATGAGCGTTGTTTCATTCTTGCTACAATAGAAGTCTATGCAATATAGCAAAGCTTTGATGAGTATTGTTTATCTCTTGAGTTCCACAATAGAAGTCTATGCAATTTAAGCAAAGCTTTGTGTGCATTGTTTAATTTTCGAGTTCCACAATAGAAGTCTACGCAATTTAGCAACGCTTTGATTAGCATTGTTTAGATCTTGTGTTCCACAATAGAATTCTATGCAATTTAAGCAAATAATTGATGAGGATTGTTTAAATCTTGAGTTCCACAATAGAAGTATATGTAACTTAGCAAAGCTTTGATGATCATTGTTTAATACTTGAGTTCCATAATAGAAGTCTATGCAATTTACCAAAGCTTTGATAAGCATCGTTTAATTCTTGAGTTCCACAATAGAAGTCTATGCAATTTAAGCAAGTCTTTGATGAACAGTGTTTGATTCTTGAGTTCCACAATAGAATTCTTTGCAATTTAGCAAAGCTTTGACGAGCATTGTTTCATTCTTGGGTTCCACATTAGAGGTCTATGCAATTTAACAAAGCATTGATGAGCATTGTTTAATTGTTGAGCTCAACAATAGAAATGTATACACTTTAAACAAAGCTTTGATGAGGATTGTTTCATTCTTGAGTTCCACATTATAAGTCTATGCAATTTAGCAAAGCTTTGATGAGCATAGTTTAATTCTTGGGTTCCACAATAGAAGTAGTCTTCGCAATTTAGCAAAGCTTTGATGACCGTTGTTTAATTCTTGTGTTCCACAATAAAAGTCTGTGCAATTTAAGCAAAGCTTTGATGAGCATTGCTTCATTCTTGAGTTCCACATTAGAAGTCTATGGAATTTAAGAATGTTTTGATGAGCATTGTTTAATTCTAGAGTTGCACAATAGAAGTAGCCTTCGTAATTTAGTATAAGTTTGATGAGCCTTGTTTAATTCTTGAGTTCCATAATAAAAGTCAGTGCAATTATAGAAAAGCTTTGATGAGCATTGTTTCATTCTTGAGTTCCACATTTATGTCTATGCAATTTAGAAATGCTTTGATGAGCATTGTTTAATTCTAGAGTTGCACAATAGAAGTAGCCTTCGTAATTTAGCATAGTTTTCATGAGCATTGGTTAATTCAAGAGTTGCACAATAGAAGTAGCCTTTGTACTTTAGCATAGTTTTGATGAGCATTGCTATATTCTTGAGTTCCACAATAGAAGTCTATGCAATTTAAACAAGGCTTCTTAATTTACCATAGTTTTGATGAGCATTGTTTCATTCTTGAGTTCCATATTAGAAGTCTATGCAATCTAGCAATGCTTTGATGAGCATTGTTTAATTCTAGAGTTGCACAATAGAAGTAGCCTTCGTAATTTAGCATAGTTTTGATGAGCATTGTTTTGTTCTTGAGTTCCACAATAGAAGTCTATGCAATTTAAACAAGGCTTTGATGAGCATTGTTTCATTCTTGAGTTCCACAATAGAGTTCTATGCAATTTAAGCAAAGCTTTGATGAGCATTGTTTAATTCTTGAGTTCCACAATTGAATTCGATGCAATTTAAGCAAAACTTTCACGAGGATTGTTTAATTCATGAGTTCCATAATAGAAGTCTATGTAACTTGCAATGCTTTGATGCGCATTGCTTAATACTTGAGTTCCACAATAGAAGTGTATCCAATGTAGCAAAGCTATAATGAGCATCGTTTAATTCTTGAGTTCCACATTAGAAGTCTACGCAATATAAGAAAAGCTTTGATGAGCATTGTTTGATTTATTAGTTCCACGAAGTCTATGCAATTTAGCAAAGCTTTGATGAGCATTATTTCATTCTTGAGTTCCACATTGGAAGTCTATGCAATTTAGCAAAGCATTGATGAGCATTGTTTAATGAATTCCACAATAGAAGTAACCTTTGCAATTTAGCAAAGATTTGATGAGCATTGTTTAATTCTTTAGTTCCACAATAGAAGTGTATGCACTTTAAGCAAAGCTTTGATGAGCGTTGTCTCATTCTTGCTACAATAGAAGTCTATGCAATATAGCAAAGCTTTGATGAGTATTGTTTATCTCTTGAGTTCCACAATAGAAGTCTATGCAATTTAAGCAAAGCTTTGTGTGCATTGTTTAATTTTCGAGTTCCACAATAGAAGTCTACGCAATTTAGCAACGCTTTGATGAGCATTGTTTAGATCTTGTGTTCCACAATAGAATTCTATGCAATTTAAGCAAATCATTGATGAGGATTGTTTAAATCTTGAGTTCCACAATAGAAGTATATGTAACTTAGCAAAGCTTTGATGATCATTGTTTAATACTTGAGTTCCATAATAGAACTCTATGCAATTTACCAAAGCTTTGATAAGCATCGTTTAATTCTTGAGTTCCACAATAGAAGTCTATGCAATTTAAGCAAGTCTTTGATGAACAGTGTTTGATTCTTTTTTTTTTTGAAAAGAGCCAAAGCTCAGCAAACTTTATTAAAAAGAATAAAAGAATACAAATACAAAAAATAAAGAACAATCCAAAAACATTACTCAATCCAACCTATCCATAACCAACTTCCTAACCATTTTTTAACCCCCTCAATAATCCTCCAAATACCCCAAAAAACCCTAAAATTCATAAGTCTACACCAAGGACTTATTGAATGTGGGAAAAAAGGTAACTTCATCCCCTTGCAAAAATTATACCACTTAGCAACATTATAATCAAAGCAAGGGGTAAGGCCCTTAAAAAAACCCACAGTCCAATAGTGAAGACTTAAAAACCAAATCCATAAAGATCCAATCCCAAACATACTAAATTCAAAAATAATGAACCACAAAACATAAGACACATTAAAGAAATCCCACTGCATACACTTCACGAGATCAAAACAGCATCTTCTTCTTGCTATCAGCTCTTGTATCCTCCCTATGTTGTTCCATCCAATATCCTTTATCATCGCAATATGACTCCTCAATCTGAACCTCCTGCTGTATGCAATCCCAACTTCATCAAGCATGACAATCATCAGCAATAGAATTTTTCTGCAGATAAGAAACAAGAAACAGATGGAGCACCAAAGCCACCATAAATTTAGAACCAGTTTCAGACTAGACATGGCATCAATCACATGTCTAGGATTTTCCATTTGAATAATCTCCATAAAGATCATATCCAAATACAAAATCCCAAAGGTACAAATCACAAAATTTAAGAGCAAGCTCTTAAACCAGTGAATTAATCCGTCAATTCCTTGATAACCGTCAATTCTATTAAACCCATCATTCCGAAAATACCCCCAAAACAAATCTCCCATAAAGACAGTCAAACAACTCATCATCTTCAAATCCTTCCAATCCTCAGAACAAACAGAATCACAACAATTAATCCTAACAAGAGAATTCATTAAAGTAATCAATTTTTTCCAAAAATACCCCAGGTCTGTAAAGTCTCCCTGCTGACCATAACATTCATCTTCCTCAACCCTAATAACTTCAATTGAATTTCATTCTCAATACACAAAATAACTCCTTCATTCGATTTTCTCAATTTACTAAACAATCTCGAATTTCTTTCTTTCCAAATGTGAGCAACACAGCTAGCAAAAATCCATTTTTTGATCAAATTTTCAATAGATCTCGAATTTAAGACTGAAGACAATTTAAGAACAAGATCATTCCAATTAGAATAAGAGATGTCAATTCCAGCCTTAGAACAACAATGTTTCCAAATACTATGCGAGAATTCACATTGAAAGAAAAGATGTTCATGAGAATCAGGAATTTTTAAACAGAAAGGACATAGAAAAGAGCCTGATTTCTCCCAGCATTTAACTCGATCTTGAGTTTTCAGACGATTCAGAACAGCAAGCCATAAAATAAATGCATTCCTGGGAATACAGTTACTGTACCAAACACAGCTAACCCAGCTGACTTTACTCCCAAAATTATTGATATCTTTCCAAACTTGTTTGCAAGAAAATTTTTTATTCACACCATTCAAATCCCTCCAAACAGTAATATCCTTTTGATTACCATTATTACAAAACATGGGAGCATCTTTCAGACCAGGAAATTTAATTACCCAATCAACAGGCCATCTATAAGCATCATTAGTCAAAACATCACTGACTAAAGATTTTTCACTAAATCCATTTCTAAACCAATCCCTCCTTGAAATAATTGTACTTAATATGCCAATTGGGTGCCACCAATCATGCCATAAAGAAGTATTTCTACCATCACCAACACATGAAACAATATGATGTCTAACAGTTTTCCTCAATTCCAAAAATCTTTTCCAAGTCCAATTCATACTTTTCTTCTGCCAAATCTCCCAGAAATTTCCATCACCAATGTAGTTTTCTCTCACCCACTGAACCCACAGAGAATTCTTGTTACTAATCAGATTCCAAATGTGTTTAATTAGTAAAGCATCATTCCAGAATCTTAAATCCTTAATTCCCAGCCCCCCATTTATTTTTGGCTTACAAACATCTCTCCATCTAACTTTGGCTTTTCCTCTAACCACTTCCCCATTAGCCCATAGAAAATTTCTACAAATCATTTCAATCTCCCTAATAGTAGCTATAGGAATTTTGAAAATTGAAGCCCAATACACATGAATAGAAGTCAGGACAGAATTAATGAGCTGTAATCTTCCAGCAAAAGAAAGCATCTTGTTTTTCCAATTACACACTCTCAATCTAATCTTATCAACAAGAGCAAAACAATCTCTTTTGAAAAGCATATTCACACACATGGGAATCCCAAGATATTTGAAAGGAATTTTACCAATGTCAAAAGGTAAAATTCCCAAAATAATTCTTCTCATGTTTGGTTTCACACAGCTAAAAAAAATTTGGCTTTTTTCCATGCTAGCTTTCAAACCAGAAACAGAATTAAAACCAGAAACAGTGTTTGATTCTTGAGTTCCACAATAGAAGTCTTTGCAATTTAGCAAAGCTTTGACGAGCATTGTTTCATTCTTGGGTTCCACATTAGAGGTCTATGCAATTTAACAAAGCATTGATGAGCATTGTTTAATTGTTGAGCTCAACAATAGAAATGTATACACTTTAAACAAAGCTTTGATGAGGATTGTTTCATTCTTGAGTTCCACATTATAAGTCTATGCAATTTAGCAAAGCTTTGATGAGCATAGTTTAATTCTTGGGTTCCAATAGAAGTAGTCTTCGCAATTTAGCAAAGCTTTGATGACCGTTGTTTAATTCTTGTGTTCCACAATAAAAGTCTGTGCAATTTAAGCAAAGCTTTGATGAGCATTGCTTCATTCTTGAGTTCCACATTAGAAGTCTATGGAATTTAAGAATGTTTTGATGAGCATTGTTTAATTCTAGAGTTGCACAATAGAAGTAGCCTTCGTAATTTAGTATAAGTTTGATGAGCCTTGTTTAATTCTTGAGTTCCATAATAAAAGTCAGTGCAATTATAGAAAAGCTTTGATGAGCATTGTTTCATTCTTGAGTTCCACATTATAAGTCTATGCAATTTAGAAATGCTTTGATGAGCATTGTTTAATTCTAGAGTTGCACAATAGAAGTAGCCTTCGTAATTTAGCATAGTTTTCATGAGCATTGGTTAATTCAAGAGTTGCACAATAGAAGTAGCCTTTGTACTTTAGCATAGTTTTGATGAGCATTGCTATATTCTTGAGTTCCATAATAGAAGTCTATGCAATTTAAACAAGGCTTCTTAATTTACCATAGTTTTGATGAGCATTGTTTCATTCTTGAGTTCCATATTAGAAGTCTATGCAATCTAGCAATGCTTTGATGAGCATTGTTTAATTCTAGAGTTGCACAATAGAAGTAGCCTTCGTAATTTAGCATAGTTTTGATGAGCATTGTTTTGTTCTTGAGTTCCACAATAGAAGTCTATGCAATTTAAACAAGGCTTTGATGAGCATTGTTTCATTCTTGAGTTCCACAATAGAGTTCTATGCAATTTAAGCAAAGCTTTGATGAGCATTGTTTAATTCTTGAGTTCCACAATTGAATTCGATGCAATTTAAGCAAAACTTTGACGAGGATTGTTTAATTCATGAGTTCCATAATAGAAGTCTATGTAACTTGCAATGCTTTGATGCGCATTGCTTAATACTTGAGTTCCACAATAGAAGTGTATCCAATGTAGCAAAGCTATAATGAGCATCGTTTAATTCTTGAGTTCCACATTAGAAGTCTACGCAATATAAGAAAAGCTTTGATGAGCATTGTTTGATTTATTAGTTCCACGAAGTCTATGCAATTTAGCAAAGCTTTGATGAGCATTATTTCATTCTTGAGTTCCACATTGGAAGTCTATGCAATTTAGCAAAGCATTGATGAGCATTGTTTAATGAATTCCACAATAGAAGTAACCTTTGCAATTTAGCAAAGATTTGATGAGCATTGTTTAATTCTTTAGTTCCACAATAGAAGTGTATGCACTTTAAGCAAAGCTTTGATGAGCGTTGTTTCATTCTTGCTACAATAGAAGTCTATGCAATATAGCAAAGCTTTGATGAGTATTGTTTATCTCTTGAGTTCCACAATAGAAGTCTATGCAATTTAAGCAAAGCTTTGTGTGCATTGTTTAATTTTCGAGTTCCACAATAGAAGTCTACGCAATTTAGCAACGCTTTGATGAGCATTGTTTAGATCTTGTGTTCCACAATAGAATTCTATGCAATTTAAGCAAATCATTGATGAGGATTGTTTAAATCTTGAGTTCCACAATAGAAGTATATGTAACTTAGCAAAGCTTTGATGATCATTGTTTAATACTTGAGTTCCATAATAGAACTCTATGCAATTTACCAAAGCTTTGATAAGCATCGTTTAATTCTTGAGTTCCACAATAGAAGTCTATGCAATTTAAGCAAGTCTTTGATGAACAGTGTTTGATTCTTGAGTTCCACAATAGAAGTCTTTGCAATTTAGCAAAGCTTTGACGAGCATTGTTTCATTCTTGGGTTCCACATTAGAGGTCTATGCAATTTAACAAAGCATTGATGAGCATTGTTTAATTGTTGAGCTCAACAATAGAAATGTATACACTTTAAACAAAGCTTTGATGAGGATTGTTTCATTCTTGAGTTCCACATTATAAGTCTATGCAATTTAGCAAAGCTTTGATGAGCATAGTTTAATTCTTGGGTTCCACAATAGAAGTAGTCTTCGCAATTTAGCAAAGCTTTGATGACCGTTGTTTAATTCTTGTGTTCCACAATAAAAGTCTGTGCAATTTAAGCAAAGCTTTGATGAGCATTGCTTCATTCTTGAGTTCCACATTAGAAGTCTATGGAATTTAAGAATGTTTTGATGAGCATTGTTTAATTCTAGAGTTGCACAATAGAAGTAGCCTTCGTAATTTAGTATAAGTTTGATGAGCCTTGTTTAATTCTTGAGTTCCATAATAAAAGTCAGTGCAATTATAGAAAAGCTTTGATGAGCATTGTTTCATTCTTGAGTTCCACATTATAAGTCTATGCAATTTAGAAATGCTTTGATGAGCATTGTTTAATTCTAGAGTTGCACAATAGAAGTAGCCTTCGTGATTTAGCATAGTTTTGATGAGCATTGGTTAATTCAAGAGTTGCACAATAGAAGTAGCCTTTGTAATTTAGCATAGTTTTGATGAGCATTGCTATATTCTTGAGTTCCACGATAGAAGTCTATGCAATTTAAACAAGGCTTCTTAATTTACCATAGTTTTGATGAGCATTGTTTCATTCTTGAGTTCCATATTAGAAGTCTATGCAATCTAGCAATGCTTTGATGAGCATTGTTTAATTCTAGAGTTTCACAATAGAAGTAGCCTTCGTAATTTAGCATAGTTTTGATGAGCATTGTTTTGTTCTTGAGTTCCACAATAGAAGTCTATGCAATTTAAACAAGGCTTTGATGAGCATTGTTTCATTCTTGAGTTCCACAATAGAGTTCTATGCAATTTAAGCAAAGCTTTGATGAGCATTGTTTAATTCTTGAGTTCCACAATTGAATTCGATGCAATTTAAGCAAAACTTTGACGAGGATTGTTTAATTCATGAGTTCCATAATAGAAGTCTATGTAACTTGCAATGCTTTGATGCGCATTGCTTAATACTTGAGTTCCACAATAGAAGTGTATCCAATGTAGCAAAGCTATAATGAGCATCGTTTAATTCTTGAGTTCCACATTAGAAGTCTACGCAATATAAGAAAAGCTTTGATGAGCATTGTTTGATTTATTAGTTCCACGAAGTCTATGCAATTTAGCAAAGCTTTGATGAGCATTATTTCATTCTTGAGTTCCACATTGGAAGTCTATGCAATTTAGCAAAGCATTGATGAGCATTGTTTAATGAATTCCACAATAGAAGTAACCTTTGCAATTTAGCAAAGATTTGATGAGCATTGTTTAATTCTTTAGTTCCACAATAGAAGTGTATGCACTTTAAGCAAAGCTTTGATGAGCGTTGTTTCATTCTTGCTACAATAGAAGTCTATGCAATATAGCAAAGCTTTGATGAGTATTGTTTATCTCTTGAGTTCCACAATAGAAGTCTATGCAATTTAAGCAAAGCTTTGTGTGCATTGTTTAATTTTCGAGTTCCACAATAGAAGTCTACGCAATTTAGCAACGCTTTGATGAGCATTGTTTAGATCTTGTGTTCCACAATAGAATTCTATGCAATTTAAGCAAATCATTGATGAGGATTGTTTAAATCTTGAGTTCCACAATAGAAGTATATGTAACTTAGCAAAGCTTTGATGATCATTGTTTAATACTTGAGTTCCATAATAGAACTCTATGCAATTTACCAAAGCTTTGATAAGCATCGTTTAATTCTTGAGTTCCACAATAGAAGTCTATGCAATTTAAGCAAGTCTTTGATGAACAGTGTTTGATTCTTGAGTTCCACAATAGAAGTCTTTGCAATTTAGCAAAGCTTTGACGAGCATTGTTTCATTCTTGGGTTCCACATTAGAGGTCTATGCAATTTAACAAAGCATTGATGAGCATTGTTTAATTGTTGAGCTCAACAATAGAAATGTATACACTTTAAACAAAGCTTTGATGAGGATTGTTTCATTCTTGAGTTCCACATTATAAGTCTATGCAATTTAGCAAAGCTTTGATGAGCATAGTTTAATTCTTGGGTTCCACAATAGAAGTAGTCTTCGCAATTTAGCAAAGCTTTGATGACCGTTGTTTAATTCTTGTGTTCCACAATAAAAGTCTGTGCAATTTAAGCAAAGCTTTGATGAGCATTGCTTCATTCTTGAGTTCCACATTAGAAGTCTATGGAATTTAAGAATGTTTTGATGAGCATTGTTTAATTCTAGAGTTGCACAATAGAAGTAGCCTTCGTAATTTAGTATAAGTTTGATGAGCCTTGTTTAATTCTTGAGTTCCATAATAAAAGTCAGTGCAATTATAGAAAAGCTTTGATGAGCATTGTTTCATTCTTTTTTTTTTTGAAAGAGCCAAAGCACAGCAAACTTTATTAAAAAGAATAAAAGAATACAATCACCAAAAATTCAAACAAAGTACAGTAATAACCAGCCTATCCATAACCAACTACCAAACCACTTCCTAATAATAAGAACTAACCACACACAACCCCAATAATCCCTAAATTCCTTAAAGTTTGCCCCAGAACTTATTGAAAGAGGGAAAAAAGGTAACTTCACCCCCTTGTTCCAACCAAACCTCCAAAAGATAAAGAAACCAAAGCAAGGGGTAAGGCCCTTAAAAAAACCCTCAGTCCATAAGCTAACCTTTAAGAAAAAAAACCTCAAGTTCAAAACCCACAAATCACAAAAAACAAGGGAATCCCTATAAACTAAACCACAAATAAACATAACATCAAAGAGAAAACAGGAAAGCCCCAAACAACAAATAGACCCAAAGCTCCCGTCACAATCCTTGTCCATAACATCCTTCAAAGTCTTCATCAGGGCATCCATAATCTCTCCACAGCTATTGCCCACCACCAATCTTTGCTTCGCCTTTCTGCACCACAAACTCAAAAAGAAACACAAGAAAATAACTCCAAACCACCAGTGAATCAAATTAAGTTTCAGACTAGACATGGCATCAATCACATGTCTAGGATTCACTATTTGGATAATCTCAATTAAGATCATATCCAAACAGCAGATCCCATAGGTACAAGTCACATGATTAAAGAGTAAACTCTCCAACCAGCGACATATTCCATCAATTCCTTTGTGCAAATTTTTATTCCCAAAATACCCCCACCATATACCATTAATAACCTCATCCTTATTTAACTGCCACCACTGCCAAACCCAAAACCATAACCAACCCCACTCCAAACAGCAAAACCAGAAAATGATCTCCATTATTCAACATTCTCAATTCCCGAAATACCCCAAATCAAATAAACCTTATTATTGATCATTTTAACTCTTTTCCTTAATCCCATCAGCTTCAAACGAATCTCATTCTCAATACTAGCTATAACCCCCTCAACTGAAATTCTGCTAGAACCAAACAGTCTAGCGTTTCTCTCTCTCCAAATATTAGACACACAGCTAGCAAACATACATTTAATGATCAAATTCTCACCTGTCTTCATTTTAAGCATTCTGTTCAACATTAAAATAAGATCATTCCATTCAACCATTCTCAAATTTAACCCCACTTTACTGCAGAAATATTTCCAGATTCTAGAGGAATACTCACAATTAAAGAATAAATGGCTATGCGAATCAGGAACATTATCACAAAAAGGACACATCAAATTACCAGCCAATTCCCATCCTCTAACCCTATCCTGAGTTTTTAATCTGTTCAGGACAGCCAGCCATAAAATAAAAGAGTTGCGAGGAATGCAATTATTATACCAAACAAGATTAAACCAAGGCACACTATCCCCAAAATTATTCAAATCATTCCACACCTGTTTACATGAGAATTTTCTGCATATACCTCCCTTATCCCTCCATCCAATAACATCATTCAAATTAGAATCAATACAAAACATAGGAGCTTCAGTCAATCCAGGGTACTTATTAACCCACTCAACCGGCCAAGAATACGAATCCAACTCAAGAACATCACAAACTAAAGCAGAATCACTAAGCCCATTACTAATCCACTCTCTCCTAGGAATAATAGTGCAAAGAATACCTATAGGATGCCACCAATCATGCCATAAAGAAGTGTTCCTCCCATTACCCACACAAGAAATAACATGAGGCCTAACAGTATTCCTTATCTCCAAAAATCTCTTCCATGTCCAGTTCATACTCTTTTTCTGCAGAATATCCCAAAAATTCCTGCTGCCTATATAATTGATTCTCACCCACTGCACCCACAGGGAATTTTTGTTATTAACCACATTCCAAACATGTTTAGCAAGTAAAGCATCATTCCATTTCCTCAAATTCTTTATTCCCAGCCCACCATACTCCTTAGGTTTGCAAATTTCAATCCATTTAACTTTAGCTTTCCCTTTAACTATCTCACCATTAGCCCATAAAAAACTCCTGCACATCTTTTCAATCTCATTAATAGTAGCAATTGGAATTTTAAAAATAGAAGCCCAATAAACATGAATGGAAGTTAGAACCGAATTAATGAGTTGCAATCTGCCAGCAAAAGATAGGGTTTTACACTTCCAATTGAAAATTCTCAACTTAATTTTTTCAATCAACTTTTTACAATCTCTATCAAACAATTTAGTAACACACATAGGAACCCCCAAATATTTAAAAGGAAATTTCCCAACTTCATAAGGAAGAATACCCAAAATAATCCTTCTCATATTAGGCTTAACACAACTGAAATAAATCTGACTTTTTTCCATACTAACCTTCAGCCCTGAAATCTTATTGAAATCATCAAGGGCATTCCTTATAATTCTGGCCGAATTCCCATTACCATAAGAAAAAATTAACAAATCATCAGCAAAACATAAATGGGAAATTCTGAGGCTCAAGCACTTACTATGGAACTTAAAATTCAAAGAATCTTCAATAAGTTTACCCATAATAATATTGAAAACCTCCATAACTATAGTAAATAGGTAAGGAGATAAAGGATCTCCCTGCCTTAGCCCACGCTTTCCTTCAAAATACCCATGATCTTCACCATTAAAATTGAGCATGAACCACGGGGTAGAAACACAAGCCATAATCCATTTAACCATGACTGGATGAAACCCAAATCCCTGCAGAACTCTATTAAGAAAATCCCAATCCACCGTATCATAAGCCTTTTGTATATCAATCTTTATCGTACATTTAGGGGCACCTCTCTTTTTTTTGTACCCCACCATCAACTCCTGAGCAAGAAGGATATTATCCAAAATAGATCTACCAGGAATAAAAGCTGATTGGTTATTACTAACAATATCACCCAAGCTATTTCTAATTCTATTCACTATAATCTTACTGATACACTTATAAAAAGTGTTACAGCAAGCTATAGGTCTAAAATCAGAAACTTTCCTCGGAACCTCAACTTTAGGGACCAGAACAATTCTCGTGGCATTAATCCCATTCAACAATTTACCAGTCCAAAAAAATTCTCTCACAGCCTTACAAACATCTGGACCAACAATACTCCAAGCACTTTTAAAAAATTTCGACGAATACCCATCAGGCCCAGGGGCACGATTGTCATCTATGTCAAACATAGCCAATTTAATTTCTTCATCAGTAACCACTCTAATCATATCAATAGCCACCCTACTGTCCAATTTTTTAGGAAAAAACTCATCATTTAAGCCTGACAAATCAGTATCATCCTTACATCCCAAAAACTTATTAAAATGAGACACAAATTTCTCTATCATAGCCTTCCCACTCACCCAGTGACCATCTTCATTCAGAACCATCTGAATACGATTATTGATACCTCTGCTTTTAACAATTTTGTGGAAGAATTTAGAGTTATTGTCCCCATCCTGTAACCATTTGATTTTAGCACGCTGAGCAAGAATCTTTTCTTCATCATTACAAGCAATATTAAAATCTAAGAGAATATTAGCATGCTCTTCCCTAATCTTGCAATCAAAAGGATTATTGTCAATATCTTGTTGTTTACACTCCAAATCCTTTCTTAACTTCTGAATTCTTTTTCCAGCTCCCCAATATTTATTACACATCTCCCTGCAATGTTTTTTGAGAATCTTCAACTTTTGTGTCACTTTAAACATAAAATAACCATCAATATTCTTATCCCAAACCTCCTTAACCAAAGGGAGAAATTCCTCCTTCTCAGAGATAAAATTCGCAAATCTAAAAGAAGGTTTCCACTTCACTTTGTTACCAGGAAAATTTAAAATAGCAGGGCAATGATCCGAATTTCTGTATGGTTTAAAGACAGCATGAGCAAGAGGATGGTTCAACATAAATTTTTGATTAACCATAACTCTATCAAGTTTCTTCAACAGCCCCATATTACCCATAGGGGTTTTGTTCCATGTAAACTGAAACCCATAAGACTTCAAGTCCTCCACTTCTATAAAACTCAAACAATCAACAAAATCTTCAACTCCTTTAGGAGTTCTAGAACAGCTTTCAGAATATTCCGAAGGTTTTAAAGCAACATTAAAATCACCTAATAAACCCCAAGCTTCCCTATTAACAACCAAACTATGTTTTTTCAAATTATCCCAAAGTAATCTTCTTTCAATATAATTCGAAGCAGCATATATAAAAGACAAATACATGCCAATATCCGAATTACACAATTTCACATAACAATGAATAACCTGTTTGGATTGATAAAGCAGAATCACATCAAAAAGTCTCGGATTCCACCCCACTATTATTCTAGTACCAGTTTCACAACTATTATTATTAGATATCCAATCCCACTGCCCAAAAGTCTTAGCACAAACACTCTTGAGATTTAAGATTTTGACATGAGATTCAATCACAGCACAAATACCAAGGTTATTACACCTAATAACATCAATAACCTCCTTCTGCTTAACAGACTTATTCAATCCCCTAACATTCCAAGCACCAACAGACATCATTGGGAAAAAATAGAATTTTTGGCATTTACCTCCTCAAATGCCTGAGAACTCCCCAACTTACTGCTATTATTATCCGCCTCCATCTTATCTTTATTCACTTTATTACTTTCACTTCCTTTCTTCTTCCCCACTCCCTTGATTGAAGAAATCAATTTGTTATTCTTGCTTTCATTAGAATCCATTTCAGCTTCACCACTATCAACATTTTGATTAGCAACAGTCTTCACAATCTTATCATCCTCTTCCATTTTATCCAATACTTCCTCTTCGATCTCTCCCAAGATTTCAAAACTGTTTTTATTACTTAGTCCCTCCCCTGTTATATTCTCACTACCAATACTAAAAATGCCCTTCTCTACCTTGTTATCCTTATTCACTGCAACCTGCTGTTTATTATTCTCCTTCAACCCCCGATTTCCTATATCATCCTGCCCAATAACAAACTTCTCATAATTTCTATTCTTTTCTAGATTCCAGTGACTTACTCCTTTATTACTCCAATTCCAATTTTGCCCTTTACCATTTCCACCTCTGTTCCCATTATTGCCTTTAGCGAAAATACTCCTTCTCCAATTCCCATTCTTTCCATTATTCTTCATATTATTCGTTTGATAATAGCCCACTTGAGATTTGCTAGTGCCTTCACCATCAATGTTACCCATTACCTTTTTATATTTAACTTCTGTGAAACCATCCCCATTAACAACTTCCTTCCCTTTATTATTCTTTAAATTTCTCACTTCTCCATTATTATCCTCCTTCACAACATTCATAGCAGCAGCACAAACTTTATCAACATGCCCATAGACCTTACAATGATTACATCTAGAAGGAATCCAAGCATATTCAACATCAAAACTTTGAATCACAGCAGAATTAGAGACAAAATCCCAAGTAGCTATATCAATCTTCTTTCTCCATTCCTTCCCAGCTGCTATTTCAACAAGAATTCTAGCATAAGCATTCCTTCCTTTATGTTCTAAACACATATCCTCAGTAAAGGAATCAAAAGCCAAAGGAATACCTATCTTACTAGCAATTCTACATAAGTTTTCACCACTCCAAACTTCCAAGGGCAAATCAAATATTTTAATCCAAACAGGAATTTTATCATGCTTGTTCTTAGTTAATGTCAAACCAGGCCTCCATCGTTGAAGAAATAAAGGCATATTATTAAACATTAACCAAGGACTACCCTCCAAAACAAATAACATCCCCTTTTCATCACTGAATTTAAAGAAGAAAAAACCTTTGCTGTTCATGAATACCTCTTCCAAACCCATATTCTTCCACAAACTTCTTACTTCTTTCTGAATTACAGGAAACGCCAACTTCTTGTCAATCATATAGCCATAAAGAGTATTAGTAAAAGGAATACTTGCATTCTTTAGATTTTCTAATGGAATTATTACAGGTCCATCCTCTTCCCCTTTCTCCCCTGGAATGAATCTAACATCAATCTTGCCCTTATGTCTATTACCCTTTAACACTCCAGCATAAGAGTTCATCTCATTCCCCTGCATTCCTCCATCCTCCTTATTACTATTCTTAGCATTTCCCAAAATAGAAGGAAGTAAATTAATGCTATTAATAACAGTACCTGATTTCTCATTGCAGCTATTACCCATATTACTCTTAGCATTAACCTCTTCTTCTATCTCAGTTTCCTCTTCCCCACTAGTATCTTCCTCACTTGAATCATTATCCCCTTCCTCATCAGTAGAATCATCATCTTCAGTATTACCTTCTATCTCCTTATCTTTCTTTTCCAAATTTGACATATCAACATCCATTTTCTGGTTCTTCTCACTATCTAAATCTTTCCCCATAGTCTTCACATCTCCCTTTCCCACCTGTCCTTCTTCCTTCAATTCACTCAGAAATTGAAATCCAATTCCTGGAATGAAATCTTCATTATTATTAGCCCTTTTCTCCCCATCAGTTATAATCTTCACAACTTCATTATCTTCCCTAATAGATTTATTCTGAATATTATCATCCATCACTTTTAAGGTAGGGTTCACATTAACCATTTCACTAATAACATTCTTTAACTCAGAGATTGGACTCAAAGCTTCATTACTCATCATCAACCCATCCCAATTTTTCATCAAATTAGCAGTATTACCAGTTGGGATAGATACAACATGAGAACTTACCTTTTTAGAATCACCAGCCAACCCTTTCTTCAATTCCTTCTCCTTTCCTACAGACCCAGGAATAGAAATGTTAGAATCCGACTCCCAAACTGAGACAGCTTCCAATTCTTCTTCCGTTTCCTCCTCTGAACCATCATCATTGAAGAATTCTTCCGTATCCATCGGAGCTAATTTATCCACCTTCTTCCTAGCTCTGTTCTTAATCCTAAAAGATTTCCCCTCCATTTTCCATCCAGCTTTGCTAATCCCAGATACAACAGCTCCTGTCACACTTGGTTTACGTCGAGCTTTATAGATCGTGGCAGATGATTGTTCAATTACCCCAGGAGGAACAAGATCATTCACCTCCAATTCAGTTTTTGTATAACGAACTGCAGCACTTTTATCCGGAGGTTTAACCTTCACATCCTTCAATCTATCCGATTTGGAAGATGCTCCCATTAAATCAACGGAATAAAGAAAGATATTGCTTCACCAATTAAAAGTAAAAACGTCGGAAAAGCAGCGCCGATGAATCTAAGCTAGATCGCACCACCGTCAGAAAGAATCAGGATAAGAGAGAGAAAGTAGAGAGAGAAAGCGAAAAAGCATAACATTAACAGTGTTTGATTCTTGAGTTCCACAATAGAAGTCTTTGCAATTTAGCAAAGCTTTGACGAGCATTGTTTCATTCTTGGGTTCCACATTAGAGGTCTATGCAATTTAACAAAGCATTGATGAGCATTGTTTAATTGTTGAGCTCAACAATAGAAATGTATACACTTTAAACAAAGCTTTGATGAGGATTGTTTCATTCTTGAGTTCCACATTATAAGTCTATGCAATTTAGCAAAGCTTTGATGAGCATAGTTTAATTCTTGGGTTCCACAATAGAAGTAGTCTTCGCAATTTAGCAAAGCTTTGATGACCGTTGTTTAATTCTTGTGTTCCACAATAAAAGTCTGTGCAATTTAAGCAAAGCTTTGATGAGCATTGCTTCATTCTTGAGTTCCACATTAGAAGTCTATGGAATTTAAGAATGTTTTGATGAGCATTGTTTAATTCTAGAGTTGCACAATAGAAGTAGCCTTCGTAATTTAGTATAAGTTTGATGAGCCTTGTTTAATTCTTGAGTTCCATAATAAAAGTCAGTGCAATTATAGAAAAGCTTTGATGAGCATTGTTTCATTCTTGAGTTCCACATTATAAGTCTATGCAATTTAGAAATGCTTTGATGAGCATTGTTTAATTCTAGAGTTGCACAATAGAAGTAGCCTTCGTAATTTAGCATAGTTTTGATGAGCATTGGTTAATTCAAGAGTTGCACAATAGAAGTAGCCTTTGTAATTTAGCATAGTTTTGATGAGCATTGCTATATTCTTGAGTTCCACAATAGAAGTCTATGCAATTTAAACAAGGCTTCTTAATTTACCATAGTTTTGATGAGCATTGTTTCATTCTTGAGTTCCACAATAGAAGTCTATGCAATTTAAACAAGGCTTCTTAATTTACCATAGTTTTGATGAGCATTGTTTCATTCTTGAGTTCCACATTATAAGTCTATGCAATTTAGAAATGCTTTGATGAGCATTGTTTAATTCTAGAGTTGCACAATAGAAGTAGCCTTCGTAATTTAGCATAGTTTTCATGAGCATTGGTTAATTCAAGAGTTGCACAATAGAAGTAGCCTTTGTACTTTAGCATAGTTTTGATGAGCATTGCTATATTCTTGAGTTCCACAATAGAAGTCTATTCAATTTAAACAAGGCTTCTTAATTTACCATAGTTTTGATGAGCATTGTTTCATTCTTGAGTTCCATATTAGAAGTCTATGCAATCTAGCAATGCTTTGATGAGCATTGTTTAATTCTAGAGTTGCACAATAGAAGTAGCCTTCGTAATTTAGCATAGTTTTGATGAGCATTGTTTTGTTCTTGAGTTCCACAATAGAAGTCTATGCAATTTAAACAAGGCTTTGATGAGCATTGTTTCATTCTTGAGTTCCACAATAGAGTTCTATGCAATTTAAGCAAAGCTTTGATGAGCATTGTTTAATTCTTGAGTTCCACAATTGAATTCGATGCAATTTAAGCAAAACTTTGATGAGGATTGTTTAATTCATGAGTTCCATAATAGAAGTCTATGTAACTTGCAATGCTTTGATGCGCATTGCTTAATACTTGAGTTCCACAATAGAAGTGTATCCAATGTAGCAAAGCTATAATGAGCATCGTTTAATTCTTGAGTTCCACATTAGAAGTCTACGCAATATAAGAAAAGCTTTGATGAGCATTGTTTGATTTATTAGTTCCACGAAGTCTATGCAATTTAGCAAAGCTTTGATGAGCATTATTTCATTCTTGAGTTCCACATTGGAAGTCTATGCAATTTAGCAAAGCATTGATGAGCATTGTTTAATGAATTCCACAATAGAAGTAACCTTTGCAATTTAGCAAAGATTTGATGAGCATTGTTTAATTCTTTAGTTCCACAATAGAAGTGTATGCACTTTAAGCAAAGCTTTGATGAGCGTTGTTTCATTCTTGCTACAATAGAAGTCTATGCAATATAGCAAAGCTTTGATGAGTATTGTTTATCTCTTGAGTTCCACAATAGAAGTCTATGCAATTTAAGCAAAGCTTTGTGTGCATTGTTTAATTTTCGAGTTCCACAATAGAAGTCTACGCAATTTAGCAACGCTTTGATGAGCATTGTTTAGATCTTGTGTTCCACAATAGAATTCTATGCAATTTAAGCAAATCATTGATGAGGATTGTTTAAATCTTGAGTTCCACAATAGAAGTATATGTAACTTAGCAAAGCTTTGATGATCATTGTTTAATACTTGAGTTCCATAATAGAACTCTATGCAATTTACCAAAGCTTTGATAAGCATCGTTTAATTCTTGAGTTCCACAATAGAAGTCTATGCAATTTAAGCAAGTCTTTGATGAACAGTGTTTGATTCTTGAGTTCCACAATAGAAGTCTTTGCAATTTAGCAAAGCTTTGACGAGCATTGTTTCATTCTTGGGTTCCACATTAGAGGTCTATGCAATTTAACAAAGCATTGATGAGCATTGTTTAATTGTTGAGCTCAACAATAGAAATGTATACACTTTAAACAAAGCTTTGATGAGGATTGTTTCATTCTTGAGTTCCACATTATAAGTCTATGCAATTTAGCAAAGCTTTGATGAGCATAGTTTAATTCTTGGGTTCCACAATAGAAGTAGTCTTCGCAATTTAGCAAAGCTTTGATGACCGTTGTTTAATTCTTGTGTTCCACAATAAAAGTCTGTGCAATTTAAGCAAAGCTTTGATGAGCATTGCTTCATTCTTGAGTTCCACATTAGAAGTCTATGGAATTTAAGAATGTTTTGATGAGCATTGTTTAATTCTAGAGTTGCACAATAGAAGTAGCCTTCGTAATTTAGTATAAGTTTGATGAGCCTTGTTTAATTCTTGAGTTCCATAATAAAAGTCAGTGCAATTATAGAAAAGCTTTGATGAGCATTGTTTCATTCTTGAGTTCCACATTATAAGTCTATGCAATTTAGAAATGCTTTGATGAGCATTGTTTAATTCTAGAGTTGCACAATAGAAGTAGCCTTCGTAATTTAGCATAGTTTTGATGAGCATTGGTTAATTCAAGAGTTGCACAATAGAAGTAGCCTTTGTAATTTAGCATAGTTTTGATGAGCATTGCTATATTCTTGAGTTCCACAATAGAAGTCTATGCAATTTAAACAAGGCTTCTTAATTTACCATAGTTTTGATGAGCATTGTTTCATTCTTGAGTTCCACAATAGAAGTCTATGCAATTTAAACAAGGCTTCTTAATTTACCATAGTTTTGATGAGCATTGTTTCATTCTTGAGTTCCACATTATAAGTCTATGCAATTTAGAAATGCTTTGATGAGCATTGTTTAATTCTAGAGTTGCACAATAGAAGTAGCCTTCGTAATTTAGCATAGTTTTCATGAGCATTGGTTAATTCAAGAGTTGCACAATAGAAGTAGCCTTTGTACTTTAGCATAGTTTTGATGAGCATTGCTATATTCTTGAGTTCCACAATAGAAGTCTATGCAATTTAAACAAGGCTTCTTAATTTACCATAGTTTTGATGAGCATTGTTTCATTCTTGAGTTCCATATTAGAAGTCTATGCAATCTAGCAATGCTTTGATGAGCATTGTTTAATTCTAGAGTTGCACAATAGAAGTAGCCTTCGTAATTTAGCATAGTTTTGATGAGCATTGTTTTGTTCTTGAGTTCCACAATAGAAGTCTATGCAATTTAAACAAGGCTTTGATGAGCATTGTTTCATTCTTGAGTTCCACAATAGAGTTCTATGCAATTTAAGCAAAGCTTTGATGAGCATTGTTTAATTCTTGAGTTCCACAATTGAATTCGATGCAATTTAAGCAAAACTTTGATGAGGATTGTTTAATTCATGAGTTCCATAATAGAAGTCTATGTAACTTGCAATGCTTTGATGCGCATTGCTTAATACTTGAGTTCCACAATAGAAGTGTATCCAATGTAGCAAAGCTATAATGAGCATCGTTTAATTCTTGAGTTCCACATTAGAAGTCTACGCAATATAAGAAAAGCTTTGATGAGCATTGTTTGATTTATTAGTTCCACGAAGTCTATGCAATTTAGCAAAGCTTTGATGAGCATTATTTCATTCTTGAGTTCCACATTGGAAGTCTATGCAATTTAGCAAAGCATTGATGAGCATTGTTTAATGAATTCCACAATAGAAGTAACCTTTGCAATTTAGCAAAGATTTGATGAGCATTGTTTAATTCTTTAGTTCCACAATAGAAGTGTATGCACTTTAAGCAAAGCTTTGATGAGCGTTGTTTCATTCTTGCTACAATAGAAGTCTATGCAATATAGCAAAGCTTTGATGAGTATTGTTTATCTCTTGAGTTCCACAATAGAAGTCTATGCAATTTAAGCAAAGCTTTGTGTGCATTGTTTAATTTTCGAGTTCCACAATAGAAGTCTACGCAATTTAGCAACGCTTTGATGAGCATTGTTTAGATCTTGTGTTCCACAATAGAATTCTATGCAATTTAAGCAAATCATTGATGAGGATTGTTTAAATCTTGAGTTCCACAATAGAAGTATATGTAACTTAGCAAAGCTTTGATGATCATTGTTTAATACTTGAGTTCCATAATAGAACTCTATGCAATTTACCAAAGCTTTGATAAGCATCGTTTAATTCTTGAGTTCCACAATAGAAGTCTATGCAATTTAAGCAAGTCTTTGATGAACAGTGTTTGATTCTTGAGTTCCACAATAGAAGTCTTTGCAATTTAGCAAAGCTTTGACGAGCATTGTTTCATTCTTGGGTTCCACATTAGAGGTCTATGCAATTTAACAAAGCATTGATGAGCATTGTTTAATTGTTGAGCTCAACAATAGAAATGTATACACTTTAAACAAAGCTTTGATGAGGATTGTTTCATTCTTGAGTTCCACATTATAAGTCTATGCAATTTAGCAAAGCTTTGATGAGCATAGTTTAATTCTTGGGTTCCACAATAGAAGTAGTCTTCGCAATTTAGCAAAGCTTTGATGACCGTTGTTTAATTCTTGTGTTCCACAATAAAAGTCTGTGCAATTTAAGCAAAGCTTTGATGAGCATTGCTTCATTCTTGAGTTCCACATTAGAAGTCTATGGAATTTAAGAATGTTTTGATGAGCATTGTTTAATTCTAGAGTTGCACAATAGAAGTAGCCTTCGTAATTTAGTATAAGTTTGATGAGCCTTGTTTAATTCTTCAGTTCCATAATAAAAGTCAGTGCAATTATAGAAAAGCTTTGATGAGCATTGTTTCATTCTTGAGTTCCACATTATAAGTCTATGCAATTTAGAAATGCTTTGATGAGCATTGTTTAATTCTAGAGTTGCACAATAGAAGTAGCCTTCGTAATTTAGCATAGTTTTCATGAGCATTGGTTAATTCAAGAGTTGCACAATAGAAGTAGCCTTTGTACTTTAGCATAGTTTTGATGAGCATTGCTATATTCTTGAGTTCCACAATAGAAGTCTATGCAATTTAAACAAGGCTTCTTAATTTACCATAGTTTTGATGAGCATTGTTTCATTCTTGAGTTCCATATTAGAAGTCTATGCAATCTAGCAATGCTTTGATGAGCATTGTTTAATTCTAGAGTTGCACAATAGAAGTAGCCTTCGTAATTTACATAGTTTTGATGAGCATTGTTTTGTTCTTGAGTTCCACAATAGAAGTCTATGCAATTTAAACAAGGCTTTGATGAGCATTGTTTCATTCTTGAGTTCCACAATAGAGTTCTATGCAATTTAAGCAAAGCTTTGATGAGCATTGTTTAATTCTTGAGTTCCACAATTGAATTCGATGCAATTTAAGCAAAACTTTGACGAGGATTGTTTAATTCATGAGTTCCATAATAGAAGTCTATGTAACTTGCAATGCTTTGATGCGCATTGCTTAATACTTGAGTTCCACAATAGAAGTGTATCCAATGTAGCAAAGCTATAATGAGCATCGTTTAATTCTTGAGTTCCACATTAGAAGTCTACGCAATATAAGAAAAGCTTTGATGAGCATTGTTTGATTTATTAGTTCCACGAAGTCTATGCAATTTAGCAAAGCTTTGATGAGCATTATTTCATTCTTGAGTTCCACATTGGAAGTCTATGCAATTTAGCAAAGCATTGATGAGCATTGTTTAATGAATTCCACAATAGAAGTAACCTTTGCAATTTAGCAAAGATTTGATGAGCATTGTTTAATTCTTTAGTTCCACAATAGAAGTGTATGCACTTTAAGCAAAGCTTTGATGAGCGTTGTTTCATTCTTGCTACAATAGAAGTCTATGCAATATAGCAAAGCTTTGATGAGTATTGTTTATCTCTTGAGTTCCACAATAGAAGTCTATGCAATTTAAGCAAAGCTTTGTGTGCATTGTTTAATTTTCGAGTTCCACAATAGAAGTCTACGCAATTTAGCAACGCTTTGATGAGCATTGTTTAGATATTTTGTTCCACAATAGAATTCTATGCAATTTAAGCAAATAATTGATGAGGATTGTTTAAATCTTGAGTTCCACAATAGAAGTATATGTAACTTAGCAAAGCTTTGATGATCATTGTTTAATACTTGAGTTCCATAATAGAAGTCTATGCAATTTACCAAAGCTTTGATAAGCATCGTTTAATTCTTGAGTTCCACAATAGAAGTCTATGCAATTTAAGCAAGCCTTTGATGAACAGTGTTTGATTCTTGAGTTCCACAATAGAAGTCTTTGCAATTTAGCAAAGCTTTGACGAGCATTGTTTCATTCTTGGGTTCGACATTAGAGGTCTATGCAATTTAACAAAGCATTGATGAGCATTGTTTAATTGTTGAGCTCAACAATAGAAATGTATACACTTTAAACAAAGCTTTGATGAGGATTGTTTCATTCTTGAGTTCCACATTATAAGTCTATGCAATTTAGCAAAGCTTTGATGAGCATAGTTTAATTCTTGGGTTCCACAATAGAAGTAGTCTTCGCAATTTAGCAAAGCTTTGATGACCGTTGTTTAATTCTTGTGTTCCACAATAAAAGTCTGTGCAATTTAAGCAAAGCTTTGATGAGCATTGCTTCATTCTTGAGTTCCACATTAGAAGTCTATGGAATTTAAGAATGTTTTGATGAGCATTGTTTAATTCTAGAGTTGCACAATAGAAGTAGCCTTCGTAATTTAGTATAAGTTTGATGAGCCTTGTTTAATTCTTGAGTTCCATAATAAAAGTCAGTGCAATTATAGAAAAGCTTTGATGAGCATTGTTTCATTCTTGAGTTCCACATTATAAGTCTATGCAATTTAGAAATGCTTTGATGAGCATTGTTTAATTCTAGAGTTGCACAATAGAAGTAGCCTTCGTAATTTAGCATAGTTTTGATGAGCATTGGTTAATTCAAGAGTTGCACAATAGAAGTAGCCTTTGTAATTTAGCATAGTTTTGATGAGCATTGCTATATTCTTGAGTTCCACAATAGAAGTCTATGCAATTTAAACAAGGCTTCTTAATTTACCATAGTTTTGATGAGCATTGTTTCATTCTTGAGTTCCACATTAGAAGTCTATGCTATGTAGCAATGCTTTGATGAGCATTGTTTAATTCTAGAGTTGCACAATAGAAGTAGCCTTCGTAATTTAGCATAGTTTTGATGAGCATTGTTTTGTTCTTGAGTTCCACAATAGAAGTCTATGCAATTTAAACAAGGCTTTGATGAGCATTGTTTCATTCTTGAGTTCCACAATAGAGTTCTATGCAATTTAAGCAAAGCTTTGATGAGCACTGTTTAATTCTTGAGTTCCACAATTGAATTCGATGCAATTTAAGCAAAACTTTGACGAGGATTGTTTAATTCATGAGTTCCATAATAGAAGTCTATGTAACTTGCAATGCTTTGATGCGCATTGCTTAATACTTGAGTTCCACAATAGAAGTGTATCCAATGTAGCAAAGCTATAATGAGCATCGTTTAATTCTTGAGTTCCACATTAGAAGTCTACGCAATATAAGAAAAGATTTGATGAGCATTGTTTGATTTATTAGTTCCACGAAGTCTATGCAATTTAGCAAAGCTTTGATGAGCATTATTTCATTCTTGAGTTCCACATTGGAAGTCTATGCAATTTAGCAAAGCATTGATGAGCATTGTTTAATGAATTCCACAATAGAAGTAACCTTTGCAATTTAGCAAAGATTTGATGAGCATTGTTTAATTCTTTAGTTCCACAATAGAAGTGTATGCACTTTAAGCAAAGCTTTGATGAGCGTTGTTTCATTCTTGCTACAATAGAAGTCTATGCAATATAGCAAAGCTTTGATGAGTATTGTTTATCTCTTGAGTTCCACAATAGAAGTCTATGCAATTTAAGCAAAGCTTTGTGTGCATTGTTTAATTTTCGAGTTCCACAATAGAAGTCTACGCAATTTAGCAACGCTTTGATGAGCATTGTTTAGATATTTTGTTCCACAATAGAATTCTATGCAATTTAAGCAAATAATTGATGAGGATTGTTTAAATCTTGAGTTCCACAATAGAAGTATATGTAACTTAGCAAAGCTTTGATGATCATTGTTTAATACTTGAGTTCCATAATAGAAGTCTATGCAATTTACCAAAGCTTTGATAAGCATCGTTTAATTCTTGAGTTCTACAATAGAAGTCTATGCAATTTAAGCAAGTCTTTGATGAACAGTGTTTGATTCTTGAGTTCCACAATAGAAGTCTTTGCAATTTAGCAAAGCTTTGACGAGCATTGTTTCATTCTTGGGTTCCACATTAGAGGTCTATGCAATTTAACAAAGCATTGATGAGCATTGTTTAATTGTTGAGCTCAACAATAGAAATGTATACACTTTAAACAAAGCTTTGATGAGGATTGTTTCATTCTTGAGTTCCACATTATAAGTCTATGCAATTTAGCAAAGCTTTAATGAGCATAGTTTAATTCTTGGGTTCCACAATAGAAGTAGTCTTCACAATTTAGCAAAGCTTTGATGACCGTTGTTTAATTCTTGTGTTCCACAATAAAAGTCTGTGCAATTTAAGCAAAGCTTTGATGAGCATTGCTTCATTCTTGAGTTCCACATTAGAAGTCTATGGAATTTAAGAATGTTTTGATGAGCATTGTTTAATTCTAGAGTTGCACAATAGAAGTAGCCTTCGTAATTTAGTATAAGTTTGATAAGCCTTGTTTAATTCTTGAGTTCCATAATAAAAGTCAGTGCAATTATAGAAAAGCTTTGATGAGCATTGTTTCATTCTTGAGTTCCACATTATAAGTCTATGCAATTTAGAAATGCTTTGATGAGCATTGTTTAATTCTAGAGTTGCACAATAGAAGTAGCCTTCGTAATTTAGCATAGTTTTGATGAGCATTGGTTAATTCAAGAGTTGCACAATAGAAGTAGCCTTTGTAATTTAGCATAGTTTTGATGAGCATTGCTATATTCTTGAGTTCCACAATAGAAGTCTATGCAATTTAAACAAGGCTTCTTAATTTACCATAGTTTTGATGAGCATTGTTTCATTCTTGAGTTCCACATTAGAAGTCTATGCTATGTAGCAATGCTTTGATGAGCATTGTTTAATTCTAGAGTTGCACAATAGAAGTAGCCTTCGTAATTTAGCATAGTTTTGATGAGCATTGTTTTGTTCTTGAGTTCCACAATAGAAGTCTATGCAATTTAAACAAGGCTTTGATGAGCATTGTTTCATTCTTGAGTTCCACAATAGAGTTCTATGCAATTTAAGCAAAGCTTTGATGAGCACTGTTTAATTCTTGAGTTCCACAATTGAATTCGATGCAATTTAAGCAAAACTTTGACGAGGATTGTTTAATTCATGAGTTCCATAATAGAAGTCTATGTAACTTGCAATGCTTTGATGCGCATTGCTTAATACTTGAGTTCCACAATAGAAGTGTATCCAATGTAGCAAAGCTATAATGAGCATCGTTTAATTCTTGAGTTCCACATTAGAAGTCTACGCAATATAAGAAAAGATTTGATGAGCATTGTTTGATTTATTAGTTCCACGAAGTCTATGCAATTTAGCAAAGCTTTGATGAGCATTATTTCATTCTTGAGTTCCACATTGGAAGTCTATGCAATTTAGCAAAGCATTGATGAGCATTGTTTAATGAATTCCACAATAGAAGTAACCTTTGCAATTTAGCAAAGATTTGATGAGCATTGTTTAATTCTTTAGTTCCACAATAGAAGTGTATGCACTTTAAGCAAAGCTTTGATGAGCGTTGTTTCATTCTTGCTACAATAGAAGTCTATGCAATATAGCAAAGCTTTGATGAGTATTGTTTATCTCTTGAGTTCCACAATAGAAGTCTATGCAATTTAAGCAAAGCTTTGTGTGCATTGTTTAATTTTCGAGTTCCACAATAGAAGTCTACGCAATTTAGCAACGCTTTGATGAGCATTGTTTAGATATTTTGTTCCACAATAGAATTCTATGCAATTTAAGCAAATAATTGATGAGGATTGTTTAAATCTTGAGTTCCACAATAGAAGTATATGTAACTTAGCAAAGCTTTGATGATCATTGTTTAATACTTGAGTTCCATAATAGAAGTCTATGCAATTTACCAAAGCTTTGATAAGCATCGTTTAATTCTTGAGTTCTACAATAGAAGTCTATGCAATTTAAGCAAGTCTTTGATGAACAGTGTTTGATTCTTGAGTTCCACAATAGAAGTCTTTGCAATTTAGCAAAGCTTTGACGAGCATTGTTTCATTCTTGGGTTCCACATTAGAGGTCTATGCAATTTAACAAAGCATTGATGAGCATTGTTTAATTGTTGAGCTCAACAATAGAAATGTATACACTTTAAACAAAGCTTTGATGAGGATTGTTTCATTCTTGAGTTCCACATTATAAGTCTATGCAAATTAGCAAAGCTTTAATGAGCATAGTTTAATTCTTGGGTTCCACAATAGAAGTAGTCTTCGCAATTTAGCAAAGCTTTGATGACCGTTGTTTAATTCTTGTGTTCCACAATAAAAGTCTGTGCAATTTAAGCAAAGCTTTGATGAGCATTGCTTCATTCTTGAGTTCCACATTAGAAGTCTATGGAATTTAAGAATGTTTTGATGAGCATTGTTTAATTCTAGAGTTGCACAACAGAAGTAGCCTTCGTAATTTAGTATAAGTTTGATGAGCCTTGTTTAATTCTTGAGTTCCATAATAAAAGTCAGTGCAATTATAGAAAAGCTTTGATGAGCATTGTTTCATTCTTGAGTTCCACATTATAAGTCTATGCAATTTAGAAATGCTTTGATGAGCATTGTTTAATTCTAGAGTTGCACAATAGAAGTAGCCTTCGTAATTTAGCATAGTTTTGATGAGCATTGGTTAATTCAAGAGTTGCACAATAGAAGTAGCCTTTGTAATTTAGCATAGTTTTGATGAGCATTGCTATATTCTTGAGTTCCACAATAGAAGTCTATGCAATTTAAACAAGGCTTCTTAATTTACCATAGTTTTGATGAGCATTGTTTCATTCTTGAGTTCCACATTAGAAGTCTATGCTATGTAGCAATGCTTTGATGAGCATTGTTTAATTCTAGAGTTGCACAATAGAAGTAGCCTTCGTAATTTAGCATAGTTTTGATGAGCATTGTTTTGTTCTTGAGTTCCACAATAGAAGTCTATGCAATTTAAACAAGGCTTTGATGAGCATTGTTTCATTCTTGAGTTCCACAATAGAGTTCTATGCAATTTAAGCAAAGCTTTGATGAGCATTGTTTAATTCTTGAGTTCCACAATTGAATTCGATGCAATTTAAGCAAAACTTTGACGAGGATTGTTTAATTCATGAGTTCCATAATAGAAGTCTATGTAACTTGCAATGCTTTGATGCGCATTGCTTAATACTTGAGTTCCACAATAGAAGTGTATCCAATGTAGCAAAGCTATAATGAGCATCGTTTAATTCTTGAGTTCCACATTAGAAGTCTACGCAATATAAGAAAAGCTTTGATGAGCATTGTTTGATTTATTAGTTCCACGAAGTCTATGCAATTTAGCAAAGCTTTGATGAGCATTATTTCATTCTTGAGTTCCACATTGGAAGTCTATGCAATTTAGCAAAGCATTGATGAGCATTGTTTAATGAATTCCACAATAGAAGTAACCTTTGCAATTTAGCAAAGATTTGATGAGCATTGTTTAATTCTTTAGTTCCACAATAGAAGTGTATGCACTTTAAGCAAAGCTTTGATGAGCGTTGTTTCATTCTTGCTACAATAGAAGTCTATGCAATATAGCAAAGCTTTGATGAGTATTGTTTATCTCTTCAGTTCCACAATAGAAGTCTATGCAATTTAAGCAAAGCTTTGTGTGCATTGTTTAATTTTCGAGTTCCACAATAGAAGTCTATGCAATTTAGCAACGCTTTGATGAGCATTGTTTAGATCTTGTGTTCCACAATAGAATTCTATGCAATTTAAGCAAATCATTGATGAGGATTGTTTAAATCTTGAGTTCCACAATAGAAGTATATGTAACTTAGCAAAGCTTTGATGATCATTGTTTAATACTTGAGTTCCATAATAGAAGTCTATGCAATTTACCAAAGCTTTGATAAGCATCGTTTAATTCTTGAGTTCCACAATAGAAGTCTATGCAATTTAAGCAAGTCTTTGATGAACAGTGTTTGATTCTTGAGTTCCACAATAGAAGTCTTTGCAATTTAGCAAAGCTTTGACGAGCATTGTTTCATTCTTGGGTTCCACATTAGAGGTCTATGCAATTTAACAAAGCATTGATGAGCATTGTTTAATTGTTGAGCTCAACAATAGAAATGTATACACTTTAAACAAAGCTTTGATGAGGATTGTTTCATTCTTGAGTTCCACATTATAAGTCTATGCAATTTAGCAAAGCTTTAATGAGCATAGTTTAATTCTTGGGTTCCACAATAGAAGTAGTCTTCACAATTTAGCAAAGCTTTGATGACCGTTGTTTAATTCTTGTGTTCCACAATAAAAGTCTGTGCAATTTAAGCAAAGCTTTGATGAGCATTGCTTCATTCTTGAGTTCCACATTAGAAGTCTATGGAATTTAAGAATGTTTTGATGAGCATTGTTTAATTCTAGAGTTGCACAATAGAAGTAGCCTTCGTAATTTAGTATAAGTTTGATAAGCCTTGTTTAATTCTTGAGTTCCATAATAAAAGTCAGTGCAATTATAGAAAAGCTTTGATGAGCATTGTTTCATTCTTGAGTTCCACATTATAAGTCTATGCAATTTAGAAATGCTTTGATGAGCATTGTTTAATTCTAGAGTTGCACAATAGAAGTAGCCTTCGTAATTTAGCATAGTTTTGATGAGCATTGGTTAATTCAAGAGTTGCACAATAGAAGTAGCCTTTGTAATTTAGCATAGTTTTGATGAGCATTGCTATATTCTTGAGTTCCACAATAGAAGTCTATGCAATTTAAACAAGGCTTCTTAATTTACCATAGTTTTGATGAGCATTGTTTCATTCTTGAGTTCCACATTAGAAGTCTATGCTATGTAGCAATGCTTTGATGAGCATTGTTTAATTCTAGAGTTGCACAATAGAAGTAGCCTTCGTAATTTAGCATAGTTTTGATGAGCATTGTTTTGTTCTTGAGTTCCACAATAGAAGTCTATGCAATTTAAACAAGGCTTTGATGAGCATTGTTTCATTCTTGAGTTCCACAATAGAGTTCTATGCAATTTAAGCAAAGCTTTGATGAGCACTGTTTAATTCTTGAGTTCCACAATTGAATTCGATGCAATTTAAGCAAAACTTTGACGAGGATTGTTTAATTCATGAGTTCCATAATAGAAGTCTATGTAACTTGCAATGCTTTGATGCGCATTGCTTAATACTTGAGTTCCACAATAGAAGTGTATCCAATGTAGCAAAGCTATAATGAGCATCGTTTAATTCTTGAGTTCCACATTAGAAGTCTACGCAATATAAGAAAAGATTTGATGAGCATTGTTTGATTTATTAGTTCCACGAAGTCTATGCAATTTAGCAAAGCTTTGATGAGCATTATTTCATTCTTGAGTTCCACATTGGAAGTCTATGCAATTTAGCAAAGCATTGATGAGCATTGTTTAATGAATTCCACAATAGAAGTAACCTTTGCAATTTAGCAAAGATTTGATGAGCATTGTTTAATTCTTTAGTTCCACAATAGAAGTGTATGCACTTTAAGCAAAGCTTTGATGAGCGTTGTTTCATTCTTGCTACAATAGAAGTCTATGCAATATAGCAAAGCTTTGATGAGTATTATTTATCTCTTCAGTTCCACAATAGAAGTCTATGCAATTTAAGCAAAGCTTTGTGTGCATTGTTTAATTTTCGAGTTCCACAATAGAAGTCTATGCAATTTAGCAACGCTTTGATGAGCATTGTTTAGATCTTGTGTTCCACAATAGAATTCTATGCAATTTAAGCAAATCATTGATGAGGATTGTTTAAATCTTGAGTTCCACAATAGAAGTATATGTAACTTAGCAAAGCTTTGATGATCATTGTTTAATACTTGAGTTCCATAATAGAAGTCTATGCAATTTACCAAAGCTTTGATAAGCATCGTTTAATTCTTGAGTTCCACAATAGAAGTCTATGCAATTTAAGCAAGTCTTTGATGAACAGTGTTTGATTCTTGAGTTCCACAATAGAAGTCTTTGCAATTTAGCAAAGCTTTGACGAGCATTGTTTCATTCTTGGGTTCCACATTAGAGGTCTATGCAATTTAACAAAGCATTGATGAGCATTGTTTAATTGTTGAGCTCAACAATAGAAATGTATACACTTTAAACAAAGCTTTGATGAGGATTGTTTCATTCTTGAGTTCCACATTATAAGTCTATGCAATTTAGCAAAGCTTTGATGAGCATAGTTTAATTCTTGGGTTCCACAATAGATGTAGTCTTCGCAATTTAGCAAAGCTTTGATGACCGTTGTTTAATTCTTGTGTTCCACAATAAAAGTCTGTGCAATTTAAGCAAAGCTTTGATGAGCATTGCTTCATTCTTGAGTTCCACATTAGAAGTCTATGGAATTTAAGAATGTTTTGATGAGCATTGTTTAATTCTAGAGTTGCACAATAGAAGTAGCCTTCGTAATTTAGTATAAGTTTGATGAGCCTTGTTTAATTCTTGAGTTCCATAATAAAAGTCAGTGCAATTATAGAAAAGCTTTGATGAGCATTGTTTCATTCTTGAGTTCCACATTATAAGTCTATGCAATTTAGAAATGCTTTGATGAGCATTGTTTAATTCTAGAGTTGCACAATAGAAGTAGCCTTCGTAATTTAGCATAGTTTTGATGAGCATTGGTTAATTCAAGAGTTGCACAATAGAAGTAGCCTTTGTAATTTAGCATAGTTTTGATGAGCATTGCTATATTGTTGAGTTCCACAATAGAAGTAGCCTTTGTAATTTAGCATAGTTTTGATGAGCATTGCTATATTCTTGAGTTCCACAATAGAAGTCTATGCAATTTAAACAAGGCTTCTTAATTTACCATAGTTTTGAAGAGCATTGTTTCATTCTTCAGTTCCACATTAGAAGTCTATGCTATGTAGCAATGCTTTGATGAGCATTGTTTAATTCTAGAGTTGCACAATAGAAGTAGCCTTCGTAATTTAGCATAGTTTTGATGAGCATTGTTTTGTTCTTGAGTTCCACAATAGAAGTCTATGCAATTTAAACAAGGCTTTGATGAGCATTGTTTCATTCTTGAGTTCCACAATAGAGTTCTATGCAATTTAAGCAAAGCTTTGATGAGCATTGTTTAATTCTTGAGTTCCACAATTGAATTCGATGCAATTTAAGCAAAACTTTGACGAGGATTGTTTAATTCATGAGTTCCATAATAGAAGTCTATGTAACTTGCAATGCTTTGATGCGCATTGCTTAATACTTGAGTTCCACAATAGAAGTGTATCCAATGTAGCAAAGCTATAATGAGCATCGTTTAATTCTTGAGTTCCACATTAGAAGTCTACGCAATATAAGAAAAGATTTGATGAGCATTGTTTGATTTATTAGTTCCACGAAGTCTATGCAATTTAGCAAAGCTTTGATGAGCATTATTTCATTCTTGATTTCCACATTGGAAGTCTATGCAATTTAGCAAAGCATTGATGAGCATTGTTTAATGAATTCCACAATAGAAGTAACCTTTGCAATTTAGCAAAGATTTGATGAGCATTGTTTAATTCTTTAGTTCCACAATAGAAGTGTATGCACTTTAAGCAAAGCTTTGATGAGCGTTGTTTCATTCTTGCTACAATAGAAGTCTATGCAATATAGCAAAGCTTTGATGAGTATTGTTTATCTCTTGAGTTCCACAATAGAAGTCTATGCAATTTAAGCAAAGCTTTGTGTGCATTGTTTAATTTTCGAGTTCCACAATAGAAGTCTACGCAATTTAGCAACGCTTTGATGAGCATTGTTTAGATATTTTGTTCCACAATAGAATTCTATGCAATTTAAGCAAATAATTGATGAGGATTGTTTAAATCTTGAGTTCCACAATAGAAGTATATGTAACTTAGCAAAGCTTTGATGATCATTGTTTAATACTTGAGTTCCATAATAGAAGTCTATGCAATTTACCAAAGCTTTGATAAGCATCGTTTAATTCTTGAGTTCTACAATAGAAGTATATGTAACTTAGCAAAGCTTTGATGATCATTGTTTAATACTTGAGTTCCATAATAGAAGTCTATGCAATTTACCAAAGCTTTGATAAGCATCGTTTAATTCTTGAGTTCTACAATAGAAGTCTATGCAATTTAAGCAAGTCTTTGATGAACAGTGTTTGATTCTTGAGTTCCACAATAGAAGTCTTTGCAATTTAGCAAAGCTTTGACGAGCATTGTTTCATTCTTGGGTTCCACATTAGAGGTCTATGCAATTTAACAAAGCATTGATGAGCATTGTTTAATTGTTGAGCTCAACAATAGAAATGTATACACTTTAAACAAAGCTTTGATGAGGATTGTTTCATTCTTGAGTTCCACATTATAAGTCTATGCAATTTAGCAAAGCTTTAATGAGCATAGTTTAATTCTTGGGTTCCACAATAGAAGTAGTCTTCACAATTTAGCAAAGCTTTGATGACCGTTGTTTAATTCTTGTGTTCCACAATAAAAGTCTGTGCAATTTAAGCAAAGCTTTGATGAGCATTGCTTCATTCTTGAGTTCCACATTAGAAGTCTATGGAATTTAAGAATGTTTTGATGAGCATTGTTTAATTCTAGAGTTGCACAATAGAAGTAGCCTTCGTAATTTAGTATAAGTTTGATGAGCCTTGTTTAATTCTTGAGTTCCATAATAAAAGTCAGTGCAATTATAGAAAAGCTTTGATGAGCATTGTTTCATTCTTGAGTTCCACATTATAAGTCTATGCAATTTAGAAATGCTTTGATGAGCATTGTTTAATTCTAGAGTTGCACAATAGAAGTAGCCTTCGTAATTTAGCATAGTTTTGATGAGCATTGGTTAATTCAAGAGTTGCACAATAGAAGTAGCCTTTGTAATTTAGCATAGTTTTGATGAGCATTGCTATATTCTTGAGTTCCACAATAGAAGTCTATGCAATTTAAACAAGGCTTCTTAATTTACCATAGTTTTGATGAGCATTGTTTCATTCTTGAGTTCCACATTAGAAGTCTATGCTATGTAGCAATGCTTTGATGAGCATTGTTTAATTCTAGAGTTGCACAATAGAAGTAGCCTTCGTAATTTAGCATAGTTTTGATGAGCATTGTTTTGTTCTTGAGTTCCACAATAGAAGTCTATGCAATTTAAACAAGGCTTTGATGAGCATTGTTTCATTCTTGAGTTCCACAATAGAGTTCTATGCAATTTAAGCAAAGCTTTGATGAGCATTGTTTAATTCTTGAGTTCCACAATTGAATTCGATGCAATTTAAGCAAAACTTTGACGAGGATTGTTTAATTCATGAGTTCCATAATAGAAGTCTATGTAACTTGCAATGCTTTGATGCGCATTGCTTAATACTTGAGTTCCACAATAGAAGTGTATCCAATGTAGCAAAGCTATAATGAGCATCGTTTAATTCTTGAGTTCCACATTAGAAGTCTACGCAATATAAGAAAAGCTTTGATGAGCATTGTTTGATTTATTAGTTCCACGAAGTCTATGCAATTTAGCAAAGCTTTGATGAGCATTATTTCATTCTTGAGTTCCACATTGGAAGTCTATGCAATTTAGCAAAGCATTGATGAGCATTGTTTAATGAATTCCACAATAGAAGTAACCTTTGCAATTTAGCAAAGATTTGATGAGCATTGTTTAATTCTTTAGTTCCACAATAGAAGTGTATGCACTTTAAGCAAAGCTTTGATGAGCGTTGTTTCATTCTTGCTACAATAGAAGTCTATGCAATATAGCAAAGCTTTGATGAGTATTGTTTATCTCTTGAGTTCCACAATAGAAGTCTATGCAATTTAAGCAAAGCTTTGTGTGCATTGTTTAATTTTCGAGTTCCACAATAGAAGTCTACGCAATTTAGCAACGCTTTGATGAGCATTGTTTAGATCTTGTGTTCCACAATAGAATTCTATGCAATTTAAGCAAATCATTGATGAGGATTGTTTAAATCTTGAGTTCCACAATAGAAGTATATGTAACTTAGCAAAGCTTTGATGATCATTGTTTAATACTTGAGTTCCATAATAGAACTCTATGCAATTTACCAAAGCTTTGATAAGCATCGTTTAATTCTTGAGTTCTACAATAGAAGTCTATGCAATTTAAGCAAGTCTTTGATGAACAGTGTTTGATTCTTGAGTTCCACAATAGAAGTCTTTGCAATTTAGCAAAGCTTTGACGAGCATTGTTTCATTCTTGGGTTCCACATTAGAGGTCTATGCAATTTAACAAAGCATTGATGAGCATTGTTTAATTGTTGAGCTCAACAATAGAAATGTATACACTTTAAACAAAGCTTTGATGAGGATTGTTTCATTCTTGAGTTCCACATTATAAGTCTATGCAATTTAGCAAAGCTTTGATGAGCATAGTTTAATTCTTGGGTTCCACAATAGAAGTAGTCTTCGCAATTTAGCAAAGCTTTGATGACCGTTGTTTAATTCTTGTGTTCCACAATAAAAGTCTGTGCAATTTAAGCAAAGCTTTGATGAGCATTGCTTCATTCTTGAGTTCCACATTAGAAGTCTATGGAATTTAAGAATGTTTTGATGAGCATTGTTTAATTCTAGAGTTGCACAATAGAAGTAGCCTTCGTAATTTAGTATAAGTTTGATGAGCCTTGTTTAATTCTTGAGTTCCATAATAAAAGTCAGTGCAATTATAGAAAAGCTTTGATGAGCATTGTTTCATTCTTGAGTTCCACATTATAAGTCTATGCAATTTAGAAATGCTTTGATGAGCATTGGTTAATTCTAGAGTTGCACAATAGAAGTAGCCTTCGTGATTTAGCATAGTTTTGATGAGCATTGGTTAATTCAAGAGTTGCACAATAGAAGTAGCCTTTGTAATTTAGCATAGTTTTGATGAGCATTGCTATATTCTTGAGTTCCACAATAGAAGTCTATGCAATTTAAACAAGGCTTCTTAATTTACCATAGTTTTGATGAGCATTGTTTCATTCTTGAGTTCCACATTAGAAGTCTATGCTATGTAGCAATGCTTTGATGAGCATTGTTTAATTCTAGAGTTGCACAATAGAAGTAGCCTTCGTAATTTAGCATAGTTTTGATGAGCATTGTTTTGTTCTTGAGTTCCACAATAGAAGTCTATGCAATTTAAACAAGGCTTTGATGAGCATTGTTTCATTCTTGAGTTCCACAATAGAGTTCTATGCAATTTAAGCAAAGCTTTGATGAGCATTGTTTAATTCTTGAGTTCCACAATTGAATTCGATGCAATTTAAGCAAAACTTTGACGAGGATTGTTTAATTCATGAGTTCCATAATAGAAGTCTATGTAACTTGCAATGCTTTGATGCGCATTGCTTAATACTTGAGTTCCACAATAGAAGTGTATCCAATGTAGCAAAGCTATAATGAGCATCGTTTAATTCTTGAGTTCCACATTAGAAGTCTACGCAATATAAGAAAAGCTTTGATGAGCATTGTTTGATTTATTAGTTCCACGAAGTCTATGCAATTTAGCAAAGCTTTGATGAGCATTATTTCATTCTTGAGTTCCACATTGGAAGTCTATGCAATTTAGCAAAGCATTGATGAGCATTGTTTAATGAATTCCACAATAGAAGTAACCTTTGCAATTTAGCAAAGATTTGATGAGCATTGTTTAATTCTTTAGTTCCACAATAGAAGTGTATGCACTTTAAGCAAAGCTTTGATGAGCGTTGTTTCATTCTTGCTACAATAGAAGTCTATGCAATATAGCAAAGCTTTGATGAGTATTGTTTATCTCTTGAGTTCCACAATAGAAGTCTATGCAATTTAAGCAAAGCTTTGTGTGCATTGTTTAATTTTCGAGTTCCACAATAGAAGTCTACGCAATTTAGCAACGCTTTGATGAGCATTGTTTAGATCTTGTGTTCCACAATAGAATTCTATGCAATTTAAGCAAATCATTGATGAGGATTGTTTAAATCTTGAGTTCCACAATAGAAGTATATGTAACTTAGCAAAGCTTTGATGATCATTGTTTAATACTTGAGTTCCATAATAGAAGTCTATGCAATTTACCAAAGCTTTGATAAGCATCGTTTAATTCTTGAGTTCCACAATAGAAGTCTATGCAATTTAAGCAAGTCTTTGATGAACAGTGTTTGATTCTTGAGTTCCACAATAGAAGTCTTTGCAATTTAGCAAAGCTTTGACGAGCATTGTTTCATTCTTGGGTTCCACATTAGAGGTCTATGCAATTTAACAAAGCATTGATGAGCATTGTTTAATTGTTGAGCTCAACAATAGAAATGTATACACTTTAAACAAAGCTTTGATGAGGATTGTTTCATTCTTGAGTTCCACATTATAAGTCTATGCAATTTAGCAAAGCTTTGATGAGCATAGTTTAATTCTTGGGTTCCACAATAGAAGTAGTCTTCGCAATTTAGCAAAGCTTTGATGACCGTTGTTTAATTCTTGTGTTCCACAATAAAAGTCTGTGCAATTTAAGCAAAGCTTTGATGAGCATTGCTTCATTCTTGAGTTCCACATTAGAAGTCTATGGAATTTAAGAATGTTTTGATGAGCATTGTTTAATTCTAGAGTTGCACAATAGAAGTAGCCTTCGTAATTTAGTATAAGTTTGATGAGCCTTGTTTAATTCTTGAGTTCCATAATAAAAGTCAGTGCAATTATAGAAAAGCTTTGATGAGCATTGTTTCATTCTTGAGTTCCACATTATAAGTCTATGCAATTTAGAAATGCTTTGATGAGCATTGTTTAATTCTAGAGTTGCACAATAGAAGTAGCCTTCGTAATTTAGCATAGTTTTGATGAGCATTGGTTAATTCAAGAGTTGCACAATAGAAGTAGCCTTTGTAATTTAGCATAGTTTTGATGAGCATTGCTATATTCTTGAGTTCCACAATAGAAGTCTATGCAATTTAAACAAGGCTTCTTAATTTACCATAGTTTTGATGAGCATTGTTTCATTCTTGAGTTCCACATTAGAAGTCTATGCTATGTAGCAATGCTTTGATGAGCATTGTTTAATTCTAGAGTTGCACAATAGAAGTAGCCTTCGTAATTTAGCATAGTTTTGATGAGCATTGTTTTGTTCTTGAGTTCCACAATAGAAGTCTATGCAATTTAAACAAGGCTTTGATGAGCATTGTTTCATTCTTGAGTTCCACAATAGAGTTCTATGCAATTTAAGCAAAGCTTTGATGAGCATTGTTTAATTCTTGAGTTCCACAATTGAATTCGATGCAATTTAAGCAAAACTTTGACGAGGATTGTTTAATTCATGAGTTCCATAATAGAAGTCTATGTAACTTGCAATGCTTTGATGCGCATTGCTTAATACTTGAGTTCCACAATAGAAGTGTATCCAATGTAGCAAAGCTATAATGAGCATCGTTTAATTCTTGAGTTCCACATTAGAAGTCTACGCAATATAAGAAAAGCTTTGATGAGCATTGTTTGATTTATTAGTTCCACGAAGTCTATGCAATTTAGCAAAGCTTTGATGAGCATTATTTCATTCTTGAGTTCCACATTGGAAGTCTATGCAATTTAGCAAAGCATTGATGAGCATTGTTTAATGAATTCCACAATAGAAGTAACCTTTGCAATTTAGCAAAGATTTGATGAGCATTGTTTAATTCTTTAGTTCCACAATAGAAGTGTATGCACTTTAAGCAAAGCTTTGATGAGCGTTGTTTCATTCTTGCTACAATAGAAGTCTATGCAATATAGCAAAGCTTTGATGAGTATTGTTTATCTCTTGAGTTCCACAATAGAAGTCTATGCAATTTAAGCAAAGCTTTGTGTGCATTGTTTAATTTTCGAGTTCCACAATAGAAGTCTACGCAATTTAGCAACGCTTTGATGAGCATTGTTTAGATCTTGTGTTCCACAATAGAATTCTATGCAATTTAAGCAAATCATTGATGAGGATTGTTTAAATCTTGAGTTCCACAATAGAAGTATATGTAACTTAGCAAAGCTTTGATGATCATTGTTTAATACTTGAGTTCCATAATAGAACTCTATGCAATTTACCAAAGCTTTGATAAGCATCGTTTAATTCTTGAGTTCCACAATAGAAGTCTATGCAATTTAAGCAAGTCTTTGATGAACAGTGTTTGATTCTTGAGTTCCACAATAGAAGTCTTTGCAATTTAGCAAAGCTTTGACGAGCATTGTTTCATTCTTGGGTTCCACATTAGAGGTCTATGCAATTTAACAAAGCATTGATGAGCATTGTTTAATTGTTGAGCTCAACAATAGAAATGTATACACTTTAAACAAAGCTTTGATGAGGATTGTTTCATTCTTGAGTTCCACATTATAAGTCTATGCAATTTAGCAAAGCTTTGATGAGCATAGTTTAATTCTTGGGTTCCACAATAGAAGTAGTCTTCGCAATTTAGCAAAGCTTTGATGACCGTTGTTTAATTCTTGTGTTCCACAATAAAAGTCTGTGCAATTTAAGCAAAGCTTTGATGAGCATTGCTTCATTCTTGAGTTCCACATTAGAAGTCTATGGAATTTAAGAATGTTTTGATGAGCATTGTTTAATTCTAGAGTTGCACAATAGAAGTAGCCTTCGTAATTTAGTATAAGTTTGATGAGCCTTGTTTAATTCTTGAGTTCCATAATAAAAGTCAGTGCAATTATAGAAAAGCTTTGATGAGCATTGTTTCATTCTTGAGTTCCACATTATAAGTCTATGCAATTTAGAAATGCTTTGATGAGCATTGTTTAATTCTAGAGTTGCACAATAGAAGTAGCCTTCGTGATTTAGCATAGTTTTGATGAGCATTGGTTAATTCAAGAGTTGCACAATAGAAGTAGCCTTTGTAATTTAGCATAGTTTTGATGAGCATTGCTATATTCTTGAGTTCCACAATAGAAGTCTATGCAATTTAAACAAGGCTTCTTAATTTACCATAGTTTTGATGAGCATTGTTTCATTCTTGAGTTCCACATTAGAAGTCTATGCTATGTAGCAATGCTTTGATGAGCATTGTTTAATTCTAGAGTTGCACAATAGAAGTAGCCTTCGTAATTTAGCATAGTTTTGATGAGCATTGTTTTGTTCTTGAGTTCCACAATAGAAGTCTATGCAATTTAAACAAGGCTTTGATGAGCATTGTTTCATTCTTGAGTTCCACAATAGAGTTCTATGCAATTTAAGCAAAGCTTTGATGAGCATTGTTTAATTCTTGAGTTCCACAATTGAATTCGATGCAATTTAAGCAAAACTTTGACGAGGATTGTTTAATTCATGAGTTCCATAATAGAAGTCTATGTAACTTGCAATGCTTTGATGCGCATTGCTTAATACTTGAGTTCCACAATAGAAGTGTATCCAATGTAGCAAAGCTATAATGAGCATCGTTTAATTCTTGAGTTCCACATTAGAAGTCTACGCAATATAAGAAAAGCTTTGATGAGCATTGTTTGATTTATTAGTTCCACGAAGTCTATGCAATTTAGCAAAGCTTTGATGAGCATTATTTCATTCTTGAGTTCCACATTGGAAGTCTATGCAATTTAGCAAAGCATTGATGAGCATTGTTTAATGAATTCCACAATAGAAGTAACCTTTGCAATTTAGCAAAGATTTGATGAGCATTGTTTAATTCTTTAGTTCCACAATAGAAGTGTATGCACTTTAAGCAAAGCTTTGATGAGCGTTGTTTCATTCTTGCTACAATAGAAGTCTATGCAATATAGCAAAGCTTTGATGAGTATTGTTTATCTCTTGAGTTCCACAATAGAAGTCTATGCAATTTAAGCAAAGCTTTGTGTGCATTGTTTAATTTTCGAGTTCCACAATAGAAGTCTACGCAATTTAGCAACGCTTTGATGAGCATTGTTTAGATCTTGTGTTCCACAATAGAATTCTATGCAATTTAAGCAAATCATTGATGAGGATTGTTTAAATCTTGAGTTCCACAATAGAAGTATATGTAACTTAGCAAAGCTTTGATGATCATTGTTTAATACTTGAGTTCCATAATAGAACTCTATGCAATTTACCAAAGCTTTGATAAGCATCGTTTAATTCTTGAGTTCCACAATAGAAGTCTATGCAATTTAAGCAAGTCTTTGATGAACAGTGTTTGATTCTTGAGTTCCACAATAGAAGTCTTTGCAATTTAGCAAAGCTTTGACGAGCATTGTTTCATTCTTGGGTTCCACATTAGAGGTCTATGCAATTTAACAAAGCATTGATGAGCATTGTTTAATTGTTGAGCTCAACAATAGAAATGTATACACTTTAAACAAAGCTTTGATGAGGATTGTTTCATTCTTGAGTTCCACATTATAAGTCTATGCAATTTAGCAAAGCTTTGATGAGCATAGTTTAATTCTTCGGTTCCACAATAGAAGTAGTCTTCGCAATTTAGCAAAGCTTTGATGACCGTTGTTTAATTCTTGTGTTCCACAATAAAAGTCTGTGCAATTTAAGCAAAGCTTTGATGAGCATTGCTTCATTCTTGAGTTCCACATTAGAAGTCTATGGAATTTAAGAATGTTTTGATGAGCATTGTTTAATTCTAGAGTTGCACAATAGAAGTAGCCTTCGTAATTTAGTATAAGTTTGATGAGCCTTGTTTAATTCTTGAGTTCCATAATAAAAGTCAGTGCAATTATAGAAAAGCTTTGATGAGCATTGTTTCATTCTTGAGTTCCACATTATAAGTCTATGCAATTTAGAAATGCTTTGATGAGCATTGTTTAATTCTAGAGTTGCACAATAGAAGTAGCCTTCGTGATTTAGCATAGTTTTGATGAGCATTGGTTAATTCAAGAGTTGCACAATAGAAGTAGCCTTTGTAATTTAGCATAGTTTTGATGAGCATTGCTATATTCTTGAGTTCCACAATAGAAGTCTATGCAATTTAAACAAGGCTTCTTAATTTACCATAGTTTTGATGAGCATTGTTTCATTCTTGAGTTCCACATTAGAAGTCTATGCTATGTAGCAATGCTTTGATGAGCATTGTTTAATTCTAGAGTTGCACAATAGAAGTAGCCTTCGTAATTTAGCATAGTTTTGATGAGCATTGTTTTGTTCTTGAGTTCCACAATAGAAGTCTATGCAATTTAAACAAGGCTTTGATGAGCATTGTTTCATTCTTGAGTTCCACAATAGAGTTCTATGCAATTTAAGCAAAGCTTTGATGAGCATTGTTTAATTCTTGAGATCCACAATTGAATTCGATGCAATTTAAGCAAAACTTTGACGAGGATTGTTTAATTCATGAGTTCCATAATAGAAGTCTATGTAACTTGCAATGCTTTGATGCGCATTGCTTAATACTTGAGTTCCACAATAGAAGTGTATCCAATGTAGCAAAGCTATAATGAGCATCGTTTAATTCTTGAGTTCCACATTAGAAGTCTACGCAATATAAGAAAAGCTTTGATGAGCATTGTTTGATTTATTAGTTCCACGAAGTCTATGCAATTTAGCAAAGCTTTGATGAGCATTATTTCATTCTTGAGTTCCACATTGGAAGTCTATGCAATTTAGCAAAGCATTGATGAGCATTGTTTAATGAATTCCACAATAGAAGTAACCTTTGCAATTTAGCAAAGATTTGATGAGCATTGTTTAATTCTTTAGTTCCACAATAGAAGTGTATGCACTTTAAGCAAAGCTTTGATGAGCGTTGTTTCATTCTTGCTACAATAGAAGTCTATGCAATATAGCAAAGCTTTGATGAGTATTGTTTATCTCTTGAGTTCCACAATAGAAGTCTATGCAATTTAAGCAAAGCTTTGTGTGCATTGTTTAATTTTCGAGTTCCACAATAGAAGTCTACGCAATTTAGCAACGCTTTGATGAGCATTGTTTAGATCTTGTGTTCCACAATAGAATTCTATGCAATTTAAGCAAATCATTGATGAGGATTGTTTAAATCTTGAGTTCCACAATAGAAGTATATGTAACTTAGCAAAGCTTTGATGATCATTGTTTAATACTTGAGTTCCATACTAGAACTCTATGCAATTTACCAAAGCTTTGATAAGCATCGTTTAATTCTTGAGTTCCACAATAGAAGTCTATGCAATTTAAGCAAGTCTTTGATGAACAGTGTTTGATTCTTGAGTTCCACAATAGAAGTCTTTGCAATTTAGCAAAGCTTTGACGAGCATTGTTTCATTCTTGGGTTCCACATTAGAGGTCTATGCAATTTAACAAAGCATTGATGAGCATTGTTTAATTGTTGAGCTCAACAATAGAAATGTATACACTTTAAACAAAGCTTTGATGAGGATTGTTTCATTCTTGAGTTCCACATTATAAGTCTATGCAATTTAGCAAAGCTTTGATGAGCATAGTTTAATTCTTCGGTTCCACAATAGAAGTAGTCTTCGCAATTTAGCAAAGCTTTGATGACCGTTGTTTAATTCTTGTGTTCCACAATAAAAGTCTGTGCAATTTAAGCAAAGCTTTGATGAGCATTGCTTCATTCTTGAGTTCCACATTAGAAGTCTATGGAATTTAAGAATGTTTTGATGAGCATTGTTTAATTATAGAGTTGCACAATAGAAGTAGCCTTCGTAATTTAGTATAAGTTTGATGAGCCTTGTTTAATTCTTGAGTTCCATAATAAAAGTCAGTGCAATTATAGAAAAGCTTTGATGAGCATTGTTTCATTCTTGAGTTCCACATTATAAGTCTATGCAATTTAGAAATGCTTTGATGAGCATTGTTTAATTCTAGAGTTGCACAATAGAAGTAGCCTTCGTAATTTAGCATAGTTTTGATGAGCATTGGTTAATTCAAGAGTTGCACAATAGAAGTAGCCTTTGTAATTTAGCATAGTTTTGATGAGCATTGCTATATTCTTGAGTTCCACAATAGAAGTCTATGCAATTTAAACAAGGCTTCTTAATTTACCATAGTTTTGATGAGCATTGTTTCATTCTTGAGTTCCATATTAGAAGTCTATGCAATCTAGCAATGCTTTGATGAGCATTGTTTAATTCTAGAGTTGCACAATAGAAGTAGCCTTCGTAATTTAGCATAGTTTTGATGAGCATTGTTTTGTTCTTGAGTTCCACAATAGAAGTCTATGCAATTTAAACAAGGCTTTGATGAGCATTGTTTCATTCTTGAGTTCCACAATAGAGTTCTATGCAATTTAAGCAAAGCTTTGATGAGCATTGTTTAATTCTTGAGTTCCACAATTGAATTCGATGCAATTTAAGCAAAACTTTGACGAGGATTGTTTAATTCATGAGTTCCATAATAGAAGTCTATGTAACTTGCAATGCTTTGATGCGCATTGCTTAATACTTGAGTTCCACAATAGAAGTGTATCCAATGTAGCAAAGCTATAATGAGCATCGTTTAATTCTTGAGTTCCACATTAGAAGTCTACGCAATATAAGAAAAGCTTTGATGAGCATTGTTTGATTTATTAGTTCCACGAAGTCTATGCAATTTAGCAAAGCTTTGATGAGCATTATTTCATTCTTGAGTTCCACATTGGAAGTCTATGCAATTTAGCAAAGCATTGATGAGCATTGTTTAATGAATTCCACAATAGAAGTAACCTTTGCAATTTAGCAAAGATTTGATGAGCATTGTTTAATTCTTTAGTTCCACAATAGAAGTGTATGCACTTTAAGCAAAACTTTGATGAGCGTTGTTTCATTCTTGCTACAATAGAAGTCTATGCAATATAGCAAAGCTTTGATGAGTATTGTTTATCTCTTGAGTTCCACAATAGAAGTCTATGCAATTTAAGCAAAGCTTTGTGTGCATTGTTTAATTTTCGAGTTCCACAATAGAAGTCTATGCAATTTAGCAACGCTTTGATGAGCATTGTTTAGATCTTGTGTTCCACAATAGAATTCTATGCAATTTAAGCAAATCCAAATTGATGAGGATTGTTTAAATCTTGAGTTCCACAATAGAAGTATATGTAACTTAGCAAAGCTTTGATGATCATTGTTTAATACTTGAGTTCCATAATAGAAGTCTATGCAATTTACCAAAGCTTTGATAAGCATCGTTTAATTCTTGAGTTCCACAATAGAAGTCTATGCAATTTAAGCAAGTCTTTGATGAACAGTGTTTGATTCTTGAGTTCCACAATAGAAGTCTTTGCAATTTAGCAAAGCTTTGACGAGCATTGTTTCATTCTTGGGTTCCACATTAGAGGTCTATGCAATTTAACAAAGCATTGATGAGCATTGTTTAATTGTTGAGCTCAACAATAGAAATGTATACACTTTAAACAAAGCTTTGATGAGGATTGTTTCATTCTTGAGTTCCACATTATAAGTCTATGCAATTTAGCAAAGCTTTGATGAGCATAGTTTAATTCTTGGGTTCCACAATAGAAGTAGTCTTCGCAATTTAGCAAAGCTTTGATGACCGTTGTTTAATTCTTGTGTTCCACAATAAAAGTCTGTGCAATTTAAGCAAAGCTTTGATGAGCATTGCTTCATTCTTGAGTTCCACATTAGAAGTCTATGGAATTTAAGAATGTTTTGATGAGCATTGTTTAATTCTAGAGTTGCACAATAGAAGTAGGCTTCGTAATTTAGTATAAGTTTGATGAGCCTTGTTTAATTCTTGAGTTCCATAATAAAAGTCAGTGCAATTATAGAAAAGCTTTGATGAGCATTGTTTCATTCTTGAGTTCCACATTATAAGTCTATGCAATTTAGAAATGCTTTGATGAGCATTGTTTAATTCTAGAGTTGCACAATAGAAGTAGCCTTTGTAATTTAGCATAGTTTTGATGAGCATTGGTTAATTCAAGAGTTGCACAATAGAAGTAGCCTTTGTCATTTAGCATAGTTTTGATGAGCATTGCTATATTCTTGAGTTCCACAATAGAAGTCTATGCAATTTAAACAAGGCTTCTTAATTTACCATAGTTTTGATGAGCATTGTTTCATTCTTGAGTTCCATATTAGAAGTCTATGCAATCTAGCAATGCTTTGATGAGCATTGTTTAATTCTAGAGTTGCACAATAGAAGTAGCCTTCGTAATTTAGCATAGTTTTGATGAGCATTGTTTTGTTCTTGAGTTCCACAATAGAAGTCTATGCAATTTAAACAAGGCTTTGATGAGCATTGTTTCATTCTTGAGTTCCACAATAGAGTTCTATGCAATTTAAGCAAAGCTTTGATGAGCATTGTTTAATTCTTGAGTTCCACAATTGAATTCGATGCAATTTAAGCAAAACTTTGACGAGGATTGTTTAATTCATGAGTTCCATAATAGAAGTCTATGTAACTTGCAATGCTTTGATGCGCATTGCTTAATACTTGAGTTCCACAATAGAAGTGTATCCAATGTAGCAAAGCTATAATGAGCATCGTTTAATTCTTGAGTTCCACATTAGAAGTCTACGCAATATAAGAAAAGCTTTGATGAGCATTGTTTGATTTATTAGTTCCACGAAGTCTATGCAATTTAGCAAAGCTTTGATGAGCATTATTTCATTCTTGAGTTCCACATTGGAAGTCTATGCAATTTAGCAAAGCATTGATGAGCATTGTTTAATGAATTCCACAATAGAAGTAACCTTTGCAATTTAGCAAAGATTTGATGAGCATTGTTTAATTCTTTAGTTCCACAATAGAAGTGTATGCACTTTAAGCAAAACTTTGATGAGCGTTGTTTCATTCTTGCTACAATAGAAGTCTATGCAATATAGCAAAGCTTTGATGAGTATTGTTTATCTCTTGAGTTCCACAATAGAAGTCTATGCAATTTAAGCAAAGCTTTGTGTGCATTGTTTAATTTTCGAGTTCCACAATAGAAGTCTATGCAATTTAGCAACGCTTTGATGAGCATTGTTTAGATCTTGTGTTCCACAATAGAATTCTATGCAATTTAAGCAAATCCAAATTGATGAGGATTGTTTAAATCTTGAGTTCCACAATAGAAGTATATGTAACTTAGCAAAGCATTGATGATCATTGTTTAATACTTGAGTTCCATAATAGAAGTCTATGCAATTTACCAAAGCTTTGATAAGCATCGTTTAATTCTTGAGTTCCACAATAGAAGTCTATGCAATTTAAGCAAGTCTTTGATGAACAGTGTTTGATTCTTGAGTTCCACAATAGAAGTCTTTGCAATTTAGCAAAGCTTTGACGAGCATTGTTTCATTCTTGGGTTCCACATTAGAGGTCTATGCAATTTAACAAAGCATTGATGAGCATTGTTTAATTGTTGAGCTCAACAATAGAAATGTATACACTTTAAACAAAGCTTTGATGAGGATTGTTTCATTCTTGAGTTCCACATTATAAGTCTATGCAATTTAGCAAAGCTTTGATGAGCATAGTTTAATTCTTGGGTTCCACAATAGAAGTAGTCTTCGCAATTTAGCAAAGCTTTGATGACCGTTGTTTAATTCTTGTGTTCCACAATAAAAGTCTGTGCAATTTAAGCAAAGCTTTGATGAGCATTGCTTCATTCTTGAGTTCCACATTAGAAGTCTATGGAATTTAAGAATGTTTTGATGAGCATTGTTTAATTCTAGAGTTGCACAATAGAAGTAGCCTTCGTAATTTAGTATAAGTTTGATGAGCCTTGTTTAATTCTTGAGTTCCATAATAAAAGTCAGTGCAATTATAGAAAAGCTTTGATGAGCATTGTTTCATTCTTGAGTTCCACATTATAAGTCTATGCAATTTAGAAATGCTTTGATGAGCATTGTTTAATTCTAGAGTTGCACAATAGAAGTAGCCTTCGTAATTTAGCATAGTTTTGATGAGCATTGGTTAATTCAAGAGTTGCACAATAGAAGTAGCCTTTGTAATTTAGCATAGTTTTGATGAGCATTGCTATATTCTTGAGTTCCACAATAGAAGTCTATGCAATTTAAACAAGGCTTCTTAATTTACCATAGTTTTGATGAGCATTGTTTCATTCTTGAGTTCCACATTAGAATTCAATGCAATCTAGCAATGCTTTGATGAGCACTGTTTAATTCTAGAGTTGCACAATAGAAGTAGCCTTCGTAATTTAGCATAGTTTTGATGAGCATTGTTTTGTTCTTGAGTTCCACAATAGAAGTCTATGCAGTTTAAACAAGGCTTTGATGAGCATTGTTTCATTCTTGAGTTCCACAATAGAGTTCTATGCAATTTAAGCAAAGCTTTGATGAGCATTGTTTAATTCTTGAGTTCCACAATTGAATTCGATGCAATTTAAGCAAAACTTTGACGAGGATTGTTTAATTCATGAGTTCCATAATAGAAGTCTATGTAACTTGCAATGCTTTGATGCGCATTGCTTAATACTTGAGTTCCACAATAGAAGTGTATCCAATGTAGCAAAGCTATAATGAGCATCGTTTAATTCTTGAGTTCCACATTAGAAGTCTACGCAATATAAGAAAAGCTTTGATGAGCATTGTTTGATTTATTAGTTCCACGAAGTCTATGCAATTTAGCAAAGCTTTGATGAGCATTATTTCATTCTTGAGTTCCACATTGGAAGTCTATGCAATTTAGCAAAGCATTGATGAGCATTGTTTAATGAATTCCACAATAGAAGTAACCTTTGCAATTTAGCAAAGATTTGATGAGCATTGTTTAATTCTTTAGTTCCACAATAGAAGTCTACGCAATTTAGCAACGCTTTGATGAGCATTGTTTAGATCTTGTGTTCCACAATAGAATTCTATGCAATTTAAGCAAATCATTGATGAGGATTGTTTAAATCTTGAGTTCCACAATAGAAGTATATGTAACTTAGCAAAGCTTTGATGATCATTGTTTAATACTTGAATTCCATAATAGAAGTCTATGCAATTTACCAAAGCTTTGATAAGCATCGTTTAATTCTTGAGTTCCACAATAGAAGTCTATGCAATTTAAGCAAGTCTTTGATGAACAGTGTTTGATTCTTGAGTTCCACAATAGAAGTCTTTGCAATTTAGCAAAGCTTTGACGAGCATTGTTTCATTCTTGGGTTCCACATTAGAGGTCTATGCAATTTAAGAAAGCATTGATGAGCATTGTTTAATTGTTGAGCTCAACAATAGAAATGTATACACTTTAAACAAAGCTTTGATGAGGATTGTTTCCTTCTTGAGTTCCACATTATAAGTCTATGCAATTTAGCAAAGCTTTTATGAGCATAGTTTAATTCTTGGGTTCCACAATAGAAGTAGTCTTCGCAATTTAGCAAAGCTTTGATGACCGTTGTTTAATTCTTGTGTTCCACAATAAAAGTCTGTGCAATTTAAGCAAAGCTTTGATGAGCATTGCTTCATTCTTGAGTTCCACATTAGAAGTCTATGGAATTTAAGAATGTTTTGATGAGCATTGTTTAATTCTAGAGTTGCACAATAGAAGTAGCCTTCGTAATTTAGTATAAGTTTGATGAGCCTTGTTTAATTCTTGAGTTCCATAATAAAAGTCAGTGCAATTATAGAAAAGCTTTGATGAGCATTGTTTCATTCTTGAGTTCCACATTATAAGTCTATGCAATTTAGAAATGCTTTGATGAGCATTGTTTAATTCTAGAGTTGCACAATAGAAGTAGCCTTCGTAATTTAGCATAGTTTTGATGAGCATTGGTTAATTCAAGAGTTGCACAATAGAAGTAGCCTTTGTAATTTAGCATAGTTTTGATGAGCATTGCTATATTCTTGAGTTCCACAATAGAAGTCTATGCAATTTAAACAAGGCTTCTTAATTTACCATAGTTTTGATGAGCATTGTTTCATTCTTGAGTTCCACATTAGAAGTCTATGCTATGTAGCAATTCTTTGATGAGCATTGTTTAATTCTAGAGTTGCACAATAGAAGTAGCCTTCGTAATTTAGCATAGTTTTGATGAGCATTGTTTTGTTCTTGAGTTCCACAATAGAAGTCTATGCAATTTAAACAAGGCTTTGATGAGCATTGTTTCATTCTTGAGTTCCACAATAGAGTTCTATGCAATTTAAGCAAAGCTTTGATGAGCATTGTTTAATTCTTGAGTTCCACAATTGAATTCGATGCAATTTAAGCAAAACTTTGACGAGGATTGTTTAATTCATGAGTTCCATAATAGAAGTCTATGTAACTTGCAATGCTTTGATGCGCATTGCTTAATACTTGAGTTCCACAATAGAAGTGTATCCAATGTAGCAAAGCTATAATGAGCATCGTTTAATTCTTGAGTTCCACATTAGAAGTCTACGCAATATAAGAAAAGCTTTGATGAGCATTGTTTGATTTATTAGTTCCACGAAGTCTATGCAATTTAGCAAAGCTTTGATGGGCATTATTTCATTCTTGAGTTCCACATTGGAAGTCTATGCAATTTAGCAAAGCATTGATGAGCATTGTTTAATGAATTCCACAATAGAAGTAACCTTTGCAATTTAGCAAAGATTTGATGAGCATTGTTTAATTCTTTAGTTCCACAATAGAAGTGTATGCACTTTAAGCAAAACTTTGATGAGCGTTGTTTCATTCTTGCTACAATAGAAGTCTATGCAATATAGCAAAGCTTTGATGAGTATTGTTTATCTCTTGAGTTCCACAATAGAAGTCTATGCAATTTAAGCAAAGCTTTGTGTGCATTGTTTAATTTTCGAGTTCCACAATAGAAGTCTATGCAATTTAGCAACGCTTTGATGAGCATTGTTTAGATCTTGTGTTCCACAATAGAATTCTATGCAATTTAAGCAAATCCAAATTGATGAGGATTGTTTAAATCTTTAGTTCCACAATAGAAGTATATGTAACTTAGCAAAGCTTTGATGATCATTGTTTAATACTTGAGTTCCATAATAGAAGTCTATGCAATTTACCAAAGCTTTGATAAGCATCGTTTAATTCTTGAGTTCCACAATAGAAGTCTATGCAATTTAAGCAAGTCTTTGATGAACAGTGTTTGATTCTTGAGTTCCACAATAGAAGTCTTTGCAATTTAGCAAAGCTTTGACGAGCATTGTTTCATTCTTGGGTTCCACATTAGAGGTCTATGCAATTTAACAAAGCATTGATGAGCATTGTTTAATTGTTGAGCTCAACAATAGAAATGTATACACTTTAAACAAAGCTTTGATGAGGATTGTTTCATTCTTGAGTTCCACATTATAAGTCTATGCAATTTAGCAAAGCTTTGATGAGCATAGTTTAATTCTTGGGTTCCACAATAGAAGTAGTCTTCGCAATTTAGCAAAGCTTTGATGACCGTTGTTTAATTCTTGTGTTCCACAATAAAAGTCTGTGCAATTTAAGCAAAGCTTTGATGAGCATTGCTTCATTCTTGAGTTCCACATTAGAAGTCTATGGAATTTAAGAATGTTTTGATGAGCATTGTTTAATTCTAGAGTTGCACAATAGAAGTAGCCTTCGTAATTTAGTATAAGTTTGATGAGCCTTGTTTAATTCTTGAGTTCCATAATAAAAGTCAGTGCAATTATAGAAAAGCTTTGATGAGCATTGTTTCATTCTTGAGTTCCACATTATAAGTCTATGCAATTTAGAAATGCTTTGATGAGCGTTGTTTAATTCTAGAGTTGCACAATAGAAGTAGCCTTCGTAATTTAGCATAGTTTTGATGAGCATTGGTTAATTCAAGAGTTGCACAATAGAAGTAGCCTTTGTAATTTAGCATAGTTTTGATGAGCATTGCTATATTCTTGAGTTCCACAATAGAAGTCTATGCAATTTAAACAAGGCTTCTTAATTTACCATAGTTTTGATGAGCATTGTTTCATTCTTGAGTTCCACATTAGAATTCAATGCAATCTAGCAATGCTTTGATGAGCACTGTTTAATTCTAGAGTTGCACAATAGAAGTAGCCTTCGTAATTTAGCATAGTTTTGATGAGCATTGTTTTGTTCTTGAATTCCACAATAGAAGTCTATGCAGTTTAAACAAGGCTTTGATGAGCATTGTTTCATTCTTGAGTTCCACAATAGAGTTCTATGCAATTTAAGCAAAGCTTTGATGAGCATTGTTTAATTCTTGAGTTCCACAATTGAATTCGATGCAATTTAAGCAAAACTTTGACGAGGATTGTTTAATTCATGAGTTCCATAATAGAAGTCTATGTAACTTGCAATGCTTTGATGCGCATTGCTTAATACTTGAGTTCCACAATAGAAGTGTATCCAATGTAGCAAAGCTATAATGAGCATCGTTTAATTCTTGAGTTCCACATTAGAAGTATACGCAATATAAGAAAAGCTTTGATGAGCATTGTTTGATTTATTAGTTCCACGAAGTCTATGCAATTTAGCAAAGCTTTGATGAGCATTATTTCATTCTTGAGTTCCACATTGGAAGTCTATGCAATTTAGCAAAGCATTGATGAGCATGGTTTAATGAATTCCACAATAGAAGTAACCTTTGCAATTTAGCAAAGATTTTATTGAGCATTGTTTAATTCTTTAGTTCCACAATAGAAGTGTATGCACTTTAAGCAAAGCTTTGATGAGCGTTGTTTCATTCTTGCTACAATAGAAGTCTATGCAATATAGCAAAGCTTTGATGAGTATTGTTTATCTCTTGAGTTCCACAATAGAAGTCTATGCAATTTAAGCAAAGCTTTGTGTGCATTGTTTAATTTTCGAGTTCCACAATAGAAGTCTACGCAATTTAGCAACGCTTTGATGAGGATTGTTTAGATCTTGTGTTCCACAATAGAATTCTATGCAATTTAAGCAAATCATTGATGAGGATTGTTTAAATCTTGAGTTCCACAATAGAAGTATATGTAACTTAGCAAAGCTTTGATGATCACTGTTTAATACTTGAGTTCCATAATAGAAGTCTATGCAATTTACCAAAGCTTTGATAAGCATCGTTTAATTCTTGAGTTCCACAATAGAATTCTATGCAATTTAAGCAAGTCTTTGATGAACAGTGTTTGATTCTTGAGTTCCACAATAGAAGTCTTTGCAATTTAGCAAAGCTTTGACGAGCATTGTTTCATTCTTGGGTTCCACATTAGAGGTCTATGCAATTTAACAAAGCATTGATGAGCATTGTTTAATTGTTGAGCTCAACAATAGAAATGTATACACTTTAAACAAAGCTTTGATGAGGATTGTTTCATTCTTGAGTTCCACATTATAAGTCTATCAATTTAGCAAAGCTTTGATGAGCATAGTTTAATTCTTGGGTTCCACAATAGAAGTAGTCTTCGCAATTTAGCAAAGCTTTGATGACCGTTGTTTAGTTCTTGTGTTCCACAATAAAAGTCTGTGCAATTTAAGCAAAGCTTTGATGAGCATTGCTTCATTCTTGAGTTCCACATTAGAAGTCTATGGAATTTAAGAATGTTTTGATGAGCATTGTTTAATTCTAGAGTTGCACAATAGAAGTAGCCTTCGTAATTTAGTATAAGTTTGATGAGCCTTGTTTAATTCTTGAGTTCCATAATAAAAGTCAGTGCAATTATAGAAAAGCTTTGATGAGCATTGTTTCATTCTTGAGTTCCACATTATAAGTCTATGCAATTTAGAAATGCTTTGATGAGCATTGTTTAATTCTAGAGTTGCACAATAGAAGTAGCCTTCGTAATTTAGCATAGTTTTGATGAGCATTGGTTAATTCAAGAGTTGCACAATAGAAGTAGCCTTTGTAATTTAGCATAGTTTTGATGAGCATTGCTATATTCTTGAGTTCCACAATAGAAGTCTATGCAATTTAAACAAGGCTTCTTAATTTACCATAGTTTTGATGAGCATTGTTTCATTCTTGAGTTCCACATTAGAATTCAATGCAATCTAGCAATGCTTTGATGAGCACTGTTTAATTCTAGAGTTGCACAATAGAAGTAGCCTTCGTAATTTAGCATAGTTTTGATGAGCATTGTTTTGTTCTTGAGTTCCACAATAGAAGTCTATGCAATTTAAACAAGGCTTTGATGAGCATTGTTTCATTCTTGAGTTCCACAATAGAGTTCTATGCAATTTAAGCAAAGCTTTGATGAGCATTGTTTAATTCTTGAGTTCCACAATTGAATTCGATGCAATTTAAGCAAAACTTTGACGAGGATTGTTTAATTCATGAGTTCCATAATAGAAGTCTATGTAACTTGCAATGCTTTGATGCGCATTGCTTAATACTTGAGTTCCACAATAGAAGTGTATCCAATGTAGCAAAGCTATAATGAGCATCGTTTAATTCTTGAGTTCCACATTAGAAGTATACGCAATATAAGAAAAGCTTTGATGAGCATTGTTTGATTTATTAGTTCCACGAAGTCTATGCAATTTAGCAAAGCTTTGATGAGCATTATTTCATTCTTGAGTTCCACATTGGAAGTCTATGCAATTTAGCAAAGCATTGATGAGCATGGTTTAATGAATTCCACAATAGAAGTAACCTTTGCAATTTAGCAAAGATTTTATTGAGCATTGTTTAATTCTTTAGTTCCACAATAGAAGTGTATGCACTTTAAGCAAAGCTTTGATGAGCGTTGTTTCATTCTTGCTACAATAGAAGTCTATGCAATATAGCAAAGCTTTGATGAGTATTGTTTATCTCTTGAGTTCCACAATAGAAGTCTATGCAATTTAAGCAAAGCTTTGTGTGCATTGTTTAATTTTCGAGTTCCACAATAGAAGTCTACGCAATTTAGCAACGCTTTGATGAGGATTGTTTAGATCTTGTGTTCCACAATAGAATTCTATGCAATTTAAGCAAATCATTGATGAGGATTGTTTAAATCTTGAGTTCCACAATAGAAGTATATGTAACTTAGCAAAGCTTTGATGATCACTGTTTAATACTTGAGTTCCATAATAGAAGTCTATGCAATTTACCAAAGCTTTGATAAGCATCGTTTAATTCTTGAGTTCCACAATAGAATTCTATGCAATTTAAGCAAGTCTTTGATGAACAGTGTTTGATTCTTGAGTTCCACAATAGAAGTCTTTGCAATTTAGCAAAGCTTTGACGAGCATTGTTTCATTCTTGGGTTCCACATTAGAGGTCTATGCAATTTAACAAAGCATTGATGAGCATTGTTTAATTGTTGAGCTCAACAATAGAAATGTATACACTTTAAACAAAGCTTTGATGAGGATTGTTTCATTCTTGAGTTCCACATTATAAGTCTATGCAATTTAGCAAAGCTTTGATGAGCATAGTTTAATTCTTGGGTTCCACAATAGAAGTAGTCTTCGCAATTTAGCAAAGCTTTGATGACCGTTGTTTAGTTCTTGTGTTCCACAATAAAAGTCTGTGCAATTTAAGCAAAGCTTTGATGAGCATTGCTTCATTCTTGAGTTCCACATTAGAAGTCTATGGAATTTAAGAATGTTTTGATGAGCATTGTTTAATTCTAGAGTTGCACAATAGAAGTAGCCTTCGTAATTTAGTATATGTTTGATGAGCCTTGTTTAATTCTTGAGTTCCATAATAAAAGTCAGTGCAATTATAGAAAAGCTTTGATGAGCATTGTTTCATTCTTGAGTTCCACATTATAAGTCTATGCAATTTAGAAATGCTTTGATGAGCATTGTTTAATTCTAGAGTTGCACAATAGAAGTAGCCTTCGTAATTTAGCATAGTTTTGATGAGCATTGGTTAATTCAAGAGTTGCACAATAGAAGTAGCCTTTGTAATTTAGCATAGTTTTGATGAGCATTGCTATATTCTTGAGTTCCACAATAGAAGTCTATGCAATTTAAACAAGGCTTCTTAATTTACCATAATTTTGATGAGCATTGTTTCATTCTTGAGTTCCATATTAGAAGTCTATGCAATCTAGCAATGCTTTGATGAGCACTGTTTAATTCTAGAGTTGCACAATAGAAGTAGCCTTCGTAATTTAGCATAGTTTTGATGAGCATTGTTTTGTTCTTGAGTTCCACAATAGAAGTCTATGCAGTTTAAACAAGGCTTTGATGAGCATTGTTTCATTCTTGAGTTCCACAATAGAGTTCTATGCAATTTAAGCAAAGCTTTGATGAGCATTGTTTAATTCTTGAGTTCCACAATTGAATTCGATGCAATTTAAGCAAAACTTTGACGAGGATTGTTTAATTCATGAGTTCCATAATAGAAGTCTATGTAACTTGCAATGCTTTGATGCGCATTGCTTAATACTTGAGTTCCACAATAGAAGTGTATCCAATGTAGCAAAGCTATAATGAGCATCGTTTAATTCTTGAGTTCCACATTAGAAGTCTACGCAATATAAGAAAAGCTTTGATGAGCATTGTTTGATTTATTAGTTCCACGAAGTCTATGCAATTTAGCAAAGCTTTGATGAGCATTATTTCATTCTTGAGTTCCACATTGGAAGTCTATGCAATTTAGCAAAGCATTGATGAGCATTGTTTAATGAATTCCATAATAGAAGTAACCTTTGCAATTTAGCAAAGATTTGATGAGCATTGTTTAATTCTTTAGTTCCACAATAGAAGTGTATGCACTTTAAGCAAAGCTTTGATGAGCGTTGTTTCATTCTTGCTACAATAGAAGTCTATGCAATATAGCAAAGCTTTGATGAGTATTGTTTATCTCTTGAGTTCCACAATAGAAGTCTATGCAATTTAAGCAAAGCTTTGTGTGCATTGTTTAATTTTCGAGTTCCACAATAGAAGTCTACGCAATTTAGCAACGCTTTGATGAGCATTGTTTAGATCTTGTGTTCCACAATAGAATTCTATGCAATTTAAGCAAATCATTGATGAGGATTGTTTAAATCTTGAGTTCCACAATAGAAGTATATGTAACTTAGCAAAGCTTTGATGATCATTGTTTAATACTTGAGTTCCATAATAGAAGTCTATGCAATTTACCAAAGCTTTGATAAGCATCGTTTAATTCTTGAGTTCCACAATAGAAGTCTATGCAATTTAAGCAAGTCTTTGATGAACAGTGTTTGATTCTTGAGTTCCACAATAGAAGTCTTTGCAATTTAGCAAAGCTTTGACGAGCATTGTTTCATTCTTGGGTTCCACATTAGAGGTCTATGCAATTTAACAAAGCATTGATGAGCATTGTTTAATTGTTGAGCTCAACAATAGAAATGTATACACTTTAAACAAAGCTTTGATGAGGATTGTTTCATTCTTGAGTTCCACATTATAAGTCTATGCAATTTAGCAAAGCTTTGATGAGCATAGTTTAATTCTTGGGTTCCACAATAGAAGTAGTCTTCGCAATTTAGCAAAGCTTTGATGACCGTTGTTTAGTTCTTGTGTTCCACAATAAAAGTCTGTGCAATTTAAGCAAAGCTTTGATGAGCATTGCTTCATTCTTGAGTTCCACATTAGAAGTCTATGGAATTTAAGAATGTTTTGATGAGCATTGTTTAATTCTAGAGTTGCACAATAGAAGTAGCCTTCGTAATTTAGTATAAGTTTGATGAGCCTTGTTTAATTCTTGAGTTCCATAATAAAAGTCAGTGCAATTATAGAAAAGCTTTGATGAGCATTGTTTCATTCTTGAGTTCCACATTATAAGTCTATGCAATTTAGAAATGCTTTGATGAGCATTGTTTAATTCTAGAGTTGCACAATAGAAGTAGCCTTCGTAATTTAGCATAGTTTTGATGAGCATTAGTTAATTCAAGAGTTGCACAATAGAAGTAGCCTTTGTAATTTAGCATAGTTTTGATGAGCATTGCTATATTCTTGAGTTCCACAATAGAAGTCTATGCAATTTAAACAAGGCTTCTTAATTTACCATAGTTTTGATGAGCATTGTTTCATTCTTGAGTTCCACATTAGAATTCAATGCAATCTAGCAATGCTTTGATGAGCACTGTTTAATTCTAGAGTTGCACAATAGAAGTAGCCTTCGTAATTTAGCATAGTTTTGATGAGCATTGTTTTGTTCTTGAGTTCCACAATAGAAGTCTATGCAGTTTAAACATGGCTTTGATGAGCATTGTTTCATTCTTGAGTTCCACAATAGAGTTCTATGCAATTTAAGCAAAGCTTTGATGAGCATTGTTTAATTCTTGAGTTCCACAATTGAATTCGATGCAATTTAAGCAAAACTTTGACGAGGATTGTTTAATTCATGAGTTCCATAATAGAAGTCTATGTAACTTGCAATGCTTTGATGCGCATTGCTTAATACTTGAGTTCCACAATAGAAGTGTATCCAATGTAGCAAAGCTATAATGAGCATCGTTTAATTCTTGAGTTCCACATTAGAAGTATACGCAATATAAGAAAAGCTTTGATGAGCATTGTTTGATTTATTAGTTCCACGAAGTCTATGCAATTTAGCAAAGCTTTGATGAGCATTATTTCATTCTTGAGTTCCACATTGGAAGTCTATGCAATTTAGCAAAGCATTGATGAGCATGGTTTAATGAATTCCACAATAGAAGTAACCTTTGCAATTTAGCAAAGATTTTATTGAGCATTGTTTAATTCTTTAGTTCCACAATAGAAGTGTATGCACTTTAAGCAAAGCTTTGATGAGCGTTGTTTCATTCTTGCTACAATAGAAGTCTATGCAATATAGCAAAGCTTTGATGAGTATTGTTTATCTCTTGAGTTCCACAATAGAAGTCTATGCAATTTAAGCAAAGCTTTGTGTGCATTGTTTAATTTTCGAGTTCCACAATAGAAGTCTACGCAATTTAGCAACGCTTTGATGAGGATTGTTTAGATCTTGTGTTCCACAATAGAATTCTATGCAATTTAAGCAAATCATTGATGAGGATTGTTTAAATCTTGAGTTCCACAATAGAAGTATATGTAACTTAGCAAAGCTTTGATGATCACTGTTTAATACTTGAGTTCCATAATAGAAGTCTATGCAATTTACCAAAGCTTTGATAAGCATCGTTTAATTCTTGAGTTCCACAATAGAATTCTATGCAATTTAAGCAAGTCTTTGATGAACAGTGTTTGATTCTTGAGTTCCACAATAGAAGTCTTTGCAATTTAGCAAAGCTTTGACGAGCATTGTTTCATTCTTGGGTTCCACATTAGAGGTCTATGCAATTTAACAAAGCATTGATGAGCATTGTTTAATTGTTGAGCTCAACAATAGAAATGTATACACTTTAAACAAAGCTTTGATGAGGATTGTTTCATTCTTGAGTTCAACATTATAAGTCTATGCAATTTAGCAAAGCTTTGATGAGCATAGTTTAATTCTTGGGTTCCACAATAGAAGTAGTCTTCGCAATTTAGCAAAGCTTTGATGACCGTTGTTTAGTTCTTGTGTTCCACAATAAAAGTCTGAGCAATTTAAGCAAAGCTTTGATGAGCATTGCTTCATTCTTGAGTTCCACATTAGAAGTCTATGGAATTTAAGAATGTTTTGATGAGCATTGTTTAATTCTAGAGTTGCACAATAGAAGTAGCCTTCGTAATTTAGTATAAGTTTGATGAGCCTTGTTTAATTCTTGAGTTCCATAATAAAAGTCAGTGCAATTATAGAAAAGCTTTGATGAGCATTGTTTCATTCTTGAGTTCCACATTATAAGTCTATGCAATTTAGAAATGCTTTGATGAGCATTGTTTAATTCTAGAGTTGCACAATAGAAGTAGCCTTCGTAATATAGCATAGTTTTAATGAGCATTGGTTAATTCAAGAGTTGCACAATAGAAGTAGCCTTTGTAATTTAGCATAGTTTTGATGAGCATTGCTATATTCTTGAGTTCCACAATAGAAGTCTATGCAATTTAAACAAGGCTTCTTAATTTACCATAGTTTTGATGAGCATTGTTTCATTCTTGAGTTCCATATTAGAAGTCTATGCAATCTAGCAATGCTTTGATGAGCACTGTTTAATTCTAGAGTTGCACAATAGAAGTAGCCTTCGTAATTTAGCATAGTTTTGATGAGCATTGTTTTGTTCTTGAGTTCCACAATAGAAGTCTATGCAGTTTAAACAAGGCTTTGATGAGCATTGTTTCATTCTTGAGTTCCACAATAGAGTTCTATGCAATTTAAGCAAAGCTTTGATGAGCATTGTTTAATTCTTGAGTTCCACAATTGAATTCGATGCAATTTAAGCAAAACTTTGACGAGGATTGTTTAATTCATGAGTTCCATAATAGAAGTCTATGTAACTTGCAATGCTTTGATGCGCATTGCTTAATACTTGAGTTCCACAATAGAAGTGTATCCAATGTAGCAAAGCTATAATGAGCATCGTTTAATTCTTGAGTTCCACATTAGAAGTATACGCAATATAAGAAAAGCTTTGATGAGCATTGTTTGATTTATTAGTTCCACGAAGTCTATGCAATTTAGCAAAGCTTTGATGAGCATTATTTCATTCTTGAGTTCCACATTGGAAGTCTATGCAATTTAGCAAAGCATTGATGAGCATGGTTTAATGAATTCCACAATAGAAGTAACCTTTGCAATTTAGCAAAGATTTTATTGAGCATTGTTTAATTCTTTAGTTCCACAATAGAAGTGTATGCACTTTAAGCAAAGCTTTGATGAGCGTTGTTTCATTCTTGCTACAATAGAAGTCTATGCAATATAGCAAAGCTTTGATGAGTATTGTTTATCTCTTGAGTTCCACAATAGAAGTCTATGCAATTTAAGCAAAGCTTTGTGTGCATTGTTTAATTTTCGAGTTCCACAATAGAAGTCTACGCAATTTAGCAACGCTTTGATGAGGATTGTTTAGATCTTGTGTTCCACAATAGAATTCTATGCAATTTAAGCAAATCATTGATGAGGATTGTTTAAATCTTGAGTTCCACAATAGAAGTATATGTAACTTAGCAAAGCTTTGATGATCACTGTTTAATACTTGAGTTCCATAATAGAAGTCTATGCAATTTACCAAAGCTTTGATAAGCATCGTTTAATTCTTGAGTTCCACAATAGAATTCTATGCAATTTAAGCAAGTCTTTGATGAACAGTGTTTGATTCTTGAGTTCCACAATAGAAGTCTTTGCAATTTAGCAAAGCTTTGACGAGCATTGTTTCATTCTTGGGTTCCACATTAGAGGTCTATGCAATTTAACAAAGCATTGATGAGCATTGTTTAATTGTTGAGCTCAACAATAGAAATGTATACACTTTAAACAAAGCTTTGATGAGGATTGTTTCATTCTTGAGTTCCACATTATAAGTCTATGCAATTTAGCAAAGCTTTGATGAGCATAGTTTAATTCTTGGGTTCCACAATAGAAGTAGTCTTCGCAATTTAGCAAAGCTTTGATGACCGTTGTTTAGTTCTTGTGTTCCACAATAAAAGTCTGTGCAATTTAAGCAAAGCTTTGATGAGCATTGCTTCATTCTTGAGTTCCACATTAGAAGTCTATGGAATTTAAGAATGTTTTGATGAGCATTGTTTAATTCTAGAGTTGCACAATAGAAGTAGCCTTCGTAATTTAGTATAAGTTTGATGAGCCTTGTTTAATTCTTGAGTTCCATAATAAAAGTCAGTGCAATTATAGAAAAGCTTTGATGAGCATTGTTTCATTCTTGAGTTCCACATTATAAGTCTATGCAATTTAGAAATGCTTTGATGAGCATTGTTTAATTCTAGAGTTGCACAATAGAAGTAGCCTTCGTAATTTAGCATAGTTTTGATGAGCATTGGTTAATTCAAGAGTTGCACAATAGAAGTAGCCTTTGTAATTTAGCATAGTTTTGATGAGCATTGCTATATTCTTGAGTTCCACAATAGAAGTCTATGCAATTTAAACAAGGCTTCTTAATTTACCATAATTTTGATGAGCATTGTTTCATTCTTGAGTTCCATATTAGAAGTCTATGCAATCTAGCAATGCTTTGATGAGCACTGTTTAATTCTAGAGTTGCACAATAGAAGTAGCCTTCGTAATTTAGCATAGTTTTGATGAGCATTGTTTTGTTCTTGAGTTCCACAATAGAAGTCTATGCAATTTAAACAAGGCTTTGATGAGCATTGTTTCATTCTTGAGTTCCACAATAGAGTTCTATGCAGTTTAAGCAAAGCTTTGATGAGCATTGTTTAATTCTTGAGTTCCACAATTGAATTCGATGCAATTTAAGCAAAACTTTGACGAGGATTGTTTAATTCATGAGTTCCATAATAGAAGTCTATGTAACTTGCAATGCTTTGATGCGCATTGCTTAATACTTGAGTTCCACAATAGAAGTGTATCCAATGTAGCAAAGCTATAATGAGCATCGTTTAATTCTTGAGTTCCACATTAGAAGTCTACACAATATAAGAAAAGCTTTGATGAGCATTGTTTGATTTATTAGTTCCACGAAGTCTATGCAATTTAGCAAAGCTTTGATGAGCATTTTTTCATTCTTGAGTTCCACATTGGAAGTCTATGCAATTTAGCAAAGCATTGATGAGCATTGTTTAATGAATTCCACAATAGAAGTAACCTTTGCAATTTAGCAAAGATTTGATGAGCATTGTTTAATTCTTTAGTTCCACAATAGAAGTGTATGCACTTTAAGGAAAGCTTTGATGAGCGTTGTTTCATTCTTGCTACAATAGAAGTCTATGCAATATAGCAAAGCTTTGATGAGTATTGTTTATCTCTTGAGTTCCACAATAGAAGTCTATGCAATTTAAGCAAAGCTTTGTGTGCATTGTTTAATTTTCGAGTTCCACAATAGAAGTCTACGCAATTTAGCAACGCTTTGATGAGCATTGTTTAGATCTTGTGTTCCACAATAGAATTCTATGCAATTTAAGCAAATCATTGATGAGGATTGTTTAAATCTTGAGTTCCACAATAGAAGTATATGTAACTTAGCAAAGCTTTGATGATCATTGTTTAATACTTGAGTTCCATAATAGAAGTCTATGCAATTTACCAAAGCTTTGATAAGCATCGTTTAATTCTTGAGTTCCACAATAGAAGTCTATGCAATTTAAGCAAGTCTTTGATGAACAGTGTTTGATTCTTGAGTTCCACAATAGAAGTCTTTGCAATTTAGCAAAGCTTTGACGAGCATTGTTTCATTCTTGGGTTCCACATTAGAGGTCTATGCAATTTAACAAAGCATTGATGAGCATTGTTTAATTGTTGAGCTCAACAATAGAAATGTATACACTTTAAACAAAGCTTTGATGAGGATTGTTTCATTCTTGAGTTCCACATTATAAGTCTATGCAATTTAGCAAAGCTTTGATGAGCATAGTTTAATTCTTGGGTTCCACAATAGAAGTAGTCTTCGCAATTTAGCAAAGCTTTGATGACCGTTGTTTAATTCTTGTGTTCCACAATAAAAGTCTGTGCAATTTAAGCAAAGCTTTGATGAGCATTGCTTCATTCTTGAGTTCCACATTAGAAGTCTATGGAATTTAAGAATGTTTTGATGAGCATTGTTTAATTCTAGAGTTGCACAATAGAAGTAGCCTTCGTAATTTAGTATAAGTTTGATGAGCCTTGTTTAATTCTTGAGTTCCATAATAAAAGTCAGTGCAATTATAGAAAAGCTTTGATGAGCATTGTTTCATTCTTGAGTTCCACATTATAAGTCTATGCAATTTAGAAATGCTTTGATGAGCATTGTTTAATTCTAGAGTTGCACAATAGAAGTAGCCTTCGTAATTTAGCATAGTTTTGATGAGCATTGGTTAATTCAAGAGTTGCACAATAGAAGTAGCCTTCGTAATTTAGCATAGTTTTGATGAGCATTGCTATATTCTTGAGTTCCACAATAGAAGTCTATGCAATTTAAACAAGGCTTCTTAATTTACCATAGTTTTGATGAGCATTGTTTCATTCTTGAGTTCCATATTAGAAGTCTATGCAATCTAGCAATGCTTTGATGAGCATTGTTTAATTCTAGAGTTGCACAATAGAAGTAGCCTTCGTAATTTAGCATAGTTTTGATGAGCATTGTTTTGTTCTTGAGTTCCACAATAGAAGTCTATGCAATTTAAACAAGGCTTTGATGAGCATTGTTTCATTCTTGAGTTCCACAATAGAATTCTATGCAATTTAAGCAAAGCTTTGATGAGCATTGTTTAATTCTTGAGTTCCACAATTGAATTCGATGCAATTTAAGCAAAACTTTGACGAGGATTGTTTAATTCATGAGTTCCATAATAGAAGTCTATGTAACTTGCAATGCTTTGATGCGCATTGCTTAATACTTGAGTTCCACAATAGAAGTGTATCCAATGTAGCAAAGCTATAATGAGCATCGTTTAATTCTTGAGTTCCACATTAGAAGTCTATGCAATATAAGAAAAGCTTTGATGAGCATTGTTTGATTTATTAGTTCCACGAAGTCTATGCAATTTAGCAAAGCTTTGATGAGCATTATTTCATTCTTGAGTTCCACATTGGAAGTCTATGCAATTTAGCAAAGCATTGATGAGCATTGTTTAATGAATTCCACAATAGAAGTAACCTTTGCAATTTAGCAAAGATTTGATGAGCATTGTTTAATTCTTTAGTTCCACAATAGAAGTGTATGCACTTTAAGCAAAGCTTTGATGAGCGTTGTTTCATTCTTGCTACAATAGAAGTCTATGCAATATAGCAAAGCTTTGATGAGTATTGTTTATCTCTTGAGTTCCACAATAGAAGTCTATGCAATTTAAGCAAAGCTTTGTGTGCATTGTTTAATTTTCGAGTTCCACAATAGAAGTCTACGCAATTTAGCAACGCTTTGATGAGCATTGTTTAGATCTTGTGTTCCACAATAGAATTCTATGCAATTTAAGCAAATCATTGATGAGGATTGTTTAAATCTTGAGTTCCACAATAGAAGTATATGTAACTTAGCAAAGCTTTGATGATCATTGTTTAATACTTGAGTTCAATAATAGAAGTCTATGCAATTTACCAAAGCTTTGATAAGCATCGTTTAATTCTTGAGTTCCACAATAGAAGTCTATGCAATTTAAGCAAGTCTTTGATGAACAGTGTTTGATTCTTGAGTTCCACAATAGAAGTCTTTGCAATTTAGCAAAGCTTTGACGAGCATTGTTTCATTCTTGGGTTCCACATTAGAGGTCTATGCAATTTAAGAAAGCATTGATGAGCATTGTTTAATTGTTGAGCTCCACAATAGAAATGTATACACTTTAAACAAAGCTTTGATGAGGATTGTTTCATTCTTGAGTTCCACATTATAAGTCTATGCAATTTAGCAAAGCTTTGATGAGCATAGTTTAATTCTTGGGTTCCACAATAGAAGTAGTCTTCGCAATTTAGCAAAGCTTTGATGACCGTTGTTTAATTCTTGTGTTCCACAATAAAAGTCTGTGCAATTTAAGCAAAGCTTTGATGAGCATTGCTTCATTCTTGAGTTCCACATTAGAACTCTATGGAATTTAAGAATGTTTTGATGAGCATTGTTTAATTCTAGAGTTGCACAATAGAAGTAGCCTTCGTAATTTAGTATAAGTTTGATGAGCCTTGTTTAATTCTTGAGTTCCATAATAAAAGTCAGTGCAATTATAGAAAAGCTTTGATGAGCATTGTTTCATTCTTGAGTTCCACATTATAAGTCTATGCAATTTAGAAATGCTTTGATGAGCATTGTTTAATTCTAGAGTTGCACAATAGAAGTAGCCTTCGTAATTTAGCATAGTTTTGATGAGCATTGCTATATTCTTGAGTTCCACAATAGAAGTCTATGCAATTTAAACAAGGCTTCTTAATTTACCATAGTTTTGATGAGCATTGTTTCATTCTTGAGTTCCATATTAGAAGTCTATGCAATCTAGCAATGCTTTGATGAGCATTGTTTAATTCTAGAGTTGCACAATAGAAGTAGCCTTCGTAATTTAGCATAGTTTTGATGAGCATTGTTTTGTTCTTGAGTTCCACAATAGAAGTCTATGCAATTTAAACAAGGCTTTGATGAGCATTGTTTCATTCTTGAGTTCCACAATAGAGTTCTATGCAATTTAAGCAAAGCTTTGATGAGCATTGTTTAATTCTTGAGTTCCACAATTGAATTCGATGCAATTTAAGCAAAACTTTGACGAGGATTGTTTAATTCATGAGTTCCATAATAGAAGTCTATGTAACTTGCAATGCTTTGATGCGCATTGCTTAATACTTGAGTTCCACAATAGAAGTGTATCCAATGTAGCAAAGCTATAATGAGCATCGTTTAATTCTTGAGTTCCACATTAGAAGTCTATGCAATATAAGAAAAGCTTTGATGAGCATTGTTTGATTTATTAGTTCCACGAAGTCTATGCAATTTAGCAAAGCTTTGATGAGAATTATTTCATTCTTGAGTTCCACATTGGAAGTCTATGCAATTTAGCAAAGCATTGATGAGCATTGTTTAATGAATTCCACAATAGAAGTAACCTTTGCAATTTAGCAAAGATTTGATGAGCATTGTTTAATTCTTTAGTTCCACAATATAAGTGTATGCACTTTAAGCAAAGCTTTGATGAGCGTTGTTTCATTCTTGCTACAATAGAAGTCTATGCAATATAGCAAAGCTTTGATGAGTATTGTTTATCTCTTGAGTTCCACAATAGAAGTCTATGCAATTTAAGCAAAGCTTTGTGTGCATTGTTTAATTTTCAAGTTCCACAATAGAAGTCTACGCAATTTAGCAACGCTTTGATGAGCATTGTTTAGATCTTGTGTTCCACAATAGAATTCTATGCAATTTAAGCAAATCATTGATGAGGATTGTTTAAATCTTGAGTTCCACAATAGAAGTATATGTAACTTAGCAAAGCTTTGATGATCATTGTTTAATACTTGAGTTCAATAATAGAAGTCTATGCAATTTACCAAAGCTTTGATAAGCATCGTTTAATTCTTGAGTTCCACAATAGAAGTCTATGCAATTTAAGCAAGTCTTTGATGAACAGTGTTTGATTCTTGAGTTCCACAATAGAAGTCTTTGCAATTTAGCAAAGCTTTGACGAGCATTGTTTCATTCTTGGGTTCCACATTAGAGGTCTATGCAATTTAAGAAAGCATTGATGAGCATTGTTTAATTGTTGAGCTCCACAATAGAAATGTATACACTTTAAACAAAGCTTTGATGAGGATTGTTTCATTCTTGAGTTCCACATTATAAGTCTATGCAATTTAGCAAAGCTTTGATGAGCATAGTTTAATTCTTGGGTTCCACAATAGAAGTAGTCTTCGCAATTTAGCAAAGCTTTGATGACCGTTGTTTAATTCTTGTGTTCCACAATAAAAGTCTGTGCAATTTAAGCAAAGCTTTGATGAGCATTGCTTCATTCTTGAGTTCCACATTAGAAGTCTATGGAATTTAAGAATGTTTTGATGAGCATTGTTTAATTCTAGAGTTGCACAATAGAAGTAGCCTTCGTAATTTAGTATAAGTTTGATGAGCCTTGTTTAATTCTTGAGTTCCATAATATAAGTCAGTGCAATTATAGAAAAGCTTTGATGAGCATTGTTTCATTCTTGAGTTCCACATTATAAGTCTATGCAATTTAGAAATGCTTTGATGAGCATTGTTTAATTCTAGAGTTGCACAATAGAAGTAGCCTTCGTAATTTAGCATAGTTTTGATGAGCATTGGTTAATTCAAGAGTTGCACAATAGAAGTAGCCTTCGTAATTTAGCATAGTTTTGATGAGCATTGCTATATTCTTGAGTTCCACAATAGAAGTCTATGCAATTTAAACAAGGCTTCTTAATTTACCATAGTTTTGATGAGCATTGTTTCATTCTTGAGTTCCATATTAGAAGTCTATGCAATCTAGCAATGCTTTGATGAGCATTGTTTAATTCTAGAGTTGCACAATAGAAGTAGCCTTCGTAATTTAGCATAGTTTTGATGAGCATTGTTTTGTTCTTGAGTTCCACAATAGAAGTCTATGCAATTTAAACAAGGCTTTGATGAGCATTGTTTCATTCTTGAGTTCCACAATAGAGTTCTATGCAATTTAAGCAAAGCTTTGATGAGCATTGTTTAATTCTTGAGTTCCACAATTGAATTCGATGCAATTTAAGCAAAACTTTGACGAGGATTGTTTAATTCATGAGTTCCATAATAGAAGTCTATGTAACTTGCAATGCTTTGATGCGCATTGCTTAATACTTGAGTTCCACAATAGAAGTGTATCCAATGTAGCAAAGCTATAATGAGCATCGTTTAATTCTTGAGTTCCACATTAGAAGTCTATGCAATATAAGAAAAGCTTTGATGAGCATTGTTTGATTTATTAGTTCCACGAAGTCTATGCAATTTAGCAAAGCTTTGATGAGCATTATTTCATTCTTGAGTTCCACATTGGAAGTCTATGCAATTTAGCAAAGCATTGATGAGCATTGTTTAATGAATTCCACAATAAAAGTAACCTTTGCAATTTAGCAAAGATTTGATGAGCATTGTTTAATTCTTTAGTTCCACAATAGAAGTGTATGCACTTTAAGCAAAGCTTTGATGAGCGTTGTTTCATTCTTGCTACAATAGAAGTCTATGCAATATAGCAAAGCTTTGATGAGTATTGTTTATCTCTTGAGTTCCACAATAGAAGTCTATGCAATTTAAGCAAAGCTTTGTGTGCATTGTTTAATTTTCGAGTTCCACAATAGAAGTCTACGCAATTTAGCAACGCTTTGATGAGCATTGTTTAGATCTTGTGTTCCACAATAGAATTCTATGCAATTTAAGCAAATCATTGATGAGGATTGTTTAAATCTTGAGTTCCACAATAGAAGTATATGTAACTTAGCAAAGCTTTGATGATCATTGTTTAATACTTGAGTTCCATAATAGAACTCTATGCAATTTACCAAAGCTTTGATAAGCATCGTTTAATTCTTGAGTTCCACAATAGAAGTCTATGCAATTTAAGCAAGTCTTTGATGAACAGTGTTTGATTCTTGAGTTCCACAATAGAAGTCTTTGCAATTTAGCAAAGCTTTGACGAGCATTGTTTCATTCTTGGGTTCCACATTAGAGGTCTATGCAATTTAACAAAGCATTGATGAGCATTGTTTAATTGTTGAGCTCAACAATAGAAATGTATACACTTTAAACAAAGCTTTGATGAGGATTGTTTCATTCTTGAGTTCCACATTATAAGTCTATGCAATTTAGCAAAGCTTTGATGAGCATAGTTTAATTCTTGGGTTCCACAATAGAAGTAGTCTTCGCAATTTAGCAAAGCTTTGATGACCGTTGTTTAATTCTTGTGTTCCACAATAAAAGTCTGTGCAATTTAAGCAAAGCTTTGATGAGCATTGCTTCATTCTTGAGTTCCACATTAGAAGTCTATGGAATTTAAGAATGTTTTGATGAGCATTGTTTAATTCTAGAGTTGCACAATAGAAGTAGCCTTCGTAATTTAGTATAAGTTTGATGAGCCTTGTTTAATTCTTGAGTTCCATAATAAAAGTCAGTGCAATTATAGAAAAGCTTTGATGAGCATTGTTTCATTCTTGAGTTCCACATTATAAGTCTATGCAATTTAGAAATGCTTTGATGAGCATTGTTTAATTCTAGAGTTGCACAATAGAAGTAGCCTTCGTAATTTAGCATAGTTTTGATGAGCATTGGTTAATTCAAGAGTTGCACAATAGAAGTAGCCTTTGTAATTTAGCATAGTTTTGATGAGCATAGCTATATTCTTGAGTTCCACAATAGAAGTCTATGCAATTTAAACAAGGCTTCTTAATTTACCATAGTTTTGATGAGCATTGTTTCATTCTTGAGTTCCACATTAGAATTCTATGCAATCTAGCAATGCTTTGATGAGCATTGTTTAATTCTAGAGTTGCTCAATAGAAGTAGCCTTCGTAATTTAGCATAGTTTTGCCTAGCATTGTTTTGTTCTTGAGTTCCACAATAGAAGTCTATGCAATTTAAACAAGGCTTTGATGAGCATTGTTTCATTCTTGAGTTCCACAATAGAGTTCTATGCAATTTAAGCAAAGCTTTGATGAGCATTGTTTAATTCTTGAGTTCCACAATTGAATTCGATGCAATTTAAGCAAAACTTTGACGAGGATTGTTTAATTCATGAGTTCCATAATAGAAGTCTATGTAACTTGCAATGCTTTGATGCGCATTGCTTAATACTTGAGTTCCACAATAGAAGTGTATCCAATGTAGCAAAGCTATAATGAGCATCGTTTAATTCTTGAGTTCCACATTAGAAGTCTACGCAATATAAGAAAAGCTTTGATGAGCATTGTTTGATTTATTAGTTCCACGAAGTCTATGCAATTTAGCAAAGCTTTGATGAGCATTTTTTCATTCTTGAGTTCCACATTGGAAGTCTATGCAATTTAGCAAAGCATTGATGAGCATTGTTTAATGAATTCCACAATAGAAGTAACCTTTGCAATTTAGCAAAGATTTGATGAGCATTGTTTAATTCTTTAGTTCCACAATAGAAGTGTATGCACTTTAAGCAAAACTTTGATGAGCGTTGTTTCATTCTTGCTACAATAGAAGTCTATGCAATATAGCAAAGCTTTGATGAGTATTGTTTATCTCTTGAGTTCCACAATAGAAGTCTATGCAATTTAAGCAAAGCTTTGTGTGCATTGTTTAATTTTCGAGTTCCACAATAGAAGTCTACGCAATTTAGCAATGCTTTGATGAGCATTGTTTAGATCTTGTGTTCCACAATAGAATTCTATGCAATTTAAGCAAATCATTGATGAGGATTGTTTAAATCTTGAGTTCCACAATAGAAGTATATGTAACTTAGCAAAGCTTTGATGATCATTGTTTAATACTTGAGTTCCATAATAGAAGTCTATGCAATTTACCAAAGCTTTGATAAGCATCGTTTAATTCTTGAGTTCCACAATAGAAGTCTATGCAATTTAAGCAAGTCTTTGATGAACAGTGTTTGATTCTTGAGTTCCACAATAGAAGTCTTTGCAATTTAGCAAAGCTTTGACGAGCATTGTTTCATTCATGGGTTCCACATTAGAGGTCTATGCAATTTAACAAAGCATTGATGAGCATTGTTTAATTGTTGAGCTCAACAATAGAAATGTATACACTTTAAACAAAGCTTTGATGAGGATTGTTTCATTCTTGAGTTCCACATTATAAGTCTATGCAATTTAGCAAAGCTTTGATGAGCATAGTTTAATTCTTGGGTTCCACAATAGAAGTAGTCTTCGCAATTTAGCAAAGCTTTGATGACCGTTGTTTAATTCTTGTGTTCCACAATAAAAGTCTGTGCAATTTAAGCAAAGCTTTGATGAGCATTGCTTCATTCTTGAGTTCCACATTAGAAGTCTATGGAATTTAAGAATGTTTTGATGAGCATTGTTTAATTCTAGAGTTGCACAATAGAAGTAGCCTTCGTAATTTAGTATAAGTTTGATGAGCCTTGTTTAATTCTTGAGTTCCATAATAAAAGTCAGTGCAATTATAGAAAAGCTTTGATGAGCATTGTTTCATTCTTGAGTTCCACATTATAAGTCTATGCAATTTAGAAATGCTTTGATGAGCATTGTTTAATTCTAGAGTTGCACAATAGAAGTAGCCTTCGTAATTTAGCATAGTTTTGATGAGCATTGGTTAATTCAAGAGTTGCACAATAGAAGTAGCCTTCGTAATTTAGCATAGTTTTGATGAGCATAGCTATATTCTTGAGTTCCACAATAGAAGTCTATGCAATTTAAACAAGGCTTCTTAATTTACCATAGTTTTGATGAGCATTGTTTCATTCTTGAGTTCCACATTAGAATTCTATGCAATCTAGCAATGCTTTGATGAGCATTGTTTAATTCTAGAGTTGCTCAATAGAAGTAGCCTTCGTAATTTAGCATAGTTTTGCCTAGCATTGTTTTGTTCTTGAGTTCCGCAATAGAAGTCTATGCAATTTAAACAAGGCTTTGATGAGCATTGTTTCATTCTTGAGTTCCACAATAGAGTTCTATGCAATTTAAGCAAAGCTTTGATGAGCATTGTTTAATTCTTGAGTTCCACAATTGAATTCGATGCAATTTAAGCAAAACTTTGACGAGGATTGTTTAATTCATGAGTTCCATAATAGAAGTCTATGTAACTTGCAATGCTTTGATGCGCATTGCTTAATACTTGAGTTCCACAATAGAAGTGTATCCAATGTAGCAAAGCTATAATGAGCATCGTTTAATTCTTGAGTTCCACATTAGAAGTCTACGCAATATAAGAAAAGCTTTGATGAGCATTGTTTGATTTATTAGTTCCACGAAGTCTATGCAATTTAGCAAAGCTTTGATGAGCATTTTTTCATTCTTGAGTTCCACATTGGAAGTCTATGCAATTTAGCAAAGCATTGATGAGCATTGTTTAATGAATTCCACAATAGAAGTAACCTTTGCAATTTAGCAAAGATTTGATGAGCATTGTTTAATTCTTTAGTTCCACAATAGAAGTGTATGCACTTTAAGCAAAGCTTTGATGAGCGTTGTTTCATTCTTGCTACAATAGAAGTCTATGCAATATAGCAAAGCTTTGATGAGTATTGTTTATCTCTTGAGTTCCACAATAGAAGTCTATGCAATTTAAGCAAAGCTTTGTGTGCATTGTTTAATTTTCGAGTTCCACAATAGAAGTCTACGCAATTTAGCAATGCTTTGATGAGCATTGTTTAGATCTTGTGTTCCACAATAGAATTCTATGCAATTTAAGCAAATCATTGATGAGGATTGTTTAAATCTTGAGTTCCACAATAGAAGTATATGTAACTTAGCAAAGCTTTGATGATCATTGTTTAATACTTGAGTTCCATAATAGAAGTCTATGCAATTTACCAAAGCTTTGATAAGCATCGTTTAATTCTTGAGTTCCACAATAGAAGTCTATGCAATTTAAGCAAGTCTTTGATGAACAGTGTTTGATTCTTGAGTTCCACAATAGAAGTCTTTGCAATTTAGCAAAGCTTTGACGAGCATTGTTTCATTCATGGGTTCCACATTAGAGGTCTATGCAATTTAACAAAGCATTGATGAGCATTGTTTAATTGTTGAGCTCAACAATAGAAATGTATAATACACTTTAAACAAAGCTTTGATGCGGATTGTTTCATTCTTGAGTTCCACATTATAAGTCTATGCAATTTAGCAAAGCTTTGATGAGCATAGTTTAATTCTTGGGTTCCACAATAGAAGTAGTCTTCGCAATTTAGCAAAGCTTTGATGACCGTTGTTTAATTCTTGTGTTCCACAATAAAAGTCTGTGCAATTTAAGCAAAGCTTTGATGAGCATTGCTTCATTCTTGAGTTCCACATTAGAAGTCTATGGAATTTAAGAATGTTTTGATGAGCATTGTTTAATTCTAGAGTTGCACAATAGAAGTAGCCTTCGTAATTTAGTATAAGTTTGATGAGCCTTGTTTAATTCTTGAGTTCCATAATAAAAGTCAGTGCAATTATAGAAAAGCTTTGATGAGCATTGTTTCATTCTTGAGTTCCACATTATAAGTCTATGCAATTTAGAAATGCTTTGATGAGCATTGTTTAATTCTAGAGTTGCACAATAGAAGTAGCCTTCGTAATTTAGCATAGTTTTGATGAGCATTGGTTAATTCAAGAGTTGCACAATAGAAGTAGCCTTCGTAATTTAGCATAGTTTTGATGAGCATAGCTATATTCTTGAGTTCCACAATAGAAGTCTATGCAATTTAAACAAGGCTTCTTAATTTACCATAGTTTTGATGAGCATTGTTTCATTCTTGAGTTCCACATTAGAATTCTATGCAATCTAGCAATGCTTTGATGAGCATTGTTTAATTCTAGAGTTGCTCAATAGAAGTAGCCTTCGTAATTTAGCATAGTTTTGCCTAGCATTGTTTTGTTCTTGAGTTCCGCAATAGAAGTCTATGCAATTTAAACAAGGCTTTGATGAGCATTGTTTCATTCTTGAGTTCCACAATAGAGTTCTATGCAATTTAAGCAAAGCTTTGATGAGCATTGTTTAATTCTTGAGTTCCACAATTGAATTCGATGCAATTTAAGCAAAACTTTGACGAGGATTGTTTAATTCATGAGTTCCATAATAGAAGTCTATGTAACTTGCAATGCTTTGATGCGCATTGCTTAATACTTGAGTTCCACAATAGAAGTGTATCCAATGTAGCAAAGCTATAATGAGCATCGTTTAATTCTTGAGTTCCACATTAGAAGTCTACGCAATATAAGAAAAGCTTTGATGAGCATTGTTTGATTTATTAGTTCCATGAAGTCTATGCAATTTAGCAAAGCTTTGATGAGCATTTTTTCATTCTTGAGTTCCACATTGGAAGTCTATGCAATTTAGCAAAGCATTGATGAGCATTGTTTAATGAATTCCACAATAGAAGTAACCTTTGCAATTTAGCAAAGATTTGATGAGCATTGTTTAATTCTTTAGTTCCACAATAGAAGTGTATGCACTTTAAGCAAAGCTTTGATGAGCGTTGTTTCATTCTTGCTACAATAGAAGTCTATGCAATATAGCAAAGCTTTGATGAGTATTGTTTATCTCTTGAGTTCCACAATAGAAGTCTATGCAATTTAAGCAAAGCTTTGTGTGCATTGTTTAATTTTCGAGTTCCACAATAGAAGTCTATGCAATTTAGCAATGCTTTGATGAGCATTGTTTAGATCTTGTGTTCCACAATAGAACTCTATGCAATTTAAGCAAATCATTGATGAGGATTGTTTAAATCTTGAGTTCCACAATAGAAGTATATGTAACTTAGCAAAGCTTTGATGATCATTGTTTAATACTTGAGTTCCATAATAGAAGTCTATGCAATTTACCAAAGCTTTGATAAGCATCGTTTAATTCTTGAGTTCCACAATAGAAGTCTATGCAATTTAAGCAAGTCTTTGATGAACAGTGTTTGATTCTTGAGTTCCACAATAGAAGTCTTTGCAATTTAGCAAAGCTTTGACGAGCATTGTTTCATTCATGGGTTCCACATTAGAGGTCTATGCAATTTAACAAAGCATTGATGAGCATTGTTTAATTGTTGAGCTCAACAATAGAAATGTATACACTTTAAACAAAGCTTTGATGAGGATTGTTTCATTCTTGAGTTCCACATTATAAGTCTATGCAATTTAGCAAAGCTTTGATGAGCATAGTTTAATTCTTGGGTTCCACAATAGAAGTAGTCTTCGCAATTTAGCAAAGCTTTGTTGACCGTTGTTTAATTCTTGTGTTCCACAATAAAAGTCTGTGCAATTTAAGCAAAGCTTTGATGAGCATTGCTTCATTCTTGAGTTCCACATTAGAAGTCTATGGAATTTAAGAATGTTTTGATGAGCATTGTTTAATTCTAGAGTTGCACAATAGAAGTAGCCTTCGTAATTTAGTATAAGTTTGATGAGCCTTGTTTAATTCTTGAGTTCCATAATAAAAGTCAGTGCAATTATAGAAAAGCTTTGATGAGCATTGTTTCATTCTTGAGTTCCACATTATAAGTCTATGCAATTTAGAAATGCTTTGATGAGCATTGTTTAATTCTAGAGTTGCACAATAGAAGTAGCCTTCGTAATTTAGCATAGTTTTGATGAGCATTGGTTAATTCAAGAGTTGCACAATAGAAGTAGCCTTCGTAATTTAGCATAGTTTTGATGAGCATTGCTATATTCTTGAGTTCCACAATAGAAGTCTATGCAATTTAAACAAGGCTTCTTAATTTACCATAGTTTTGATGAGCATTGTTTCATTCTTGAGTTCCATATTAGAAGTCTATGCAATCTAGCAATGCTTTGATGAGCATTGTTTAATTCTAGAGTTGCACAATAGAAGTAGCCTTCGTAATTTAGCATAGTTTTGATGAGCATTGTTTTGTTCTTGAGTTCCACAATAGAAGTCTATGCAATTTAAACAAGGCTTTGATGAGCATTGTTTCATTCTTGAGTTCCATAATAGAGTTCTATGCAATTTAAGCAAAGCTTTGATGAGCATTGTTTAATTCTTGAGTTCCACAATTGAATTCGATGCAATTTAAGCAAAACTTTGACGAGGATTGTTTAATTCATGAGTTCCATAATAGAAGTCTATGTAACTTGCAATGCTTTGATGCGCATTGCTTAATACTTGAGTTCCACAATAGAAGTGTATCCAATGTAGCAAAGCTATAATGAGCATCGTTTAATTCTTGAGTTCCACATTAGAAGTCTACGCAATATAAGAAAAGCTTTGATGAGCATTGTTTGATTTATTAGTTCCACGAAGTCTATGCAATTTAGCAAAGCTTTGATGAGCATTATTTCATTCTTGAGTTCCACATTGGAAGTCTATGCAATTTAGCAAAGCATTGATGAGCATTGTTGATGCGTGTATGGGCTTGATTTGGTGAGTAGGGTAGTGTTTAGGTAAATTAAAAGAGAATAGTAACCACAAATGATATATGAATGGAAAGAAATGGATAGATTAGTAACAACTCAAGACCTATTAAGTTGTATACCGGTGAAAACAATCCAAGACCTATTGGATTGAGTTCGTATCAAGTCAAGAACACGTCCTAACAAGATAATTTGTGAATTATAACAATAATTCAAAGTGAACAAAAGGGTTCTTTGATTAAAAATTCGTCTATTACTTTTTCCATGCATAATTTGGCTTTATATGAAGCCTTTATTACAAATTTGGTGGTTACAAGCCAACCAACCAATTATTCATTAAAACTAGTAAATAGAAATTAAGGTAACTCTTGAAAGAACACAAAAAAAACGTCCATGAGACTTGTGAATGAAAAAAAAACGGCTATGCTTCATTAAGGAGCCATAAGAAGCATTAAGGAGTCATCATAAGCATTAAAGTGTAACCCTAATCCACCAAAGAGTGTCAAAAACGGCTAGGTGGCTTTATGAAGCAAATAGTAACGTTTTTAGCACTTATGAAGCCTTAAAAATGTTGCCCTAGTCTTCATGCAACCCTAATTCAATTTGTGGGTTACCATGCACAACCCAACCATTGAGCCCAAACCACCTTCTAGCCCACTGGTAATCACTAATCCATCACATTTTGGGCTTTCATGATCCATGCATGGATCATCCCCTCCCCCTTTGAAAGGAATTGACCTCAATTCATCAAGTCCATCATCATCAAGATAAGGTGAAAGATCTCCCACATTAAAGGTAGCATGCACTCCATGGTCTCCTCCCAAATCTACCTTATAAGCATTATCATTGACACGTGACACCACTCTGTAAGGACCTTCAGCTCTTGGCATCAACTTGTTTTTCCTTTTGTTAGGAAAACGTTCTTTCCTCATATACACCCACACCAAGTCACCATCTTGAAAGACACGTGGTTTCCTATGCTTGTTGGACTTCTGTTTGTACAACTCATTCACGGCTTCAATCTTCTCACGAACTTGTTGGTGTAGTTTCATCATAGCCTTCAACTTGTCATTAGCATCCTTGTGAACCAATTCATCCTTTGGCAATGGAATCAAATCCAAAGGCATGTAAGGATTCACACCATACACCACCTCAAAAGGAGAGTGACCTGTAGCATAAGTAGGAGAACGATTATAGGCAAATTCAGCATGTGCAAGTTTGATGTCCCAATCTTTTTGAGTTTTGCTAACCAACCCTCTCAACAAAGCACCCAAAGTTCTATTAGTCACCTCCGTTTGCCCATCCGTTTGTGGATGATGGGATGTACTAAAAAGTAACTTAGTACCGACTTTCCTCCACAAAGTGTTCCAAAAGTAACTTAGAAACTTGGAATCCCTATCAGAAACAATTGTTTTAGGAATACCATGCAAACGAACCACCTCTTTAAAGTACAAATCAGCCACGTTAGAGGCATCATTTGTTTTATGACATGGCACAAAGTGAGCCATTTTTGAAAACCTATCCACCACCACCATAATGGAATCCTTCCCCCTTTGAGTTCTAGGCAAAGCCATAATGAAATCCATGGACACATCTTCCCAAGGACGAATAGGAACCGGCAAAGGAGTGTAAACACCATGCTTGAAAGTTGTTTTTGCCATATGACATGTAACACACTTGCCCACTATGTTGGTTACATCCCCCAACATCTTCGGCCAAAAGAAATGTTCTTTAAGCACCTGCAAAGTTTTGGTAATGCCAAAATGACCAGCCAAACCACCGCCATGAGCTTCACGAATCAACAACTCCCGTATTGCATGTTTTGGGACACAAAGGCGATTGCCTTTGAATAGAAAGCCATCTTGAATCACAAATTCACCATTAGGACCACCTGCACATTTCAAAAACATATCTCCAAAGTCCATATCAGATTGATAATGGTCCTTTAGAGTTTCAAATCCCAAGAAACGAACATCCAAAGTCACCAACAACGAGTAACGCCTCGAGAGTGCATCAGCCACCACATTGCTTCTACCATCCTTGTATTTGCATGAGAAATGAAAGGATTGCAAGAACTCCACCCACTTTGCATGTCTTGTGCTCAACTTTTGTTGCCCATTGATGTACTTTAAGGATTCATGATCAGAATGCAAAATAAAATGATTTGCACGCAAATAATGACTCCAATGATCTAAAGCACGGACAATAGCATAAAACTCCTTATCATAAGTGCAATAATTCAAACGAGCACCACCCAACTTTTCAGAAAAATAAGCAATAGGACGTTTGGATTGGATCAAAACAGCCCCAATACCAACTCCACTTGCATCACACTCCACTTCAAATGGTTGAGAAAAATCAGGAAGAGCCAAAATAGGAGCATCACACAACAATGCCTTGAGTTTCTCAAATGCCTTTTGAGCTTCTTCTCCCCATGCAAAGACTCCTTTCTTCAAACAACCTGTTATGGGACTTGCAATGGTGCTAAAATCACGAACAAATCTTCTATAGAAAGAAGCAAGACCATGAAATGATCTAACTTCAGAAATATTAGTAGGAATAGGCCATGACTTGATTGCTTCAGTCTTGGATGGGTCCACGGACACGCCATTTCTTGACACCACAAAACCCAAAAATGCCACTTCTTCCACCAAAAACGAACATTTTTCTTGCTTCCCATAGAGTTTTTGAGCTCTAAGCGTCTCGAAAACCTGTTTTAAGTGCACCAAATGATCCTCCAAGCTCTTGCTATATACCAAGATATCATCAAGGTACACAACCACAAACCTGCCCAAAAAAGATTTTAGCACTTCATTCATTAGTCGCATGAAAGTGCTAGGTGCATTAGTTAGACCGAAAGGCATCACGGTCCATTCATACAAGCCATGTTTAGTTTTAAAGGCTGTTTTCCATTCATCCCCTTCACGCATACGAATTTGATGGTAACCACTTCTCAAATCAATTTTTGAGAACACAATCATGCAACTCGTCTAACAAATCATCAATTCTAGGAATAGGAAATCGGTATTTTATGGTGATGTTATTAACGGCCCTACTATCAACACACATCCTCCAAGAACCATCTTTTTTTGGAACCAACAAAACTGGAACAGCACAAGGACTTAGGCTTTCACGAACATAACCCATTTTCATGAGTTCATCAATTTGTTTTTGCAACTCTTTTGTCACCTCCGGATTACATCTATAGGCGGCTTTATTGGGCAAAGGAGCACCCGGAATAAGGTCAATTTGGTGTTCGATACCACGGATTGGAGGCAAACCCGGTGGTAATTCGCTTGGAAACACATCTTGAAACTCCAAAAGCAAATCAGCAATAGCGTTTTCTCCATGCACCATCTTCTCCACCTTTGCATGCTCTTTGGCCACAAGCATGTAGATAACATCACCTTTGTCAAGAACTTGCTCCACCTCCCTTTCACTAGCAAACATAGAAAGATTAGGTTTTTTTACTTGTTTAGAATTCATGGACCTTATGGCCGTTGGGGACATGGGTTTTAACACAATTTTTTTATTATTGTGTTTCAACTCATATTCATTGCTCCTCCCTCTATGTAACACGTCCCTATCAAATTGCCAAGGACGCCCCAACAAAATATGACATGCATCCATAGGAATAACATCACACAACACTTCATCTTCATAAGACCCCATAGTTAGACCAACTCTAACCTGTTTTGTCACCTTTATTTTGCTTCCATCATCCAACCAATGAAGAACATATGGTTTTGGGTGGTTTGTAGTAGACAAACCCAATTTGATCACCATTTCATTAGAAGCAACATTAGTACAACTTCCACCATCAATAATCAAACTACACCACTTGTTTCTAACCAAACATTTGGTGTGAAACAATTGGTCTCGTTGATCCATATCAGCCACGGTTTGAACCCCTTGAGTTTTAAGGGTTCTAAGCACCAAAACTGTATCATACACCGGTGCTTCATACTCTACCTCCTCCTCTTCTTCCTCTTCTTGTTGTGTATCATAAAAAATACCCGCCAACCTCTCTTCTTCCTCCAACTCTTCACGACATTCAATGGCCTCCCTTAAAGTCACCACCCTTTTGTTTGGACAAGCATTTTGGTAATGACCAAAACCTTGACACTTGAAACATCTAATTTTCGCCAAACTAGTTTCTTTGGTACCACTAGTAAGTTTAGGAGCAACGGGAACACTACTAGAACCAGAAGGAGTAGAAACAGAATTTTGTCTATTGCTAGACTCGGGCTTGGACCACGACTTTGACTTGGGACTTTCGAGACTTGAACTTGAACTCCCACCATAACGTGCTTTGGCCTGCCCCTCCAACTTCAAACACAAACCACAAAGAGTTCCAAAATCAGCATAAGGATATAACTCCACAACATTGGCAATGTTGTAGTTCAACCCTTTTAGAAAACGAGTCATTTTTTGTTCTTCAATTTCTTCAATATCCCCCATCAAGGACAACTTCTCAAATTCATCAATGTATTCTCCAACACTCATTTTTCCTTGCCTCAAATCAGCAATCTTCTTGTAAGTGGCAATTCTATGAGTAGAAGGAACATATCTCTTTCTTAGCTTTCGTTTTAGAGAAAGCCAAGAACAAATTTTTTCTTTGCCTTCACGGGTTCTCTTGGCCTTAAGCCCTTCAAACCACAATGAAGCACCACCACTTAGCTTGAGAATGGCATACTTGCAGCTTTTTTCATCATCCACTTCTTTGAACTCGAACATTCTTTCAATCTTCCTTTCCCACTCCAAGTAGCGTTCAGGATCAGTTCCACCAACAAATTCAGGCAATTCAGACACCTTGAATTCTTCCACAACCCTATGTTCACCACGGCGGGGTTGCCTTCGATTTCCACCTTCTTGGATGTTTCTTAATGCTTCACGAAGATTTTGTAGGAACTCCGGATCATCAAAATCCATTATGCTCTCTGATACCACTTATGATGCGTGTATGGGCTTGATTTGGTGAGTAGGGTAGTGTTTAGGTAAACTAAAAGAGAATAGTAACCACAAATGATATATGAATGGAAAGAAATGGATAGATTAGTAACAACTCAAGACCTATTAAGTTGTATACCGGTGAAAACAATCCAAGACCTATTGGATTGAGTTCGTATCAAGTCAAGAACACGTCCTAACAAGATAATTTGTGAATTATAACAATAATTCAAAGTGAACAAAAGGGTTCTTTGATTAAAAATTCGTCTATTACTTTTTCCATGCATAATTTGGCTTTATATGAAGCCTTTATTACAAATTTGGTGGTTACAAGCCAACCAACCAATTATTCATTAAAACTAGTAAATAGAAATTAAGGTAACTCTTGAAAGAACACAAAAAAAACGTCCATGAGACTTGTGAATGAAAAAAAAAACGGCTATGCTTCATTAAGGAGCCATAAGAAGCATTAAGGAGTCATCATAAGCATTAAAGTGTAACCCTAATCCACCAAAGAGTGTCAAAAACGGCTAGGAGGCTTTATGAAGCAAATAGTAACGTTTTTAGCACTTATGAAGCCTTAAAAATGTTGCCCTAGTCTTCATGCAACCCTAATTCAATTTGTGGGTTACCATGCACAACCCAACCATTGAGCCCAAACCACCTTCTAGCCCACTGGTAATCACTAATCCATCACATTTTGGGCTTTCATGATCCATGCATGGATCAATTGTTTAATGAATTCCACAATAGAAGTAACCTTTGCAATTTAGCAAAGATTTGATGAGCATTGTTTAATTCTTTAGTTCCACAATAGAAGTGTATGCACTTTAAGCAAAGCTTTGATGAGCGTTGTTTCATTCTTGCTACAATAGAAGTCTATGCAATATAGCAAAGCTTTGATGAGTATTGTTTATCTCTTGAGTTCCACAATAGAAGTCTATGCAATTTAAGCAAAGCTTTGTGTGCATTGTTTAATTTTCGAGTTCCACAATAGAAGTCTACGCAATTTAGCAACGCTTTGATGAGCATTGTTTAGATCTTGTGTTCCACAATAGAATTCTATGCAATTTAAGCAAATCATTGATGAGGATTGTTTAAATCTTGAGTTCCACAATAGAAGTATATGTAACTTAGCAAAGCTTTGATGATCATTGTTTAATACTTGAGTTCCATAATAGAAGTCTATGCAATTTACCAAAGCTTTGATCAGCATCGTTTAATTCTTGAGTTCCACAATAGAATTCTATGCAATTTAAGCAAGTCTTTGATGAACAGTGTTTGATTCTTGAGTTCCACAATAGAAGTCTTTGCAATTTAGCAAAGCTTTGACGAGCATTGTTTCATTCTTGGGTTCCACATTAGAGGTCTATGCAATTTAACAAAGCATTGATGAGCATTGTTTAATTGTTGACCTCAACAATAGAAATGTATACACTTTAAACAAAGCTTTGATGAGGATTGTTTCATTCTTGAGTTCCACATTATAAGTCTATGCAATTTAGCAAAGCTTTGATGAGCATAGTTTAATTCTTGGGTTCCACAATAGAAGTAGTCTTCGCAATTTAGCAAAGCTTTGATGACCGTTGTTTAATTCTTGTGTTCCACAATAAAAGTCTGTGCAATTTAAGCAAAGCTTTGATGAGCATTGCTTCATTCTTGAGTTCCACATTAGAAGTCTATGGAATTTAAGAATGTTTTGATGAGCATTGTTTAATTCTAGAGTTGCACAATAGAAGTAGCCTTCGTAATTTAGTATAAGTTTGATGAGCCTTGTTTAATTCTTGAGTTCCATAATAAAAGTCAGTGCAATTATAGAAAAGCTTTGATGAGCATTGTTTCATTCTTGAGTTCCACATTATAAGTCTATGCAATTTAGAAATGCTTTGATGAGCATTGTTTAATTCTAGAGTTGCACAATAGAAGTAGCCTTCGTAATTTAGCATAGTTTTGATGAGCATTGGTTAATGCAAGAGTTGCACAATAGAAGTAGCCTTTGTAATTTAGCATAGTTTTGATGAGCATAGCTATATTCTTGAGTTCCACAATAGAAGTCTATGCAATTTAAACAAGGCTTCTTAATTTACCATAGTTTTGATGAGCATTGTTTCATTCTTGAGTTCCACATTAGAATTCTATGCAATCTAGCAATGCTTTGATGAGCATTGTTTAATTCTAGAGTTGCTCAATAGAAGTAGCCTTCGTAATTTAGCATAGTTTTGCCTAGCATTGTTTTGTTCTTGAGTTCCACAATAGAAGTCTATGCAATTTAAACAAGGCTTTGATGAGCATTGTTTCATTCTTGAGTTCCATAATAGAGTTCTATGCAATTTAAGCAAAGCTTTGATGAACATTGTTTAATTCTTGAGTTCCACAATTGAATTCGATGCAATTTAAGCAAAACTTTGACGAGGATTGTTTAATTCATGAGTTCCATAATAGAAGTCTATGTAACTTGCAATGCTTTGATGCGCATTGCTTAATACTTGAGTTCCACAATAGAAGTGTATCCAATGTAGCAAAGCTATAATGAGCATCGTTTAATTCTTGAGTTCCACATTAGAAGTCTACGCAATATAAGAAAAGCTTTGATGAGCATTGTTTGATTTATTAGTTCCACGAAGTCTATGCAATTTAGCAAAGCTTTGATGAGCATTTTTTCATTCTTGAGTTCCACATTGGAAGTCTATGCAATTTAGCAAAGCATTGATGAGCATTGTTTAATGAATTCCACAATAGAAGTAACCTTTGCAATTTAGCAAAGATTTGATGAGCATTGTTTAATTCTTTAGTTCCACAATAGAAGTGTATGCACTTTAAGCAAAGCTTTGATGAGCGTTGTTTCATTCTTGCTACAATAGAAGTCTATGCAATATAGCAAAGCTTTGATGAGTATTGTTTATCTCTTGAGTTCCACAATAGAAGTCTATGCAATTTAAGCAAAGCTTTGTGTGCATTGTTTAATTTTCGAGTTCCACAATAGAAGTCTACGCAATTTAGCAATGCTTTGATGAGCATTGTTTAGATCTTGTGTTCCACAATAGAATTCTATGCAATTTAAGTAAATCATTGATGAGGATTGTTTAAATCTTGAGTTCCACAATAGAAGTATATGTAACTTAGCAAAGCTTTGATGATCATTGTTTAATACTTGAGTTCCATAATAGAAGTCTATGCAATTTACCAAAGCTTTGATAAGCATCGTTTAATTCTTGAGTTCCACAATAGAAGTCTATGCAATTTAAGCAAGTCTTTGATGAACAGTGTTTGATTCTTGAGTTCCACAATAGAAGTCTTTGCAATTTAGCAAAGCTTTGACGAGCATTGTTTCATTCTTGGGTTCCACATTAGAGGTCTATGCAATTTAACAAAGCATTGATGAGCATTGTTTAATTGTTGAGCTCAACAATAGAAATGTATACACTTTAAACAAAGCTTTGATAAGGATTGTTTCATTCTTGAGTTCCACATTATAAGTCTATGCAATTTAGCAAAGCTTTGATGAGCATAGTTTAATTCTTGGGTTCCACAATAGAAGTAGTCTTCGCAATTTAGCAAAGCTTTGATGACCGTTGTTTAATTCTTGTGTTCCACAATAAAAGTCTGTGCAATTTAAGCAAAGCTTTGATGAGCATTGCTTCATTCTTGAGTTCCACATTAGAAGTCTATGGAATTTAAGAATGTTTTGATGAGCATTGTTTAATTCTAGAGTTGCACAATAGAAGTAGCCTTCGTAATTTAGTATAAGTTTGATGAGCCTTGTTTAATTCTTGAGTTCCATAATAAAAGTCAGTGCAATTATAGAAAAGCTTTGATGAGCATTGTTTCATTCTTGAGTTCCACATTATAAGTCTATGCAATTTAGAAATGCTTTGATGAGCATTGTTTAATTCTAGAGTTGCACAATAGAAGTAGCCTTCGTAATTTAGCATAGTTTTCATGAGCATTGGTTAATTCAAGAGTTGCACAATAGAAGTAGCCTTTGTACTTTAGCATAGTTTTGATGAGCATTGCTATATTCTTGAGTTCCACAATAGAAGTCTATGCAATTTAAACAAGGCTTCTTAATTTACCATAGTTTTGATGAGCATTGTTTCATTCTTGAGTTCCATATTAGAAGTCTATGCAATCTAGCAATGCTTTGATGAGCATTGTTTAATTCTAGAGTTGCACAATAGAAGTAGCCTTCGTAATTTAGCATAGTTTTGATGAGCATTGTTTTGTTCTTGAGTTCCACAATAGAAGTCTATGCAATTTAAACAAGGCTTTGATGAGCATTGTTTCATTCTTGAGTTCCACAATAGAGTTCTATGCAATTTAAGCAAAGCTTTGATGAGCATTGTTTAATTCTTGAGTTCCACAATTGAATTCGATGCAATTTAAGCAAAACTTTGACGAGGATTGTTTAATTCATGAGTTCCATAATAGAAGTCTATGTAACTTGCAATGCTTTGATGCGCATTGCTTAATACTTGAGTTCCACAATAGAAGTGTATCCAATGTAGCAAAGCTATAATGAGCATCGTTTAATTCTTGAGTTCCACATTAGAAGTCTACGCAATATAAGAAAAGCTTTGATGAGCATTGTTTGATTTATTAGTTCCACGAAGTCTATGCAATTTAGCAAAGCTTTGATGAGCATTATTTCATTCTTGAGTTCCACATTGGAAGTCTATGAAATTTAGCAAAGCATTGATGAGCATTGTTTGATGAATTCCACAATAGAAGTAACCTTTGCAATTTAGCAAAGATTTGATGAGCATTGTTTAATTCTTTAGTTCCACAATAGAAGTGTATGCACTTTAAGCAAAGCTTTGATGAGCGTTGTTTCATTCTTGCTACAATAGAAGTCTATGCAATATAGCAAAGCTTTGATAAGTATTGTTTATCTCTTGAGTTCCACAATAGAAGTCTATGCAATTTAAGCAAAGCTTTGTGTGCATTGTTTAATTTTCGAGTTCCATAATAGAAGTCTACGCAATTTAGCAACGCTTTGATGAGCATTGTTTAGATCTTGTGTTCCACAATAGAATTCTATGCAATTTAAGCAAATCATTGATGAGGATTGTTTAAATCTTGAGTTCCACAATAGAAGTATATGTAACTTAGCAAAGCTTTGATGATCATTGTTTAATACTTGAGTTCCATAATAGAAGTCTATGCAATTTACCAAAGCTTTGATAAGCATCATTTAATTCTTGAGTTCCACAATAGAAGTCTATGCAATTTAAGCAAGTCTTTGATGAACAGTGTTTGATTCTTGAGTTCCACAATAGAAGTCTTTGCAATTTAGCAAAGCTTTGAAGAGCATTGTTTCATTCTTGGGTTCCACATTAGAGGTCTATGCAATTTAACAAAGCATTGATGAGCATTGTTTAATTGTTGAGCTCAACAATAGAAATGTATACACTTTAAACAAAGCTTTGATGAGGATTGTTTCATTCTTGAGTTCCACATTATAAGTCTATGCAATTTAGCAAAGCTTTGATGAGCATAGTTTAATTCTTGGGTTCCACAATAGAAGTAGTCTTCGCAATTTAGCAAAGCTTTGATGACCGTTGTTTAATTCTTGTGTTCCACAATAAAAGTCTGTGCAATTTAAGCAAAGCTTTGATGAGCATTGCTTCATTCTTGAGTTCCACATTAGAAGTCTATGGAATTTAAGAATGTTTTGATGTGCATTGTTTAATTCTAGAGTTGCACAATAGAAGTAGCCTTCGTAATTTAGTATAAGTTTGATGAGCCTTGTTTAATTCTTGAGTTCCATAATAAAAGTCAGTGCAATTATAGAAAAGCTTTGATGAGCATTGTTTCATTCTTGAGTTCCACATTATAAGTCTATGCAATTTAGAAATGCTTTGATGAGCATTGTTTAATTCTAGAGTTGCACAACAGAAGTAGCCTTCGTAATTTAGCATAGTTTTGATGAGCATTGGTTAATTCAAGAGTTGCACAATAGAAGTAGCCTTTGTAATTTAGCATAGTTTTGATGAGCATTGCTATATTCTTGAGTTCCACAATAGAAGTCTATGCAATTTAAACAAGGCTTCTTAATTTACCATAGTTTTGATGAGCATTGTTTCATTCTTGAGTTCCATATTAGAAGTCTATGCAATCTAGCAATGCTTTGATGAGCATTGTTTAATTCTAGAGTTGCACAATAGAAGTAGCCTTCGTAATTTAGCATAGTTTTGATGAGCATTGTTTTGTTCTTGAGTTCCACAATAGAAGTCTATGCAATTTAAACAAGGCTTTGATGAGCATTGTTTCATTCTTGAGTTCCATAATAGAGTTCTATGCAATTTAAGCAAAGCTTTGATGAGCATTGTTTAATTCTTGAGTTCCACAATTGAATTCGATGCAATTTAAGCAAAACTTTGACGAGGATTGTTTAATTCATGAGTTCCATAATAGAAGTCTATGTAACTTGCAATGCTTTGATGCGCATTGCTTAATACTTGAGTTCCACAATAGAAGTGTATCCAATGTAGCAAAGCTATAATGAGCATCGTTTAATTCTTGAGTTCCACATTAGAAGTCTACGCAATATAAGAAAAGCTTTGATGAGCATTGTTTGATTTATTAGTTCCACGAAGTCTATGCAATTTAGCAAAGCTTTGATGAGCATTATTTCATTCTTGAGTTCCACATTGGAAGTCTATGCAATTTAGTAAAGCATTGATGAGCATTGTTTAATGAATTCCACAATAGAAGTAACCTTTGCAATTTAGCAAAGATTTGATGAGCATTGTTTAATTCTTTAGTTCCACAATAGAAGTGTATGCACTTTAAGCAAAGCTTTGATGAGCGTTGTTTCATTCTTGCTACAATAGAAGTCTATGCAATATAGCAAAGCTTTGATGAGTATTGTTTATCTCTTGAGTTCCACAATAGAAGTCTATGCAATTTAAGCAAAGCTTTGTGTGCATTGTTTAATTTTCGAGTTCCACAATAGAAGTCTACGCAATTTAGCAATGCTTTGATGAGCATTGTTTAGATCTTGTGTTCCACAATAGAATTCTATGCAATTTAAGTAAATCATTGATGAGGATTGTTTAAATCTTGAGTTCCACAATAGAAGTATATGTAACTTAGCAAAGCTTTGATGATCATTGTTTAATACTTGAGTTCCATAATAGAAGTCTATGCAATTTACCAAAGCTTTGATAAGCATCGTTTAATTCTTGAGTTCCACAATAGAAGTCTATGCAATTTAAGCAAGTCTTTGATGAACAGTGTTTGATTCTTGAGTTCCACAATAGAAGTCTTTGCAATTTAGCAAAGCTTTGACGAGCATTGTTTCATTCTTGGGTTCCACATTAGAGGTCTATGCAATTTAACAAAGCATTGATGAGCATTGTTTAATTGTTGAGCTCAACAATAGAAATGTATACACTTTAAACAAAGCTTTGATAAGGATTGTTTCATTCTTGAGTTCCACATTATAAGTCTATGCAATTTAGCAAAGCTTTGATGAGCATAGTTTAATTCTTGGGTTCCACAATAGAAGTAGTCTTCGCAATTTAGCAAAGCTTTGATGACCGTTGTTTAATTCTTGTGTTCCACAATAAAAGTCTGTGCAATTTAAGCAAAGCTTTGATGAGCATTGCTTCATTCTTGAGTTCCACATTAGAAGTCTATGGAATTTAAGAATGTTTTGATGAGCATTGTTTAATTCTAGAGTTGCACAATAGAAGTAGCCTTCGTAATTTAGTATAAGTTTGATGAGCCTTGTTTAATTCTTGAGTTCCATAATAAAAGTCAGTGCAATTATAGAAAAGCTTTGATGAGCATTGTTTCATTCTTGAGTTCCACATTATAAGTCTATGCAATTTAGAAATGCTTTGATGAGCATTGTTTAATTCTAGAGTTGCACAATAGAAGTAGCCTTCGTAATTTAGCATAGTTTTCATGAGCATTGGTTAATTCAAGAGTTGCACAATAGAAGTAGCCTTTGTACTTTAGCATAGTTTTGATGAGCATTGCTATATTCTTGAGTTCCACAATAGAAGTCTATGCAATTTAAACAAGGCTTCTTAATTTACCATAGTTTTGATGAGCATTGTTTCATTCTTGAGTTCCATATTAGAAGTCTATGCAATCTAGCAATGCTTTGATGAGCATTGTTTAATTCTAGAGTTGCACAATAGAAGTAGCCTTCGTAATTTAGCATAGTTTTGATGAGCATTGTTTTGTTCTTGAGTTCCACAATAGAAGTCTATGCAATTTAAACAAGGCTTTGATGAGCATTGTTTCATTCTTGAGTTCCACAATAGAGTTCTATGCAATTTAAGCAAAGCTTTGATGAGCATTGTTTAATTCTTGAGTTCCACAATTGAATTCGATGCAATTTAAGCAAAACTTTGACGAGGATTGTTTAATTCATGAGTTCCATAATAGAAGTCTATGTAACTTGCAATGCTTTGATGCGCATTGCTTAATACTTGAGTTCCACAATAGAAGTGTATCCAATGTAGCAAAGCTATAATGAGCATCGTTTAATTCTTGAGTTCCACATTAGAAGTCTACGCAATATAAGAAAAGCTTTGATGAGCATTGTTTGATTTATTAGTTCCACGAAGTCTATGCAATTTAGCAAAGCTTTGATGAGCATTATTTCATTCTTGAGTTCCACATTGGAAGTCTATGAAATTTAGCAAAGCATTGATGAGCATTGTTTAATGAATTCCACAATAGAAGTAACCTTTGCAATTTAGCAAAGATTTGATGAGCATTGTTTAATTCTTTAGTTCCACAATAGAAGTGTATGCACTTTAAGCAAAGCTTTGATGAGCGTTGTTTCATTCTTGCTACAATAGAAGTCTATGCAATATAGCAAAGCTTTGATAAGTATTGTTTATCTCTTGAGTTCCACAATAGAAGTCTATGCAATTTAAGCAAAGCTTTGTGTGCATTGTTTAATTTTCGAGTTCCATAATAGAAGTCTACGCAATTTAGCAACGCTTTGATGAGCATTGTTTAGATCTTGTGTTCCACAATAGAATTCTATGCAATTTAAGCAAATCATTGATGAGGATTGTTTAAATCTTGAGTTCCACAATAGAAGTATATGTAACTTAGCAAAGCTTTGATGATCATTGTTTAATACTTGAGTTCCATAATAGAAGTCTATGCAATTTACCAAAGCTTTGATAAGCATCATTTAATTCTTGAGTTCCACAATAGAAGTCTATGCAATTTAAGCAAGTCTTTGATGAACAGTGTTTGATTCTTGAGTTCCACAATAGAAGTCTTTGCAATTTAGCAAAGCTTTGAAGAGCATTGTTTCATTCTTGGGTTCCACATTAGAGGTCTATGCAATTTAACAAAGCATTGATGAGCATTGTTTAATTGTTGAGCTCAACAATAGAAATGTATACACTTTAAACAAAGCTTTGATGAGGATTGTTTCATTCTTGAGTTCCACATTATAAGTCTATGCAATTTAGCAAAGCTTTGATGAGCATAGTTTAATTCTTGGGTTCCACAATAGAAGTAGTCTTCGCAATTTAGCAAAGCTTTGATGACCGTTGTTTAATTCTTGTGTTCCACAATAAAAGTCTGTGCAATTTAAGCAAAGCTTTGATGAGCATTGCTTCATTCTTGAGTTCCACATTAGAAGTCTATGGAATTTAAGAATGTTTTGATGTGCATTGTTTAATTCTAGAGTTGCACAATAGAAGTAGCCTTCGTAATTTAGTATAAGTTTGATGAGCCTTGTTTAATTCTTGAGTTCCATAATAAAAGTCAGTGCAATTATAGAAAAGCTTTGATGAGCATTGTTTCATTCTTGAGTTCCACATTATAAGTCTATGCAATTTAGAAATGCTTTGATGAGCATTGTTTAATTCTAGAGTTGCACAACAGAAGTAGCCTTCGTAATTTAGCATAGTTTTGATGAGCATTGGTTAATTCAAGAGTTGCACAATAGAAGTAGCCTTTGTAATTTAGCATAGTTTTGATGAGCATTGCTATATTCTTGAGTTCCACAATAGAAGTCTATGCAATTTAAACAAGGCTTCTTAATTTACCATAGTTTTGATGAGCATTGTTTCATTCTTGAGTTCCATATTAGAAGTCTATGCAATCTAGCAATGCTTTGATGAGCATTGTTTAATTCTAGAGTTGCACAATAGAAGTAGCCTTCGTAATTTAGCATAGTTTTGATGAGCATTGTTTTGTTCTTGAGTTCCACAATAGAAGTCTATGCAATTTAAACAAGGCTTTGATGAGCATTGTTTCATTCTTGAGTTCCATAATAGAGTTCTAAGCAATTTAAGCAAAGCTTTGATGAGCATTGTTTAATTCTTGAGTTCCACAATTGAATTCGATGCAATTTAAGCAAAACTTTGACGAGGATTGTTTAATTCATGAGTTCCATAATAGAAGTCTATGTAACTTGCAATGCTTTGATGCGCATTGCTTAATACTTGAGTTCCACAATAGAAGTGTATCCAATGTAGCAAAGCTATAATGAGCATCGTTTAATTCTTGAGTTCCACATTAGAAGTCTACGCAATATAAGAAAAGCTTTGATGAGCATTGTTTGATTTATTAGTTCCACGAAGTCTATGCAATTTAGCAAAGCTTTGATGAGCATTATTTCATTCTTGAGTTCCACATTGGAAGTCTATGCAATTTAGTAAAGCATTGATGAGCATTGTTTAATGAATTCCACAATAGAAGTAACCTTTGCAATTTAGCAAAGATTTGATGAGCATTGTTTAATTCTTTAGTTCCACAATAGAAGTGTATGCACTTTAAGCAAAGCTTTGATGAGCGTTGTTTCATTCTTGCTACAATAGAAGTCTATGCAATATAGCAAAGCTTTGATGAGTATTGTTTATCTCTTGAGTTCCACAATAGAAGTCTATGCAATTTAAGCAAAGCTTTGTGTGCATTGTTTAATTTTCGAGTTCCACAATAGAAGTCTACGCAATTTAGCAAGGCTTTGATGAGCATTGTTTAGATCTTGTGTTCCACAATAGAATTCTATGCAATTTAAGTAAATCATTGATGAGGATTGTTTAAATCTTGAGTTCCACAATAGAAGTATATGTAACTTAGCAAAGCTTTGATGATCATTGTTTAATACTTGAGTTCCATAATAGAAGTCTATGCAATTTACCAAAGCTTTGATAAGCATCGTTTAATTCTTGAGTTCCACAATAGAAGTCTATGCAATTTAAGCAAGTCTTTGATGAACAGTGTTTGATTCTTGAGTTCCACAATAGAAGTCTTTGCAATTTAGCAAAGCTTTGACGAGCATTGTTTCATTCTTGGGTTCCACATTAGAGGTCTATGCAATTTAACAAAGCATTGATGAGCATTGTTTAATTGTTGAGCTCAACAATAGAAATGTATACACTTTAAACAAAGCTTTGATAAGGATTGTTTCATTCTTGAGTTCCACATTATAAGTCTATGCAATTTAGCAAAGCTTTGATGAGCATAGTTTAATTCTTGGGTTCCACAATAGAAGTAGTCTTCGCAATTTAGCAAAGCTTTGATGACCGTTGTTTAATTCTTGTGTTCCACAATAAAAGTCTGTGCAATTTAAGCAAAGCTTTGATGAGCATTGCTTCATTCTTGAGTTCCACATTAGAAGTCTATGGAATTTAAGAATGTTTTGATGAGCATTGTTTAATTCTAGAGTTGCACAATAGAAGTAGCCTTCGTAATTTAGTATAAGTTTGATGAGCCTTGTTTAATTCTTGAGTTCCATAATAAAAGTCAGTGCAATTATAGAAAAGCTTTGATGAGCATTGTTTCATTCTTGAGTTCCACATTATAAGTCTATGCAATTTAGAAATGCTTTGATGAGCATTGTTTAATTCTAGAGTTGCACAATAGAAGTAGCCTTCGTAATTTAGCATAGTTTTCATGAGCATTGGTTAATTCAAGAGTTGCACAATAGAAGTAGCCTTTGTACTTTAGCATAGTTTTGATGAGCATTGCTATATTCTTGAGTTCCCCAATAGAAGTCTATGCAATTTAAACAAGGCTTCTTAATTTACCATAGTTTTGATGAGCATTGTTTCATTCTTGAGTTCCATATTAGAAGTCTATGCAATCTAGCAATGCTTTGATGAGCATTGTTTAATTCTAGAGTTGCACAATAGAAGTAGCCTTCGTAATTTAGCATAGTTTTGATGAGCATTGTTTTGTTCTTGAGTTCCACAATAGAAGTCTATGCAATTTAAACAAGGCTTTGATGAGCATTGTTTCATTCTTGAGTTCCACAATAGAGTTCTATGCAATTTAAGCAAAGCTTTGATGAGCATTGTTTAATTCTTGAGTTCCACAATTGAATTCGATGCAATTTAAGCAAAACTTTGACGAGGATTGTTTAATTCATGAGTTCCATAATAGAAGTCTATGTAACTTGCAATGCTTTGATGCGCATTGCTTAATACTTGAGTTCCACAATAGAAGTGTATCCAATGTAGCAAAGCTATAATGAGCATCGTTTAATTCTTGAGTTCCACATTAGAAGTCTACGCAATATAAGAAAAGCTTTGATGAGCATTGTTTGATTTATTAGTTCCACGAAGTCTATGCAATTTAGCAAAGCTTTGATGAGCATTATTTCATTCTTGAGTTCCACATTGGAAGTCTATGAAATTTAGCAAAGCATTGATGAGCATTGTTTAATGAATTCCACAATAGAAGTAACCTTTGCAATTTAGCAAAGATTTGATGAGCATTGTTTAATTCTTTAGTTCCACAATAGAAGTGTATGCACTTTAAGCAAAGCTTTGATGAGCGTTGTTTCATTCTTGCTACAATAGAAGTCTATGCAATATAGCAAAGCTTTGATAAGTATTGTTTATCTCTTGAGTTCCACAATAGAAGTCTATGCAATTTAAGCAAAGCTTTGTGTGCATTGTTTAATTTTCGAGTTCCATAATAGAAGTCTACGCAATTTAGCAACGCTTTGATGAGCATTGTTTAGATCTTGTGTTCCACAATAGAATTCTATGCAATTTAAGCAAATCATTGATGAGGATTGTTTAAATCTTGAGTTCCACAATAGAAGTATATGTAACTTAGCAAAGCTTTGATGATCATTGTTTAATACTTGAGTTCCATAATAGAAGTCTATGCAATTTACCAAAGCTTTGATAAGCATCATTTAATTCTTGAGTTCCACAATAGAAGTCTATGCAATTTAAGCAAGTCTTTGATGAACAGTGTTTGATTCTTGAGTTCCACAATAGAAGTCTTTGCAATTTAGCAAAGCTTTGAAGAGCATTGTTTCATTCTTGGGTTCCACATTAGAGGTCTATGCAATTTAACAAAGCATTGATGAGCATTGTTTAATTGTTGAGCTCAACAATAGAAATGTATACACTTTAAACAAAGCTTTGATGAGGATTGTTTCATTCTTGAGTTCCACATTATAAGTCTATGCAATTTAGCAAAGCTTTGATGAGCATAGTTTAATTCTTGGGTTCCACAATAGAAGTAGTCTTCGCAATTTAGCAAAGCTTTGATGACCGTTGTTTAATTCTTGTGTTCCACAATAAAAGTCTGTGCAATTTAAGCAAAGCTTTGATGAGCATTGCTTCATTCTTGAGTTCCACATTAGAAGTCTATGGAATTTAAGAATGTTTTGATGTGCATTGTTTAATTCTAGAGTTGCACAATAGAAGTAGCCTTCGTAATTTAGTATAAGTTTGATGAGCCTTGTTTAATTCTTGAGTTCCATAATAAAAGTCAGTGCAATTATAGAAAAGCTTTGATGAGCATTGTTTCATTCTTGAGTTCCACATTATAAGTCTATGCAATTTAGAAATGCTTTGATGAGCATTGTTTAATTCTAGAGTTGCACAACAGAAGTAGCCTTCGTAATTTAGCATAGTTTTGATGAGCATTGGTTAATTCAAGAGTTGCACAATAGAAGTAGCCTTTGTAATTTAGCATAGTTTTGATGAGCATTGCTATATTCTTGAGTTCCACAATAGAAGTCTATGCAATTTAAACAAGGCTTCTTAATTTACCATAGTTTTGATGAGCATTGTTTCATTCTTGAGTTCCATATTAGAAGTCTATGCAATCTAGCAATGCTTTGATGAGCATTGTTTAATTCTAGAGTTGCACAATAGAAGTAGCCTTCGTAATTTAGCATAGTTTTGATGAGCATTGTTTTGTTCTTGAGTTCCACAATAGAAGTCTATGCAATTTAAACAAGGCTTTGATGAGCATTGTTTCATTCTTGAGTTCCATAATAGAGTTCTATGCAATTTAAGCAAAGCTTTGATGAGCATTGTTTAATTCTTGAGTTCCACAATTGAATTCGATGCAATTTAAGCAAAACTTTGACGAGGATTGTTTAATTCATGAGTTCCATAATAGAAGTCTATGTAACTTGCAATGCTTTGATGCGCATTGCTTAATACTTGAGTTCCACAATAGAAGTGTATCCAATGTAGCAAAGCTATAATGAGCATCGTTTAATTCTTGAGTTCCACATTAGAAGTCTACGCAATATAAGAAAAGCTTTGATGAGCATTGTTTGATTTATTAGTTCCACGAAGTCTATGCAATTTAGCAAAGCTTTGATGAGCATTATTTCATTCTTGAGTTCCACATTGGAAGTCTATGCAATTTAGTAAAGCATTGATGAGCATTGTTTAATGAATTCCACAATAGAAGTAACCTTTGCAATTTAGCAAAGATTTGATGAGCATTGTTTAATTCTTTAGTTCCACAATAGAAGTGTATGCACTTTAAGCAAAGCTTTGATGAGCGTTGTTTCATTCTTGCTACAATAGAAGTCTATGCAATATAGCAAAGCTTTGATGAGTATTGTTTATCTCTTGAGTTCCACAATAGAAGTCTATGCAATTTAAGCAAAGCTTTGTGTGCATTGTTTAATTTTCGAGTTCCACAATAGAAGTCTACGCAATTTAGCAACGCTTTGATGAGCATTGTTTAGATCTTGTGTTCCACAATAGAATTCTATGCAATTTAAGCAAATCATTGATGAGGATTGTTTAAATCTTGAGTTCCACAATAGAAGTATATGTAACTTAGCAAAGCTTTGATGATCATTGTTTAATACTTGAGTTCCATAATAGAAGTCTATGCAATTTACCAAAGCTTTGATAAGCATCGTTTAATTCTTGAGTTCCACAATAGAATTCTATGCAATTTAAGCAAGTCTTTGATGTACAGTGTTTGATTCTTGAGTTCCACAATAGAAGTCTTTGCAATTTAGCAAAGCTTTGACGAGCATTGTTTCATTCTTGGGTTCCACATTAGAGGTCTATGCAATTTAACAAAGCATTGATGAGCATTGTTTAATTGTTGAGCTCAACAATAGAAATGTATACACTTTAAACAAAGCTTTGATGAGGATTGTTTCATTCTTGAGTTCCACATTATAAGTCTATGCAATTTAGCAAAGCTTTGATGAGCATAGTTTAATTCTTGGGTTCCACAATAGAAGTAGTCTTCGCAATTTAGCAAAGCTTTGATGACCGTTGTTTAATTCTTGTGTTCCACAATAAAAGTCTGTGCAATTTAAGCAAAGCTTTGATGAGCATTGCTTCATTCTTGAGTTCCACATTAGAAGTCTATGGAATTTAAGAATGTTTTGATGAGCATTGTTTAATTCTAGAGTTGCACAATAGAAGTAGCCTTCGTAATTTAGTATAAGTTTGATGAGCCTTGTTTAATTCTTGAGTTCCATAATAAAAGTCAGTGCAATTATAGAAAAGCTTTGATGAGCATTGTTTCATTCTTGAGTTCCACATTATAAGTCTATGCAATTTAGAAATGCTTTGATGAGCATTGTTTAATTCTAGAGTTGCACAATAGAAGTAGCCTTCGTAATTTAGCATAGTTTTGATGAGCATTGGTTAATTCAAGAGTTGCACAATAGAAGTAGCCTTTGTAATTTAGCATAGTTTTGATGAGCATTGCTATATTCTTGAGTTCCACAATAGAAGTCTATGCAATTTAAACAAGGCTTCTTAATTTACCATAGTTTTGATGAGCATTGTTTCATTCTTGAGTTCCACATTAGAATTCAATGCAATCTAGCAATGCTTTGATGAGCACTGTTTAATTCTAGAGTTGCACAATAGAAGTAGCCTTCGTAATTTAGCATAGTTTTGATGAGCATTGTTTTGTTCTTGAGTTCCACAATAGAAGTCTATGCAGTTTAAACAAGGCTTTGATGAGCATTGTTTCATTCTTGAGTTCCACAATAGAGTTCTATGCAATTTAAGCAAAGCTTTGATGAGCATTGTTTAATTCTTGAGTTCCACAATTGAATTCGATGCAATTTAAGCAAAACTTTGACGAGGATTGTTTAATTCATGAGTTCCATAATAGAAGTCTATGTAACTTGCAATGCTTTGATGCGCATTGCTTAATACTTGAGTTCCACAATAGAAGTGTATCCAATGTAGCAAAGCTATAATGAGCATCGTTTAATTCTTGAGTTGCACATTAGAAGTCTACGCAATATAAGAAAAGCTTTGATGAGCATTGTTTGATTTATTAGTTCCACGAAGTCTATGCAATTTAGCAAAGCTTTGATGAGCATTATTTCATTCTTGAGTTCCACATTGGAAGTCTATGAAATTTAGCAAAGCATTGATGAGCATTGTTTAATGAATTCCACAATAGAAGTAACCTTTGCAATTTAGCAAAGATTTGATGAGCATTGTTTAATTCTTTAGTTCCACAATAGAAGTGTATGCACTTTAAGCAAAGCTTTGATGAGCGTTGTTTCATTCTTGCTACAATAGAAGTCTATGCAATATAGCAAAGCTTTGATGAGTATTGTTTATCTCTTGAGTTCCACAATAGAAGTCTATGTAATTTAAGCAAAGCTTTGTGTGCATTGTTTAATTTTCGAGTTCCACAATAGAAGTCTACGCAATTTAGCAATGCTTTGATGAGCATTGTTTAGATCTTGTGTTCCACAATAGAATTCTATGCAATTTAAGCAAATCATTGATGAGGATTGTTTAAATCTTGAGTTCCACAATAGAAGTATATGTAACTTAGCAAAGCTTTGATGATCATTGTTTAATACTTGAGTTCCATAATAGAAGTCTATGCAATTTACCAAAGCTTTGATAAGCATCGTTTAATTCTTGAGTTCCACAATAGAAGTCTATGCAATTTAAGCAAGTCTTTGATGAACAGTGTTTGATTCTTGAGTTCCACAATAGAAGTCTTTGCAATTTAGCAAAGCTTTGACGAGCATTGTTTCATTCATGGGTTCCACATTAGAGGTCTATGCAATTTAAAAAAGCATTGATGAGCATTGTTTAATTGTTGAGCTCAACAATAGAAATGTATACACTTTAAACAAAGCTTTGATGAGGATTGTTTCATTCTTGAGTTCCACATTATAAGTCTATGCAATTTAGCAAAGCTTTGATGAGCATAGTTTAATTCTTGGGTTCCACAATAGAAGTAGTCTTCGCAATTTAGCAAAGCTTTGATGACCGTTGTTTAATTCTTGTGTTCCACAATAAAAGTCTGTGCAATTTAAGCAAAGCTTTGATGAGCGTTGCTTCATTCTTGAGTTCCACATTAGAAGTCTATGGAATTTAAGAATGTTTTGATGAGCATTGTTTAATTCTAGAGTTGCACAATAGAAGTAGCCTTCGTAATTTAGTATAAGTTTGATGAGCCTTGTTTAATTCTTGAGTTCCATAATAAAAGTCAGTGCAATTATAGAAAAGCTTTGATGAGCATTGTTTCATTCTTGAGTTCCACATTATAAGTCTATGCAATTTAGAAATGCTTTGATGAGCATTGTTTAATTCTAGAGTTGCACAATAGAAGTAGCCTTCGTAATTTAGCATAGTTTTGATGAGCATTGGTTAATTCAAGAGTTGCACAATAGAAGTAGCCTTTGTAATTTAGCATAGTTTTGATGAGCATAGCTATATTCTTGAGTTCCATAATAGAAGTCTATGCAATTTAAACAAGGCTTCGTAATTTACCACAGTTTTGATGAGCATTGTTTCATTCTTGAGTTCCACATTAGAAGTCTATGCAATTTAGCAATGCTTTGATGAGCATTGTTTAATTCTAGAGTTGCACAATAGAAGTAGCCTTCGTAATTTAGCATAGTTTTGATGAGCATTGTTTTGTTCTTGAGTTCCACAATAGAAGTCTAAGCAATTTAAATAAGGATTTGATGAGCATTGTTTCATTCTTGAGTTCCACAATAGAGTTCTATGCAATTTAAGCAAAGCTTTGATGAGCATTGTTTAATTCTTGAGTTCCACAATTGAATTCGATGCAATTTAAGCAAAACTTTGACGAGGATTGTTTAATTCATGAGTTCCATAATAGAAGTCTATGTAACTTGCAATGCTTTGATGCGCATTGCTTAATACTTGAGTTCCACAATAGAAGTGTATCCAATGTAGCAAAGCTATAATGAGCATCGTTTAATTCTTGAGTTCCACATTAGAAGTCTACGCAATATAAGAAAAGCTTTGATTAGCATTGTTTGATTTATTAGTTCCACGAAGTCTATGCAATTTAGCAAAGCTTTGATGAGCATTATTTCATTCTTGAGTTCCACATTGGAAGTCTATGCAATTTAGCAAAGCATTGATGAGCATTGTTTAATGAATTCCACAATAGAAGTAACCTTTGCAATTTAGCAAAGATTTGATGAGCATTGTTTAATTCTTTAGTTCCACAATAGAAGTGTATGCACTTTAAGCAAAGCTTTGATGAGCGTTGTTTCATTCTTGCTACAATAGAAGTTTATGCAATTTAGCAAAGCTTTGATGAGTATTGTTTATCTCTTGAGTTCCACAATAGAAGTCTATGCAATTTAAGAAAAGCTTTTGTGTGCATTGTTTAATTTTCGAGTTCCACAATAGAAGTCTACGCAATTTAGCAAAGCTTTGATGAGCATTGTTTAGATCTTATGTTCCACAATAGAATTCTATGCAATTTAAGCAAATCATTGATGAGGATTGTTTAAATCTTGAGCTGCACAATAGAAGTATATGTAACTTAGCAAAGCTTTAATGATCATTGTTTAATACTTGAGTTCCACAATAGAAGTCTATGCAATTTACCAAAGCTTTGATAAGCATCGTTTAATTCTTGAGTTCCACAATAGAAGTCTATGCAATTTAAGCAAGTCTTTGATGAACAGTGTTTGATTCTTGAGTTCCACAATAGAAGTCTTTGCAATTTAGCAAATCTTTGACGAGCATTGTTTCATTCTTGGGTTCCACATTAGTGGTCTATGCAATTTAACAAAGCATTGATGAGCATTGTTTAATTGTTGAGCTCAACAATAGAAATGTATACACTTTAAACAAAGCTTTGATGAGGATTGTTTCATTCTTGAGTTCCACATTATAAGTCTATGCAATTTAGCAAAGCTTTGATGAGCATAGTTTAATTCTTGGGTTCCACAATAGAAGTAGTCTTCGCAATTTAGCAAAGCTTTGATGACCGTTGTTTAATTCTTGTGTTCCACAATAAAAGTCTGTGCAATTTATGCAAAGCTTTGATGAGCATTGCTTCATTCTTGAGTTCCACATTAGAAGTCTATGGAATTTAAGAATGTTTTGATGAGCATTGTTTAATTCTAGAGTTGCACAATAGAAGTAGCCTTCGTAATTTAGTATAAGTTTGATGAGCCTTGTTTAATTCTTGAGTTCCATAATAAAAGTCAGTGCAATTATAGAAAAGCTTTGATGAGCATTGTTTCATTCTTGAGTTCCACATTATAAGTCTATGCAATTTAGAAATGCTTTGATGAGCATTGTTTAATTCTAGAGTTGCACAATAGAAGTAGCCTTCGTAATTTAGCATAGTTTTGATGAGCATTGGTTAATTCAAGAGTTGCACAATAGAAGTAGCCTTTGTAATTTAGCATAGTTTTGATGAGCATTGCTATATTCTTGAGTTCCACAATAGAAGTCTATGCAATTTAAACAAGGCTTCTTAATTTACCATAGTTTTGATGAGCATTGTTTCATTCTTGAGTTCCATATTAGAAGTCTATGCAATCTAGCAATGCTTTGATGAGCATTGTTTAATTCTAGAGTTGCACAATAGAAGTAGCCTTCGTAATTTAGCATAGTTTTGATGAGCATTGTTTTGTTCTTGAGTTCCACAATAGAAGTCTATGCAATTTAAACAAGGCTTTGATGAGCATTGTTTCATTCTTGAGTTCCATAATAGAGTTCTATGCAATTTAAGCAAAGCTTTGATGAGCATTGTTTAATTCTTGAGTTCCACAATTGAATTCGATGCAATTTAAGCAAAACTTTGACGAGGATTGTTTAATTCATGAGTTCCATAATAGAAGTCTATGTAACTTGCAATGCTTTGATGCGCATTGCTTAATACTTGAGTTCCACAATAGAAGTGTATCCAATGTAGCAAAATCTATAATGAGCATCGTTTAATTCTTGAGTTCCACATTACAAGTCTACGCAATATAAGAAAAGCTTTGATGAGCATTGTTTGATTTATTAGTTCCACGAAGCCTATGCAATTTAGCAAAGCTTTGATGAGCATTATTTCATTCTTGAGTTCCACATTGGAAGTCTATGCAATTTAGCAAAGCATTGATGAGCATTGTTTAATGAATTCCACAATAGAAGTAACCTTTGCAATTTAGCAAAGATTTGATGAGCATTGTTTAATTCTTTAGTTCCACAATAGAAGTGTATGCACTTTAAGCAAAGCTTTGATGAGCGTTGTTTCATTCTTGCTACAATAGAAGTCTATGCAATATAGCAAAGCTTTGATGAGTATTGTTTATCTCTTGAGTTCCACAATAGAAGTCTATGCAATTTAAGCAAAGCTTTGTGTGCATTGTTTAATTTTCGAGTTCCACAATAGAAGTCTACGCAATTTAGCAATGCTTTGATGAGCATTGTTTAGATCTTGTGTTCCACAATAGAATTCTATGCAATTTAAGCAAATCATTGATGAGGATTGTTTAAATCTTGAGTTCCACAATAGAAGTATATGTAACTTAGCAAAGCTTTGATGATCATTGTTTAACACTTGAGTTCCATAATAGAAGTCTATGCAATTTACCAAAGCTTTGATAAGCATCGTTTAATTCTTGAGTTCCACAATAGAAGTCTATGCAATTTAAGCAAGTCTTTGATGAACAGTGTTTGATTCTTGAGTTCCACAATAGAAGTCTTTGCAATTTAGTAAAGCTTTGATGAGCATTGTTTCATTCTTGGGTTCCACATTAGAGGTCTATGCAATTTAACAAAGCATTGGTGAGCATGGTTTAATTGTTGAGCTCAACAATAGAAATGTATACACTTTAAACAAAGCTTTGATGAGGATTGTTTCATTTTTGAGTTCCACATTATAAGTCTATGCAATTTAGCAAAGCTTTGATGAGCATAGTTTAATTCTTGGGTTCCACAATAGAAGTAGTCTTCGCAATTTAGCAAAGCTTTGATGACCATTGTTTAATTCTTGTGTTCCACAATAAAAGTCTGTCCAATTTTAGCAAAGCTTTGATGAGCATTGCTTCATTCTTGAGTTCCACATTAGAAGTCTATGGAATTTAAGAATGTTTTGATGAGCATTGTTTAATTCTAGAGTTGCACAATAGAAGTAGCCTTCGTAATTTAGTATAAGTTTGATGAGCCTTGTTTAATTCTTGAGTTCCATAATAAAAGTCAGTGCAATTATAGAAAAGCTTTGATGAGCATTGTTTCATTCTTGAGTTCCACATTATAAGTCTATGCAATTTAGAAATGCTTTGATGAGCATTGTTTGATTCTAGAGTTGCACAATAGAAGTAGCCTTCGTAATTTAGCATAGTTTTGATGAGCATTGGTTAATTCAAGAGTTGCACAATAGAAGTAGCCTTTGTAATTTAGCATAGTTTTGATGAGCATTGCTATATTCTTGAGTTCCACAATAGAAGTCTATGCAATTTAAAAATGGCTTCTTAATTTACCATAGTTTTGATGAGCATTGTTTCATTCTTGAGTTCCACATTAGAAGTCTATGCTATTTAGCAATGCTTTGATGAGCATTGTTTAATTCTAGAGTTGCACAATAGAAGTAGCCTTCGTAATTTAGCATAGTTTTGATGAGCATTGTTTTGTTCTTGAGTTCCACAATAGAAGTCTATGCAATTTAAACAAGGCTTTGATGAGCATTGTTTCATTCTTGAGTTCCACAATAGAGTTCTATGCAATTTAAGCAAAGCTTTGATGAGCATTGTTTAATTCTTGAGTTCCACAATTGAATTCGATGCAATTTAAGCAAAACTTTGACGAGGATTGTTTAATTCATGAGTTCCATAATAGAAGTCTATGTAACTTGCAATGCTTTGATGCGCATTGCTTAATACTTGAGTTCCACAATAGAAGTGTATCCAATGTAGCAAAGCTATAATGAGCATCGTTTAATTCTTGAGTTCCACATTAGAAGTCTACGCAATATAAGAAAAGCTTTGATGAGCATTGTTTGATTTATTAGTTCCACGAAGTCTATGCAATTTAGCAAAGCTTTGATGAGCATTATTTCATTCTTGAGTTCCACATTGGAAGTCTATGAAATTTAGCAAAGCATTGATGAGCATTGTTTAATGAATTCCACAATCGAAGTAACCTTTGCAATTTAGCAAAGATTTGATGAGCATTGTTTAATTCTTTAGTTCCACAATAGAAGTGTATGCACTTTAAGCAAAGCTTTGATGAGCGTTGTTTCATTCTTGCTACAATAGAAGTCTATGCAATATAGCAAAGCTTTGATGAGTATTGTTTATCTCTTGAGTTCCACAATAGAAGTCTATGCAATTTAAGCAAAGCTTTGTGTGCATTGTTTAATTTTCGAGTTCCACAATAGAAGTCTACGCAATTTAGCAATGCTTTGATGAGCATTGTTTAGATCTTGTTTTCCACAATAGAATTCTATGCAATTTAAGCAAATCATTGATGAGGATTGTTTAAATCTTGAGTTCCACAATAGAAGTATATGTAACTTAGCAAAGCTTTGATGATCATTGTTTAACACTTGAGTTCCATAATAGAAGTCTATGCAATTTACCAAAGCTTTGATAAGCATCGTTTAATTCTTGAGTTCCACAATAGAAGTCTATGCAATTTAAGCAAGTCTTTGATGAACAGTGTTTGATTCTTGAGTTCCACAATAGAAGTCTTTGCAATTTAGTAAAGCTTTGATGAGCATTGTTTCATTCTTGGGTTCCACATTAGAGGTCTATGCAATTTAACAAAGCATTGGTGAGCATGGTTTAATTGTTGAGCTCAACAATAGAAATGTATACACTTTAAACAAAGCTTTGATGAGGATTGTTTCATTTTTGAGTTCCACATTATAAGTCTATGCAATTTAGCAAAGCTTTGATGAGCATAGTTTAATTCTTGGGTTCCACAATAGAAGTAGTCTTCGCAATTTAGCAAAGCTTTGATGACCATTGTTTAATTCTTGTGTTCCACAATAAAAGTCTGTCCAATTTTAGCAAAGCTTTGATGAGCATTGCTTCATTCTTGAGTTCCACATTAGAAGTCTATGGAATTTAAGAATGTTTTGATGAGCATTGTTTAATTCTAGAGTTGCACAATAGAAGTAGCCTTCGTAATTTAGTATAAGTTTGATGAGCCTTGTTTAATTCTTGAGTTCCATAATAAAAGTCAGTGCAATTATAGAAAAGCTTTGATGAGCATTGTTTCATTCTTGAGTTCCACATTATAAGTCTATGCAATTTAGAAATGCTTTGATGAGCATTGTTTGATTCTAGAGTTGCACAATAGAAGTAGCCTTCGTAATTTAGCATAGTTTTGATGAGCATTGGTTAATTCAAGAGTTGCACAATAGAAGTAGCCTTTGTAATTTAGCATAGTTTTGATGAGCATTGCTATATTCTTGAGTTCCACAATAGAAGTCTATGCAATTTAAAAATGGCTTCTTAATTTACCATAGTTTTGATGAGCATTGTTTCATTCTTGAGTTCCACATTAGAAGTCTATGCTATTTAGCAATGCTTTGATGAGCATTGTTTAATTCTAGAGTTGCACAATAGAAGTAGCCTTCGTAATTTAGCATAGTTTTGATGAGCATTGTTTTGTTCTTGAGTTCCACAATAGAAGTCTATGCAATTTAAACAAGGCTTTGATGAGCATTGTTTCATTCTTGAGTTCCACAATAGAGTTCTATGCAATTTAAGCAAAGCTTTGATGAGCATTGTTTAATTCTTGAGTTCCACAATTGAATTCGATGCAATTTAAGCAAAACTTTGACGAGGATTGTTTAATTCATGAGTTCCATAATAGAAGTCTATGTAACTTGCAATGCTTTGATGCGCATTGCTTAATACTTGAGTTCCACAATAGAAGTGTATCCAATGTAGCAAAGCTATAATGAGCATCGTTTAATTCTTGAGTTCCACATTAGAAGTCTACGCAATATAAGAAAAGCTTTGATGAGCATTGTTTGATTTATTAGTTCCACGAAGCCTATGCAATTTAGCAAAGCTTTGATGAGCATTATTTCATTCTTGAGTTCCACATTGGAAGTCTATGCAATTTAGCAAAGCATTGATGAGCATTGTTTAATGAATTCCACAATAGAAGTAACCTTTGCAATTTAGCAAAGATTTGATGAGCATTGTTTAATTCTTTAGTTCCACAATAGAAGTGTATGCACTTTAAGCAAAGCTTTGATGAGCGTTGTTTCATTCTTGCTACAATAGAAGTCTATGCAATATAGCAAAGCTTTGATGAGTATTGTTTATCTCTTGAGTTCCACAATAGAAGTCTATGCAATTTAAGCAAAGCTTTGTGTGCATTGTTTAATTTTCGAGTTCCACAATAGAAGTCTACGCAATTTAGCAATGCTTTGATGAGCATTGTTTAGATCTTGTGTTCCACAATAGAATTCTATGCAATTTAAGCAAATCATTGATGAGGATTGTTTAAATCTTGAGTTCCACAATAGAAGTATATGTAACTTAGCAAAGCTTTGATGATCATTGTTTAACACTTGAGTTCCATAATAGAAGTCTATGCAATTTACCAAAGCTTTGATAAGCATCGTTTAATTCTTGAGTTCCACAATAGAAGTCTATGCAATTTAAGCAAGTCTTTGATGAACAGTGTTTGATTCTTGAGTTCCACAATAGAAGTCTTTGCAATTTAGTAAAGCTTTGATGAGCATTGTTTCATTCTTGGGTTCCACATTAGAGGTCTATGCAATTTAACAAAGCATTGGTGAGCATGGTTTAATTGTTGAGCTCAACAATAGAAATGTATACACTTTAAACAAAGCTTTGATGAGGATTGTTTCATTTTTGAGTTCCACATTATAAGTCTATGCAATTTAGCAAAGCTTTGATGAGCATAGTTTAATTCTTGGGTTCCACAATAGAAGTAGTCTTCGCAATTTAGCAAAGCTTTGATGACCATTGTTTAATTCTTGTGTTCCACAATAAAAGTCTGTCCAATTTTAGCAAAGCTTTGATGAGCATTGCTTCATTCTTGAGTTCCACATTAGAAGTCTATGGAATTTAAGAATGTTTTGATGAGCATTGTTTAATTCTAGAGTTGCACAATAGAAGTAGCCTTCGTAATTTAGTATAAGTTTGATGAGCCTTGTTTAATTCTTGAGTTCCATAATAAAAGTCAGTGCAATTATAGAAAAGCTTTGATGAGCATTGTTTCATTCTTGAGTTCCACATTATAAGTCTATGCAATTTAGAAATGCTTTGATGAGCATTGTTTGATTCTAGAGTTGCACAATAGAAGTAGCCTTCGTAATTTAGCATAGTTTTGATGAGCATTGGTTAATTCAAGAGTTGCACAATAGAAGTAGCCTTTGTAATTTAGCATAGTTTTGATGAGCATTGCTATATTCTTGAGTTCCACAATAGAAGTCTATGCAATTTAAAAATGGCTTCTTAATTTACCATAGTTTTGATGAGCATTGTTTCATTCTTGAGTTCCACATTAGAAGTCTATGCTATTTAGCAATGCTTTGATGAGCATTGTTTAATTCTAGAGTTGCACAATAGAAGTAGCCTTCGTAATTTAGCATAGTTTTGATGAGCATTGTTTTGTTCTTGAGTTCCACAATAGAAGTCTATGCAATTTAAACAAGGCTTTGATGAGCATTGTTTCATTCTTGAGTTCCACAATAGAGTTCTATGCAATTTAAGCAAAGCTTTGATGAGCATTGTTTAATTCTTGAGTTCCACAATTGAATTCGATGCAATTTAAGCAAAACTTTGACGAGGATTGTTTAATTCATGAGTTCCATAATAGAAGTCTATGTAACTTGCAATGCTTTGATGCGCATTGCTTAATACTTGAGTTCCACAATAGAAGTGTATCCAATGTAGCAAAGCTATAATGAGCATCGTTTAATTCTTGAGTTCCACATTAGAAGTCTACGCAATATAAGAAAAGCTTTGATGAGCATTGTTTGATTTATTAGTTCCACGAAGTCTATGCAATTTAGCAAAGCTTTGATGAGCATTATTTCATTCTTGAGTTCCACATTGGAAGTCTATGAAATTTAGCAAAGCATTGATGAGCATTGTTTAATGAATTCCACAATCGAAGTAACCTTTGCAATTTAGCAAAGATTTGATGAGCATTGTTTAATTCTTTAGTTCCACAATAGAAGTGTATGCACTTTAAGCAAAGCTTTGATGAGCGTTGTTTCATTCTTGCTACAATAGAAGTCTATGCAATATAGCAAAGCTTTGATGAGTATTGTTTATCTCTTGAGTTCCACAATAGAAGTCTATGCAATTTAAGCAAAGCTTTGTGTGCATTGTTTAATTTTCGAGTTCCACAATAGAAGTCTACGCAATTTAGCAATGCTTTGATGAGCATTGTTTAGATCTTGTGTTCCACAATAGAATTCTATGCAATTTAAGCAAATCATTGATGAGGATTGTTTAAATCTTGAGTTCCACAATAGAAGTATATGTAACTTAGCAAAGCTTTGATGATCATTGTTTAACACTTGAGTTCCATAATAGAAGTCTATGCAATTTACCAAAGCTTTGATAAGCATCGTTTAATTCTTGAGTTCCACAATAGAAGTCTATGCAATTTAAGCAAGTCTTTGATGAACAGTGTTTGATTCTTGAGTTCCACAATAGAAGTCTTTGCAATTTAGTAAAGCTTTGATGAGCATTGTTTCATTCTTGGGTTCCACATTAGAGGTCTATGCAATTTAACAAAGCATTGGTGAGCATGGTTTAATTGTTGAGCTCAACAATAGAAATGTATACACTTTAAACAAAGCTTTGATGAGGATTGTTTCATTTTTGAGTTCCACATTATAAGTCTATGCAATTTAGCAAAGCTTTGATGAGCATAGTTTAATTCTTGGGTTCCACAATAGAAGTAGTCTTCGCAATTTAGCAAAGCTTTGATGACCATTGTTTAATTCTTGTGTTCCACAATAAAAGTCTGTCCAATTTTAGCAAAGCTTTGATGAGCATTGCTTCATTCTTGAGTTCCACATTAGAAGTCTATGGAATTTAAGAATGTTTTGATGAGCATTGTTTAATTCTAGAGTTGCACAATAGAAGTAGCCTTCGTAATTTAGTATAAGTTTGATGAGCCTTGTTTAATTCTTGAGTTCCATAATAAAAGTCAGTGCAATTATAGAAAAGCTTTGATGAGCATTGTTTCATTCTTGAGTTCCACATTATAAGTCTATGCAATTTAGAAATGCTTTGATGAGCATTGTTTAATTCTAGAGTTGCACAATAGAAGTAGCCTTCGTAATTTAGCATAGTTTTGATGAGCATTGGTTAATTCAAGAGTTGCACAATAGAAGTAGCCTTTGTAATTTAGCATAGTTTTGATGAGCATTGCTATATTCTTGAGTTCCACAATAGAAGTCTATGCAATTTAAACAAGGCTTCTTAACTTACCATAGTTTTGATGAGCATTGTTTCATTCTTGAGTTCCACATTAGAAGTCTATGCTATTTAGCAATGCTTTGATGAACATTGTTTAATTCTAGAGTTGCACAATAGAAGTAGCCTTCGTAATTTAGCATAGTTTTGATGAGCATTGTTTTGTTCTTGAGTTCCACAATAGAAGTCTATGCAATTTAAACAAGGCTTTGATGAGCATTGTTTCATTCTTGAGTTCCACAATAGAGTTCTATGCAATTTAAGCAAAGCTTTGATGAGCATTGTTTAATTCTTGAGTTCCACAATTGAATTCGATCCAATTTAAGCAAAACTTTGACGAGGATTGTTTAATTCATGAGTTCCATAATAGAAGTCTATGTAACTTGCAATGCTTTGATGCGCATTGCTTAATACTTGAGTTCCACAATAGAAGTGTATCCAATGTAGCAAAGCTATAATGAGAATCGTTTAATTCTTGAGTTCCACATTAGAAGTATACGCAATATAAGAAAAGCTTTGATGAGCATTGTTTGATTTATTAGTTCCACGAAGTCTATGCAATTTAGCAAAGCTTTGATGAGCATTATTTCATTCTTGAGTTCCACATTGGAAGTCTATGCAATTTAGCAAAGCATTGATGAGCATTGTTTAATGAATTCCACAATAGAAGTAACCTTTGCAATTTAGCAAAGATTTGATGAGCATTGTTTAATTCTTTAGTTCCACAATAGAAGTGTATGCACTTTAAGCAAAGCTTTGATGAGCGTTGTTTCATTCTTGCTACAATAGAAGTCTATGCAATATAGCAAAGCTTTGATGAGTATTGTTTATCTCTTGAGTTCCACAATAGAAGTCTATGCAATTTAAGCAAAGCTTTGTGTGCATTGTTTAATTTTCGAGTTCCACAATAGAAGTCTACGCAATTTAGCAACGCTTTGATGAGCATTGTTTAGATCTTGTGTTCCACAATAGAATTCTATGCAATTTAAGCAAATCATTGATGAGGATTGTTTAAATCTTGAGTTCCACAATAGAAGTATATGTAACTTAGCAAAGCTTTGATGATCATTGTTTAATACTTGAGTTCCATAATAGAAGTCTATGCAATTTACCAAAGCTTTGATAAGCATCGTTTAATTCTTGAGTTCCACAATAGAAGTCTATGCAATTTAAGCAAGTCTTTGATGAACAGTGTTTGATTCTTGAGTTCCACAATAGAAGTCTTTGCAACTTAGCAAAGCTTTGACGAGCATTGTTTCATTCTTGGGTTCCACATTAGAGGTCTATGCAATTTAACAAAGCATTGATGAGCATTGTTTAATTGTTGAGCTCAACAATAGAAATGTATACACTTTAAACAAAGCTTTGATGAGGATTGTTTCATTCTTGAGTTCCACATTATAAGTCTATGCAATTTAGCAAAGCTTTGATGAGCATAGTTTAATTCTTGGGTTCCACAATAGAAGTAGTCTTCGCAATTTAGCAAAGCTTTGATGACCGTTGTTTAATTCTTGTGTTCCACAATAAAAGTCTGTGCAATTTAAGCAAAGCTTTGATGAGCATTGCTTCATTCTTGAGTTCCACATTAGAAGTCTATGGAATTTAAGAATGTTTTGATGAGCATTGTTTAATTCTAGAGTTGCACAATAGAAGTAGCCTTCGTAATTTAGTATAAGTTTGATGAGCCTTGTTTAATTCTTGAGTTCCATAATAAAAGTCAGTGCAATTATAGAAAAGCGTTGATGAGCATTGTTTGATTCTTGAGTTCCACATTATAAGTCTATGCAATTTAGAAATGCTTTGATGAGCATTGTTTAATTCTAGAGTTGCACAATAGAAGTAGCCTTCGTAATTTAGCATAGTTTTGATGAGCATTGGTTAATTCAAGAGTTGCACAATAGAAGTAGCCTTTGTAATTTAGCATAGTTTTGATGAGCATTGCTATATTCTTGAGTTCCACAATAGAAGTCTATGCAATTTAAACAAGGCTTCTTAATTTACCATAGTTTTGATGAGCATTGTTTCATTCTTTTTTTTTTTTTGAAAGAGCCAAAGCACAGCAAACTTTATTAAAAAGAATAAAAGAATACAATCACCAAAAATTCAAACAAAGTACAGTAATAACCAGCCTATCCATAACCAACTACCAAACCACTTCCTAATAATAAGAACTAACCACACACAACCCCAATAATCCCTAAATTCCTTAAAGTTTGCCCCAGAACTTATTGAAAGAGGGAAAAAAGGTAACTTCACCCCCTTGTTCCAACCAAACCTCCAAAAGATAAAGAAACCAAAGCAAGGGGTAAGGCCCTTAAAAAAACCCTCAGTCCATAAGCTAACCTTTAAGAAAAAAAACCTCAAGTTCAAAACCCACAAATCACAAAAAACAAGGGAATCCCTATAAACTAAACCACAAATAAACATAACATCAAAGAGAAAACTGGAAAGCCCCAAACAACAAATAGACCCAAAGCTCCCGTCACAATCCTTGTCCATAACATCCTTCAAAGTCTTCATCAGGGCATCCATAATCTCTCCACAGCTATTGCCCACCACCAATCTTTGCTTCGCCTTTCTGCACCACAAACTCAAAAAGAAACACAAGAAAATAACTCCAAACCACCAGTGAATCAAATTAAGTTTCAGACTAGACATGGCATCGTCTAGGATTCACTATTTGGATAATCTCAATTAAGATCATATCCAAACAGCAAATCCCATAGGTACAAGTCACATGATTAAAGAGTAAACTCTCCAACCAGCGACATATTCCATCAATTCCTTTGTGCAAATTTTTATTCCCAAAATACCCCCACCATATACCATTAATAACCTCATCCTTATTTAACTGCCACCACTGCCAAACCCAAAACCATAACCAACCCCACTCCAAACAGCAAAACCAGAAAATGATCTCCATTATTCAACATTCTCAATTCCCGAAATACCCCAAATCAAATAAACCTTATTATTGATCATTTTAACTCTTTTCCTTAATCCCATCAGCTTCAAACGAATCTCATTCTCAATACTAGCTATAACCCCCTCAACTGAAATTCTGCTAGAACCAAACAGTCTAGCGTTTCTCTCTCTCCAAATATTAGACACACAGCTAGCAAACATACATTTAATGATCAAATTCTCACCTGTCTTCATTTTAAGCATTCTGTTCAACATTAAAATAAGATCATTCCATTCAACCATTCTCAAATTTAACCCCACTTTACTGCAGAAATATTTCCAGATTCTAGAGGAATACTCACAATTAAAGAATAAATGGCTATGCGAATCAGGAACATTATCACAAAAAGGACACAGCAAATTACCAGCCAATTCCCATCCTCTAACCCTATCCTGAGTTTTTAATCTGTTCAGGACAGCCAGCCATAAAATAAAAGAGTTGCGAGGAATGCAATTATTATACCAAACAAGATTAAACCAAGGCACACTATCCCCAAAATTATTCAAATCATTCCACACCTGTTTACATGAGAATTTTCTGCATATACCTCCCTTATCCCTCCATCCAATAACATCATTCAAATTAGAATCAATACAAAACATAGGAGCTTCAGTCAATCCAGGGTACTTATTAACCCACTCAACCGGCCAAGAATACGAATCCAACTCAAGAACATCACAAACTAAAGCAGAATCACTAAGCCCATTACTAATCCACTCTCTCCTAGGAATAATAGTGCAAAGAATACCTATAGGATGCCACCAATCATGCCATAAAGAAGTGTTCCTCCCATTACCCACACAAGAAATAACATGAGGCCTAACAGTATTCCTTATCTCCAAAAATCTCTTCCATGTCCAGTTCATACTCTTTTTCTGCAGAATATCCCAAAAATTCCTGCTGCCTATATAATTGATTCTCACCCACTGCACCCACAGGGAATTTTTGTTATTAACCACATTCCAAACATGTTTAGCAAGTAAAGCATCATTCCATTTCCTCAAATTCTTTATTCCCAGCCCACCATACTCCTTAGGTTTGCAAATTTCAATCCATTTAACTTTAGCTTTCCCTTTAACTATCTCACCATTAGCCCATAAAAAACTCCTGCACATCTTTTCAATCTCATTAATAGTAGCAATTGGAATTTTAAAAATAGAAGCCCAATAAACATGAATGGAAGTTAGAACCGAATTAATGAGTTGCAATCTGCCAGCAAAAGATAGGGTTTTACACTTCCAATTGAAAATTCTCAACTTAATTTTTTCAATCAACTTTTTACAATCTCTATCAAACAATTTAGTAACACACATAGGAACCCCCAAATATTTAAAAGGAAATTTCCCAACTTCATAAGGAAGAATACCCAAAATAATCCTTCTCATATTAGGCTTAACACAACTGAAATAAATCTGACTTTTTTCCATACTAACCTTCAGCCCTGAAATCTTATTGAAATCATCAAGGGCATTCCTTATAATTCTGGCCGAATTCCCATTACCATAAGAAAAAATTAACAAATCATCAGCAAAACATAAATGGGAAATTCTGAGGCTCAAGCACTTACTATGGAACTTAAAATTCAAAGAATCTTCAATAAGTTTACCCATAATAATATTGAAAACCTCCATAACTATAGTAAATAGGTAAGGAGATAAAGGATCTCCCTGCCTTAGCCCACGCTTTCCTTCAAAATACCCATGATCTTCACCATTAAAATTGAGCATGAACCACGGGGTAGAAACACAAGCCATAATCCATTTAACCATGACTGGATGAAACCCAAATCCCTGCAGAACTCTATTAAGAAAATCCCAATCCACCGTATCATAAGCCTTTTGTATATCAATCTTTATCGTACATTTAGGGGCACCTCTCTTTTTTTTGTACCCCACCATCAACTCCTGAGCAAGAAGGATATTATCCAAAATAGATCTACCAGGAATAAAAGCTGATTGGTTATTACTAACAATATCACCCAAGCTATTTCTAATTCTATTCACTATAATCTTACTGATACACTTATAAAAAGTGTTACAGCAAGCTATAGGTCTAAAATCAGAAACTTTCCTCGGAACCTCAACTTTAGGGACCAGAACAATTCTCGTGGCATTAATCCCATTCAACAATTTACCAGTCCAAAAAAATTCTCTCACAGCCTTACAAACATCTGGACCAACAATACTCCAAGCACTTTTAAAAAATTTCGACGAATACCCATCAGGCCCAGGGGCACGATTGTCATCTATGTCAAACATAGCCAATTTAATTTCTTCATCAGTAACCACTCTAATCATATCAATAGCCACCCTACTGTCCAATTTTTTAGGAAAAAACTCATCATTTAAGCCTGACAAATCAGTATCATCCTTACATCCCAAAAACTTATTAAAATGAGACACAAATTTCTCTATCATAGCCTTCCCACTCACCCAGTGACCATCTTCATTCAGAACCATCTGAATACGATTATTGATACCTCTGCTTTTAACAATTTTGTGGAAGAATTTAGAGTTATTGTCCCCATCCTGTAACCATTTGATTTTAGCACGCTGAGCAAGAATCTTTTCTTCATCATTACAAGCAATATTAAAATCTAAGAGAATATTAGCATGCTCTTCCCTAATCTTGCAATCAAAAGGATTATTGTCAATATCTTGTTGTTTACACTCCAAATCCTTTCTTAACTTCTGAATTCTTTTTCCAGCTCCCCAATATTTATTACACATCTCCCTGCAATGTTTTTTGAGAATCTTCAACTTTTGTGTCACTTTAAACATAAAATAACCATCAATATTCTTATCCCAAACCTCCTTAACCAAAGGGAGAAATTCCTCCTTCTCAGAGATAAAATTCGCAAATCTAAAAGAAGGTTTCCACTTCACTTTGTTACCAGGAAAATTTAAAATAGCAGGGCAATGATCCGAATTTCTGTATGGTTTAAAGACAGCATGAGCAAGAGGATGGTTCAACATAAATTTTTGATTAACCATAACTCTATCAAGTTTCTTCAACAGCCCCATATTACCCATAGGGGTTTTGTTCCATGTAAACTGAAACCCATAAGACTTCAAGTCCTCCACTTCTATAAAACTCAAACAATCAACAAAATCTTCAACTCCTTTAGGAGTTCTAGAACAGCTTTCAGAATATTCCGAAGGTTTTAAAGCAACATTAAAATCACCTAATAAACCCCAAGCTTCCCTATTAACAACCAAACTATGTTTTTTCAAATTATCCCAAAGTAATCTTCTTTCAATATAATTCGAAGCAGCATATATAAAAGACAAATACATGCCAATATCCGAATTACACAATTTCACATAACAATGAATAACCTGTTTGGATTGATAAAGCAGAATCACATCAAAAAGTCTCGGATTCCACCCCACTATTATTCTAGTACCAGTTTCACAACTATTATTATTAGATATCCAATCCCACTGCCCAAAAGTCTTAGCACAAACACTCTTGAGATTTAAGATTTTGACATGAGATTCAATCACAGCACAAATACCAAGGTTATTACACCTAATAACATCAATAACCTCCTTCTGCTTAACAGACTTATTCAATCCCCTAACATTCCAAGCACCAACAGACATCATTGGGAAAAAATAGAATTTTTGGCATTTACCTCCTCAAATGCCTGAGAACTCCCCAACTTACTGCTATTATTATCCGCCTCCATCTTATCTTTATTCACTTTATTACTTTCACTTCCTTTCTTCTTCCCCACTCCCTTGATTGAAGAAATCAATTTGTTATTCTTGCTTTCATTAGAATCCATTTCAGCTTCACCACTATCAACATTTTGATTAGCAACAGTCTTCACAATCTTATCATCCTCTTCCATTTTATCCAATACTTCCTCTTCGATCTCTCCCAAGATTTCAAAACTGTTTTTATTACTTAGTCCCTCCCCTGTTATATTCTCACTACCAATACTAAAAATGCCCTTCTCTACCTTGTTATCCTTATTCACTGCAACCTGCTGTTTATTATTCTCCTTCAACCCCCGATTTCCTATATCATCCTGCCCAATAACAAACTTCTCATAATTTCTATTCTTTTCTAGATTCCAGTGACTTACTCCTTTATTACTCCAATTCCAATTTTGCCCTTTACCATTTCCACCTCTGTTCCCATTATTGCCTTTAGCGAAAATACTCCTTCTCCAATTCCCATTCTTTCCATTATTCTTCATATTATTCGTTTGATAATAGCCCACTTGAGATTTGCTAGTGCCTTCACCATCAATGTTACCCATTACCTTTTTATATTTAACTTCTGTGAAACCATCCCCATTAACAACTTCCTTCCCTTTATTATTCTTTAAATTTCTCACTTCTCCATTATTATCCTCCTTCACAACATTCATAGCAGCAGCACAAACTTTATCAACATGCCCATAGACCTTACAATGATTACATCTAGAAGGAATCCAAGCATATTCAACATCAAAACTTTGAATCACAGCAGAATTAGAGACAAAATCCCAAGTAGCTATATCAATCTTCTTTCTCCATTCCTTCCCAGCTGCTATTTCAACAAGAATTCTAGCATAAGCATTCCTTCCTTTATGTTCTAAACACATATCCTCAGTAAAGGAATCAAAAGCCAAAGGAATACCTATCTTACTAGCAATTCTACATAAGTTTTCACCACTCCAAACTTCCAAGGGCAAATCAAATATTTTAATCCAAACAGGAATTTTATCATGCTTGTTCTTAGTTAATGTCAAACCAGGCCTCCATCGTTGAAGAAATAAAGGCATATTATTAAACATTAACCAAGGACTACCCTCCAAAACAGATAACATCCCCTTTTCATCACTGAATTTAAAGAAGAAAAAACCTTTGCTGTTCATGAATACCTCTTCCAAACCCATATTCTTCCACAAACTTCTTACTTCTTTCTGAATTACAGGAAACGCCAACTTCTTGTCAATCATATAGCCATAAAGAGTATTAGTAAAAGGAATACTTGCATTCTTTAGATTTTCTAATGGAATTATTACAGGTCCATCCTCTTCCCCTTTCTCCCCTGGAATGAATCTAACATCAATCTTGCCCTTATGTCTATTACCCTTTAACACTCCAGCATAAGAGTTCATCTCATTCCCCTGCATTCCTCCATCCTCCTTATTACTATTCTTAGCATTTCCCAAAATAGAAGGAAGTAAATTAATGCTATTAATAACAGTACCTGATTTCTCATTGCAGCTATTACCCATATTACTCTTAGCATTAACCTCTTCTTCTATCTCAGTTTCCTCTTCCCCACTAGTATCTTCCTCACTTGAATCATTATCCCCTTCCTCATCAGTAGAATCATCATCTTCAGTATTACCTTCTATCTCCTTATCTTTCTTTTCCAAATTTGACATATCAACATCCATTTTCTGGTTCTTCTCACTATCTAAATCTTTCCCCATAGTCTTCACATCTCCCTTTCCCACCTGTCCTTCTTCCTTCAATTCACTCAGAAATTGAAATCCAATTCCTGGAATGAAATCTTCATTATTATTAGCCCTTTTCTCCCCATCAGTTATAATCTTCACAACTTCATTATCTTCCCTAATAGATTTATTCTGAATATTATCATCCATCACTTTTAAGGTAGGGTTCACATTAACCATTTCACTAATAACATTCTTTAACTCAGAGATTGGACTCAAAGCTTCATTACTCATCATCAACCCATCCCAATTTTTCATCAAATTAGCAGTATTACCAGTTGGGATAGATACAACATGAGAACTTACCTTTTTAGAATCACCAGCCAACCCTTTCTTCAATTCCTTCTCCTTTCCTACAGACCCAGGAATAGAAATGTTAGAATCCGACTCCCAAACTGAGACAGCTTCCAATTCTTCTTCCGTTTCCTCCTCTGAACCATCATCATTGAAGAATTCTTCCGTATCCATCGGAGCTAATTTATCCACCTTCTTCCTAGCTCTGTTCTTAATCCTAAAAGATTTCCCCTCCATTTTCCATCCAGCTTTGCTAATCCCAGATACAACAGCTCCTGTCACACTTGGTTTACGTCGAGCTTTATAGATCGTGGCAGATGATTGTTCAATTACCCCAGGAGGAACAAGATCATTCACCTCCAATTCAGTTTTTGTATAACGAACTGCAGCACTTTTATCCGGAGGTTTAACCTTCACATCCTTCAATCTATCCGATTTGGAAGATGCTCCCATTAAATCAACGGAATAAAGAAAGATATTGCTTCACCAATTAAAAGTAAAAACGTCGGAAAAGCAGCGCCGATGAATCTAAGCTAGATCGCACCACCGTCAGAAAGAATCAGGATAAGAGAGAGAAAGTAGAGAGAGAAAGCGAAAAAGCATAACATTGTTTCATTCTTGAGTTCCACATTAGAAGTCTATGCAATCTAGCAATGCTTTGATGAGCATTGTTTAATTCTAGAGTTACACAATAGAAATAGCCTTCGTAATTTAGCATAGTTTTGACTAGCATTGTTTTGTCCTTGAGTTCCACAATAGAAGTCTATGCAATTTAAACAAGGCTTTGATGAGCATTGTTTCATTCTTGAGTTCCACAATAGAGTTCTATGCAATTTAAGCAAAGCTTTGATGAGCATTGTTTAATTCTTGAGTTCCACAATTGAATTCGATGCAATTTAAGCAAAACTTTGACGAGGATTGTTTAATTCATGAGTTCCATAATAGAAGTCTATGTAACTTGCAATGCTTTGATGCGCATTGCTTAATACTTGAGTTCCACAATAGAAGTGTATCCAATGTAGCAAAGCTATAATGAGCATCGTTTAATTCTTGAGTTCCACATTAGAAGTATACGCAATATAAGAAAAGCTTTGATGAGCATTGTTTGATTTATTAGTTCCACGAAGTCTATGCAATTTAGCAAAGCTTTGATGAGCATTATTTCATTCTTGAGTTCCACATTGGAAGTCTATGCAATTTAGCAAAGCATTGATGAGCATTGTTTAATGAATTCCACAATAGAAGTAACCTTTGCAATTTAGCAAAGATTTGATGAGCATTGTTTAATTCTTTAGTTCCACAATAGAAGTGTATGCACTTTAAGCAAAGCTTTGATGAGTGTTGTTTCATTCTTGCTACAATAGAAGTCTATGCAATATAGCAAAGCTTTGATGAGTATTGTTTATCTCTTGAGTTCCACAATAGAAGTCTATGCAATTTAAGCAAAGCTTTGTGTGCATTGTTTAATTTTCGAGTTCCACAATAGAAGTCTACGCAATTTAGCAACGCTTTGATGAGCATTGTTTAGATCTTGTGTTCCACAATAGAATTCTATGCAATTTAAGCAAATCATTGATGAGGATTGTTTAAATCTTGAGTTCCACAATAGAAGTATATGTAACTTAGCAAAGCTTTGATGATCATTGTTTAATACTTGAGTTCCATAATAGAAGTCTATGCAATTTACCAAAGCTTTGATAAGCATCGTTTAATTCTTGAGTTCCACAATAGAAGTCTATGCAATTTAAGCAAGTCTTTGATGAACAGTGTTTGATTCTTGAGTTCCACAATAGAAGTCTTTGCAATTTAGCAAAGCTTTGACGAGCATTGTTTCATTCTTGGGTTCCACATTAGAGGTCTATGCAATTTAACAAAGCATTGATGAGCATTGTTTAATTGTTCAGCTCAACAATAGAAATGTATACACTTTAAACAAAGCTTTGATGAGGATTGTTTCATTCTTGAGTTCCACATTATAATTCTATGCAATTTAGCAAAGCATTGATGAGCATAGTTTAATTCTTGGGTTCCACAATAGAAGTAGTCTTCGCAATTTAGCAAAGCTTTGATGACCGTTGTTTAATTCTTGTGTTCCACAATAAAAGTCTGTGCAATTTAAGCAAAGCTTTGATGAGCATTGCTTCATTCTTGAGTTCCACATTAGAAGTCTATGGAATTTAATAATGTTTTGATGAGCATTGTTTAATTCTAGAGTTGCACAATAGAAGTAGCCTTCGTAATTTAGTATAAGTTTGATGAGCCTTGTTTAATTCTTGAGTTCCATAATAAAAGTCAGTGCAATTATAGAAAAGCTTTGATGAGCATCGTTTCATTCTTGAGTTCCTCATTATAAGTCTATGCAATTTAGAAATGCTTTGATGAGCATTGTTTAATTCTAGAGTTGCACAATAGAAGTAGCCTTCGTAATTTAGCATAGTTTTGATGAGCATTGGTTAATTCAAGAGTTGCACAATAGAAGTAGCCTTTGTAATTTAGCATAGTTTTGATGAGCATTGCTATATTCTTGAGTTCCACAATAGAAGTCTATGCAATTTAAACAAGGCTTCTTAATTTACCATAGTTTTGATGAGCATTGTTTCATTCTTGAGTTCCACATTAGAAGTCTATGCAATCTAGCAATGCTTTGATGAGCATTGTTTAATTCTAGAGTTGCACAATAGAAGTAGCCTTTGTAATTTAGCATAGTTTTGACTAGCATTGTTTTGTTCTTGAGTTCCACAATAGAAGTCTATGCAATGTAAACAAGGCTTTGATGAGCATTGTTTCATTCTTGAGTTCCACAATAGAGTTCTATGCAATTTAAGCAAAGCTTTGATGAGCATTGTTTAATTCTTGAGTTCCACAATTGAATTCGATGCAATTTAAGCAAAACTTTGACGAGGATTGTTTAATTCATGAGTTCCATAATAGAAGTCTATGTAACTTGCAATGCTTTGATGCGCATTGCTTAATACTTGAGTTCCACAATAGAAGTGTATCCAATGTAGCAAAGCTATAATGAGCATCGTTTAATTCTTGAGTTCCACATTAGAAGTATACGCAATATAAGAAAAGCTTTGATGAGCATTGTTTGATTTATTAGTTCCACGAAGTCTATGCAATTTAGCAAAGCTTTGATGAGCATTATTTCATTCTTGAGTTCCACATTGGAAGTCTATGCAATTTAGCAAAGCATTGATGAGCATTGTTTAATGAATTCCACAATAGAAGTAACCTTTTCAATTTAGCAAAGATTTGATGAGCATTGTTTAATTCTTTAGTTCCACAATAGAAGTGCATGCACTTTAAGCAAAGCTTTGATGAGCGTTGTTTCATTCTTGCTACAATAGAAGTCTATGCAATATAGCAAATCTTTGATGAGTATTGTTTATCTCTTGAGTTCCACAATAGAAGTCTATGCAATTTAAGCAAAGCTTTGTGTGCATTGTTTAATTTTCGAGTTCCACAATAGAAGTCTACGCAATTTAGCAACGCTTTGATGAGCATTGTTTAGATCTTGTGTTCCACAATAGAATTCTATGCAATTTAAGCAAATCATTGATGAGGATTGTTTAAATCTTGAGTTCCACAATAGAAGTATATGTAACTTATTAAAGCTTTGATGATCATTGTTTAATACTTGAGTTCCATAATAGAAGTCTATGCAATTTACCAAAGCTTTGATAAGCATCGTTTAAATCTTGAGTTCCACAATAGAAGTCTGTGCAATTTAAGCAAGTCTTTGATGAACAGTGTTTGATTCTTGAGTTCCACAATAGAAGTCTTTGCAATTTAGCAAAGCTTTGACGAGCATTGTTTCATTCTTGGGTTCCACATTAGAGGTCTATGCAATTTAACAAAGCATTGATGAGCATTGTTTAATTGTTCAGCTCAACAATAGAAATGTATACACTTTAAACAAACCTTTGATGAGGATTGTTTCATTCTTGAGTTCCACATTATAAGTCTATGCAATTTAGCAAAGCTTTGATGAGCATAGTTTAATTCTTGGGTTCCACAATAGAAGTAGTCTTCGCAATTTAGCAAAGCTTTGATGACCGTTGTTTAATTCTTGTGTTCCACAATAAAAGTCTGTGCAATTTAAGCAAAGCTTTGATGAGCATTGCTTCATTCTTGAGTTCCACATTAGAAGTCTATGGAATTTAAGAATGTTTTGATGAGCATTGTTTAATTCTAGAGTTGCACAATAGAAGTAGCCTTCGTAATTTAGTATAAGTTTGATGAGCCTTGTTTAATTCTTGAGTTCCATAATAAAAGTCAGTGCAATTATAGAAAAGCGTTGATGAGCATTGTTTGATTCTTGAGTTCCACATTATAAGTCTATGCAATTTAGAAATGCTTTGATGAGCATTGTTTAATTCTAGAGTTGCACAATAGAAGTAGCCTTCGTAATTTAGCATAGTTTTGATGAGCATTGGTTAATTCAAGAGTTGCACAATAGAAGTAGCCTTTGTAATTTAGCATAGTTTTGATGAGCATTGCTATATTCTTGAGTTCCACAATAGAAGTCTATGCAATTTAAACAAGGCTTCTTAATTTACCATAGTTTTGATGAGCATTGTTTCATTCTTGAGTTCCACATTAGAAGTCTATGCAATCTAGCAATGCTTTGATGAGCATTGTTTAATTCTAGAGTTACACAATAGAAATAGCCTTCGTAATTTAGCATAGTTTTGACTAGCATTGTTTTGTCCTTGAGTTCCACAATAGAAGTCTATGCAATTTAAACAAGGCTTTGATGAGCATTGTTTCATTCTTGAGTTCCACAATAGAGTTCTATGCAATTTAAGCAAAGCTTTGATGAGCATTGTTTAATTCTTGAGTTCCACAATTGAATTCGATGCAATTTAAGCAAAACTTTGACGAGGATTGTTTAATTCATGAGTTCCATAATAGAAGCCTATGTAACTTGCAATGCTTTGATGCGCATTGCTTAATACTTAAGTTCCACAATAGATGTGTATCCAATGTAGCAAAGCTATAATGAGCATCGTTTAATTCTTGAGTTCCACATTAGAAGTATACGCAATATAAGAAAAGCTTTGATGAGCATTGTTTGATTTATTAGTTCCACGAAGTCTATGCAATTTAGCAAAGCTTTGATGAGCATTATTTCATTCTTGAGTTCCACATTGGAAGTCTATGCAATTTAGCAAAGCATTGATGAGCATTGTTTAATGAATTCCACAATAGAAGTAACCTTTTCAATTTAGCAAAGATTTGATGAGCATTGTTTAATTCTTTAGTTCCACAATAGAAGTGTATGCACTTTAAGCAAAGCTTTGATGAGCGTTGTTTCATTCTTGCTACAATAGAAGTCTATGCAATATAGCAAAGCTTTGATGAGTATTGTTTATCTCTTGAGTTCCACAATAGAAGTCTATGCAATTTAAGCAAAGCTTTGTGTGCATTGTTTAATTTTCGAGTTCCACAATAGAAGTCTACGCAATTTAGCAACGCTTTGATGAGCATTGTTTAGATCTTGTGTTCCACAATAGAATTCTATGCAATTTAAGCAAATCATTGATGAGGATTGTTTAAATCTTGAGTTCCACAATAGAAGTATATGTAACTTAGCAAAGCTTTGATGATCATTGTTTAATACTTGAGTTCCATAATAGAAGTCTATGCAATTTACCAAAGCTTTGATAAGCATCGTTTAATTCTTGAGTTCCACAATAGAAGTCTATGCAATTTAAGCAAGTCTTTGATGAACAGTGTTTGATTCTTGAGTTCCACAATAGAAGTCTTTGCAATTTAGCAAAGCTTTGACGAGCATTGTTTCATTCTTGGGTTCCACATTAGAGGTCTATGCAATTTAACAAAGCATTGATGAGCATTGTTTAATTGTTCAGCTCAACAATAGAAATGTATACACTTTAAACAAAGCTTTGATGAGGATTGTTTCATTCTTGAGTTCCACATTATAAGTCTATGCAATTTAGCAAAGCTTTGATGAGCATAGTTTAATTCTTGGGTTCCACAATAGAAGTAGTCTTCGCAATTTAGCAAAGCTTTGATGACCGTTGTTTAATTCTTGTGTTCCACAATAAAAGTCTGTGCAATTTAAGCAAAGCTTTGATGAGCATTGCTTCATTCTTGAGTTCCACATTAGAAGTCTATAGAATTTAAGAATGTTTTGATGAGCATTGTTTAATTCTAGAGTTGCACAATAGAAGTAGCCAGAAGTCAACAACCAACCTCCTGAAGCCCCGAACCCTAACCCTCGACCGGCAGTTCAGGGCCCCACTCCTATGTGGGCAATGTCCTTGCACCGATGGAGCGAGGAGCAGGGTCAGCCCTTGCCTTACAATGGAGACCGAAGCTTCTACAACATAAGCGAAGGAGGATCGGCGGATCGGGTTCTGCCCATCATGATCCGAAGGATTGCCAGGAATGTTGAGCAAGGTCAAACAGCTATTGGGCGAGTTGTGGAAGTGGATGCCAACTCAAACCTCAACACGGTTCGCATCCGTCAACTCGAAGAAGCCATGGACAGGACAAGGAGGACCAACGAGGCTCTGCAGCATCAGCTGGCAGCATCCCGAGCTGAAGTTAGGGAACTCCGAGCACGCCAAAGGACTCAGGATCGACACCTTCAAGAAGTTATGCGTCAACTGGAGGATCTGAGGATTCGCCCGACAAGCAGCCGTCGCTAGTAGAAGACATCTAGTTACCTCACTCTCTTGTTTAAAAGACTAGCCTTTTATCTCTATGTTCCGTAGGTCTCTTGTCTGTAAACATTCCTAGTTTAAAAGTACTCTATTTGAACCTCCAAACTGCCAACATTTTCTCTATGGTATGATGTAAGACCTACTGCTAGGTCAATTTTCATGAACTTCTGTTGCATCATTAATACCAGTGTATTGGCAGATGATTTCTCTATTGCTATAGCTCTTACCCTGATCTTGGATTATGTTGATTTAATCCATGAGACACTCTATTCATATTCGCAATAGGCTCTTACTATTGTTATCATTTCTATGATCTTCCAGTGAAGGATGCCTCCACGAAAGCGTCCCAGCAGAGGAAGACCTGAAACTCAAACCCCTCCTCCACCACCTCCTCCTCCGCAGTTCGATCCGGTGTTGTTCCAAGCGGCTGTGACTGCGGCTGTAACAGCAGCCATGGCCCAAATGAACTCGGGTGATGCGAGCGGTGGAAATTCTAGATTTGGTGAAGTCCACCAGCGAGTGCAGGGATGCACTTATAAAGACTTCATGAATTGTAAACCTGCTTTCTTCGATGGTACCGGAGGAATTCTGGCGTTGTCCCAATGGTTCGAAAGGACCGAAGCTGTATTCGAGATGTGCTCTTGTCCCGAGGAGAGCAAAATCAAGTTCGCTACTGCTACCCTCACTAACAGGGCTTTGTCATGGTGGAACGGCCATGTCAACGCACTCTCCTTGGTCACAGCCAATGCCATGGGCTGGGACACTCTAAACGATCTCATGAGAGGAGAGTACTGCCCTAGGGGCGAAGTCCAGAAGCTTGAGGAAGAACTCTGGAACCTCAAGATGAAGGGGACCGACATAACGGCTTATACGGCCAGGTTTTGCGACTTGGCGGCTATGTGTCCCAACATGATCCCCTCTGAAAGCAAGAAGATTGAACGTTACATCTGGGGTTTAGTGCCCCCGTATCGAGGAAATGTTCTGGCCTCACGCCCTACCACTTTCGACAGCGCCAAGGAATTGGCCCAGAGTCTGATCAACCACGAAATCTCCTCCACTCCAGCAACAACAACCACAATAACCACTGCACCATCCGGATCATCTGACAGAAAAAGGAAACGATGGGATAAGAAGAAAGGCAAGAAGACTCAAACCGCCTCCAAGGACCAGCAAATTGTGGCGGTCCATGCTGCCACCATCCCAGCCGCACCAGCTGCTCCATCCCCACCGAAAGCTTACAGTGGGAATTTGCCTAAGTGTCCCAAGTGCCCTTTTCACCACAACGGTCCATGCCGTGAATTGCAGTGTTCCAACTGCGGACGGAAGGGCCATACTGTCCGATTTTGCAAGGCCCCTCCCAAACCTATTACACAGGTTCCTGGTACGGGAGTGACCCCGACGTGTTATGGTTGCGGCGAAGCGGGTCATTTTAAGAAGAACTGTCCGAAGACTGCAAATGCTGGGGGAACTGGAAGGTTACTTGCTATCGGTCACAATGAAGCAGTAGCCGATCCCACAGTGGTCACGGGTACGTTTCTTCTCAACAACTCCTATGCCTGTGTCTTATTCGATAGTGGTGCAGAAAGAAGCTTCATAAATCAAAACTTTAAACACCTACTCAAACAAACCCCTCAACCACTAAAAGAAACATTCGTTGTAGAAATGGCTAATGGGAAGACAGAAAGCTCTAATGAAATCTATATAGGTTGTACTCTCATGTTAGATGATCACCCCTTTTTAATCGATCTTATACCAGTCTCAATCAAAAATTTTGATGTCATTGTTGGTATGGATTGGCTAAGCCTTCACTACGCCGACATCCTATGCTCCGAGAAGGCCATTCGCCTGAACTTTCCGAATCGAGAGACCCTAGTGATATACGGAGATAAGCCAAGTACAAACCTTCGTATCATCTCTAGTATTCAGGCTCAGAAATACTTGCGCAAGGAGTATCGCGCCTTTCTTGCTCACGTCGTCGACACTAACCAGAAATCGAAAGATCCAAAGGACATTCCTGTAGTATGCGATTTTCCTGATGTCTTTCCGGAGGATCTCCCAGGCCTACCTCCTAAACGACAGGTTGAATTCAGAATCGACCTAATCCCAGGAGCTACCCCCATAGCTAAGTCGCCCTACCGACTAGCGCCCGCCGAGATGCAAGAACTATCCGGACAACTCAACGAACTGCTTAGCAAGGGCTTCATAAGACCGAGCTTCTCACCTTGGGGAGCTCCGGTCTTGTTCGTGAAGAAAAAGGATGGGTCGTTTCGGATGTGCATCGATTATAGGGAACTCAATAAACTCACGATCAAAAATCGCTATCCTCTCCCTCGTATCGACGACCTATTCGATCAACTCCGAGGAGCCAGTTACTTCTCCAAGATTGATCTTAGATCGGGGTACCATCAGTTGCGGGTGCTCGAGGAAGATGTTCCAAAGACAGCTTTTCGAACCCGCTACGGGCATTTCGAGTTCGTAGTGATGCCCTTTGGACTGACTAATGCCCCTGCAGTATTCATGGACTTGATGAATAGGGTATGTCGTCCATATCTAGATCAGTTCGTCATCGTCTTTATTGACGACATACGTGTCTACTCTCGGAGCGAGGAAGAGCACAGAAGCCATTTACGATTAGTCCTGGAAACCCTGCGATCCGAGAAGTTGTATGCGAAGTTCTCTAAGTGCGAGTTTTGGATCCGGAGAGTAGAATTCTTAGGGCACGTGGTCAGTGAAGACGGAATCCACGTGGACCCCGAAAAAATCAAAGCTATTGAGAACTGGTCAGCACCAAAGACGCCTACGGAAATTCGTCAATTTCTAGGCCTCGCTGGCTACTACCGTCGGTTCATCCAAAATTTCTCTCGGATTGCGAAACCTCTCACCATGCTAACACAGAAGGGTGTATCATTCGACTGGGAAGAGAAACAGGAGAAGGCATTTCAGACCCTGAAGCGAGCCCTATGCACCGCACCAGTATTATCCCTTCCCGAGGGGACAGAGGATTTCGTCGTATACTGTCATGCATCCAATCAGGGGCTCGGTTGTGTCTTGATGCAACAAGGCAAGGTTATCGCCTATGCCTCGAGACAGCTAAAGAACCATGAAGTGAACTACACCACTCACGACCTCGAGTTAGGAGCGGTAGTCTTTGCACTAAAAATCTGGAGACACTACTTGTATGGGACGAAGAGCGTGGTGTACACTGATCATAAAAGCCTCCAACATATACTGAACCAGAAGGAACTCAACATGAGACAGCGTCGATGGGTCGAATTACTTAACGATTACGACTGCGAAATTCGATATCATCCGGGGAAAGCCAACGTAGTAGCGGACGCCCTGAGCAGGAAAGAATATTCCGGACGAAGAACCAAGTCGCTGACAATGACTATACATTCACATCTATCCACGCAGATCAAGGAGGCTCAGCTGGAAGCCTTAAAGCCTGGAAATGTGGCGGGAGAATCCCTGCGCGGAATGGATAAAAATCTGGAGGTTAAGGGTGACGGAGCCTATTACTTTATGGACCGAATCTGGACTCCACGCCATGGAGGTTTCAGAGATTTGGTTATGAGGGAAGCACACAACACTCGTTACTCTGTCCACCCGGGTTCGGATAAGATGTATCTGGATCTCAAAAAGCTCTATTGGTGGCCAAACATGAAAGCAGAGATCGCTACCTTTGTAGGTAAGTGCCTTACTTGCGCGAAGGTCAAAGTAGAATGTCAAAAGCCATCAGGACTCCTCCAACAACCGGAAATACCAGAATGGAAGTGGGAGCGAATCACAATGGACTTCATCACCAAGCTGCCCAAGACAGCAGGTGGATTAGATACCATTTGGGTCATCGTTGACAGGTTGACCAAGTCCGCCCACTTCCTACCCATCAAAGAGACGGATAAGATGGAAAAGCTCACTAGGACTTATATAAAAGAAATAGTGCGATTGCATGGCGTCCCTATATCTATTATATCAGACAGAGATAGTAGATTCACCTCTAGATTTTGGCAATCGTTACAACAGGCACTAGGGACGAGGCTGGATATGAGTACAGCCTACCATCCGCAGACTGACGGACAAAGTGAGAGGACGATCCAAACATTAGAAGACATGATGCGAGCTTGTGTGATCGACTTCGGGAAATCGTGGGATACACACTTACCTCTTGTGGAGTTTTCCTACAACAATAGTTATCACACGAGCATCAAGGCAGCTCCATTCGAAGCTCTCTACAGCCGAAAGTGCAGATCCCCTTTGTGCTGGGCCGAGGTGGGAGACACTCAGTTAGCTAAAGGACGAGTTCCTGATAGCGCCCTCACTGGTCCAGAGATCATTCGAGAGACGACCGAGAAGATTGTACAGATACGTGAACGACTAAAAGCCACTAGGGATCGACAGAAAAGCTACGCCGACAAACGAAGGAAACCCTTGGAATTCCAGCTCGGAGACCGGGTCCTTCTGAAGGTCTCGCCCTGGAAGGGCACGATACGCTTTGGGAAGCGTGGAAAGTTGAACCCAAGGTACATAGGGCCTTTTGAGATTATTGCTAGAATCGGCCCCGTAGCTTACAAACTAAACTTACCCCGCGAGCTAAGTAACATACATCACACCTTTCACGTCTCAAACTTGAAGAAATGTCTGTCGGACGAGACTCTCGTGATCCCCCTCGACGAGATCGAGATCAATGAGAACCTCAACTTCGTGGAAGAACCTGCTGAGGTTTTGGATCGTGAAGTAAAACGGACGAAACAAAGCCGCATCCCAATTGTGAAGGTTCGGTGGAACGCCAAGCGAGGACCGGAATTCACTTGGGAGCGCGAGGATCAAATGAAACTCAAATACCCTCATCTCTTCGCTTAGTAGTATTGTAACATCGTATCTGTTTGTATTCTAAATTTCGGGACGAAATTCCCCTAACGGGGGGGTGATGTGACAACCCCAAATCTAATTCCGTTGCAAATCCCATTTTCACTAACGGAACGTGTCACTATACGTTATTTTATGCAATATTTGGAATCGTCAATATCCGAATATCTAAATTATGCATGGCTTAATATTATCATAAGAAATATAACTCGTATGTGTTAACCCCGTTTAACCTAATAGAGTTGTATTACCTTTTCAACCACTCCACCCGGGTAAAAAGTTTTAACCCAGGTAACTTTCAACATCGGGTAGCCGTGTATCGGGTGCGATTCCCGAGACATATGCAATGGGTGTGCACAACATTTGAACACTCATTTACTACACACCCACTTTCTCTCTCTACTTTCTCTCTCTAGACTCGAAAACGACCCCGATTCCGCTAATTTCCGACTTCCAAACGTAAGTACTCATCCTCTATCTTATTCTAGACATGCTTCATTGAATTTGAGGGCCAAAAATCATAGGAATCAAAGTTCAAAGAGGAGTTTACGGCCTAAGAAGCCCCTTAGGCCGTAAACCCCCAAAACCAAGCCAAAGATCAAGTTTTTCCTCCTTGTATGTTAGTAGACTAATTAAGGCATATATCTAGAAGGGTTTGGACACTAAAACACAAGAAAATGATGCTTAAAAAGGAGTTTACGGCCCAAGCATGTGCTTAGGCCGTAAACACCTCAAACACCCCATAAATCTATGTTTTAAGCCCCAAAAACACTTCTAGGATGTTTGGTAATTTAGGCATAACAACAAGGAAGGCTTAAGTGCATTAAACATAATCATTTGAACACAAAAAGAGGAGTTTATGGCCAAGGCTAAGCTTGGGCCGTAAACACCCAAATTTTTGTGTCAAACAAGTCCCTAAACTACCCTAATGCATGAAAGGAATTTACCTAAGGCCTTTGGGAGTGTGTTGTACCATTAAACACCTCATTTTGATACCAAATGAAGAGTTTACGGCCAAGGATGTTCTTGGGCCGTAAACTCCCCAAAAATGTATGCCAAATTGCTCCAAACTCACTATAGGGCCTTCTAGGATTTTTCTAAGACATATGGGACAATGTTGTACAAGTAAAACATTCATCTTGAAGGATTTATAGGAGTTTACGGCCCAAGAACAAGTCTTGGCCGTAAACTCCCCAAAAATGACACAAATTTTGATGTTAATCCTTCTCTTTTGGGTCCAAAACACCCACCACTAAATTAAGGAAGTGATATAAGGCCTTAAACATACACTTTGGGACACCACTTGAGTTTACGGCCAAGCCTAGGGGGCTTACGGCCGTAAACTCCCAATGGGTGGCTTTTAGGCCATAAACTCTAAGAGAGTGAACTCATGGACCCTCCCGTAAATCATTCATGGCCTTGTACCACTCCCGGGAACCCTTTCTAGGCCTTAAAACCCCGAAGACGACACTAGAATGTCCAAATACTTTAATGAAAAGCACAAGATGATTAACCTCTTGTAAAATACATATTTCATATGACATTAGGGTCCTAAAAGGTGCTCAAGTGGTTATTTGATACCAAACGCTCAATCGACACTATTACCCGATTTACCCGATTCACCCGATTTCCGCGATTTCAGGTGAGTTCATACCCCTTTAATGAACCTTTCAAGTGTTTTACATGTTTTAGGGGGAAGATACAAGTTGCTTGTAAATGTTTATGTAAAGTTTTACAAAACGATTTCCGAGTTACAAGGATTAATCACATGTGATTCACTACTCTTAACTCAAATCACATGTGATTTGTCCCTATTCCCTAAGAAAACGGATTTTACCCTTTACAAACTATTTTTAAACAGTGAATCAGAATTTAAATGTTCTTTTGGAAAAATACTTTTATTTAATCAAATTGCTTACAAAAGGTAACCACTCTGATATATTTATATAAATAAGACTTGGAGGACTTAGGACCGATATCTCGCCTTATTTCCTGTTCTTGTTTGATTGTGGGCTTAGGGTAGTAGTTATCCGTCCGACTGTCGTTGATTTCTTACTTATATAAAATCTGTATATCAGTATGGGATACGAATATTACTGCTTTCACTTAATGCTAAAGTCACTAACGTGCTAAGAAACATCCCCACTAAGATAACCATAATAGGTATGGTTAGGGTCGCTACCGCTACTACTCGCTAAATTTATGACTATCTACACTATAATACTCACTATTACTAGACGATACACTAGTAAGAGAATACACTATGATCAATACTAAAAGATTACTACACTATAACCATAGAGAAAACACTAAACAAACAATAATACACTAACCCGCTACGAGATACTCTATTCGCTATTCACTACGCCTGGAGTGTTCCAGCAAGAGACGACTCTTCATGTATAGATCTATACGGGGCAGACGTTATTACATCCCGACTGTTAATCTCAGTCCGCGCCGTACAGGCCCAGGGATGCCACTACTTCACTATACTCTACATGACCGGGAAGGTCATGGGATCCTCTATTATCCTCACTATTGGTAATTTACAAGGAATACCCTGCAACTACTCTAAAATACTACACTAAATGCTAAACTGCATCCCGAAGTAAGTAAGTATCTATCACTAAAGGAAGCTTGCACCTCTATCACTGATTTCCCGGCTCAACCTATTCCATCACACTTGTTATTTGGAGATTGCCAATGTAATTATAAACTAAACTGTTTTCAAAGGAATAAAGAATACATACTTTTCACAGATTGCCACTTACAATGTTTTTCCTGGAAAATATGGGATTTTCTAAGTTTCTACTACTTATGAACGTAATGATACATTTTTAACACTAATGCCTTGTATACAAAAACTCACACTAAACTCTTATGAACTCACCAGCTTTATGCTGATAATCGCTTTCAAAATAACTTGTATCTTCAGGTCAAAGATAAACAGGTACAGACGCAACGTTTTTGGAGAAGGTGGAGCACACAAGACCCATCTCTTATTTTTGATTTACTTTTGGGTGATTGTTAAATATTACAAAACACGCTTGTAATTAAACTCACTTTGTAATACTATGGTTGTATGTTTCTTGTTTCTACTATTATGCAATTGTGATGATACTGTTCGCTACGTCATCCACCCCGAAACGTATTCCGCCGTTATCGGTTTTGGGGTGTGACAACTTTAAAGGCCTTAAACACATCTTTTATGGGGTTTTTAAGAGTTTACGGCCAAGACATGTTCTTGGGCCGTAAACTCCAAAATCTTTGGTGTTAGAATGCAAACTAAACACCCCTACAGCCCTTAGATGAATTTTAGAAGCCATTCTATGCTAGTTTCAGGCCTTGAAACACATTGTAGCTTGTCATATTAGAGTTTACGGCCATGAAGGGGGTTTCATGGGCCGTAAACTCCATAAATCCCTTATATGTCACTTGCAAACTCATTTCTAGGCTTGTGGGAATTTTTAGAATCACATGTGATTTGTTTTAACAACATTTAACATCATTTTCATAAGGATTAAGGAGTTTACGGCCAGGAGCCTATGCTAGGCCGTAAACTCCCATAAAATTTATCATTTTAGTGATTTCAATCCATTCCATGCATTTAGAACAAAGCCTAGAATCATTTCCCATGTCCATGTAAGCCATTTAAGCCATTTAAACACCCAAAACCACACCCACATGAGTTTACGGCCGTAAACTCATGTATGTGTGTGTTTTGTGGTTGTAAACTCATTTAAATGTTTACTTATGGAGAGTAAACTCAAGTCCCAAGTCCCTAGTGCCTTTACAAGTCCTTAAACGCCACCCGGGTCACTCCAAACGCTCAATTTAAGGTGTTTAACCTCATTGGAGTGTAATGTTCCATATGATTAGTGAATGTATCCCTAATTGTATATATATGGACATTATTTCATTTTACATAGGGTCATCGCGAGTAATCAAACACCGAACCAACGTCTAGCACTCAAAACCGACACGTTTCCGAGTCCGGTGAGTTCATACCCCTACCCTTTTTCACTGTTTTCACTGTTTTTAGGGGGGAACACAAGCAAAGTACAAGGAAATTCTCGTACTCAAAACATGTTTTCAAATGTGTGTTTTATAATTCATATGCTTTTATTACTGATTGCCACAACCGATAACCATTTGAACATGCAGATCACGTAACATATATTTGTGAAATAGGTCTTTAAACTGTTATGTTTTACATATATTTCACAAATGATTTTCCACATTTTATCAGTTAAAAGCATTACATAAGACATTTGAATATAATACCTGTACACTGTTTTGTCCTCGGTAACGCTCCACATTTATACGCGAGTGGAGGACTATCATATTATTACTTGTAAATTTGTTAATCCTGTATAATTGGAGACACGTCCTTGGAGAACACTCCATCAAGGTACGCGAGTGGAGGACTACACCCATAACCAGAATCTCTGGTATTTAGAGAGCGTGACTTGAGTGTATAGATCTATACGGGGCTGACTACCCCACACCTGGCTGCTAGCTACAGCCGAACCGAAATGGTTCAAGGGTGACGAAAGTCATAAGTATGTGGACGACTTATTGCCACATGTGGACTACTTATTGCCACAGATTTTAGTCTATTGTATGGTTATGGAACTCGCAATTAGGATAACAGAGATTTACATATAGTAATAATGAATCACTTTATACATCTTTTACATCCTTCACATCTTTCGTAACACTGTAACCAACATTCAGGAAAGTACGGGACTTTCCTGGGAAAAACATGGAAACCAATCACAATTGCATCTTTTACATCTTTACATCGTTTACATTTGAAACCAACATGCAGGAAAGCAAGGGGCTTTTTTGGGTAGTACTTACCTAACTAGAAAGAGTAACAAACTGGATAACATTACATCTTTTACAATTTGTAATACACAATAAGGAAAGTATGGGACTTTCCTGGTAACACATGATAAGCAAACAGATCAGTTTAATCAGTCAGATAACCAACTATACATTTTCACATGAATAAACATGTTTTCAATGTACAAACTTATCATACCTTTCATTTGTGAATCAATAACTAACTATTAAGAAAATATGGGATTTTCTTGGTGCATACAACATTTCAGAAAACAGAAAGGAAACTCGAATCATGTTCACAACAAAAATCGCTTAAGAACTCACCAGCTTTATACTGATTTTCAAACCTCTTGTGTTCTCAGGTCAGCGTTAGAACAGGTACCCGAAGATTTCTTTTGATCAGAAGATGGAGTACATGAAGACCCGTTTCATTTTGTCTATATATACTATGTATTACAACTGTACAAACTTTACTTTTGAAACAACTGTAAAACTTTATAATGTAATGTAATGGTTGTTTTACTTTACTTACTATGTGCATTGGATTTGATACTCAACGTGGACTCAACCCCGGAAATGTTTCCGCCTTCGGTTTTCGGGGTGTGACAAGTCTATGCAATTTAAACAAGGCTTTGATGAGCATTGTTTCATTCTTTAGTTCCACAATAGAGTTCTATGCAATTTAAGCAAAGCTTTGATGAGCATTGTTTAATTCTTGAGTTCCACAATTGAATTCGATGCAATTTAAGCAAAACTTTGATGAGGATTGTTTAATTCATGAGTTCCATAACAGAAGTCTATGTAACTTGCAATGCTTTGATGCGCATTGCTTAATACTTGAGTTCCACAATAGAAGTGTATCCAATGTAGCAAAGCTATAATGAGCATCGTTTAATTCTTGAGTTCCACATTAGAAGTATACGCAATATAAGAAAAGCTTTGATGAGCATTGTTTGATTTATTAGTTCCACGAAGTCTATGCAATTTAGCAAAGCTTTGATGAGCATTATTTCATTCTTGAGTTCCACATTGGAAGTCTATGCAATTTAGCAAAGCATTGATGAGCATTGTTTAATGAATTCCACAATAGAAGTAACCTTTGCAATTTAGCAAAGATTTGATGAGCATTGTTTAATTCTTTAGTTCCACAATAGAAGTGTATGCACTTTAAGCAAAGCTTTGATGAGCGTTGTTTCATTCTTGCTACAATAGAAGTCTATGCAATATAGCAAAGCTTTGATGAGTATTGTTTATCTCTTGAGTTCCACAATAGAAGTCTATGCAATTTAAGCAAAGCTTTGTGTGCATTGTTTAATTTTCGAGTTCCACAATAGAAGTCTACGCAATTTAGCAACGCTTTGATGAGCATTGTTTAGATCTTGTGTTCCACAATAGAATTCTATGCAATTTAAGCAAATCATTGATGAGGATTGTTTAAATCTTGAGTTCCACAATAGAAGTATATGTAACTTAGCAAAGCTTTGATGATCATTGTTTAATACTTGAGTTCCATAATAGAAGTCTATGCAATTTACCAAAGCTTTGATAAGCATCGTTTAATTCTTTAGTTCCACAATAGAAGTCTATGCAATTTAAGCAAGTCTTTGATGAACAGTGTTTGATTCTTGAGTTCCACAATAGAAGTCTTTGCAATTTAGCAAAGCTTTGACGAGCATTGTTTCATTCTTGGGTTCCACATTAGAGGTCTATGCAATTTAACAAAGCATTGATGAGCATTGTTTAATTGTTCAGCTCAACAATAGAAATGTATACACTTTAAACAAAGCTTTGATGAGGATTGTTTCATTCTTGAGTTCCACATTATAAGTCTATGCAATTTAGCAAAGCTTTGATGAGCATAGTTTAATTCTTGGGTTCCACAATAGAAGTAGTCTTCGCAATTTAGCAAAGCTTTGATGACCGTTGTTTAATTCTTGTGTTCCCAAATAAAAGACTGTGCAATTTAAGCAAAGCTTTGATGAGCATTGCTTCATTCTTGAGTTCCACATTAGAAGTCTATGGAATTTAAGAATGTTTTGATGAGCATTGTTTAATTCTAGAGTTGCACAATAGAAGTAGCCTTCGTAATTTAGTATAAGTTTGATGAGCCTTGTTTAATTATTGAGTTCCATAATAAAAGTCAGTGCAATTATAGAAAAGCTTTGATGAGCATTGTTTCATTCTTGAGTTCCACATTATAAGTCTATGCAATTTAGAAATGCTTTGATGAGCATTGTTTAATTCTAGAGTTGCACAATAGAAGTAGCCTTCGTAATTTAGCATAGTTTTGATGAGCATTGGTTAATTCAAGAGTTGCACAATAGAAGTAGCCTTTGTAATTTAGCATAGTTTTGATGAGCATTGCTATATTCTTGAGTTCCACAATAGAAGTGTATCCAATGTAGCAAAGCTATAATGAGCATCGTTTAATTCTTGAGTTCCACATTAGAAGTCTACGCAATATAAGAAAAGCTTTGATGAGCATTGTTTGATTTATTAGTTCCACGAAGTCTATGCAATTTAGCAAAGCTTTGATGAGCATTATTTCATTCTTGAGTTCCACATTGGAAGTCTATGCAATTTAGCAAAGCATTGATGAGCATTGTTTAATGAATTCCACAATATAAGTAACCTTTGCAATTTAGCAAAGATTTGATGAGCATTGTTTAATTCTTTAGTTCCACAATAGAAGTGTATGCACTTTAAGCAAAGCTTTGATGAGCGTTGTTTCATTCTTGCTACAATAGAAGTCTATGCAATATAGCAAAGCTTTGATGAGTATTGTTTATCTCTTGAGTTCCACAATAGAAGTCTATGCAATTTAAGCAAAGCTTTGTGTGCATTGTTTAATTTTCGAGTTCCACAATAGAAGTCTACGCAATTTAGCAACGCTTTGATGAGCATTGTTTAGATCTTGTGTTCCACAATAGAATTCTATGCAATTTAAGCAAATCATTGATGAGGATTGTTTAAATCTTGAGTTCCACAATAGAAGTATATGTAACTTAGCAAAGCTTTGATGATCATTGTTTAATACTTGAGTTCCATAATAGAAGTCTATGCAATTTACCAAAGCTTTGATAAGCATCGTTTAATTCTTTAGTTCCACAATAGAAGTCTATGCAATTTAAGCAAGTCTTTGATGAACAGTGTTTGATTCTTGAGTTCCACAATAGAAGTCTTTGCAATTTAGCAAAGCTTTGACGAGCATTGTTTCATTCTTGGGTTCCACATTAGAGGTCTATGCAATTTAACAAAGCATTGATGAGCATTGTTTAATTGTTGAGCTCAACAATAGAAATGTATACACTTTAAACAAAGCTTTGATGAGGATTGTTTCATTCTTGAGTTCCACATTATAAGTCTATGCAATTTAGCAAAGCTTTGATGAGCATAGTTTAATTCTTGGGTTCCACAATAGAAGTAGTCTTCGCAATTTAGCAAAGCTTTGATGACCGTTGTTTAATTCTTGTGTTCCCAAATAAAAGACTGTGCAATTTAAGCAAAGCTTTGATGAGCATTGCTTCATTCTTGAGTTCCACATTAGAAGTCTATGGAATTTAAGAATGTTTTGATGAGCATTGTTTAATTCTAGAGTTGCACAATAGAAGTAGCCTTCGTAATTTAGTATAAGTTTGATGAGCCTTGTTTAATTATTGAGTTCCATAATAAAAGTCAGTGCAACTATAGAAAAGCTTTGATGAGCATTGTTTCATTCTTGAGTTCCACATTATAAGTCTATGCAATTTAGAAATGCTTTGATGAGCATTGTTTAATTCTAGAGTTGCACAATAGAAGTAGCCTTCGTAATTTAGCATAGTTTTGATGAGCATTGGTTAATTCAAGAGTTGCACAATAGAAGTAGCCTTTGTAATTTAGCATAGTTTTGATGAGCATTGCTATATTCTTGAGTTCCACAATAGAAGTGTATCCAATGTAGCAAAGCTATAATGAGCATCGTTTAATTCTTGAGTTCCACATTAGAAGTCTACGCAATATAAGAAAAGCTTTGATGAGCATTGTTTGATTTATTAGTTCCACGAAGTCTATGCAATTTAGCAAAGCTTTGATGAGCATTATTTCATTCTTGAGTTCCACATTGGAAGTCTATGCAATTTAGCAAAACATTGATGAGCATTGTTTAATGAATTCCATAATAGAAGTAACCTTTGCAATTTAGCAAAGATTTGATGAGCATTGTTGAATTCTTTAGTTCCACAATAGAAGTGTATGCACTTTAAGCAAAGCTTTGATGAGCGTTGTTTCATTCTTGCTACAATAGAAGTCTATGCAATATAGCAAAGCTTTGATGAGTATTGTTTATCTCTTGAGTTCCACAATAGAAGTCTATGCAATTTAAGCAAAGCTTTGTGTGCATTGTTTAATTTTCGAGTTCCACAATAGAAGTCTACGCAATTTAGCAACGCTTTGATGAGCATTGTTTAGATCTTGTGTTCCACAATAGAATTCTATGCAATTTAAGCAAATCATTGATGAGGATTGTTTAAATCTTGAGTTCCACAATAGAAGTATATGTAACTTAGCAAAGCTTTGATGATCATTGTTTAATTCTTGAGTTCCATAATAGAAGTCTATGCAATTTACCAAAGCTTTGATAAGCATCGTTTAATTCTTGAGTTCCACAATAGAAGTCTATGCAATTTAAGCAAGTCTTTGATGAACAGTGTTTGATTCTTGAGTTCCACAATTGAAGTCTTTGCAATTTAGCAAAGCTTTGACGAGCATTGTTTCATTCTTGGGTTCCACATTAGAGGTCTATGCAATTTAACAAAGCATTGATTAGCATTGTTTTATTGTTGAGCTCAACAATAGAAATGTATACACTTTAAACAAAGCTTTGATGAGGATTGTTTCATTCTTGAGTTCCACATTATAAGTCTATGCAATTTAGCAAAGCTTTGATGAGCATAGTTTAATTCTTGGGTTCCACAATAGAAGTAGTCTTCGCAATTTAGCAAAGCTTTGATGACCGTTGTTTAATTCTTGTGTTCCCAAATAAAAGACTGTGCAATTTAAGCAAAGCTTTGATGAGCATTGCTTCATTCTTGAGTTCCACATTAGAAGTCTATGGAATTTAAGAATGTTTTGATGAGCATTGTTTAATTCTAGAGTTGCACAATAGAAGTAGCCTTCGTAATTTAGTATAAGTTTGATGAGCCTTGTTTAATTATTGAGTTCCATAATAAAAGTCAGTGCAATTATAGAAAAGCTTCGATGAGCATTGTTTCATTCTTGAGTTCCACATTATAAGTCTATGCAATTTAGAAATGCTTTGATGAGCATTGTTTAATTCTAGAGTTGCACAATAGAAGTAGCCTTCGTAATTTAGCATAGTTTTGATGAGCATTGGTTAATTCAAGAGTTGCACAATAGAAGTAGCCTTTGTAATTTAGCATAATTTTGATGAGCATTGCTATATTCTTGAGTTCCATAATAGAAGTGTATCCAATGTAGCAAAGCTATAATGAGCATCGTTTAATTCTTGAGTTCCACATTAGAAGTCTACGCAATATAAGAAAAGCTTTGATGAGCATTGTTTGATTTATTAGTTCCACGAAGTCTATGCAATTTAGCAAAGCTTTGATGAGCATTATTTCATTCTTGAGTTCCACATTGGAAGTCTATGCAATTTAGCAAAGCATTGATGAGCATTGTTTAATGAATTCCACAATATAAGTAACCTTTGCAATTTAGCAAAGATTTGATGAGCATTGTTTAATTCTTTAGTTCCACAATAGAAGTGTATGCACTTTAAGCAAAGCTTTGATGAGCGTTGTTTCATTCTTGCTACAATAGAAGTCTATGCAATATAGCAAAGCTTTGATGAGTATTGTTTATCTCTTGAGTTCCACAATAGAAGTCTATGCAATTTAAGCAAAGCTTTGTGTGCATTGTTTAATTTTCGAGTTCCACAATAGAAGTCTACGCAATTTAGCAACGCTTTGATGAGCATTGTTTAGATCTTGTGTTCCACAATAGAATTCTATGCAATTTAAGCAAATCATTGATGAGGATTGTTTAAATCTTGAGTTCCACAATAGAAGTATATGTAACTTAGCAAAGCTTTGATGATCATTGTTTAATACTTGAGTTCCATAATAGAAGTCTATGCAATTTACCAAAGCTTTGATAAGCATCGTTTAATTCTTTAGTTCCACAATAGAAGTCTATGCAATTTAAGCAAGTCTTTGATGAACAGTGTTTGATTCTTGAGTTCCACAATAGAAGTCTTTGCAATTTAGCAAAGCTTTGACGAGCATTGTTTCATTCTTGGGTTCCACATTAGAGGTCTATGCAATTTAACAAAGCATTGATGAGCATTGTTTAATTGTTGAGCTCAACAATAGAAATGTATACACTTTAAACAAAGCTTTGATGAGGATTGTTTCATTCTTGAGTTCCACATTATAAGTCTATGCAATTTAGCAAAGCTTTGATGAGCATAGTTTAATTCTTGGGTTCCACAATAGAAGTAGTCTTCGCAATTTAGCAAAGCTTTGATGACCGTTGTTTAATTCTTGTGTTCCCAAATAAAAGACTGTGCAATTTAAGCAAAGCTTTGATGAGCATTGCTTCATTCTTGAGTTCCACATTAGAAGTCTATGGAATTTAAGAATGTTTTGATGAGCATTGTTTAATTCTAGAGTTGCACAATAGAAGTAGCCTTCGTAATTTAGTATAAGTTTGATGAGCCTTGTTTAATTATTGAGTTCCATAATAAAAGTCAGTGCAACTATAGAAAAGCTTTGATGAGCATTGTTTCATTCTTGAGTTCCACATTATAAGTCTATGCAATTTAGAAATGCTTTGATGAGCATTGTTTAATTCTAGAGTTGCACAATAGAAGTAGCCTTCGTAATTTAGCATAGTTTTGATGAGCATTGGTTAATTCAAGAGTTGCACAATAGAAGTAGCCTTTGTAATTTAGCATAGTTTTGATGAGCATTGCTATATTCTTGAGTTCCACAATAGAAGTGTATCCAATGTAGCAAAGCTATAATGAGCATCGTTTAATTCTTGAGTTCCACATTAGAAGTCTACGCAATATAAGAAAAGCTTTGATGAGCATTGTTTGATTTATTAGTTCCACGAAGTCTATGCAATTTAGCAAAGCTTTGATGAGCATTATTTCATTCTTGAGTTCCACATTGGAAGTCTATGCAATTTAGCAAAACATTGATGAGCATTGTTTAATGAATTCCATAATAGAAGTAACCTTTGCAATTTAGCAAAGATTTGATGAGCATTGTTGAATTCTTTAGTTCCACAATAGAAGTGTATGCACTTTAAGCAAAGCTTTGATGAGCGTTGTTTCATTCTTGCTACAATAGAAGTCTATGCAATATAGCAAAGCTTTGATGAGTATTGTTTATCTCTTGAGTTCCACAATAGAAGTCTATGCAATTTAAGCAAAGCTTTGTGTGCATTGTTTAATTTTCGAGTTCCACAATAGAAGTCTACGCAATTTAGCAACGCTTTGATGAGCATTGTTTAGATCTTGTGTTCCACAATAGAATTCTATGCAATTTAAGCAAATCATTGATGAGGATTGTTTAAATCTTGAGTTCCACAATAGAAGTATATGTAACTTAGCAAAGCTTTGATGATCATTGTTTAATTCTTGAGTTCCATAATAGAAGTCTATGCAATTTACCAAAGCTTTGATAAGCATCGTTTAATTCTTGAGTTCCACAATAGAAGTCTATGCAATTTAAGCAAGTCTTTGATGAACAGTGTTTGATTCTTGAGTTCCACAATTGAAGTCTTTGCAATTTAGCAAAGCTTTGACGAGCATTGTTTCATTCTTGGGTTCCACATTAGAGGTCTATGCAATTTAACAAAGCATTGATTAGCATTGTTTTATTGTTGAGCTCAACAATAGAAATGTATACACTTTAAACAAAGCTTTGATGAGGATTGTTTCATTCTTGAGTTCCACATTATAAGTCTATGCAATTTAGCAAAGCTTTGATGAGCATAGTTTAATTCTTGGGTTCCACAATAGAAGTAGTCTTCGCAATTTAGCAAAGCTTTGATGACCGTTGTTTAATTCTTGTGTTCCCAAATAAAAGACTGTGCAATTTAAGCAAAGCTTTGATGAGCATTGCTTCATTCTTGAGTTCCACATTAGAAGTCTATGGAATTTAAGAATGTTTTGATGAGCATTGTTTAATTCTAGAGTTGCACAATAGAAGTAGCCTTCGTAATTTAGTATAAGTTTGATGAGCCTTGTTTAATTATTGAGTTCCATAATAAAAGTCAGTGCAATTATAGAAAAGCTTCGATGAGCATTGTTTCATTCTTGAGTTCCACATTATAAGTCTATGCAATTTAGAAATGCTTTGATGAGCATTGTTTAATTCTAGAGTTGCACAATAGAAGTAGCCTTCGTAATTTAGCATAGTTTTGATGAGCATTGGTTAATTCAAGAGTTGCACAATAGAAGTAGCCTTTGTAATTTAGCATAATTTTGATGAGCATTGCTATATTCTTGAGTTCCATAATAGAAGTGTATCCAATGTAGCAAAGCTATAATGAGCATCGTTTAATTCTTGAGTTCCACATTAGAAGTCTACGCAATATAAGAAAAGCTTTGATGAGCATTGTTTGATTTATTAGTTCCACGAAGTCTATGCAATTTAGCAAAGCTTTGATGAGCATTATTTCATTCTTGAGTTCCACATTGGAAGTCTATGCAATTTAGCAAAGCATTGATGAGCATTGTTTAATGAATTCCACAATATAAGTAACCTTTGCAATTTAGCAAAGATTTGATGAGCATTGTTTAATTCGTTAGTTCCACAATAGAAGTGTATGCACTTTAAGCAAAGCTTTGATGAGCGTTGTTTCATTCTTGCTACAATAGAAGTCTATGCAATATAGCAAAGCTTTGATGAGTATTGTTTATCTCTTGAGTTCCACAATAGAAGTCTATGCAATTTAAGCAAAGCTTTGTGTGCATTGTTTAATTTTCGAGTTCCACAATAGAAGTCTACGCAATTTAGCAACGCTTTGATGAGCATTGTTTAGATCTTGTGTTCCACAATAGAATTCTATGCAATTTAAGCAAATCATTGATGAGGATTGTTTAAATCTTGAGTTCCACAATAGAAGTATATGTAACTTATCAAAGCTTTGATGATCATTGTTTAACACTTGAGTTCCATAATAGAAGTCTATGCAATTTACCAAAGCTTTGATAAGCATCGTTTAATTCCTGAGTTCCACAATAGAAGTCTATGCAATTTAAGCAAGTCTTTGATGAACAGTGTTTGATTCTTGAGTTCCACAATAGAAGTCTTTGCAATTTAGCAAAGCTTTGACGAGCATTGTTTCATTCTTGGGTTCCACATTAGAGGTCTATGCAATTTAACAAAGCATTGATGAGCATTGTTTAATTGTTGAGCTCAACAATAGAAATGTATACACTTTAAACAAAGCTTTGATGAGGATTGTTTCATTCTTGAGTTCCACATTATAAGTCTATGCAATTTAGCAAAGCTTTGATGAGCATAGTTTAATTCTTGGGTTCCACAATAGAAGTAGTCTTCGCAATTTAGCAAAGCTTTGATGACCGTTGTTTAATTCTTGTGTTCCCAAATAAAAGACTGTGCAATTTAAGCAAAGCTTTGATGAGCATTGCTTCATTCTTGAGTTCCACATTAGAAGTCTATGGAATTTAAGAATGTTTTGATGAGCATTGTTTAATTCTAGAGTTGCACAATAGAAGTAGCCTTCGTAATTTAGTATAAGTTTGATGAGCCTTGTTTAATTATTGAGTTCCATAATAAAAGTCAGTGCAATTATAGAAAAGCTTTGATGAGCATTGTTTCATTCTTGAGTTCCACATTATAAGTCTATGCAATTTAGAAATGCTTTGATGAGCATTGTTTAATTCTAGAGTTGCACAATAGAAGTAGCCTTCGTAATTTAGCATAGTTTTGATGAGCATTGGTTAATTCAAGAGTTGCACAATAGAAGTAGCCTTTGTAATTTAGCATAGTTTTGATGAGCATTGCTATATTCTTGAGTTCCACAATAGAAGTGTATCCAATGTAGCAAAGCTATAATGAGCATCGTTTAATTCTTGAGTTCCACATTAGAAGTCTACGCAATATAAGAAAAGCTTTGACGAGCATTGTTTGATTTATTAGTTCCACGAAGTCTATGCAATTTAGCAAAGCTTTGATGAGCATTATTTCATTCTTGAGTTCCACATTGGAAGTCTATGCAATTTAGCAAAGCATTGATGAGCATTGTTTAATGAATTCCACAATAGAAGTAACCTTTGCAATTTAGCAAAGATTTGATGAGCATTGTTTAATTCTTTAGTTCCACAATAGAAGTGTATGCACTTTAAGCAAAGCTTTGATGAGCGTTGTTTCATTCTTGCTACAATAGAAGTCTATGCAATATAGCAAAGCTTTGATGAGTATTGTTTATCTCTTGAGTTCCACAATAGAAGTCTATGCAATTTAAGCAAAGCTTTGTGTGCATTGTTTAATTTTCGAGTTCCACAATAGAAGTCTACGCAATTTAGCAACGCTTTGATAAGCATTGTTTAGATCTTGTGTTCCACAATAGAATTCTATGCAATTTAAGCAAATCATTGATGAGGATTGTTTAAATCTTGAGTTCCACAATAGAAGTATATGTAACTTAGCAAAGCTTTGATGATCATTGTTTAATACTTGAGTTCCATAATAGAAGTCTATGCAATTTACCAAAGCTTTGATAAGCATCGTTTAATTCTTGAGTTCCACAATAGAAGTCTATGCAATTTAAGCAAGTCTTTGATGAACAGTGTTTGATTCTTGAGTTCCACAATAGAAGTCTTTGCAATTTAGCAAAGCTTTGACGAGCATTGTTTCATTCTTGGGTTCCACATTAGAGGTCTATGCAATTTAACAAAGCATTGATTAGCATTGTTTTATTGTTGAGCTCAACAATAGAAATGTATACACTTTAAACAAAGCTTTGATGAGGATTGTTTCATTCTTGAGTTCCACATTATAAGTCTATGCAATTTAGCAAAGCTTTGATGAGCATAGTTTAATTCTTGGGTTCCACAATAGAAGTAGTCTTCGCAATTTAGCAAAGCTTTGATGACCGTTGTTTAATTCTTGTGTTCCCAAATAAAAGACTGTGCAATTTAAGCAAAGCTTTGATGAGCATTGCTTCATTCTTGAGTTCCACATTAGAAGTCTATGGAATTTAAGAATGTTTTGATGAGCATTGTTTAATTCTAGAGTTGCACAATAGAAGTAGCCTTCGTAATTTAGTATAAGTTTGATGAGCCTTGTTTAATTATTGAGTTCCATAATAAAAGTCAGTGCAATTATAGAAAAGCTTTGATGAGCATTGTTTCATTCTTGAGTTCCACATTATAAGTCTATGCAATTTAGAAATGCTTTGATGAGCATTGTTTAATTCTAGAGTTGCACAATAGAAGTAGCCTTCGTAATTTAGCATAGTTTTGATGAGCATTGGTTAATTCAAGAGTTGCACAATAGAAGTAGCCTTTGTAATTTAGCATAGTTTTGATGAGCATTGCTATATTCTTGAGTTCCACAATAGAAGTGTATCCAATGTAGCAAAGCTATAATGAGCATCGTTTAATTCTTGAGTTCCACATTAGAAGTCTACGCAATATAAGAAAAGCTTTGATGAGCATTGTTTGATTTATTAGTTCCACGAAGTCTATGCAATTTAGCAAAGCTTTGATGAGCATTATTTCATTCTTGAGTTCCACATTGGAAGTCTATGCAATTTAGCAAAGCATTGATGAGCATTGTTTAATGAATTCCACAATAGAAGTAACCTTTGCAATTTAGCAAAGATTTGATGAGCATTGTTTAATTCTTTAGTTCCACAATAGAAGTGTATGCACTTTAAGCAAAGCTTTGATGAGCGTTGTTTCATTCTTGCTACAATAGAAGTCTATGCAATATAGCAAAGCTTTGATGAGTATTGTTTATCTCTTGAGTTCCACAATAGAAGTCTATGCAATTTAAGCAAAGCTTTGTGTGCATTGTTTAATTTTCGAGTTCCACAATAGAAGTCTACGCAATTTAGCAACGCTTTGATGAGCATTGTTTAGATCTTGTGTTCCACAATAGAATTCTATGCAATTTAAGCAAATCATTGATGAGGATTGTTTAAATCTTGAGTTCCACAATAGAAGTATATGTAACTTAGCAAAGCTTTGATGATCATTGTTTAATACTTGAGTTCCATAATAGAAGTCTATGCAATTTACCAAAGCTTTGATAAGCATCGTTTAATTCTTGAGCTCGACAATAGAAGTCTATGCAATTTAAGCAAGTCTTTGATGAACAGTGTTTGATTCTTGAGTTCCACAATAGAAGTCTTTGCAATTTAGCAAAGCTTTGACGAGCATTGTTTCATTCTTGGGTTCCACATTAGAGGTCTATGCAATTTAACAAAGCATTGATGAGCATTGTTTAATTGTTGAGCTCAACAATAGAAATGTATACACTTTAAACAAAGCTTTGATGAGGATTGTTTCATTCTTGAGTTCCACATTATAAGTCTATGCAATTTAGCAAAGCTTTGATGAGCATAGTTTAATTCTTGGGTTCCACAATAGAAGTAGTCTTCGCAATTTAGCAAAGCTTTGATGACCGTTGTTTAATTCTTGTGTTCCCAAATAAAAGACTGTGCAATTTAAGCAAAGCTTTGATGAGCATTGCTTCATTCTTGAGTTCCACATTAGAAGTCTATGGAATTTAAGAATGTTTTGATGAGCATTGTTTAATTCTAGAGTTGCACAATAGAAGTAGCCTTCGTAATTTAGTATAAGTTTGATGAGCCTTGTTTAATTCTTGAGTTCCATAATAAAAGTCAGTGCAATTATAGAAAAGCTTTGATGAGCATTGTTTCATTCTTGAGTTCCACATTATAAGTCTATGCAATTTAGAAATGCTTTGATGAGCATTGTTTAATTCTAGAGTTGCACAATAGAAGTAGCCTTCGTAATTTAGCATAGTTTTGATGAGCATTGGTTAATTCAAGAGTTAAACAATAGAAGTAGCCTTTGTAATTTAGCATAGTTTTGATGAGCATTGCTATATTCTTGAGTTCCACAATAGAAGTGTATCCAATGTAGCAAAGCTATAATGAGCATCGTTTAATTCTTGAGTTCCACATTAGAAGTCTACGCAATATAAGAAAAGCTTTGATGAGCATTGTTTGATTTATTAGTTCCACGAAGTCTATGCAATTTAGCAAAGCTTTGATGAGCATTATTTCATTCTTGAGTTCCACATTGGAAGTCTATGCAATTTAGCAAAGCATTGATGAGCATTGTTTAATGAATTCCACAATAGAAGTAACCTTTGCAATTTAGCAAAGATTTGATGAGCATTGTTTAATTCTTTAGTTCCACAATAGAAGTGTATGTACTTTAAGCAAAGCTTTGATGAGCGTTGTTTCATTCTTGCTACAATAGAAGTCTATGCAATATAGCAAAGCTTTGATGAGTATTGTTTATCTCTTGAGTTCCACAATAGAAGTCTATGCAATTTAAGCAAAGCTTTGTGTGCATTGTTTAATTTTCGAGTTCCACAATAGAAGTCTACGCAATTTAGCAACGCTTTGATGAGCATTGTTTAGATCTTGTGTTCCACAATAGAATTCTATGCAATTTAAGCAAATCATTGATGAGGATTGTTTAAATCTTTTTTTTTTTTTTTTTTTTTTGAAAGAGCCAAAGCTCAGCAAACTTTATTAAAAAGAATAAAAAAATACAAACACCAAAAATCAAACAAAATACAAATATAACCATCCTATCCATAACCAACTACCAAACCATTTCCTAATAATAAGAAATAACCACTCATAACCCCAAAACACCCTAAAATCCTTAAAGGTAACCCATAGACTTATTGAAAGAGGGAAAAAAGGTAACTTCACCCCCTTGCTCCTACCAAATCTCCATAAGAAAAAAAACCAAAGCAAGGGGTAAGGCCCTTAAAAAAACCCTCCGTCCATAAGCTAACCTTTAAGAAAAAAACCCTCAAGTTCAAAGCCCATATATCATAAAAAACAAGGAAATCCCCATAATCAAATCCATAACTAAACATAACAAAAAAATAAAAATAGAAAAGCCCCTCACGACTTCTAGTCCCAAAGCTCCTGTCCCAATCCTTGTCCTCTTTATCTTTCGAAGTCCTCATCATGAAATCCATAAGCTCTCTACAGCTATTGCCCACCATCAACCTTTGCTTCACCTTTCTGCACCACAAACTCAAAAAGGAACACAAGAAAATAATACCAGAATACCAGTGAATCAAATTAAGTTTCATACTAGACATGGCATCAATCACATGTCTAGGATTCTCTATTTGGATAATCTCAATTAAGATCATATCCAAACAGAAAATCCCACAGGTACAAGTCACATGATATAAGAGAAAACTCTCACACCAGTGACAAATTCCGTCAATTCCTTTGTGCATATTTTTATTCCCAAAATACCCCCACCATATACCATTAATAGCATCATCCATATTAGACTGCCACCACTGCCAAACCCAAAACCATAACCAACTATACTTCAAACAGCAAAACCAGAAAAATATCTCCATTATTCAACATTCTCAATTCCCGAAATACCCCAGATCAAATAAATCTTATTATTGATCATTTTAGTTCTTTTCCTTAATCCCATCAGCTTCAAACGAATCTCATTCTCAATACTAGCTATAATTCCCTCAACAGAAATTATGCTAGAATCAAACAGCCTAGAATTTCTCTCTCTCCAAATATGAGACACACAGCTAGCAATCATACATTTAATGATTAAATTCTCACCAGTCTTCAGTTTAAGCATACTGTTCAACAAAGAAATAAGATCATTCCAATCAACCGCTGTCAAACTTAGGCCCACTTTACTGCAGAAATATTTCCAGATTCTGGAAGAATACTCACAATTAAAGAATAAATGGTTATGCGAATCAGGCATATTATCACAAAGAGGACACAGCAAATTACCAGCCAATTCCCATCCTCTAACCCTATCCTGAGTTTTTAATCTGTTCAGAACAGCCAACCATAAAATAAAAGAGTTGCGAGGAATGCAATTATTATACCAAACAAGATCAAACCAAGGAACAATATCCCCAAAGTTATTCAAATCATTCCACACCTGTTTGCATGAGAATTTTCTGCATATACCTCCCTTATCCCTCCATCCAACAACATCATTCAAATTAGAATCAATACAGAACATAGGAGCTTCAGTCAATCCAGGAAACTTATTAACCCATTCAACCGGCCATGAATAAGAATCAAGCTCAAGAACATCACAAACTAAAGCAGAATCACTAAGATCATTACTAATCCACTCTCTCCTAGGGATAATAGTACAAAGAATACCTATAGGATGCCACCAATCATGCCATAAAGAAGTGTTCCTCCCATTACCCACACATGAAATAACATGAGGCCTAATAGTTTTCCTTATCTCCAAAAATCTCTTCCATGTCCAGTTCATACTCTTTTTTTGCAGAATATCCCAAAAATTCCTGCTGCCTATATAATTGATTCTAACCCACTGCACCCACAGGGAATTTTTGTTATTAACCACATTCCAAACATGTTTAGCAAGTAAAGCATCATTCCATTTCCTCAAATTCTTTATTCCCAGCCCACCATACTCCTTAGGTTTGCAAATTTCAAGCCACTTAACTTTAGCTTTCCCTTTAACTATCTCACCATTAGCCCATAAAAAACTCCTGCACATCTTTTCAATCTCATTAATAGTAGCAATTGGAATTTTAAAAATAGAAGCCCAATAAACATGAATAGAAGTTAAAACCGAATTAATGAGTTGCAATCTGCCAGCAAAAGATAAGGTTTTACACTTCCAATTGAAAATTCTCAACTTAATCTTTTCAATCAGCTTTTTACAATCTCTATCAAACAATTTAGTAACACACATAGGAACCCCCAAATATTTAAATGGAAATTTCCCAACTTCATAAGGAAGAATACCCAAAATAATCCTTCTCATATTAGGCTTAACACAACTGAAATAAATCTGACTTTTTTCCATACTAACCTTCAGCCCTGAAATCTTATTGAAATCATCAAGGGCATTCCTTATAATTCTCGCCGAATTCCCATTACCATAAGAAAAAATTAACAAATCATCAGCAAAACATAAATGGGAGATTTTGAGGCTCAAACACTTACTATGGAACTTAAAATTCAAAGAATCTTCAATGAGTTTACCCATAATAATATTGAAAACCTCCATAACTATAGTAAATAGGTAAGGAGATAAAGGATCTCCCTGCCTAAGCCCACGTTTTCCTTTAAAATACCCATGATCTTCACCATTAAAATTGAGCATGAACCACGGGGAAGAAACACAAGCCATAATCCATTTAACCATGACTGGATGAAACCCAAATCCCTGCAGAACTCTATTAAGAAAATCCCAATCCACCGTATCATAAGCCTTTTGTATATCAATCTTTATCGTACATTTAGGGGTACCTCTCTTTTTTTTGTACCCCACCATCAACTCCTGAGCAAGAAGAATATTGTCCAAAATAGATCTACCAGGAATAAAAGCTGATTGGTTATTACTTACAATATCACCCAAGCAATTTCTAATTCTATTCACTATAATCTTACTGATACACTTATAAAAAGTGTTACAGCAAGCTATAGGTCTAAAATCAGAAACTTTCCTCGGAACCTCAACTTTAGGGACCAGAACAATTCTCGTGGCATTAATCCCATTCAAAAATTTACCAGTCCAAAAAAATTCTCTCACAGCCTTACAAACATCTGGACCAACAATACTCCAAGAACTTTTAAAAAATTTCGAAGAATACCCATCAGGCCCAGGGGCACGATTGTCATCTATGTCAAACATCGCCAATTTAATTTCTTCATCAGTAACCACTCTAATCATATCAACAGCCACCCTACTGTCCAATTTTTTAGGAAAAAACTCATCATTTAAGCCAGCCAAATCAGTATCATCCTTACATCCCAAAAACTGATTAAAATGAGACACAAATTTCTCTATCATAGCCTTCCCACTCACCCAACGACCATCTTCATTCAGAACCATCTGAATACGATTATTGATACCTCTGCTTTTAACAATTTTGTGGAAGAATTTAGAATTATTGTCCCCATCCTGTAACCAATTGATTTTAGCACGCTGAGCAAGAATCTTTTCTTCATCATTACAAGCAATATTAAAATCTAAGAGAATATTAGCATGCTCTTCCCTAATCTTGCAATCAAAAGGATTATTGTCAATATCTTGTTGTTTACACTCCAAATCCTTTCTTAACTTCTGAATTCTTTTTCCAGCTCCCCAATATTTATTACACATCTCCCTACAATGTTTTTTGAGAATCTTCAACTTTTGTGTCACTTTAAACATAAAATAACCATCAATATTCTTATCCCAAATCTCCTTAACCAAAGGGAGAAATTCCTCCTTCTCAGAGATAAAATTCGCAAATCTAAAAGAAGGTTTCCACTTCACTTTGTTACCAGGAAAATTTAAAATAGCAGGGCAATGATCCGAGTTTCTGTATGGTTTAAAGACAGCATGAGCAAGAGGATGGTTCAACATAAATTTTTGATTAACCATAACTCTATCAAGCTTCTTCAACAACCCCATATTACCCATAGGGGTTTTGTTCCATGTAAACTGAAACCCATAAGACTTCAAGTCCTCCACTTCTATAAAACTCAAACAATCAACAAAATCTTCAACTCCTTTAGGAGTTCTAGAACAGCTTTCAGAATATTCCGAAGGTTTTAAAGCAACATTAAAATCACCTAATAATCCCCAAGCTTCCCTATTAACAACCAAACTATGTTTTTTCAAATTATCCCAAAGTAATCTTCTTTCAATATAATTCGAAGCAGCATATATAAAAGACAAATACATGCCAATATCCGAATTACACAATTTAACATAACAATGAATAACCTGTTTGGATTGAGAAAGCAGAATCACATCAAAAAGTCTCGGATTCCACCCCACTATTATTCTAGTACCAGCTTCACAACTATTATTATTAGAGATCCAATCCCACTGCCCAAAAGTCTTAGCACAAACACTCTTGAGATTTAAGATTTTGACATGAGATTCAATCACAGCGCAAATACCAAGGTTATTACACCTAATAACATCAATAACCTCCTTCTGCTTAACAGATTTATTCAATCCCCTAACATTCCAAGCACCAACAGACATCATTGGGAAAAAATAGAATTTTTGGCATTTACCTCCTCAAATGCCTGAGAACTCCCCATCTTACTGCTATTATTATCCGACTCCAACTTATCTTTATTCACTTTATTACTTTCATTTTCTTTCTTCTTCCCCTCTCCCTTGATTGAAGAAATCAATTTGTTATTCTTGCTTTCATTAGAACCCATTTCAGCTTCACCACTATCAACATTTTGATTAGCACCTGTCTTCTCAATCTTATCATCCTCTTCCATTTTATCCAAAACTTCCTCTTCAATCTCTCCCAATATTTCAAAACTGTTTTTATTACTTAATCCCTCCCCTGTTACATCCTCACTACCAAAACTAAAATTGCCCATCTCTGTCTTATTATTCTTTTTAACTACAGCCTCCTGCTTATTATTCTCCTTCAACCCCCGACTACCTATAACATCCTGCCCATTAACAAACTTCTCATAATTTCTGTTCTTTTCTAAATTCCAGTGACTTACTCCTTTATTACTCCAATTCCAATTTTGCCCTTTACCATTTCCACCTCTGTTCCCATTATTGCCTTTAGAGAAAATACCCCTTTTCCAATTCCCATTCTTCCCATTATTCTTCATATTATTCAATTGATTATAACCCTCTTGAGCCTTGCTAGTGCCTTCACCATCAGTGTTACCCTTAACCTTTTTATATTTAACTTCTGTGAAACCATCCCCATTAACAACTTCCTTCCCTTTATTATTCTTTAAATTTCTCACTTCTCCATTATTATCCTCCTTCACAACATTCATAGCAGCAGCACAAACTTTATCCCCATGCCCATAGACTTTACAATGATTACATCTAGAAGGAATCCAAGCATATTCCACATCAAAACTTTGAATCACAGCAGAATTAGAGACAAAATCCCAAGTAGCTATATCAATCTTCTTTCTCCATTCCTTCCCAGCTGCCATTTCAACAAGAATTCTAGCATAAGCATTCCTTCCTTTATGTTCCAAACACATATCCTCAGTAAATGAATCAAAAGCCAAAGGAATACCTATCTTACTAGCAATTCTACATAAGTTTTCACCACTCCAAACTTCCAAGGGCAAATCAAATATTTTAATCCAAACAGGAATTTTATCATGCTTGTTCTTAGTTAATGTCAAACCAGGCCTCCATCGTTGAAGAAATAAAGGCATATTATTAAACATTAACCAAGGACTACCCTCCAAAACAGATAACATCCCCTTTTCATCACTGAATTTAAAGAAGAAAAAACCTTTGCTGTTCATGAATACCTCTTCCAAACCCATATTCTTCCACAATCTTCTTACTTCTTTCTGAATTACAGGAAACGCCAACTTCTTGTCAATCATATAACCATAAAGAGTATTAGAAAAAGGAATACTTGCATTCTTTAGATTCTCTAATGGAATTATTACAGGACCATCCTCTTCCCCTTTCTCCCCTGGAATGAATCTAACATCAATCTTACCCTTATGTCTATTACCCTTTAATACACCTGCATAAGAGTTCATCACATTCCCCTGCATTTCTCCTTCCTCCTTATTACTATTCTTAGCATTTCCCAAAATAGAAGGAAGTAAATTAATGCTATTAATAACAGTACCTGATTTCTCATTGCAGCTAGTACCCATATTACTCTTAGCATTAACCTCTTCTTCTATCTCAGTTTCCTCATCCCCACTAGTATCATCCTCACTTGAATCATTATCCCCTTCCTCATCAGAAGAATCATCATCATCAGTATTACCTTCTATCTCCTTGTCTTTCTTTCCCAAATTTGACTTATCAACATCCATTTTCTGATTCTTCTCACTGTCTAAATCCTTCCCCATAGTCTTCTCCACCTTCAGATCACTAAGAAATTGAAAGCCAACCCCCGGAATAAATTCTTCATTACTGATAACAATCTTATCCCCATCAGCTCTAGACTTCACACCTTTATTATCATCCAACTTGGAACTATCATGTATATTGACATCAATCACCTCAATGTTAGGATTCACCCTAATCATTTCATTCGTAACATTCTTCAATTCCACATTAGGATCCTGAACAACATTACTCAATTTCGATCCATCCCAATTTTTCAACAAATTAGCAGTGTTACCTGAAGGAATAGAAACAACTTGATCTCCATCATTTTTTACCTCTCCAGTAATTCCATACTTCAATTCCATCATATTGCTCTCAGATCTAGGGAAAGAAATGATAGAATCTGAATCCCAAGCTGATACTGATTCCAAATCATCTCCTGATACTTCTTCAAATCCTTCTTCATAGTCATTATCCTCAGTATCCATCGAAGTTAACCCATCCACCAACTTACGACCTCTATTCTTGACTCTGAAAGCTTTCCCCTCCATTTTCCACTCAGCTTTACCAATTCCTGACGCAACAGCTCCAGAGACACTAGGCTTACGACGAGCTTTATAGATCGTAGCTGAAGATTGCTCAATAATTCCAGGCGGAACTAGATCCTTCACATCCACTTCAGTCTTAGTGTACCGGACAGCAGCACTTTTATCCGGAGGTTTTACCTTCACTTCTTTCAATCGATCCGATTTGGATGATGCTCCCATTAAGACAATGGAAATAGAAGAGAAATTGCTTCACCAAATTAAATGAAATACGTCGGAAAAGCAGCACCGATGAATCGAAACTAGATCGCACCACCGTCAGAAAGAATCAAGGGAAGAGAGAGAAAGTAGAGAGAGAAAGCGAAAAAGTTAGCAACAGTGTTTAGCATTGTTTAATTCTTAGGATTGTTTAAATCTTGAGTTCCACAATAGAAGTATATGTAACTTAGCAAAGCTTTGATGATCATTGTTTAATACTTGAGTTCCATAATAGAAGTCTATGCAATTTACCAAAGCTTTGATAAGCATCGTTTAATTCTTGAGCTCCACAATAGAAGTCTATGCAATTTAAGCAAGTCTTTGATGAACAGTGTTTGATTCTTGAGTTCCACAATAGAAGTCTTTGCAATTTAGCAAAGCTTTGACGAGCATTGTTTCATTCTTGGGTTCCACATTAGAGGTCTATGCAATTTAACAAAGCATTGATGAGCATTGTTTAATTGTTGAGCTCAACAATAGAAATGTATACACTTTAAACAAAGCTTTGATGAGGATTGTTTCATTCTTGAGTTCCACATTATAAGTCTATGCAATTTAGCAAAGCTTTGATGAGCATAGTTTAATTCTTGGGTTCCACAATAGAAGTAGTCTTCGCAATTTAGCAAAGCTTTGATGACCGTTGTTTAATTCTTGTGTTCCCAAATAAAAGACTGTGCAATTTAAGCAAAGCTTTGATGAGCATTGCTTCATTCTTGAGTTCCACATTAGAAGTCTATGGAATTTAAGAATGTTTTGATGAGCATTGTTTAATTCTAGAGTTGCACAATAGAAGTAGCCTTCGTAATTTAGTATAAGTTTGATGAGCCTTGTTTAATTCTTGAGTTCCATAATAAAAGTCAGTGCAATTATAGAAAAGCTTTGATGAGCATTGTTTCATTCTTGAGTTCCACATTATAAGTCTATGCAATTTAGAAATGCTTTGATGAGCATTGTTTAATTCTAGAGTTGCACAATAGAAGTAGCCTTCGTAATTTAGCATAGTTTTGATGATCATTGGTTAATTCAAGAGTTGCACAATAGAAATAGCCTTTGTAATTTAGCATAGTTTTGATGAGCATTGCTATATTCTTGAGTTCCACAATAGAAGTGTATCCAATGTAGCAAAGCTATAATGAGCATCGTTTAATTCTTGAGTTCCACATTAGAAGTCTACGCAATATAAGAAAAGCTTTGATGAGCATTGTTTGATTTATTAGTTCCACGAAGTCTATGCAATTTAGCAAAGCTTTGATGAGCATTATTTCATTCTTGAGTTCCACATTGGAAGTCTATGCAATTTAGCAAAGCATTGATGAGCATTGTTTAATGAATTCCACAATAGAAGTAACCTTTGCAATTTAGCAAAGATTTGATGAGCATTGTTTAATTCTTTAGTTCCACAATAGAAGTGTATGCACTTTAAGCAAAGCTTTGATGAGCGTTGTTTCATTCTTGCTACAATAGAAGTCTATGCAATATAGCAAAGCTTTGATGAGTATTGTTTATCTCTTGAGTTCCACAATAGAAGTCTATGCAATTTAAGCAAAGCTTTGTGTGCATTGTTTAATTTTCGAGTTCCACAATAGAAGTCTACGCAATTTAGCAACGCTTTGATGAGCATTGTTTAGATCTTGTGTTCCACAATAGAATTCTATGCAATTTAAGCAAATCATTGATGAGGATTGTTTAAATCTTGAGTTCCACAATAGAAGTATATGTAACTTAGCAAAGCTTTGATGATCATTGTTTAATACTTGAGTTCCATAATAGAAGTCTATGCAATTTACCAAAGCTTTGATAAGCATCGTTTAATTCTTGAGCTCCACAATAGAAGTCTATGCAATTTAAGCAAGTCTTTGATGAACAGTGTTTGATTCGTGAGTTCCACAATAGAAGTCTTTGCAATTTAGCAAAGCTTTGACGAGCATTGTTTCATTCTTGGGTTCCACATTAGAGGTCTATGCAATTTAACAAAGCATTGATGAGCATTGTTTAATTGTTGAGCTCAACAATAGAAATGTATACACTTTAAACAAAGCTTTGATGAGGATTGTTTCATTCTTGAGTTCCACATTATAAGTCTATGCAATTTAGCAAAGCTTTGATGAGCATAGTTTAATTCTTGGGTTCCACAATAGAAGTAGTCTTCGCAATTTAGCAAAGCTTTGATGACCGTTGTTTAATTCTTGTGTTCCCAAATAAAAGACTGTGCAATTTAAGCAAAGCTTTGATGAGCATTGCTTCATTCTTGAGTTCCACATTAGAAGTCTATGGAATTTAAGAATGTTTTGATGAGCATTGTTTAATTCTAGAGTTGCACAATAGAAGTAGCCTTCGTAATTTAGTATAAGTTTGATGAGCCTTGTTTAATTCTTGAGTTCCATAATAAAAGTCAGTGCAATTATAGAAAAGCTTTGATGAGCATTGTTTCATTCTTGAGTTCCACATTATAAGTCTATGCAATTTAGAAATGCTTTGATGAGCATTGTTTAATTCTAGAGTTGCACAATAGAAGTAGCCTTCGTAATTTAGCATAGTTTTGATGATCATTGGTTAATTCAAGAGTTGCACAATAGAAATAGCCTTTGTAATTTAGCATAGTTTTGATGAGCATTGCTATATTCTTGAGTTCCACAATAGAAGTGTATCCAATGTAGCAAAGCTATAATGAGCACCGTTTAATTCTTGAGTTCCACATTAGAAGTCTACGCAATATAAGAAAAGCTTTGATGAGCATTGTTTGATTTATTAGTTCCACGAAGTCTATGCAATTTAGCAAAGCTTTGATGAGCATTATTTCATTCTTGAGTTCCACATTGGAAGTCTATGCAATTTAGCAAAGCATTGATGAGCATTGTTTAATGAATTCCACAATAGAAGTAACCTTTGCAATTTAGCAAAGATTTGATGAGCATTGTTTAATTCTTTAGTTCCACAATAGAAGTGTATGCACTTTAAGCAAAGCTTTGATGAGCGTTGTTTCATTCTTGCTACAATAGAAGTCTATGCAATATAGCAAAGCTTTGATGAGTATTGTTTATCTCTTGAGTTCCACAATAGAAGTCTATGCAATTTAAGCAAAGCTTTGTGTGCATTGTTTAATTTTCGAGTTCCACAATAGAAGTCTACGCAATTTAGCAACGCTTTGATGAGCATTGTTTAGATCTTGTGTTCCACAATAGAATTCTATGCAATTTAAGCAAATCATTGATGAGGATTGTTTAAATCTTGAGTTCCACAATAGAAGTATATGTAACTTAGCAAAGCTTTGATGATCATTGTTTAATACTTGAGTTCCATAATAGAAGTCTATGCAATTTACCAAAGCTTTGATAAGCATCGTTTAATTCTTGAGCTCCACAATAGAAGTCTATGCAATTTAAGCAAGTCTTTGATGAACAGTGTTTGATTCGTGAGTTCCACAATAGAAGTCTTTGCAATTTAGCAAAGCTTTGACGAGCATTGTTTCATTCTTGGGTTCCACATTAGAGGTCTATGCAATTTAACAAAGCATTGATGAGCATTGTTTAATTGTTGAGCTCAACAATAGAAATGTATACACTTTAAACAAAGCTTTGATGAGGATTGTTTCATTCTTGAGTTCCACATTATAAGTCTATGCAATTTAGCAAAGCTTTGATGAGCATAGTTTAATTCTTGGGTTCCACAATAGAAGTAGTCTTCGCAATTTAGCAAAGCTTTGATGACCGTTGTTTAATTCTTGTGTTCCCAAATAAAAGACTGTGCAATTTAAGCAAAGCTTTGATGAGCATTGCTTCATTCTTGAGTTCCACATTAGAAGTCTATGGAATTTAAGAATGTTTTGATGAGCATTGTTTAATTCTAGAGTTGCACAATAGAAGTAGCCTTCGTAATTTAGTATAAGTTTGATGAGCCTTGTTTAATTCTTGAGTTCCATAATAAAAGTCAGTGCAATTATAGAAAAGCTTTGATGAGCATTGTTTCATTCTTTAGTTCCACATTATAAGTCTATGCAATTTAGAAATGCTTTGATGAGCATTGTTTAATTCTAGAGTTGCACAATAGAAGTAGCCTTCGTAATTTAGCATAGTTTTGATGAGCATTGGTTAATTCAAGAGTTGCACAATAGAAGTAGCCTTTGTAATTTAGCATAGTTTTGATGAGCATTGCTATATTCTTGAGTTCCACAATAGAAGTGTATCCAATGTAGCAAAGCTATAATGAGCATCGTTTAATTCTTGAGTTCCACATTAGAAGTCTACGCAATATAAGAAAAGCTTTGATGAGCATTGTTTGATTTATTAGTTCCACGAAGTCTATGCAATTTAGCAAAGCTTTGATGAGCATTATTTCATTCTTGAGTTCCACATTGGAAGTCTATGCAATTTAGCAAAGCATTGATGAGCATTGTTTAATGAATTCCACAATAGAAGTAACCTTTGCAATTTAGCAAAGATTTGATGAGCATTGTTTAATTCTTTAGTTCCACAATAGAAGTGTATGCACTTTAAGCAAAGCTTTGATGAGCGTTGTTTCATTCTTGCTACAATAGAAGTCTATGCAATATAGCAAAGCTTTGATGAGTATTGTTTATCTCTTGAGTTCCACAATAGAAGTCTATGCAATTTAAGCAAAGCTTTGTGTGCATTGTTTAATTTTCGAGTTCCACAATAGAAGTCTACGCAATTTAGCAACGCTTTGATGAGCATTGTTTAGATCTTGTGTTCCACACTAGAATTCTATGCAATTTAAGCAAATCATTGATGAGGATTGTTTAAATCTTGAGTTCCACAATAGAAGTATATGTAACTTAGCAAAGCTTTGATGATCATTGTTTAATACTTGAGTTCCATAATAGAAGTCTATGCAATTTACCAAAGCTTTGATAAGCATCGTTTAATTCTTGAGCTCCACAATAGAAGTCTATGCAATTTAAGCAAGTCTTTGATGAACAGTGTTTGATTCGTGAGTTCCACAATAGAAGTCTTTGCAATTTAGCAAAGCTTTGACGAGCATTGTTTCATTCTTGGGTTCCACATTAGAGGTCTATGCAATTTAACAAAGCATTGATGAGCATTGTTTAATTGTTGAGCTCAACAATAGAAATGTATACACTTTAAACAAAGCTTTGATGAGGATTGTTTCATTCTTGAGTTCCACATTATAAGTCTATGCAATTTAGCAAAGCTTTGATGAGCATAGTTTAATTCTTGGGTTCCACAATAGAAGTAGTCTTCGCAATTTAGCAAAGCTTTGATGACCGTTGTTTAATTCTTGTGTTCCCAAATAAAAGTCTGTGCAATTTAAGCAAAGCTTTGATGAGCATTGCTTCATTCTTGAGTTCCACATTAGAAGTCTATGGAATTTAAGAATGTTTTGATGAGCATTGTTTAATTCTAGAGTTGCACAATAGAAGTAGCCTTCGTAATTTAGTATAAGTTTGATGAGCCTTGTTTAATTCTTGAGTTCCATAATAAAAGTCAGTGCAATTATAGAAAAGCTTTGATGAGCATTGTTTCATTCTTGAGTTCCACATTATAAGTCTATGCAATTTAGAAATGCTTTGATGAGCATTGTTTAATTCTAGAGTTGCACAATAGAAGTAGCCTTCGTAATTTAGCATAGTTTTGATGAGCATTGGTTAATTCAAGAGTTGCACAATAGAAGTAGCCTTTGTAATTTAGCATAGTTTTGATGAGCATTGCTATATTCTTGAGTTCCACAATAGAAGTGTATCCAATGTAGCAAAGCTATAATGAGCATCGTTTAATTCTTGAGTTCCACATTAGAAGTCTACGCAATATAAGAAAAGCTTTGATGAGCATTGTTTGATTTATTAGTTCCACGAAGTCTATGCAATTTAGCAAAGCTTTGATGAGCATTATTTCATTCTTGAGTTCCACATTGGAAGTCTATGCAATTTAGCAAAGCATTGATGAGCATTGTTTAATGAATTCCACAATAGAAGTAACCTTTGCAATTTAGCAAAGATTTGATGAGCATTGTTTAATTCTTTAGTTCCACAATAGAAGTGTATGCACTTTAAGCAAAGCTTTGATGAGCGTTGTTTCATTCTTGCTACAATAGAAGTCTATGCAATATAGCAAAGCTTTGATGAGTATTGTTTATCTCTTGAGTTCCACAATAGAAGTCTATGCAATTTAAGCAAAGCTTTGTGTGCATTGTTTAATTTTCGAGTTCCACAATAGAAGTCTACGCAATTTAGCAACGCTTTGATGAGCATTGTTTAGATCTTGTGTTCCACACTAGAATTCTATGCAATTTAAGCAAATCATTGATGAGGATTGTTTAAATCTTGAGTTCCACAATAGAAGTATATGTAACTTAGCAAAGCTTTGATGATCATTGTTTAATACTTGAGTTCCATAATAGAAGTCTATGCAATTTACCAAAGCTTTGATAAGCATCGTTTAATTCTTGAGCTCCACAATAGAAGTCTATGCAATTTAAGCAAGTCTTTGATGAACAGTGTTTGATTCGTGAGTTCCACAATAGAAGTCTTTGCAATTTAGCAAAGCTTTGACGAGCATTGTTTCATTCTTGGGTTCCACATTAGAGGTCTATGCAATTTAACAAAGCATTGATGAGCATTGTTTAATTGTTGAGCTCAACAATAGAAATGTATACACTTTAAACAAAGCTTTGATGAGGATTGTTTCATTCTTGAGTTCCACATTATAAGTCTATGCAATTTAGCAAAGCTTTGATGAGCATAGTTTAATTCTTGGGTTCCACAATAGAAGTAGTCTTCGCAATTTAGCAAAGCTTTGATGACCGTTGTTTAATTCTTGTGTTCCCAAATAAAAGTCTGTGCAATTTAAGCAAAGCTTTGATGAGCATTGCTTCATTCTTGAGTTCCACATTAGAAGTCTATGGAATTTAAGAATGTTTTGATGAGCATTGTTTAATTCTAGAGTTGCACAATAGAAGTAGCCTTCGTAATTTAGTATAAGTTTGATGAGCCTTGTTTAATTCTTGAGTTCCATAATAAAAGTCAGTGCAATTATAGAAAAGCTTTGATGAGCATTGTTTCATTCTTGAGTTCCACATTATAAGTCTATGCAATTTAGAAATGCTTTGATGAGCATTGTTTAATTCTAGAGTTGCACAATAGAAGTAGCCTTCGTAATTTAGCATAGTTTTGATGAGCATTGGTTAATTCAAGAGTTGCACAATAGAAGTAGCCTTTGTAATTTAGCATAGTTTTGATGAGCATTGCTATATTCTTGAGTTCCACAATAGAAGTGTATCCAATGTAGCAAAGCTATAATGAGCATCGTTTAATTCTTGAGTTCCACATTAGAAGTCTACGCAATATAAGAAAAGCTTTGATGAGCATTGTTTGATTTATTAGTTCCACGAAGTCTATGCAATTTAGCAAAGCTTTGATGAGCATTATTTCATTCTTGAGTTCCACATTGGAAGTCTATGCAATTTAGCAAAGCATTGATGAGCATTGTTTAATGAATTCCACAATAGAAGTAACCTTTGCAATTTAGCAAAGATTTGATGAGCATTGTTTAATTCTTTAGTTCCACAATAGAAGTGTATGCACTTTAAGCAAAGCTTTGATGAGCGTTGTTTCATTCTTGCTACAATAGAAGTCTATGCAATATAGCAAAGCTTTGATGAGTATTGTTTATCTCTTGAGTTCCACAATAGAAGTCTATGCAATTTAAGCAAAGCTTTGTGTGCATTGTTTAATTTTCGAGTTCCACAATAGAAGTCTACGCAATTTAGCAACGCTTTGATGAGCATTGTTTAGATCTTGTGTTCCACACTAGAATTCTATGCAATTTAAGCAAATCATTGATGAGGATTGTTTAAATCTTGAGTTCCACAATAGAAGTATATGTAACTTAGCAAAACTTTGATGATCATTGTTTAATACTTGAGTTCCATAATAGAAGTCTATGCAATTTACCAAAGCTTTGATAAGCATCGTTTAATTCTTGAGCTCCACAATAGAAGTCTATGCAATTTAAGCAAGTCTTTGATGAACAGTGTTTGATTCGTGAGTTCCACAATAGAAGTCTTTGCAATTTAGCAAAGCTTTGACGAGCATTGTTTCATTCTTGGGTTCCACATTAGAGGTCTATGCAATTTAACAAAGCATTGATGAGCATTGTTTAATTGTTGAGCTCAACAATAGAAATGTATACACTTTAAACAAAGCTTTGATGAGGATTGTTTCATTCTTGAGTTCCACATTATAAGTCTATGCAATTTAGCAAAGCTTTGATGAGCATAGTTTAATTCATGGGTTCCACAATAGAAGTAGTCTTCGCAATTTAGCAAAGCTTTGATGACCGTTGTTTAATTCTTGTGTTCCCAAATAAAAGTCTGTGCAATTTAAGCAAAGCTTTGATGAGCATTGCTTCATTCTTGAGTTCCACATTAGAAGTCTATGGAATTTAAGAATGTTTTGATGAGCATTGTTTAATTCTAGAGTTGCACAATAGAAGTAGCCTTCGTAATTTAGTATAAGTTTGATGAGCCTTGTTTAATTCTTGAGTTCCATAATAAAAGTCAGTGCAATTATAGAAAAGCTTTGATGAGCATTGTTTCATTCTTGAGTTCCACATTATAAGTCTATGCAATTTAGAAATGCTTTGATGAGCATTGTTTAATTCTAGAGTTGCACAATAGAAGTAGCCTTCGTAATTTAGCATAGTTTTGATGAGCATTGGTTAATTCAAGAGTTGCACAATAGAAGTAGCCTTTGTAATTTAGCATAGTTTTGATGAGCATTGCTATATTCTTGAGTTCCACAATAGAAGTGTATCCAATGTAGCAAAGCTATAATGAGCATCGTTTAATTCTTGAGTTCCACATTAGAAGTCTACGCAATATAAGAAAAGCTTTGATGAGCATTGTTTGATTTATTAGTTCCACGAAGTCTATGCAATTTAGCAAAGCTTTGATGAGCATTATTTCATTCTTGAGTTCCACATTGGAAGTCTATGCAATTTAGCAAAGCATTGATGAGCATTGTTTAATGAATTCCACAATAGAAGTAACCTTTGCAATTTAGCAAAGATTTGATGAGCATTGTTTAATTCTTTAGTTCCACAATAGAAGTGTATGCACTTTAAGCAAAGCTTTGATGAGCGTTGTTTCATTCTTGCTACAATAGAAGTCTATGCAATATAGCAAAGCTTTGATGAGTATTGTTTATCTCTTGAGTTCCACAATAGAAGTCTATGCAATTTAAGCAAAGCTTTGTGTGCATTGTTTAATTTTCGAGTTCCACAATAGAAGTCTACGCAATTTAGCAACGCTTTGATGAGCATTGTTTAGATCTTGTGTTCCACAATAGAATTCTATGCAATTTAAGCGAATCATTGATGAGGATTGTTTAAATCTTGAGTTCCACAATAGAAGTATATGTAACTTAGCAAAGCTTTGATGATCATTGTTTAATACTTGAGTTCCATAATAGAAGTCTATGCAATTTACCAAAGCTTTGATAAGCATCGTTTAATTCTTGAGCTCCACAATAGAAGTCTATGCAATTTAAGCAAGTCTTTGATGAACAGTGTTTGATTCGTGAGTTCCACAATAGAAGTCTTTGCAATTTAGCAAAGCTTTGACGAGCATTGTTTCATTCTTGGGTTCCACATTAGAGGTCTATGCAATTTAACAAAGCATTGATGAGCATTGTTTAATTGTTGAGCTCAACAATAGAAATGTATACACTTTAAACAAAGCTTTGATGAGGATTGTTTCATTCTTGAGTTCCACATTATAAGTCTATGCAATTTAGCAAAGCTTTGATGAGCATAGTTTAATTCTTGGGTTCCACAATAGAAGTAGTCTTCGCAATTTAGCAAAGCTTTGATGACCGTTGTTTAATTCTTGTGTTCCCAAATAAAAGTCTGTGCAATTTAAGCAAAGCTTTGATGAGCATTGCTTCATTCTTGAGTTCCACATTAGAAGTCTATGGAATTTAAGAATGTTTTGATGAGCATTGTTTAATTCTAGAGTTGCACAATAGAAGTAGCCTTCGTAATTTAGTATAAGTTTGATGAGCCTTGTTTAATTCTTGAGTTCCATAATAAAAGTCAGTGCAATTATAGAAAAGCTTTGATGAGCATTGTTTCATTCTTGAGTTCCACATTATAAGTCTATGCAATTTAGAAATGCTTTGATGAGCATTGTTTAATTCTAGAGTTGCACAATAGAAGTAGCCTTCGTAATTTAGCATAGTTTTGATGAGCATTGGTTAATTCAAGAGTTGCACAATAGAAGTAGCCTTTGTAATTTAGCATAGTTTTGATGAGCATTGCTATATTCTTGAGTTCCACAATAGAAGTGTATCCAATGTAGCAAAGCTATAATGAGCATCGTTTAATTCTTGAGTTCCACATTAGAAGTCTACGCAATATAAGAAAAGCTTTGATGAGCATTGTTTGATTTATTAGTTCCACGAAGTCTATGCAATTTAGCAAAGCTTTGATGAGCATTATTTCATTCTTGAGTTCCACATTGGAAGTCTATGCAATTTAGCAAAGCATTGATGAGCATTGTTTAATGAATTCCACAATAGAAGTAACCTTTGCAATTTAGCAAAGATTTGATGAGCATTGTTTAATTCTTTAGTTCCACAATAGAAGTGTATGCACTTTAAGCAAAGCTTTGATGAGCGTTGTTTCATTCTTGCTACAATAGAAGTCTATGCAATATAGCAAAGCTTTGATGAGTATTGTTTATCTCTTGAGTTCCACAATAGAAGTCTATGCAATTTAAGCAAAGCTTTGTGTGCATTGTTTAATTTTCGAGTTCCACAATAGAAGTCTACGCAATTTAGCAACGCTTTGATGAGCATTGTTTAGATCTTGTGTTCCACAATAGAATTCTATGCAATTTAAGCAAATCATTGATGAGGATTGTTTAAATCTTGAGTTCCACAATAGAAGTATATGTAACTTAGCAAAGCTTTGATGATCATTGTTTAATACTTGAGTTCCATAATAGAAGTCTATGCAATTTACCAAAGCTTTGATAAGCATCGTTTAATTCTTGAGCTCCACAATAGAAGTCTATGCAATTTAAGCAAGTCTTTGATGAACAGTGTTTGATTCGTGAGTTCCACAATAGAAGTCTTTGCAATTTAGCAAAGCTTTGACGAGCATTGTTTCATTCTTGGGTTCCACATTAGAGGTCTATGCAATTTAACAAAGCATTGATGAGCATTGTTTAATTGTTGAGCTCAACAATAGAAATGTATACACTTTAAACAAAGCTTTGATGAGGATTGTTTCATTCTTGAGTTCCACATTATAAGTCTATGCAATTTAGCAAAGCTTTGATGAGCATAGTTTAATTCTTGGGTTCCACAATAGAAGTAGTCTTCGCAATTTAGCAAAGCTTTGATGACCGTTGTTTAATTCTTGTGTTCCCAAATAAAAGTCTGTGCAATTTAAGCAAAGCTTTGATGAGCATTGCTTCATTCTTGAGTTCCACATTAGAAGTCTATGGAATTTAAGAATGTTTTGATGAGCATTGTTTAATTCTAGAGTTGCACAATAGAAGTAGCCTTCGTAATTTAGTATAAGTTTGATGAGCCTTGTTTAATTCTTGAGTTCCATAATAAAAGTCAGTGCAATTATAGAAAAGCTTTGATGAGCATTGTTTCATTCTTGAGTTCCACATTATAAGTCTATGCAATTTAGAAATGCTTTGATGAGCATTGTTTAATTCTAGAGTTGCACAATAGAAGTAGCCTTCGTAATTTAGCATAGTTTTGATGAGCATTGGTTAATTCAAGAGTTGCACAATAGAAGTAGCCTTTGTAATTTAGCATAGTTTTGATGAGCATTGCTATATTCTTGAGTTCCACAATAGAAGTGTATCCAATGTAGCAAAGCTATAATGAGCATCGTTTAATTCTTGAGTTCCACATTAGAAGTCTACGCAATATAAGAAAAGCTTTGATGAGCATTGTTTGATTTATTAGTTCCACGAAGTCTATGCAATTTAGCAAAGCTTTGATGAGCATTATTTCATTCTTGAGTTCCACATTGGAAGTCTATGCAATTTAGCAAAGCATTGATGAGCATTGTTTAATGAATTCCACAATAGAAGTAACCTTTGCAATTTAGCAAAGATTTGATGAGCATTGTTTAATTCTTTAGTTCCACAATAGAAGTGTATGCACTTTAAGCAAAGCTTTGATGAGCGTTGTTTCATTCTTGCTACAATAGAAGTCTATGCAATATAGCAAAGCTTTGATGAGTATTGTTTATCTCTTGAGTTCCACAATAGAAGTCTATGCAATTTAAGCAAAGCTTTGTGTGCATTGTTTAATTTTCGAGTTCCACAATAGAAGTCTACGCAATTTAGCAACGCTTTGATGAGCATTGTTTAGATCTTGTGTTCCACACTAGAATTCTATGCAATTTAAGCAAATCATTGATGAGGATTGTTTAAATCTTGAGTTCCACAATAGAAGTATATGTAACTTAGCAAAGCTTTGATGATCATTGTTTAATACTTGAGTTCCATAATAGAAGTCTATGCAATTTACCAAAGCTTTGATAAGCATCGTTTAATTCTTGAGCTCCACAATAGAAGTCTATGCAATTTAAGCAAGTCTTTGATGAACAGTGTTTGATTCGTGAGTTCCACAATAGAAGTCTTTGCAATTTAGCAAAGCTTTGACGAGCATTGTTTCATTCTTGGGTTCCACATTAGAGGTCTATGCAATTTAACAAAGCATTGATGAGCATTGTTTAATTGTTGAGCTCAACAATAGAAATGTATACACTTTAAACAAAGCTTTGATGAGGATTGTTTCATTCTTGAGTTCCACATTATAAGTCTATGCAATTTAGCAAAGCTTTGATGAGCATAGTTTAATTCATGGGTTCCACAATAGAAGTAGTCTTCGCAATTTAGCAAAGCTTTGATGACCGTTGTTTAATTCTTGTGTTCCCAAATAAAAGTCTGTGCAATTTAAGCAAAGCTTTGATGAGCATTGCTTCATTCTTGAGTTCCACATTAGAAGTCTATGGAATTTAAGAATGTTTTGATGAGCATTGTTTAATTCTAGAGTTGCACAATAGAAGTAGCCTTCGTAATTTAGTATAAGTTTGATGAGCCTTGTTTAATTCTTGAGTTCCATAATAAAAGTCAGTGCAATTATAGAAAAGCTTTGATGAGCATTGTTTCATTCTTGAGTTCCACATTATAAGTCTATGCAATTTAGAAATGCTTTGATGAGCATTGTTTAATTCTAGAGTTGCACAATAGAAGTAGCCTTCGTAATTTAGCATAGTTTTGATGAGCATTGGTTAATTCAAGAGTTGCACAATAGAAGTAGCCTTTGTAATTTAGCATAGTTTTGATGAGCATTGCTATATTCTTGAGTTCCACAATAGAAGTGTATCCAATGTAGCAAAGCTATAATGAGCATCGTTTAATTCTTGAGTTCCACATTAGAAGTCTACGCAATATAAGAAAAGCTTTGATGAGCATTGTTTGATTTATTAGTTCCACGAAGTCTATGCAATTTAGCAAAGCTTTGATGAGCATTATTTCATTCTTGAGTTCCACATTGGAAGTCTATGCAATTTAGCAAAGCATTGATGAGCATTGTTTAATGAATTCCACAATAGAAGTAACCTTTGCAATTTAGCAAAGATTTGATGAGCATTGTTTAATTCTTTAGTTCCACAATAGAAGTGTATGCACTTTAAGCAAAGCTTTGATGAGCGTTGTTTCATTCTTGCTACAATAGAAGTCTATGCAATATAGCAAAGCTTTGATGAGTATTGTTTATCTCTTGAGTTCCACAATAGAAGTCTATGCAATTTAAGCAAAGCTTTGTGTGCATTGTTTAATTTTCGAGTTCCACAATAGAAGTCTACGCAATTTAGCAACGCTTTGATGAGCATTGTTTAGATCTTGTGTTCCACAATAGAATTCTATGCAATTTAAGCGAATCATTGATGAGGATTGTTTAAATCTTGAGTTCCACAATAGAAGTATATGTAACTTAGCAAAGCTTTGATGATCATTGTTTAATACTTGAGTTCCATAATAGAAGTCTATGCAATTTACCAAAGCTTTGATAAGCATCGTTTAATTCTTGAGCTCCACAATAGAAGTCTATGCAATTTAAGCAAGTCTTTGATGAACAGTGTTTGATTCGTGAGTTCCACAATAGAAGTCTTTGCAATTTAGCAAAGCTTTGACGAGCATTGTTTCATTCTTGGGTTCCACATTAGAGGTCTATGCAATTTAACAAAGCATTGATGAGCATTGTTTAATTGTTGAGCTCAACAATAGAAATGTATACACTTTAAACAAAGCTTTGATGAGGATTGTTTCATTCTTGAGTTCCACATTATAAGTCTATGCAATTTAGCAAAGCTTTGATGAGCATAGTTTAATTCTTGGGTTCCACAATAGAAGTAGTCTTCGCAATTTAGCAAAGCTTTGATGACCGTTGTTTAATTCTTGTGTTCCCAAATAAAAGACTGTGCAATTTAAGCAAAGCTTTGATGAGCATTGCTTCATTCTTGAGTTCCACATTAGATGTCTATGGAATTTAAGAATGTTTTGATGAGCATTGTTTAATTCTAGAGTTGCACAATAGAAGTAGCCTTCGTAATTTAGTATAAGTTTGATGAGCCTTGTTTAATTCTTGAGTTCCATAATAAAAGTCAGTGCAATTATAGAAAAGCTTTGATGAGCATTGTTTCATTCTTGAGTTCCACATTATAAGTCTATGCAATTTAGAAATGCTTTGATGAGCATTGTTTAATTCTAGAGTTGCACAATAGAAGTAGCCTTCGTAATTTAGCATAGTTTTGATGAGCATTGGTTAATTCAAGAGTTGCACAATAGAAGTAGCCTTTGTAATTTAGCATAGTTTTGATGAGCATTGCTATATTCTTGAGTTCCACAATAGAAGTGTATCCAATGTAGCAAAGCTATAATGAGCATCGTTTAATTCTTGAGTTCCACATTAGAAGTCTACGCAATATAAGAAAAGCTTTGATGAGCATTGTTTGATTTATTAGTTCCACGAAGTCTATGCAATTTAGCAAAGCTTTGATGAGCATTATTTCATTCTTGAGTTCCACATTGGAAGTCTATGCAATTTAGCAAAGCATTGATGAGCATTGTTTAATGAATTCCACAATAGAAGTAACCTTAGCAATTTAGCAAAGATTTGATGAGCATTGTTTAATTCTTTAGTTCCACAATAGAAGTGTATGCACTTTAAGCAAAGCTTTGATGAGCGTTGTTTCATTCTTGCTACAATAGAAGTCTATGCAATATAGCAAAGCTTTGATGAGTATTGTTTATCTCTTGAGTTCCACAATAGAAGTCTATGCAATTTAAGCAAAGCTTTGTGTGCATTGTTTAATTTTCGAGTTCCACAATAGAAGTCTACGCAATTTAGCAACGCTTTGATGAGCATTGTTTAGATCTTGTGTTCCACAATAGAATTCTATGCAATTTAAGCGAATCATTGATGAGGATTGTTTAAATCTTGAGTTCCACAATAGAAGTATATGTAACTTAGCAAAGCTTTGATGATCATTGTTTAATACTTGAGTTCCATAATAGAAGTCTATGCAATTTACCAAAGCTTTGATAAGCATCGTTTAATTCTTGAGCTCCACAATAGAAGTCTATGCAATTTAAGCAAGTCTTTGATGAACAGTGTTTGATTCGTGAGTTCCACAATAGAAGTCTTTGCAATTTAGCAAAGCTTTGACGAGCATTGTTTCATTCTTGGGTTCCACATTAGAGGTCTATGCAATTTAACAAAGCATTGATGAGCATTGTTTAATTGTTGAGCTCAACAATAGAAATGTATACACTTTAAACAAAGCTTTGATGAGGATTGTTTCATTCTTGAGTTCCACATTATAAGTCTATGCAATTTAGCAAAGCTTTGATGAGCATAGTTTAATTCTTGGGTTCCACAATAGAAGTAGTCTTCGCAATTTAGCAAAGCTTTGATGACCGTTGTTTAATTCTTGTGTTCCCAAATAAAAGACTGTGCAATTTAAGCAAAGCTTTGATGAGCATTGCTTCATTCTTGAGTTCCACATTAGATGTCTATGGAATTTAAGAATGTTTTGATGAGCATTGTTTAATTCTAGAGTTGCACAATAGAAGTAGCCTTCGTAATTTAGTATAAGTTTGATGAGCCTTGTTTAATTCTTGAGTTCCATAATAAAAGTCAGTGCAATTATAGAAAAGCTTTGATGAGCATTGTTTCATTCTTGAGTTCCACATTATAAGTCTATGCAATTTAGAAATGCTTTGATGAGCATTGTTTAATTCTAGAGTTGCACAATAGAAGTAGCCTTCGTAATTTAGCATAGTTTTTATGAGCATTGGTTAATTCAAGAGTTGCACAATAGAAGTAGCCTTTGTAATTTAGCATAGTTTTGATGAGCATTGCTATATTCTTGAGTTCCACAATAGAAGTGTATCCAATGTAGCAAAGCTATAATGAGCATCGTTTAATTCTTGAGTTCCACATTAGAAGTCTACGCAATATAAGAAAAGCTTTGATGAGCATTGTTTGATTTATTAGTTCCACGAAGTCTATGCAATTTAGCAAAGCTTTGATGAGCATTATTTCATTCTTGAGTTCCACATTGGAAGTCTATGCAATTGAGCAAAGCATTGATGAGCATTGTTTAATGAATTCCACAATAGAAGTAACCTTTGCAATTTAGCAAAGATTTGATGAGCATTGTTTAATTCTTTAGTTCCACAATAGAAGTGTATGCACTTTAAGCAAAGCTTTGATGAGCGTTGTTTCATTCTTGCTACAATAGAAGTCTATGCAATATAGCAAAGCTTTGATGAGTATTGTTTATCTCTTGAGTTCCACAATAGAAGTCTATGCAATTTAAGCAAAGCTTTGTGTGCATTGTTTAATTTTCGAGTTCCACAATAGAAGTCTACGCAATTTAGCAACGCTTTGATGAGCATTGTTTAGATCTTGTGTTCCACAATAGAATTCTATGCAATTTAAGCAAATCATTGATGAGGATTGTTTAAATCTTGAGTTCCACAATAGAAGTATATGTAACTTAGCAAAGCTTTGATGATCATTGTTTAATACTTGAGTTCCATAATAGAAGTCTATGCAATTTACCAAAGCTTTGATAAGCATCGTTTAATTCTTGAGCTCCACAATAGAAGTCTATGCAATTTAAGCAAGTCTTTGATGAACAGTGTTTGATTCGTGAGTTCCACAATAGAAGTCTTTGCAATTTAGCAAAGCTTTGACGAGCATTGTTTCATTCTTGGGTTCCACATTAGAGGTCTATGCAATTTAACAAAGCATTGATGAGCATTGTTTAATTGTTGAGCTCAACAATAGAAATGTATACACTTTAAACAAAGCTTTGATGAGGATTGTTTCATTCTTGAGTTCCACATTATAAGTCTATGCAATTTAGCAAAGCTTTGATGAGCATAGTTTAATTCTTGGGTTCCACAATAGAAGTAGTCTTCGCAATTTAGCAAAGCTTTGATGACCGTTGTTTAATTCTTGTGTTCCCAAATAAAAGACTGTGCAATTTAAGCAAAGCTTTGATGAGCATTGCTTCATTCTTGAGTTCCACATTAGAAGTCTATGGAATTTAAGAATGTTTTGATGAGCATTGTTTAATTCTAGAGTTGCACAATAGAAGTAGCCTTCGTAATTTAGTATAAGTTTGATGAGCCTTGTTTAATTCTTGAGTTCCATAATAAAAGTCAGTGCAATTATAGAAAAGCTTTGATGAGCATTGTTTCATTCTTTAGTTCCACATTATAAGTCTATGCAATTTAGAAATGCTTTGATGAGCATTGTTTAATTCTAGAGTTGCACAATAGAAGTAGCCTTCATAATTTAGCATAGTTTTGATGAGCATTGGTTAATTCAAGAGTTGCACAATAGAAGTAGCCTTTGTAATTTAGCATAGTTTTGATGAGCATTGCTATATTCTTGAGTTCCACAATAGAAGTGTATCCAATGTAGCAAAGCTATAATGAGCATCGTTTAATTCTTGAGTTCCACATTAGAAGTCTACGCAATATAAGAAAAGCTTTGATGAGCATTGTTTGATTTATTAGTTCCACGAAGTCTATGCAATTTAGCAAAGCGTTGATGAGCATTATTTCATTCTTGAGTTCCACATTGGAAGTCTATGCAATTTAGCAAAGCATTGATGAGCATTGTTTAATGAATTCCACAATAGAAGTAACCTTTGCAATTTAGCAAAGATTTGATGAGCATTGTTTAATTCTTTAGTTCCACAATAGAAGTGTATGCACTTTAAGCAAAGCTTTGATGAGCGTTGTTTCATTCTTGCTACAATAGAAGTCTATGCAATATAGCAAAGCTTTGATGAGTATTGTTTATCTCTTGAGTTCCACAATAGAAGTCTATGCAATTTAAGCAAAGCTTTGTGTGCATTGTTTAATTTTCGAGTTCCACAATAGAAGTCTACGCAATTTAGCAACGCTTTGATGAGCATTGTTTAGATCTTGTGTTCCACAATAGAATTCTATGCAATTTAAGCAAATCATTGATGAGGATTGTTTAAATCTTGAGTTCCACAATAGAAGTATATGTAACTTAGCAAAGCTTTGATGATCATTGTTTAATACTTGAGTTCCATAATAGAAGTCTATGCAATTTACCAAAGCTTTGATAAGCATCGTTTAATTCTTGAGCTCCACAATAGAAGTCTATGCAATTTAAGCAAGTCTTTGATGAACAGTGTTTGATTCGTGAGTTCCACAATAGAAGTCTTTGCAATTTAGCAAAGCTTTGACGAGCATTGTTTCATTCTTGGGTTCCACATTAGAGGTCTATGCAATTTAACAAAGCATTGATGAGCATTGTTTAATTGTTGAGCTCAACAATAGAAATGTATACACTTTAAACAAAGCTTTGATGAGGATTGTTTCATTCTTGAGTTCCACATTACAAGTCTATGCAATTTAGCAAAGCTTTGATGAGCATAGTTTAATTCTTGGGTTCCACAATAGAAGTAGTCTTCGCAATTTAGCAAAGCTTTGATGACCGTTGTTTAATTCTTGTGTTCCCAAATAAAAGACTGTGCAATTTAAGCAAAGCTTTGATGAGCATTGCTTCATTCTTGAGTTCCACATTAGAAGTCTATGGAATTTAAGAATGTTTTGATGAGCATTGTTTAATTCTAGAGTTGCACAATAGAAGTAGCCTTCGTAATTTAGTATAAGTTTGATGAGCCTTGTTTAATTCTTGAGTTCCATAATAAAAGTCAGTGCAATTATAGAAAAGCTTTGATGAGCATTGTTTCATTCTTTAGTTCCACATTATAAGTCTATGCAATTTAGAAATGCTTTGATGAGCATTGTTTAATTCTAGAGTTGCACAATAGAAGTAGCCTTCGTAATTTAGCATAGTTTTGATGAGCATTGGTTAATTCAAGAGTTGCACAATAGAAGTAGCCTTTGTAATTTAGCATAGTTTTGATGAGCATTGCTATATTCTTGAGTTCCACAATAGAAGTGTATCCAATGTAGCAAAGCTATAATGAGCATCGTTTAATTCTTGAGTTCCACATTAGAAGTCTACGCAATATAAGAAAAGCTTTGATGAGCATTGTTTGATTTATTAGTTCCACGAAGTCTATGCAATTTAGCAAAGCTTTGATGAGCATTATTTCATTCTTGAGTTCCACATTGGAAGTCTATGCAATTTAGCAAAGCATTGATGAGCATTGTTTAATGAATTCCACAATAGAAGTAACCTTTGCAATTTAGCAAAGATTTGATGAGCATTGTTTAATTCTTTAGTTCCACAATAGAAGTGTATGCACTTTAAGCAAAGCTTTGATGAGCGTTGTTTCATTCTTGCTACAATAGAAGTCTATGCAATATAGCAAAGCTTTGATGAGTATTGTTTATCTCTTGAGTTCCACAATAGAAGTCTATGCAATTTAAGCAAAGCTTTGTGTGCATTGTTTAATTTTCGAGTTCCACAATAGAAGTCTATGCAATTTAGCAACGCTTTGATGAGCATTGTTTAGATCTTGTGTTCCACAATAGAATTCTATGCAATTTAAGCAAATCATTGATGAGGATTGTTTAAATCTTGAGTTCCACAATAGAAGTATATGTAACTTAGCAAAGCTTTGATGATCATTGTTTAATACTTGAGTTCCATAATAGAAGTCTATGCAATTTACCAAAGCTTTGATAAGCATCGTTTAATTCTTGAGCTCGACAATAGAAGTCTATGCAATTTAAGCAAGTCTTTGATGAACAGTGTTTGATTCTTGAGTTCCACAATAGAAGTCTTTGCAATTTAGCAAAGCTTTGACGAGCATTGTTTCATTCTTGGGTTCCACATTAGAGGTCTATGCAATTTAACAAAGCATTGATGAGCATTGTTTAATTGTTGAGCTCAACAATAGAAATGTATACACTTTAAACAAAGCTTTGATGAGGATTGTTTCATTCTTGAGTTCCACATTATAAGTCTATGCAATTTAGCAAAGCTTTGATGAGCATAGTTTAATTCTTGGGTTCCACAATAGAAGTAGTCTTCGCAATTTAGCAAAGCTTTGATGACCGTTGTTTAATTCTTGTGTTCCCAAATAAAAGACTGTGCAATTTAAGCAAAGCTTTGATGAGCATTGCTTCATTCTTGAGTTCCACATTAGAAGTCTATGGAATTTAAGAATGTTTTGATGAGCATTGTTTAATTCTAGAGTTGCACAATAGAAGTAGCCTTCGTAATTTAGTATAAGTTTGATGAGCCTTGTTTAATTCTTGAGTTCCATAATAAAAGTCAGTGCAATTATAGAAAAGCTTTGATGAGCATTGTTTCATTCTTGAGTTCCACATTATAAGTCTATGCAATTTAGAAATGCTTTGATGAGCATTGTTTAATTCTAGAGTTGCACAATAGAAGTAGCCTTCGTAATTTAGCATAGTTTTGATGAGCATTGGTTAATTCAAGAGTTAAACAATAGAAGTAGCCTTTGTAATTTAGCATAGTTTTGATGAGCATTGCTATATTCTTGAGTTCCACAATAGAAGTGTATCCAATGTAGCAAAGCTATAATGAGCATCGTTTAATTCTTGAGTTCCACATTAGAAGTCTACGCAATATAAGAAAAGCTTTGATGAGCATTGTTTGATTTATTAGTTCCACGAAGTCTATGCAATTTAGCAAAGCTTTGATGAGCATTATTTCATTCTTGAGTTCCACATTGGAAGTCTATGCAATTTAGCAAAGCATTGATGAGCATTGTTTAATGAATTCCACAATAGAAGTAACCTTTGCAATTTAGCAAAGATTTGATGAGCATTGTTTAATTCTTTAGTTCCACAATAGAAGTGTATGCACTTTAAGCAAAGCTTTGATGAGCGTTGTTTCATTCTTGCTACAATAGAAGTCTATGCAATATAGCAAAGCTTTGATGAGTATTGTTTATCTCTTGAGTTCCACAATAGAAGTCTATGCAATTTAAGCAAAGCTTTGTGTGCATTGTTTAATTTTCGAGTTCCACAATAGAAGTCTACGCAATTTAGCAACGCTTTGATGAGCATTGTTTAGATCTTGTGTTCCACAATAGAATTCTATGCAATTTAAGCAAATCATTGATGAGGATTGTTTAAATCTTGAGTTCCACAATAGAAGTATATGTAACTTAGCAAAGCTTTGATGATCATTGTTTAATACTTGAGTTCCATAATAGAAGTCTATGCAATTTACCAAAGCTTTGATAAGCATCGTTTAATTCTTGAGCTCCACAATAGAAGTCTATGCAATTTAAGCAAGTCTTTGATGAACAGTGTTTGATTCTTGAGTTCCACAATAGAAGTCTTTGCAATTTAGCAAAGCTTTGACGAGCATTGTTTCATTCTTGGGTTCCACATTAGAGGTCTATGCAATTTAACAAAGCATTGATGAGCATTGTTTAATTGTTGAGCTCAACAATAGAAATGTATACACTTTAAACAAAGCTTTGATGAGGATTGTTTCATTCTTGAGTTCCACATTATAAGTCTATGCAATTTAGCAAAGCTTTGATGAGCATAGTTTAATTCTTGGGTTCCACAATAGAAGTAGTCTTCGCAATTTAGCAAAGCTTTGATGACCGTTGTTTAATTCTTGTGTTCCCAAATAAAAGACTGTGCAATTTAAGCAAAGCTTTGATGAGCATTGCTTCATTCTTGAGTTCCACATTAGAAGTCTATGGAATTTAAGAATGTTTTGATGAGCATTGTTTAATTCTAGAGTTGCACAATAGAAGTAGCCTTCGTAATTTAGTATAAGTTTGATGAGCCTTGTTTAATTCTTGAGTTCCATAATAAAAGTCAGTGCAATTATAGAAAAGCTTTGATGAGCATTGTTTCATTCTTGAGTTCCACATTATAAGTCTATGCAATTTAGAAATGCTTTGATGAGCATTGTTTAATTCTAGAGTTGCACAATAGAAGTAGCCTTCGTAATTTAGCATAGTTTTGATGAGCATTGGTTAATTCAAGAGTTAAACAATAGAAGTAGCCTTTGTAATTTAGCATAGTTTTGATGAGCATTGCTATATTCTTGAGTTCCACAATAGAAGTGTATCCAATGTAGCAAAGCTATAATGAGCATCGTTTAATTCTTGAGTTCCACATTAGAAGTCTACGCAATATAAGAAAAGCTTTGATGAGCATTGTTTGATTTATTAGTTCCACGAAGTCTATGCAATTTAGCAAAGCTTTGATGAGCATTATTTCATTCTTGAGTTCCACATTGGAAGTCTATGCAATTTAGCAAAGCATTGATGAGCATTGTTTAATGAATTCCACAATAGAAGTAACCTTTGCAATTTAGCAAAGATTTGATGAGCATTGTTTAATTCTTTAGTTCCACAATAGAAGTGTATGCACTTTAAGCAAAGCTTTGATGAGCGTTGTTTCATTCTTGCTACAATAGAAGTCTATGCAATATAGCAAAGCTTTGATGAGTATTGTTTATCTCTTGAGTTCCACAATAGAAGTCTATGCAATTTAAGCAAAGCTTTGTGTGCATTGTTTAATTTTCGAGTTCCACAATAGAAGTCTACGCAATTTAGCAACGCTTTGATGAGCATTGTTTAGATCTTGTGTTCCACAATAGAATTCAATGCAATTTAAGCAAATCATTGATGAGGATTGTTTAAATCTTGAGTTCCACAATAGAAGTATATGTAACTTAGCAAAGCTTTGATGATCATTGTTTAATACTTGAGTTCCATAATAGAAGTCTATGCAATTTACCAAAGCTTTGATAAGCATCGTTTAATTCTTGAGCTCCACAATAGAAGTCTATGCAATTTAAGCAAGTCTTTGATGAACAGTGTTTGATTCGTGAGTTCCACAATAGAAGTCTTTGCAATTTAGCAAAGCTTTGACGAGCATTGTTTCATTCTTGGGTTCCACATTAGAGGTCTATGCAATTTAACAAAGCATTGATGAGCATTGTTTAATTGTTGAGCTCAACAATAGAAATGTATACACTTTAAACAAAGCTTTGATGAGGATTGTTTCATTCTTGAGTTCCACATTATAAGTCTATGCAATTTAGCAAAGCTTTGATGAGCATAGTTTAATTCTTGGGTTCCACAATAGAAGTAGTCTTCGCAATTTAGCAAAGCTTTGATGACCGTTGTTTAATTCTTGTGTTCCCAAATAAAAGACTGTGCAATTTAAGCAAAGCTTTGATGAGCATTGCTTCATTCTTGAGTTCCACATTAGAAGTCTATGGAATTTAAGAATGTTTTGATGAGCATTGTTTAATTCTAGAGTTGCACAATAGAAGTAGCCTTCGTAATTTAGTATAAGTTTGATGAGCCTTGTTTAATTCTTGAGTTCCATAATAAAAGTCAGTGCAATTATAGAAAAGCTTTGATGAGCATTGTTTCATTCTTGAGTTCCACATTATAAGTCTATGCAATTTAGAAATGCTTTGATGAGCATTGTTTAATTCTAGAGTTGCACAATAGAAGTAGCCTTCGTAATTTAGCATAGTTTTGATGAGCATTGGTTAATTCAAGAGTTAAACAATAGAAGTAGCCTTTGTAATTTAGCATAGTTTTGATGAGCATTGCTATATTCTTGAGTTCCACAATAGAAGTGTATCCAATGTAGCAAAGCTATAATGAGCATCGTTTAATTCTTGAGTTCCACATTAGAAGTCTACGCAATATAAGAAAAGCTTTGATGAGCATTGTTTGATTTATTAGTTCCACGAAGTCTATGCAATTTAGCAAAGCTTTGATGAGCATTATTTCATTCTTGAGTTCCACATTGGAAGTCTATGCAATTTAGCAAAGCATTGATGAGCATTGTTTAATGAATTCCACAATAGAAGTAACCTTTGCAATTTAGCAAAGATTTGATGAGCATTGTTTAATTCTTTAGTTCCACAATAGAAGTGTATGCACTTTAAGCAAAGCTTTGATGAGCGTTGTTTCATTCTTGCTACAATAGAAGTCTATGCAATATAGCAAAGCTTTGATGAGTATTGTTTATCTCTTGAGTTCCACAATAGAAGTCTATGCAATTTAAGCAAAGCTTTGTGTGCATTGTTTAATTTTCGAGTTCCACAATAGAAGTCTACGCAATTTAGCAACGCTTTGATGAGCATTGTTTAGATCTTGTGTTCCACAATAGAATTCTATGCAATTTAAGCAAATCATTGATGAGGATTGTTTAAATCTTGAGTTCCACAATAGAAGTATATGTAACTTAGCAAAGCTTTGATGATCATTGTTTAATACTTGAGTTCCATAATAGAAGTCTATGCAATTTACCAAAGCTTTGATAAGCATCGTTTAATTCTTGAGCTCCACAATAGAAGTCTATGCAATTTAAGCAAGTCTTTGATGAACAGTGTTTGATTCGTGAGTTCCACAATAGAAGTCTTTGCAATTTAGCAAAGCTTTGACGAGCATTGTTTCATTCTTGGGTTCCACATTAGAGGTCTATGCAATTTAACAAAGCATTGATGAGCATTGTTTAATTGTTGAGCTCAACAATAGAAATGTATACACTTTAAACAAAGCTTTGATGAGGATTGTTTCATTCTTGAGTTCCACATTATAAGTCTATGCAATTTAGCAAAGCTTTGATGAGCATAGTTTAATTCTTGGGTTCCACAATAGAAGTAGTCTTCGCAATTTAGCAAAGCTTTGATGACCGTTGTTTAATTCTTGTGTTCCCAAATAAAAGACTGTGCAATTTAAGCAAAGCTTTGATGAGCATTGCTTCATTCTTGAGTTCCACATTAGAAGTCTATGGAATTTAAGAATGTTTTGATGAGCATTGTTTAATTCTAGAGTTGCACAATAGAAGTAGCCTTCGTAATTTAGTATAAGTTTGATGAGCCTTGTTTAATTCTTGAGTTCCATAATAAAAGTCAGTGCAATTATAGAAAAGCTTTGATGAGCATTGTTTCATTCTTGAGTTCCACATTATAAGTCTATGCAATTTAGAAATGCTTTGATGAGCATTGTTTAATTCTAGAGTTGCACAATAGAAGTAGCCTTCGTAATTTAGCATAGTTTTGATGATCATTGGTTAATTCAAGAGTTGCACAATAGAAATAGCCTTTGTAATTTAGCATAGTTTTGATGAGCATTGCTATATTCTTGAGTTCCACAATAGAAGTGTATCCAATGTAGCAAAGCTATAATGAGCATCGTTTAATTCTTGAGTTCCACATTAGAAGTCTACGCAATATAAGAAAAGCTTTGATGAGCATTGTTTGATTTATTAGTTCCACGAAGTCTATGCAATTTAGCAAAGCTTTGATGAGCATTATTTCATTCTTGAGTTCCACATTGGAAGTCTATGCAATTTAGCAAAGCATTGATGAGCATTGTTTAATGAATTCCACAATATAAGTAACCTTTGCAATTTAGCAAAGATTTGATGAGCATTGTTTAATTCTTTAGTTCCACAATAGAAGTGTATGCACTTTAAGCAAAGCTTTGATGAGCGTTGTTTCATTCTTGCTACAATAGAAGTCTATGCAATATAGCAAAGCTTTGATGAGTATTGTTTATCTCTTGAGTTCCACAATAGAAGTCTATGCAATTTAAGCAAAGCTTTGTGTGCATTGTTTAATTTTCGAGTTCCACAATAGAAGTCTACGCAATTTAGCAACGCTTTGATGAGCATTGTTTAGATCTTGTGTTCCACAATAGAATTCTATGCAATTTAAGCAAATCATTGATGAGGATTGTTTAAATCTTGAGTTCCACAATAGAAGTATATGTAACTTAGCAAAGCTTTGATGATCATTGTTTAATACTTGAGTTCCATAATAGAAGTCTATGCAATTTACCAAAGCTTTGATAAGCATCGTTTAATTCTTGAGCTCCACAATAGAAGTCTATGCAATTTAAGCAAGTCTTTGATGAACAGTGTTTGATTCGTGAGTTCCACAATAGAAGTCTTTGCAATTTAGCAAAGCTTTGACGAGCATTGTTTCATTCTTGGGTTCCACATTAGAGGTCTATGCAATTTAACAAAGCATTGATGAGCATTGTTTAATTGTTGAGCTCAACAATAGAAATGTATACACTTTAAACAAAGCTTTGATGAGGATTGTTTCATTCTTGAGTTCCACATTATAAGTCTATGCAATTTAGCAAAGCTTTGATGAGCATAGTTTAATTCTTGGGTTCCACAATAGAAGTAGTCTTCGCAATTTAGCAAAGCTTTGATGACCGTTGTTTAATTCTTGTGTTCCCAAATAAAAGACTGTGCAATTTAAGCAAAGCTTTGATGAGCATTGCTTCATTCTTGAGTTCCACATTAGAAGTCTATGGAATTTAAGAATGTTTTGATGAGCATTGTTTAATTCTAGAGTTGCACAATAGAAGTAGCCTTCGTAATTTAGTATAAGTTTGATGAGCCTTGTTTAATTCTTGAGTTCCATAATAAAAGTCAGTGCAATTATAGAAAAGCTTTGATGAGCATTGTTTCATTCTTGAGTTCCACATTATAAGTCTATGCAATTTAGAAATGCTTTGATGAGCATTGTTTAATTCTAGAGTTGCACAATAGAAGTAGCCTTCGTAATTTAGCATAGTTTTGATGATCATTGGTTAATTCAAGAGTTGCACAATAGAAATAGCCTTTGTAATTTAGCATAGTTTTGATGAGCATTGCTATATTCTTGAGTTCCACAATAGAAGTGTATCCAATGTAGCAAAGCTATAATGAGCATCGTTTAATTCTTGAGTTCCACATTAGAAGTCTACGCAATATAAGAAAAGCTTTGATGAGCATTGTTTGATTTATTAGTTCCACGAAGTCTATGCAATTTAGCAAAGCTTTGATGAGCATTATTTCATTCTTGAGTTCCACATTGGAAGTCTATGCAATTGAGCAAAGCATTGATGAGCATTGTTTAATGAATTCCACAATAGAAGTAACCTTTGCAATTTAGCAAAGATTTGATGAGCATTGTTTAATTCTTTAGTTCCACAATAGAAGTGTATGCACTTTAAGCAAAGCTTTGATGAGCGTTGTTTCATTCTTGCTACAATAGAAGTCTATGCAATATAGCAAAGCTTTGATGAGTATTGTTTATCTCTTGAGTTCCACAATAGAAGTCTATGCAATTTAAGCAAAGCTTTGTGTGCATTGTTTAATTTTCGAGTTCCACAATAGAAGTCTACGCAATTTAGCAACGCTTTGATGAGCATTGTTTAGATCTTGTGTTCCACAATAGAATTCTATGCAATTTAAGCAAATCATTGATGAGGATTGTTTAAATCTTGAGTTCCACAATAGAAGTATATGTAACTTAGCAAAGCTTTGATGATCATTGTTTAATACTTGAGTTCCATAATAGAAGTCTATGCAATTTACCAAAGCTTTGATAAGCATCGTTTAATTCTTGAGCTCCACAATAGAAGTCTATGCAATTTAAGCAAGTCTTTGATGAACAGTGTTTGATTCGTGAGTTCCACAATAGAAGTCTTTGCAATTTAGCAAAGCTTTGACGAGCATTGTTTCATTCTTGGGTTCCACATTAGAGGTCTATGCAATTTAACAAAGCATTGATGAGCATTGTTTAATTGTTGAGCTCAACAATAGAAATGTATACACTTTAAACAAAGCTTTGATGAGGATTGTTTCATTCTTGAGTTCCACATTATAAGTCTATGCAATTTAGCAAAGCTTTGATGAGCATAGTTTAATTCTTGGGTTCCACAATAGAAGTAGTCTTCGCAATTTAGCAAAGCTTTGATGACCGTTGTTTAATTCTTGTGTTCCCAAATAAAAGACTGTGCAATTTAAGCAAAGCTTTGATGAGCATTGCTTCATTCTTGAGTTCCACATTAGAAGTCTATGGAATTTAAGAATGTTTTGATGAGCATTGTTTAATTCTAGAGTTGCACAATAGAAGTAGCCTTCGTAATTTAGTATAAGTTTGATGAGCCTTGTTTAATTCTTGAGTTCCATAATAAAAGTCAGTGCAATTATAGAAAAGCTTTGATGAGCATTGTTTCATTCTTGAGTTCCACATTATAAGTCTATGCAATTTAGAAATGCTTTGATGAGCATTGTTTAATTCTAGAGTTGCACAATAGAAGTAGCCTTCGTAATTTAGCATAGTTTTGATGATCATTGGTTAATTCAAGAGTTGCACAATAGAAATAGCCTTTGTAATTTAGCATAGTTTTGATGAGCATTGCTATATTCTTGAGTTCCACAATAGAAGTGTATCCAATGTAGCAAAGCTATAATGAGCATCGTTTAATTCTTGAGTTCCACATTAGAAGTCTACGCAATATAAGAAAAGCTTTGATGAGCATTGTTTGATTTATTAGTTCCACGAAGTCTATGCAATTTAGCAAAGCTTTGATGAGCATTATTTCATTCTTGAGTTCCACATTGGAAGTCTATGCAATTGAGCAAAGCATTGATGAGCATTGTTTAATGAATTCCACAATAGAAGTAACCTTTGCAATTTAGCAAAGATTTGATGAGCATTGTTTAATTCTTTAGTTCCACAATAGAAGTGTATGCACTTTAAGCAAAGCTTTGATGAGCGTTGTTTCATTCTTGCTACAATAGAAGTCTATGCAATATAGCAAAGCTTTGATGAGTATTGTTTATCTCTTGAGTTCCACAATAGAAGTCTATGCAATTTAAGCAAAGCTTTGTGTGCATTGTTTAATTTTCGAGTTCCACAATAGAAGTCTACGCAATTTAGCAACGCTTTGATGAGCATTGTTTAGATCTTGTGTTCCACAATAGAATTCTATGCAATTTAAGCAAATCATTGATGAGGATTGTTTAAATCTTGAGTTCCACAATAGAAGTATATGTAACTTAGCAAAGCTTTGATGATCATTGTTTAATACTTGAGTTCCATAATAGAAGTCTATGCAATTTACCAAAGCTTTGATAAGCATCGTTTAATTCTTGAGCTCCACAATAGAAGTCTATGCAATTTAAGCAAGTCTTTGATGAACAGTGTTTGATTCGTGAGTTCCACAATAGAAGTCTTTGCAATTTAGCAAAGCTTTGACGAGCATTGTTTCATTCTTGGGTTCCACATTAGAGGTCTATGCAATTTAACAAAGCATTGATGAGCATTGTTTAATTGTTGAGCTCAACAATAGAAATGTATACACTTTAAACAAAGCTTTGATGAGGATTGTTTCATTCTTGAGTTCCACATTATAAGTCTATGCAATTTAGCAAAGCTTTGATGAGCATAGTTTAATTCTTGGGTTCCACAATAGAAGTAGTCTTCGCAATTTAGCAAAGCTTTGATGACCGTTGTTTAATTCTTGTGTTCCCAAATAAAAGACTGTGCAATTTAAGCAAAGCTTTGATGAGCATTGCTTCATTCTTGAGTTCCACATTAGAAGTCTATGGAATTTAAGAATGTTTTGATGAGCATTGTTTAATTCTAGAGTTGCACAATAGAAGTAGCCTTCGTAATTTAGTATAAGTTTGATGAGCCTTGTTTAATTCTTGAGTTCCATAATAAAAGTCAGTGCAATTATAGAAAAGCTTTGATGAGCATTGTTTCATTCTTGAGTTCCACATTATAAGTCTATGCAATTTAGAAATGCTTTGATGAGCATTGTTTAATTCTAGAGTTGCACAATAGAAGTAGCCTTCGTAATTTAGCATAGTTTTGATGATCATTGGTTAATTCAAGAGTTGCACAATAGAAATAGCCTTTGTAATTTAGCATAGTTTTGATGAGCATTGCTATATTCTTGAGTTCCACAATAGAAGTGTATCCAATGTAGCAAAGCTATAATGAGCATCGTTTAATTCTTGAGTTCCACATTAGAAGTCTACGCAATATAAGAAAAGCTTTGATGAGCATTGTTTGATTTATTAGTTCCACGAAGTCTATGCAATTTAGCAAAGCTTTGATGAGCATTATTTCATTCTTGAGTTCCACATTGGAAGTCTATGCAATTGAGCAAAGCATTGATGAGCATTGTTTAATGAATTCCACAATAGAAGTAACCTTTGCAATTTAGCAAAGATTTGATGAGCATTGTTTAATTCTTTAGTTCCACAATAGAAGTGTATGCACTTTAAGCAAAGCTTTGATGAGCGTTGTTTCATTCTTGCTACAATAGAAGTCTATGCAATATAGCAAAGCTTTGATGAGTATTGTTTATCTCTTGAGTTCCACAATAGAAGTCTATGCAATTTAAGCAAAGCTTTGTGTGCATTGTTTAATTTTCGAGTTCCACAATAGAAGTCTACGCAATTTAGCAACGCTTTGATGAGCATTGTTTAGATCTTGTGTTCCACAATAGAATTCTATGCAATTTAAGCAAATCATTGATGAGGATTGTTTAAATCTTGAGTTCCACAATAGAAGTATATGTAACTTAGCAAAGCTTTGATGATCATTGTTTAATACTTGAGTTCCATAATAGAAGTCTATGCAATTTACCAAAGCTTTGATAAGCATCGTTTAATTCTTGAGCTCCACAATAGAAGTCTATGCAATTTAAGCAAGTCTTTGATGAACAGTGTTTGATTCGTGAGTTCCACAATAGAAGTCTTTGCAATTTAGCAAAGCTTTGACGAGCATTGTTTCATTCTTGGGTTCCACATTAGAGGTCTATGCAATTTAACAAAGCATTGATGAGCATTGTTTAATTGTTGAGCTCAACAATAGAAATGTATACACTTTAAACAAAGCTTTGATGAGGATTGTTTCATTCTTGAGTTCCACATTATAAGTCTATGCAATTTAGCAAAGCTTTGATGAGCATAGTTTAATTCTTGGGTTCCACAATAGAAGTAGTCTTCGCAATTTAGCAAAGCTTTGATGACCGTTGTTTAATTCTTGTGTTCCCAAATAAAAGACTGTGCAATTTAAGCAAAGCTTTGATGAGCATTGCTTCATTCTTGAGTTCCACATTAGAAGTCTATGGAATTTAAGAATGTTTTGATGAGCATTGTTTAATTCTAGAGTTGCACAATAGAAGTAGCCTTCGTAATTTAGTATAAGTTTGATGAGCCTTGTTTAATTCTTGAGTTCCATAATAAAAGTCAGTGCAATTATAGAAAAGCTTTGATGAGCATTGTTTCATTCTTGAGTTCCACATTATAAGTCTATGCAATTTAGAAATGCTTTGATGAGCATTGTTTAATTCTAGAGTTGCACAATAGAAGTAGCCTTCGTAATTTAGCATAGTTTTGATGATCATTGGTTAATTCAAGAGTTGCACAATAGAAATAGCCTTTGTAATTTAGCATAGTTTTGATGAGCATTGCTATATTCTTGAGTTCCACAATAGAAGTGTATCCAATGTAGCAAAGCTATAATGAGCATCGTTTAATTCTTGAGTTCCACATTAGAAGTCTACGCAATATAAGAAAAGCTTTGATGAGCATTGTTTGATTTATTAGTTCCACGAAGTCTATGCAATTTAGCAAAGCTTTGATGAGCATTATTTCATTCTTGAGTTCCACATTGGAAGTCTATGCAATTGAGCAAAGCATTGATGAGCATTGTTTAATGAATTCCACAATAGAAGTAACCTTTGCAATTTAGCAAAGATTTGATGAGCATTGTTTAATTCTTTAGTTCCACAATAGAAGTGTATGCACTTTAAGCAAAGCTTTGATGAGCGTTGTTTCATTCTTGCTACAATAGAAGTCTATGCAATATAGCAAAGCTTTGATGAGTATTGTTTATCTCTTGAGTTCCACAATAGAAGTCTATGCAATTTAAGCAAAGCTTTGTGTGCATTGTTTAATTTTCGAGTTCCACAATAGAAGTCTACGCAATTTAGCAACGCTTTGATGAGCATTGTTTAGATCTTGTGTTCCACAATAGAATTCTATGCAATTTAAGCAAATCATTGATGAGGATTGTTTAAATCTTGAGTTCCACAATAGAAGTATATGTAACTTAGCAAAGCTTTGATGATCATTGTTTAATACTTGAGTTCCATAATAGAAGTCTATGCAATTTACCAAAGCTTTGATAAGCATCGTTTAATTCTTGAGCTCCACAATAGAAGTCTATGCAATTTAAGCAAGTCTTTGATGAACAGTGTTTGATTCGTGAGTTCCACAATAGAAGTCTTTGCAATTTAGCAAAGCTTTGACGAGCATTGTTTCATTCTTGGGTTCCACATTAGAGGTCTATGCAATTTAACAAAGCATTGATGAGCATTGTTTAATTGTTGAGCTCAACAATAGAAATGTATACACTTTAAACAAAGCTTTGATGAGGATTGTTTCATTCTTGAGTTCCACATTATAAGTCTATGCAATTTAGCAAAGCTTTGATGAGCATAGTTTAATTCTTGGGTTCCACAATAGAAGTAGTCTTCGCAATTTAGCAAAGCTTTGATGACCGTTGTTTAATTCTTGTGTTCCCAAATAAAAGACTGTGCAATTTAAGCAAAGCTTTGATGAGCATTGCTTCATTCTTGAGTTCCACATTAGAAGTCTATGGAATTTAAGAATGTTTTGATGAGCATTGTTTAATTCTAGAGTTGCACAATAGAAGTAGCCTTCGTAATTTAGTATAAGTTTGATGAGCCTTGTTTAATTCTTGAGTTCCATAATAAAAGTCAGTGCAATTATAGAAAAGCTTTGATGAGCATTGTTTCATTCTTGAGTTCCACATTATAAGTCTATGCAATTTAGAAATGCTTTGATGAGCATTGTTTAATTCTAGAGTTGCACAATAGAAGTAGCCTTCGTAATTTAGCATAGTTTTGATGATCATTGGTTAATTCAAGAGTTGCACAATAGAAATAGCCTTTGTAATTTAGCATAGTTTTGATGAGCATTGCTATATTCTTGAGTTCCACAATAGAAGTGTATCCAATGTAGCAAAGCTATAATGAGCATCGTTTAATTCTTGAGTTCCACATTAGAAGTCTACGCAATATAAGAAAAGCTTTGATGAGCATTGTTTGATTTATTAGTTCCACGAAGTCTATGCAATTTAGCAAAGCTTTGATGAGCATTATTTCATTCTTGAGTTCCACATTGGAAGTCTATGCAATTGAGCAAAGCATTGATGAGCATTGTTTAATGAATTCCACAATAGAAGTAACCTTTGCAATTTAGCAAAGATTTGATGAGCATTGTTTAATTCTTTAGTTCCACAATAGAAGTGTATGCACTTTAAGCAAAGCTTTGATGAGCGTTGTTTCATTCTTGCTACAATAGAAGTCTATGCAATATAGCAAAGCTTTGATGAGTATTGTTTATCTCTTGAGTTCCACAATAGAAGTCTATGCAATTTAAGCAAAGCTTTGTGTGCATTGTTTAATTTTCGAGTTCCACAATAGAAGTCTACGCAATTTAGCAACGCTTTGATGAGCATTGTTTAGATCTTGTGTTCCACAATAGAATTCTATGCAATTTAAGCAAATCATTGATGAGGATTGTTTAAATCTTGAGTTCCACAATAGAAGTATATGTAACTTAGCAAAGCTTTGATGATCATTGTTTAATACTTGAGTTCCATAATAGAAGTCTATGCAATTTACCAAAGCTTTGATAAGCATCGTTTAATTCTTGAGCTCCACAATAGAAGTCTATGCAATTTAAGCAAGTCTTTGATGAACAGTGTTTGATTCGTGAGTTCCACAATAGAAGTCTTTGCAATTTAGCAAAGCTTTGACGAGCATTGTTTCATTCTTGGGTTCCACATTAGAGGTCTATGCAATTTAACAAAGCATTGATGAGCATTGTTTAATTGTTGAGCTCAACAATAGAAATGTATACACTTTAAACAAAGCTTTGATGAGGATTGTTTCATTCTTGAGTTCCACATTATAAGTCTATGCAATTTAGCAAAGCTTTGATGAGCATAGTTTAATTCTTGGGTTCCACAATAGAAGTAGTCTTCGCAATTTAGCAAAGCTTTGATGACCGTTGTTTAATTCTTGTGTTCCCAAATAAAAGACTGTGCAATTTAAGCAAAGCTTTGATGAGCATTGCTTCATTCTTGAGTTCCACATTAGAAGTCTATGGAATTTAAGAATGTTTTGATGAGCATTGTTTAATTCTAGAGTTGCACAATAGAAGTAGCCTTCGTAATTTAGTATAAGTTTGATGAGCCTTGTTTAATTCTTGAGTTCCATAATAAAAGTCAGTGCAATTATAGAAAAGCTTTGATGAGCATTGTTTCATTCTTGAGTTCCACATTATAAGTCTATGCAATTTAGAAATGCTTTGATGAGCATTGTTTAATTCTAGAGTTGCACAATAGAAGTAGCCTTCGTAATTTAGCATAGTTTTGATGATCATTGGTTAATTCAAGAGTTAAACAATAGAAGTAGCCTTTGTAATTTAGCATAGTTTTGATGAGCATTGCTATATTCTTGAGTTCCACAATAGAAGTGTATCCAATGTAGCAAAGCTATAATGAGCATCGTTTAATTCTTGAGTTCCACATTAGAAGTCTACGCAATATAAGAAAAGCTTTGATGAGCATTGTTTGATTTATTAGTTCCACGAAGTCTATGCAATTTAGCAAAGCTTTGATGAGCATTATTTCATTCTTGAGTTCCACATTGGAAGTCTATCCAATTTAGCAAAGCATTGATGAGCATTGTTTAATGAATTCCACAATAGAAGTAACCTTTGCAATTTAGCAAAGGTTTGATGAGCATTGTTTAATTCTTTAGTTCCACAATAGAAGTGTATGCACTTTAAGCAAAGCTTTGATGAGCGTTGTTTCATTCTTGCTACAATAGAAGTCTATGCAATATAGCAAAGCTTTGATGAGTATTGTTTATCTCTTGAGTTCCACAATAGAAGTCTATGCAATTTAAGCAAAGCTTTGTGTGCATTGTTTAATTTTCGAGTTCCACAATAGAAGTCTACGCAATTTGGCAACGATTTGATGAGCATTGTTTAGATCTTGTGTTCCACAATAGAATTCTATGCAATTTAAGCAAATCATTGATGAGGATTGTTTAAATCTTGAGTTCCACAATAGAAGTATATGTAACTTAGCAAAGCTTTGATGATCATTGTTTAATACTTGAGTTCCATAATAGAAGTCTATGCAATTTACCAAAGCTTTGATAAGCATCGTTTAATTCTTGAGCTCCACAATAGAAGTCTATGCAATTTAAGCAAGTCTTTGATGAACAGTGTTTGATTCTTGAGTTCCACAATAGAAGTCTTTGCAATTTAGCAAAGCTTTGACGAGCATTGTTTCATTCTTGGGTTCCACATTAGAGGTCTATGCAATTTAACAAAGCATTGATGAGCATTGTTTAATTGTTGAGCTCAACAATAGAAATGTATACACTTTAAACAAAGCTTTGATGAGGATTGTTTCATTCTTGAGTTCCACATTATAAGTCTATGCAATTTAGCAAAGCTTTGATGAGCATAGTTTAATTCTTGGGTTCCACAATAGAAGTAGTCTTCGCAATTTAGCAAAGCTTTGATGACCGTTGTTTAATTCTTGTGTTCCCAAATAAAAGTCTGTGCAATTTAAGCAAAGCTTTGATGAGCATTGCTTCATTCTTGAGTTCCACATTAGAAGTCTATGGAATTTAAGAATGTTTTGATGAGCATTGTTTAATTCTAGAGTTGCACAATAGAAGTAGCCTTCGTAATTTAGTATAAGTTTGATGAGCCTTGTTTAATTCTTTTTTTTTTTTTTTTGAAAGAGCCAAAGCACAGCAAACTTTATTAAAAAGAATAAAAGAATACAATCACCAAAAATTCAAACAAAGTACAGTAATAACCAGCCTATCCATAACCAACTACCAAACCACTTCCTAATAATAAGAACTAACCACACACAACCCCAATAATCCCTAAATTCCTTAAAGTTTGCCCCAGAACTTATTGAAAGAGGGAAAAAAGGTAACTTCACCCCCTTGTTCCAACCAAACCTCCAAAAGATAAAGAAACCAAAGCAAGGGGTAAGGCCCTTAAAAAAACCCTCAGTCCATAAGCTAACCTTTAAGAAAAAAAACCTCAAGTTCAAAACCCACAAATCACAAAAAACAAGGGAATCCCTATAAACTAAACCACAAATAAACATAACATCAAAGAGAAAACAGGAAAGCCCCAAACAACAAATAGACCCAAAGCTCCCGTCACAATCCTTGTCCATAACATCCTTCAAAGTCTTCATCAGGGCATCCATAATCTCTCCACAGCTATTGCCCACCACCAATCTTTGCTTCGCCTTTCTGCACCACAAACTCAAAAAGAAACACAAGAAAATAACTCCAAACCACCAGTGAATCAAATTAAGTTTCAGACTAGACATGGCATCAATCACATGTCTAGGATTCACTATTTGGATAATCTCAATTAAGATCATATCCAAACAGCAGATCCCATAGGTACAAGTCACATGATTAAAGAGTAAACTCTCCAACCAGCGACATATTCCATCAATTCCTTTGTGCAAATTTTTATTCCCAAAATACCCCCACCATATACCATTAATAACCTCATCCTTATTTAACTGCCACCACTGCCAAACCCAAAACCATAACCAACCCCACTCCAAACAGCAAAACCAGAAAATGATCTCCATTATTCAACATTCTCAATTCCCGAAATACCCCAAATCAAATAAACCTTATTATTGATCATTTTAACTCTTTTCCTTAATCCCATCAGCTTCAAACGAATCTCATTCTCAATACTAGCTATAACCCCCTCAACTGAAATTCTGCTAGAACCAAACAGTCTAGCGTTTCTCTCTCTCCAAATATTAGACACACAGCTAGCAAACATACATTTAATGATCAAATTCTCACCTGTCTTCATTTTAAGCATTCTGTTCAACATTAAAATAAGATCATTCCATTCAACCATTCTCAAATTTAACCCCACTTTACTGCAGAAATATTTCCAGATTCTAGAGGAATACTCACAATTAAAGAATAAATGGCTATGCGAATCAGGAACATTATCACAAAAAGGACACAGCAAATTACCAGCCAATTCCCATCCTCTAACCCTATCCTGAGTTTTTAATCTGTTCAGGACAGCCAGCCATAAAATAAAAGAGTTGCGAGGAATGCAATTATTATACCAAACAAGATTAAACCAAGGCACACTATCCCCAAAATTATTCAAATCATTCCACACCTGTTTACATGAGAATTTTCTGCATATACCTCCCTTATCCCTCCATCCAATAACATCATTCAAATTAGAATCAATACAAAACATAGGAGCTTCAGTCAATCCAGGGTACTTATTAACCCACTCAACCGGCCAAGAATACGAATCCAACTCAAGAACATCACAAACTAAAGCAGAATCACTAAGCCCATTACTAATCCACTCTCTCCTAGGAATAATAGTGCAAAGAATACCTATAGGATGCCACCAATCATGCCATAAAGAAGTGTTCCTCCCATTACCCACACAAGAAATAACATGAGGCCTAACAGTATTCCTTATCTCCAAAAATCTCTTCCATGTCCAGTTCATACTCTTTTTCTGCAGAATATCCCAAAAATTCCTGCTGCCTATATAATTGATTCTCACCCACTGCACCCACAGGGAATTTTTGTTATTAACCACATTCCAAACATGTTTAGCAAGTAAAGCATCATTCCATTTCCTCAAATTCTTTATTCCCAGCCCACCATACTCCTTAGGTTTGCAAATTTCAATCCATTTAACTTTAGCTTTCCCTTTAACTATCTCACCATTAGCCCATAAAAAACTCCTGCACATCTTTTCAATCTCATTAATAGTAGCAATTGGAATTTTAAAAATAGAAGCCCAATAAACATGAATGGAAGTTAGAACCGAATTAATGAGTTGCAATCTGCCAGCAAAAGATAGGGTTTTACACTTCCAATTGAAAATTCTCAACTTAATTTTTTCAATCAACTTTTTACAATCTCTATCAAACAATTTAGTAACACACATAGGAACCCCCAAATATTTAAAAGGAAATTTCCCAACTTCATAAGGAAGAATACCCAAAATAATCCTTCTCATATTAGGCTTAACACAACTGAAATAAATCTGACTTTTTTCCATACTAACCTTCAGCCCTGAAATCTTATTGAAATCATCAAGGGCATTCCTTATAATTCTGGCCGAATTCCCATTACCATAAGAAAAAATTAACAAATCATCAGCAAAACATAAATGGGAAATTCTGAGGCTCAAGCACTTACTATGGAACTTAAAATTCAAAGAATCTTCAATAAGTTTACCCATAATAATATTGAAAACCTCCATAACTATAGTAAATAGGTAAGGAGATAAAGGATCTCCCTGCCTTAGCCCACGCTTTCCTTCAAAATACCCATGATCTTCACCATTAAAATTGAGCATGAACCACGGGGTAGAAACACAAGCCATAATCCATTTAACCATGACTGGATGAAACCCAAATCCCTGCAGAACTCTATTAAGAAAATCCCAATCCACCGTATCATAAGCCTTTTGTATATCAATCTTTATCGTACATTTAGGGGCACCTCTCTTTTTTTTGTACCCCACCATCAACTCCTGAGCAAGAAGGATATTATCCAAAATAGATCTACCAGGAATAAAAGCTGATTGGTTATTACTAACAATATCACCCAAGCTATTTCTAATTCTATTCACTATAATCTTACTGATACACTTATAAAAAGTGTTACAGCAAGCTATAGGTCTAAAATCAGAAACTTTCCTCGGAACCTCAACTTTAGGGACCAGAACAATTCTCGTGGCATTAATCCCATTCAACAATTTACCAGTCCAAAAAAATTCTCTCACAGCCTTACAAACATCTGGACCAACAATACTCCAAGCACTTTTAAAAAATTTCGACGAATACCCATCAGGCCCAGGGGCACGATTGTCATCTATGTCAAACATAGCCAATTTAATTTCTTCATCAGTAACCACTCTAATCATATCAATAGCCACCCTACTGTCCAATTTTTTAGGAAAAAACTCATCATTTAAGCCTGACAAATCAGTATCATCCTTACATCCCAAAAACTTATTAAAATGAGACACAAATTTCTCTATCATAGCCTTCCCACTCACCCAGTGACCATCTTCATTCAGAACCATCTGAATACGATTATTGATACCTCTGCTTTTAACAATTTTGTGGAAGAATTTAGAGTTATTGTCCCCATCCTGTAACCATTTGATTTTAGCACGCTGAGCAAGAATCTTTTCTTCATCATTACAAGCAATATTAAAATCTAAGAGAATATTAGCATGCTCTTCCCTAATCTTGCAATCAAAAGGATTATTGTCAATATCTTGTTGTTTACACTCCAAATCCTTTCTTAACTTCTGAATTCTTTTTCCAGCTCCCCAATATTTATTACACATCTCCCTGCAATGTTTTTTGAGAATCTTCAACTTTTGTGTCACTTTAAACATAAAATAACCATCAATATTCTTATCCCAAACCTCCTTAACCAAAGGGAGAAATTCCTCCTTCTCAGAGATAAAATTCGCAAATCTAAAAGAAGGTTTCCACTTCACTTTGTTACCAGGAAAATTTAAAATAGCAGGGCAATGATCCGAATTTCTGTATGGTTTAAAGACAGCATGAGCAAGAGGATGGTTCAACATAAATTTTTGATTAACCATAACTCTATCAAGTTTCTTCAACAGCCCCATATTACCCATAGGGGTTTTGTTCCATGTAAACTGAAACCCATAAGACTTCAAGTCCTCCACTTCTATAAAACTCAAACAATCAACAAAATCTTCAACTCCTTTAGGAGTTCTAGAACAGCTTTCAGAATATTCCGAAGGTTTTAAAGCAACATTAAAATCACCTAATAAACCCCAAGCTTCCCTATTAACAACCAAACTATGTTTTTTCAAATTATCCCAAAGTAATCTTCTTTCAATATAATTCGAAGCAGCATATATAAAAGACAAATACATGCCAATATCCGAATTACACAATTTCACATAACAATGAATAACCTGTTTGGATTGATAAAGCAGAATCACATCAAAAAGTCTCGGATTCCACCCCACTATTATTCTAGTACCAGTTTCACAACTATTATTATTAGATATCCAATCCCACTGCCCAAAAGTCTTAGCACAAACACTCTTGAGATTTAAGATTTTGACATGAGATTCAATCACAGCACAAATACCAAGGTTATTACACCTAATAACATCAATAACCTCCTTCTGCTTAACAGACTTATTCAATCCCCTAACATTCCAAGCACCAACAGACATCATTGGGAAAAAATAGAATTTTTGGCATTTACCTCCTCAAATGCCTGAGAACTCCCCAACTTACTGCTATTATTATCCGCCTCCATCTTATCTTTATTCACTTTATTACTTTCACTTCCTTTCTTCTTCCCCACTCCCTTGATTGAAGAAATCAATTTGTTATTCTTGCTTTCATTAGAATCCATTTCAGCTTCACCACTATCAACATTTTGATTAGCAACAGTCTTCACAATCTTATCATCCTCTTCCATTTTATCCAATACTTCCTCTTCGATCTCTCCCAAGATTTCAAAACTGTTTTTATTACTTAGTCCCTCCCCTGTTATATTCTCACTACCAATACTAAAAATGCCCTTCTCTACATTGTTATCCTTATTCACTGCAACCTGCTGTTTATTATTCTCCTTCAACCCCCGATTTCCTATATCATCCTGCCCAATAACAAACTTCTCATAATTTCTATTCTTTTCTAGATTCCAGTGACTTACTCCTTTATTACTCCAATTCCAATTTTGCCCTTTACCATTTCCACCTCTGTTCCCATTATTGCCTTTAGCGAAAATACTCCTTCTCCAATTCCCATTCTTTCCATTATTCTTCATATTATTCGTTTGATAATAGCCCACTTGAGATTTGCTAGTGCCTTCACCATCAATGTTACCCATTACCTTTTTATATTTAACTTCTGTGAAACCATCCCCATTAACAACTTCCTTCCCTTTATTATTCTTTAAATTTCTCACTTCTCCATTATTATCCTCCTTCACAACATTCATAGCAGCAGCACAAACTTTATCAACATGCCCATAGACCTTACAATGATTACATCTAGAAGGAATCCAAGCATATTCAACATCAAAACTTTGAATCACAGCAGAATTAGAGACAAAATCCCAAGTAGCTATATCAATCTTCTTTCTCCATTCCTTCCCAGCTGCTATTTCAACAAGAATTCTAGCATAAGCATTCCTTCCTTTATGTTCTAAACACATATCCTCAGTAAAGGAATCAAAAGCCAAAGGAATACCTATCTTACTAGCAATTCTACATAAGTTTTCACCACTCCAAACTTCCAAGGGCAAATCAAATATTTTAATCCAAACAGGAATTTTATCATGCTTGTTCTTAGTTAATGTCAAACCAGGCCTCCATCGTTGAAGAAATAAAGGCATATTATTAAACATTAACCAAGGACTACCCTCCAAAACAGATAACATCCCCTTTTCATCACTGAATTTAAAGAAGAAAAAACCTTTGCTGTTCATGAATACCTCTTCCAAACCCATATTCTTCCACAAACTTCTTACTTCTTTCTGAATTACAGGAAACGCCAACTTCTTGTCAATCATATAGCCATAAAGAGTATTAGTAAAAGGAATACTTGCATTCTTTAGATTTTCTAATGGAATTATTACAGGTCCATCCTCTTCCCCTTTCTCCCCTGGAATGAATCTAACATCAATCTTGCCCTTATGTCTATTACCCTTTAACACTCCAGCATAAGAGTTCATCTCATTCCCCTACATTCCTCCATCCTCCTTATTACTATTCTTAGCATTTCCCAAAATAGAAGGAAGTAAATTAATGCTATTAATAACAGTACCTGATTTCTCATTGCAGCTATTACCCATATTACTCTTAGCATTAACCTCTTCTTCTATCTCAGTTTCCTCTTCCCCACTAGTATCTTCCTCACTTGAATCATTATCCCCTTCCTCATCAGTAGAATCATCATCTTCAGTATTACCTTCTATCTCCTTATCTTTCTTTTCCAAATTTGACATATCAACATCCATTTTCTGGTTCTTCTCACTATCTAAATCTTTCCCCATAGTCTTCACATCTCCCTTTCCCACCTGTCCTTCTTCCTTCAATTCACTCAGAAATTGAAATCCAATTCCTGGAATGAAATCTTCATTATTATTAGCCCTTTTCTCCCCATCAGTTATAATCTTCACAACTTCATTATCTTCCCTAATAGATTTATTCTGAATATTATCATCCATCACTTTTAAGGTAGGGTTCACATTAACCATTTCACTAATAACATTCTTTAACTCAGAGATTGGACTCAAAGCTTCATTACTCATCATCAACCCATCCCAATTTTTCATCAAATTAGCAGTATTACCAGTTGGGATAGATACAACATGAGAACTTACCTTTTTAGAATCACCAGCCAACCCTTTCTTCAATTCCTTCTCCTTTCCTACAGACCCAGGAATAGAAATGTTAGAATCCGACTCCCAAACTGAGACAGCTTCCAATTCTTCTTCCGTTTCCTCCTCTGAACCATCATCATTGAAGAATTCTTCCGTATCCATCGGAGCTAATTTATCCACCTTCTTCCTAGCTCTGTTCTTAATCCTAAAAGATTTCCCCTCCATTTTCCATCCAGCTTTGCTAATCCCAGATACAACAGCTCCTGTCACACTTGGTTTACGTCGAGCTTTATAGATCGTGGCAGATGATTGTTCAATTACCCCAGGAGGAACAAGATCATTCACCTCCAATTCAGTTTTTGTATAACGAACTGCAGCACTTTTATCCGGAGGTTTAACCTTCACATCCTTCAATCTATCCGATTTGGAAGATGCTCCCATTAAATCAACGGAATAAAGAAAGATATTGCTTCACCAATTAAAAGTAAAAACGTCGGAAAAGCAGCGCCGATGAATCTAAGCTAGATCGCACCACCGTCAGAAAGAATCAGGATAAGAGAGAGAAAGTAGAGAGAGAAAGCGAAAAAGCATAACATTGTTTCATTCTTGAGTTCCACATTAGAAGTCTATGCAATCTAGCAATGCTTTGATGAGCATTGTTTAATTCTAGAGTTACACAATAGAAATAGCCTTCGTAATTTAGCATAGTTTTGACTAGCATTGTTTTGTCCTTGAGTTCCACAATAGAAGTCTATGCAATTTAAACAAGGCTTTGATGAGCATTGTTTCATTCTTGAGTTCCACAATAGAGTTCTATGCAATTTAAGCAAAGCTTTGATGAGCATTGTTTAATTCTTGAGTTCCACAATTGAATTCGATGCAATTTAAGCAAAACTTTGACGAGGATTGTTTAATTCATGAGTTCCATAATAGAAGTCTATGTAACTTGCAATGCTTTGATGCGCATTGCTTAATACTTGAGTTCCACAATAGAAGTGTATCCAATGTAGCAAAGCTATAATGAGCATCGTTTAATTCTTGAGTTCCACATTAGAAGTATACGCAATATAAGAAAAGCTTTGATGAGCATTGTTTGATTTATTAGTTCCACGAAGTCTATGCAATTTAGCAAAGCTTTGATGAGCATTATTTCATTCTTGAGTTCCACATTGGAAGTCTATGCAATTTAGCAAAGCATTGATGAGCATTGTTTAATGAATTCCACAATAGAAGTAACCTTTGCAATTTAGCAAAGATTTGATGAGCATTGTTTAATTCTTTAGTTCCACAATAGAAGTGTATGCACTTTAAGCAAAGCTTTGATGAGCGTTGTTTCATTCTTGCTACAATAGAAGTCTATGCAATATAGCAAAGCTTTGATGAGTATTGTTTATCTCTTGAGTTCCACAATAGAAGTCTATGCAATTTAAGCAAAGCTTTGTGTGCATTGTTTAATTTTCGAGTTCCACAATAGAAGTCTACGCAATTTGGCAACGATTTGATGAGCATTGTTTAGATCTTGTGTTCCACAATAGAATTCTATGCAATTTAAGCAAATCATTGATGAGGATTGTTTAAATCTTGAGTTCCACAATAGAAGTATATGTAACTTAGCAAAGCTTTGATGATCATTGTTTAATACTTGAGTTCCATAATAGAAGTCTATGCAATTTACCAAAGCTTTGATAAGCATCGTTTAATTCTTGAGCTCCACAATAGAAGTCTATGCAATTTAAGCAAGTCTTTGATGAACAGTGTTTGATTCTTGAGTTCCACAATAGAAGTCTTTGCAATTTAGCAAAGCTTTGACGAGCATTGTTTCATTCTTGGGTTCCACATTAGAGGTCTATGCAATTTAACAAAGCATTGATGAGCATTGTTTAATTGTTGAGCTCAACAATAGAAATGTATACACTTTAAACAAAGCTTTGATGAGGATTGTTTCATTCTTGAGTTCCACATTATAAGTCTATGCAATTTAGCAAAGCTTTGATGAGCATAGTTTAATTCTTGGGTTCCACAATAGAAGTAGTCTTCGCAATTTAGCAAAGCTTTGATGACCGTTGTTTAATTCTTGTGTTCCCAAATAAAAGTCTGTGCAATTTAAGCAAAGCTTTGATGAGCATTGCTTCATTCTTGAGTTCCACATTAGAAGTCTATGGAATTTAAGAATGTTTTGATGAGCATTGTTTAATTCTAGAGTTGCACAATAGAAGTAGCCTTCGTAATTTAGTATAAGTTTGATGAGCCTTGTTTAATTCTTGAGTTCCATAATAAAAGTCAGTGCAATTATAGAAAAGCTTTGATGAGCATTGTTTCATTCTTGAGTTCCACATTATAAGTCTATGCAATTTAGAAATGCTTTGATGAGCATTGTTTAATTCTAGAGTTGCACAATAGAAGTAGCCTTCGTAATTTAGCATAGTTTTGATGAGCATTGGTTAATTCAAGAGTTGCACAATAGAAGTAGCCTTTGTAATTTAGCATAGTTTTGATGAGCATTGCTATATTCTTGAGTTCCACAATAGAAGTGTATCCAATGTAGCAAAGCTATAATGAGCATCGTTTAATTCTTGAGTTCCACATTAGAAGTCTACGCAATATAAGAAAAGCTTTGATGAGCATTGTTTGATTTATTAGTTCCACGAAGTCTATGCAATTTAGCAAAGCTTTGATGAGCATTATTTCATTCTTGAGTTCCACATTGGAAGTCTATGCAATTTAGCAAAGCATTGATGAGCATTGTTTAATGAATTCCACAATAGAAGTAACCTTTGCAATTTAGCAAAGATTTGATGAGCATTGTTTAATTCTTTAGTTCCACAATAGAAGTGTATGCACTTTAAGCAAAGCTTTGATGAGCGTTGTTTCATTCTTGCTACAATAGAAGTCTATGCAATATAGCAAAGCTTTGATGAGTATTGTTTATCTCTTGAGTTCCACAATAGAAGTCTATGCAATTTAAGCAAAGCTTTGTGTGCATTGTTTAATTTTCGAGTTCCACAATAGAAGTCTACGCAATTTAGCAACGCTTTGATGAGCATTGTTTAGATCTTGTGTTCCACAATAGAATTCTATGCAATTTAAGCAAATCATTGATGAGGATTGTTTAAATCTTGAGTTCCACAATAGAAGTATATGTAACTTAGCAAAGCTTTGATGATCATTGTTTAATACTTGAGTTCCATAATAGAAGTCTATGCAATTTACCAAAGCTTTGATAAGCATCGTTTAATTCTTGAGCTCCACAATAGAAGTCTATGCAATTTAAGCAAGTCTTTGATGAACAGTGTTTGATTCTTGAGTTCCACAATAGAAGTCTTTGCAATTTAGCAAAGCTTTGACGAGCATTGTTTCATTCTTGGGTTCCACATTAGAGGTCTATGCAATTTAACAAAGCATTGATGAGCATTGTTTAATTGTTGAGCTCAACAATAGAAATGTATACACTTTAAACAAAGCTTTGATGAGGATTGTTTCATTCTTGAGTTCCACATTATAAGTCTATGCAATTTAGCAAAGCTTTGATGAGCATAGTTTAATTCTTGGGTTCCACAATAGAAGTAGTCTTCACAATTTAGCAAAGCTTTGATGACCGTTGTTTAATTCTTGTGTTCCCAAATAAAAGACTGTGCAATTTAAGCAAAGCTTTGATGAGCATTGCTTCATTCTTGAGTTCCACATTAGAAGTCTATGGAATTTAAGAATGTTTTGATGAGCATTGTTTAATTCTAGAGTTGCACAATAGAAGTAGCCTTCGTAATTTAGTATAAGTTTGATGAGCCTTGTTTAATTCTTGAGTTCCATAATAAAAGTCAGTGCAATTATAGAAAAGCTTTGATGAGCATTGTTTCATTCTTGAGTTCCACATTATAAGTCTATGCAATTTAGAAATGCTTTGATGAGCATTGTTTAATTCTAGAGTTGCACAATAGAAGTAGCCTTCGTAATTTAGCATAGTTTTGATGATCATTGGTTAATTCAAGAGTTGCACAATAGAAATAGCCTTTGTAATTTAGCATAGTTTTGATGAGCATTGCTATATTCTTGAGTTCCACAATAGAAGTGTATCCAATGTAGCAAAGCTATAATGAGCATCGTTTAATTCTTGAGTTCCACATTAGAAGTCTACGCAATATAAGAAAAGCTTTGATGAGCATTGTTTGATTTATTAGTTCCACGAAGTCTATGCAATTTAGCAAAGCTTTGATGAGCATTATTTCATTCTTGAGTTCCACATTGGAAGTCTATGCAATTGAGCAAAGCATTGATGAGCATTGTTTAATGAATTCCACAATAGAAGTAACCTTTGCAATTTAGCAAAGATTTGATGAGCATTGTTTAATTCTTTAGTTCCACAATAGAAGTGTATGCACTTTAAGCAAAGCTTTGATGAGCGTTGTTTCATTCTTGCTACAATAGAAGTCTATGCAATATAGCAAAGCTTTGATGAGTATTGTTTATCTCTTGAGTTCCACAATAGAAGTCTATGCAATTTAAGCAAAGCTTTGTGTGCATTGTTTAATTTTCGAGTTCCACAATAGAAGTCTACGCAATTTAGCAACGCTTTGATGAGCATTGTTTAGATCTTGTGTTCCACAATAGAATTCTATGCAATTTAAGCAAATCATTGATGAGGATTGTTTAAATCTTGAGTTCCACAATAGAAGTATATGTAACTTAGCAAAGCTTTGATGATCATTGTTTAATACTTGAGTTCCATAATAGAAGTCTATGCAATTTACCAAAGCTTTGATAAGCATCGTTTAATTCTTGAGCTCCACAATAGAAGTCTATGCAATTTAAGCAAGTCTTTGATGAACAGTGTTTGATTCGTGAGTTCCACAATAGAAGTCTTTGCAATTTAGCAAAGCTTTGACGAGCATTGTTTCATTCTTGGGTTCCACATTAGAGGTCTATGCAATTTAACAAAGCATTGATGAGCATTGTTTAATTGTTGAGCTCAACAATAGAAATGTATACACTTTAAACAAAGCTTTGATGAGGATTGTTTCATTCTTGAGTTCCACATTATAAGTCTATGCAATTTAGCAAAGCTTTGATGAGCATAGTTTAATTCTTGGGTTCCACAATAGAAGTAGTCTTCGCAATTTAGCAAAGCTTTGATGACCGTTGTTTAATTCTTGTGTTCCCAAATAAAAGACTGTGCAATTTAAGCAAAGCTTTGATGAGCATTGCTTCATTCTTGAGTTCCACATTAGAAGTCTATGGAATTTAAGAATGTTTTGATGAGCATTGTTTAATTCTAGAGTTGCACAATAGAAGTAGCCTTCGTAATTTAGTATAAGTTTGATGAGCCTTGTTTAATTCTTGAGTTCCATAATAAAAGTCAGTGCAATTATAGAAAAGCTTTGATGAGCATTGTTTCATTCTTGAGTTCCACATTATAAGTCTATGCAATTTAGAAATGCTTTGATGAGCATTGTTTAATTCTAGAGTTGCACAATAGAAGTAGCCTTCGTAATTTAGCATAGTTTTGATGATCATTGGTTAATTCAAGAGTTGCACAATAGAAATAGCCTTTGTAATTTAGCATAGTTTTGATGAGCATTGCTATATTCTTGAGTTCCACAATAGAAGTGTATCCAATGTAGCAAAGCTATAATGAGCATCGTTTAATTCTTGAGTTCCACATTAGAAGTCTACGCAATATAAGAAAAGCTTTGATGAGCATTGTTTGATTTATTAGTTCCACGAAGTCTATGCAATTTAGCAAAGCTTTGATGAGCATTATTTCATTCTTGAGTTCCACATTGGAAGTCTATCCAATTTAGCAAAGCATTGATGAGCATTGTTTAATGAATTCCACAATAGAAGTAACCTTTGCAATTTAGCAAAGATTTGATGAGCATTGTTTAATTCTTTAGTTCCACAATAGAAGTGTATGCACTTTAAGCAAAGCTTTGATGAGCGTTGTTTCATTCTTGCTACAATAGAAGTCTATGCAATATAGCAAAGCTTTGATGAGTATTGTTTATCTCTTGAGTTCCACAATAGAAGTCTATGCAATTTAAGCAAAGCTTTGTGTGCATTGTTTAATTTTCGAGTTCCACAATAGAAGTCTACGCAATTTAGCAACGCTTTGATGAGCATTGTTTAGATCTTGTGTTCCACAATAGAATTCTATGCAATTTAAGCAAATCATTGATGAGGATTGTTTAAATCTTGAGTTCCACAATAGAAGTATATGTAACTTAGCAAAGCTTTGATGATCATTGTTTAATACTTGAGTTCCATAATAGAAGTCTATGCAATTTACCAAAGCATTGATAAGCATCGTTTAATTCTTGAGCTCCACAATAGAAGTCTATGCAATTTAAGCAAGTCTTTGATGAACAGTGTTTGATTCTTGAGTTCCACAATAGAAGTCTTTGCAATTTAGCAAAGCTTTGACGAGCATTGTTTCATTCTTGGGTTCCACATTAGAGGTCTATGCAATTTAACAAAGCATTGATGAGCATTGTTTAATTGTTGAGCTCAACAATAGAAATGTATACACTTTAAACAAAGCTTTGATGAGGATTGTTTCATTCTTGAGTTCCACATTATAAGTCTATGCAATTTAGCAAAGCTTTGATGAGCATAGTTTAATTCTTGGGTTCCACAATAGAAGTAGTCTTCGCAATTTAGCAAAGCTTTGATGACCGTTGTTTAATTCTTGTGTTCCCAAATAAAAGACTGTGCAATTTAAGCAAAGCTTTGATGAGCATTGCTTCATTCTTGAGTTCCACATTAGAAGTCTATGGAATTTAAGAATGTTTTGATGAGCATTGTTTAATTCTAGAGTTGCACAATAGAAGTAGCCTTCGTAATTTAGTATAAGTTTGATGAGCCTTGTTTAATTCTTGAGTTCCATAATAAAAGTCAGTGCAATTATAGAAAAGCTTTGATGAGCATTGTTTCATTCTTGAGTTCCACATTATAAGTCTATGCAATTTAGAAATGCTTTGATGAGCATTGTTTAATTCTAGAGTTGCACAATAGAAGTAGCCTTCGTAATTTAGCATAGTTTTGATGAGCATTGGTTAATTCAAGAGTTAAACAATAGAAGTAGCCTTTGTAATTTAGCATAGTTTTGATGAGCATTGCTATATTCTTGAGTTCCACAATAGAAGTGTATCCAATGTAGCAAAGCTATAATGAGCATCGTTTAATTCTTGAGTTCCACATTAGAAGTCTACGCAATATAAGAAAAGCTTTGATGAGCATTGTTTGATTTATTAGTTCCACGAAGTCTATGCAATTTAGCAAAGCTTTGATGAGCATTATTTCATTCTTGAGTTCCACATTGGAAGTCTATCCAATTTAGCAAAGCATTGATGAGCATTGTTTAATGAATTCCACAATAGAAGTAACCTTTGCAATTTAGCAAAGATTTGATGAGCATTGTTTAATTCTTTAGTTCCACAATAGAAGTGTATGCACTTTAAGCAAAGCTTTGATGAGCGTTGTTTCATTCTTGCTACAATAGAAGTCTATGCAATATAGCAAAGCTTTGATGAGTATTGTTTATCTCTTGAGTTCCACAATAGAAGTCTATGCAATTTAAGCAAAGCTTTGTGTGCATTGTTTAATTTTCGAGTTCCACAATAGAAGTCTACGCAATTTAGCAACGCTTTGATGAGCATTGTTTAGATCTTGTGTTCCACAATAGAATTCTATGCAATTTAAGCAAATCATTGATGAGGATTGTTTAAATCTTGAGTTCCACAATAGAAGTATATGTAACTTAGCAAAGCTTTGATGATCATTGTTTAATACTTGAGTTCCATAATAGAAGTCTATGCAATTTACCAAAGCATTGATAAGCATCGTTTAATTCTTGAGCTCCACAATAGAAGTCTATGCAATTTAAGCAAGTCTTTGATGAACAGTGTTTGATTCTTGAGTTCCACAATAGAAGTCTTTGCAATTTAGCAAAGCTTTGACGAGCATTGTTTCATTCTTGGGTTCCACATTAGAGGTCTATGCAATTTAACAAAGCATTGATGAGCATTGTTTAATTGTTGAGCTCAACAATAGAAATGTATACACTTTAAACAAAGCTTTGATGAGGATTGTTTCATTCTTGAGTTCCACATTATAAGTCTATGCAATTTAGCAAAGCTTTGATGAGCATAGTTTAATTCTTGGGTTCCACAATAGAAGTAGTCTTCGCAATTTAGCAAAGCTTTGATGACCGTTGTTTAATTCTTGTGTTCCCAAATAAAAGACTGTGCAGTTTAAGCAAAGCTTTGATGAGCATTGCTTCATTCTTGAGTTCCACATTAGAAGTCTATGGAATTTAAGAATGTTTTGATGAGCATTGTTTAATTCTAGAGTTGCACAATAGAAGTAGCCTTCGTAATTTAGTATAAGTTTGATGAGCCTTGTTTAATTCTTGAGTTCCATAATAAAAGTCAGTGCAATTATAGAAAAGCTTTGATGAGCATTGTTTCATTCTTGAGTTCCACATTATAAGTCTATGCAATTTAGAAATGCTTTGATGAGCATTGTTTAATTCTAGAGTTGCACAATAGAAGTAGCCTTCGTAATTTAGCATAGTTTTGATGAGCATTGGTTAATTCAAGAGTTAAACAATAGAAGTAGCCTTTGTAATTTAGCATAGTTTTGATGAGCATTGCTATATTCTTGAGTTCCACAATAGAAGTGTATCCAATGTAGCAAAGCTATAATGAGCATCGTTTAATTCTTGAGTTCCACATTAGAAGTCTACGCAATATAAGAAAAGCTTTGATGAGCATTGTTTGATTTATTAGTTCCACGAAGTCTATGCAATTTAGCAAAGCTTTGATGAGCATTATTTCATTCTTGAGTTCCACATTGGAAGTCTATCCAATTTAGCAAAGCATTGATGAGCATTGTTTAATGAATTCCACAATAGAAGTAACCTTTGCAATTTAGCAAAGATTTGATGAGCATTGTTTAATTCTTTAGTTCCACAATAGAAGTGTATGCACTTTAAGCAAAGCTTTGATGAGCGTTGTTTCATTCTTGCTACAATAGAAGTCTATGCAATATAGCAAAGCTTTGATGAGTATTGTTTATCTCTTGAGTTCCACAATAGAAGTCTATGCAATTTAAGCAAAGCTTTGTGTGCATTGTTTAATTTTCGAGTTCCACAATAGAAGTCTACGCAATTTAGCAACGCTTTGATGAGCATTGTTTAGATCTTGTGTTCCACAATAGAATTCTATGCAATTTAAGCAAATCATTGATGAGGATTGTTTAAATCTTGAGTTCCACAATAGAAGTATATGTAACTTAGCAAAGCTTTGATGATCATTGTTTAATACTTGAGTTCCATAATAGAAGTCTATGCAATTTACCAAAGCTTTGATAAGCATCGTTTAATTCTTGAGCTCCACAATAGAAGTCTATGCAATTTAAGCAAGTCTTTGATGAACAGTGTTTGATTCTTGAGTTCCACAATAGAAGTCTTTGCAATTTAGCAAAGCTTTGACGAGCATTGTTTCATTCTTGGGTTCCACATTAGAGGTCTATGCAATTTAACAAAGCATTGATGAGCATTGTTTAATTGTTGAGCTCAACAATAGAAATGTATACACTTTAAACAAAGCTTTGATGAGGATTGTTTCATTCTTGAGTTCCACATTATAAGTCTATGCAATTTAGCAAAGCTTTGATGAGCATAGTTTAATTCTTGGGTTCCACAATAGAAGTAGTCTTCGCAATTTAGCAAAGCTTTGATGACCGTTGTTTAATTCTTGTGTTCCCAAATAAAAGACTGTGCAATTTAAGCAAAGCTTTGATGAGCATTGCTTCATTCTTGAGTTCCACATTAGAAGTCTATGGAATTTAAGAATGTTTTGATGAGCATTGTTTAATTCTAGAGTTGCACAATAGAAGTAGCCTTCGTAATTTAGTATAAGTTTGATGAGCCTTGTTTAATTCTTGAGTTCCATAATAAAAGTCAGTGCAATTATAGAAAAGCTTTGATGAGCATTGTTTCATTCTTGAGTTCCACATTATAAGTCTATGCAATTTAGAAATGCTTTGATGAGCATTGTTTAATTCTAGAGTTGCACAATAGAAGTAGCCTTCGTAATTTAGCATAGTTTTGATGAGCATTGGGTAATTCAAGAGTTAAACAATAGAAGTAGCCTTTGTAATTTAGCATAGTTTTGATGAGCATTGCTATATTCTTGAGTTCCACAATAGAAGTGTATCCAATGTAGCAAAGCTATAATGAGCATCGTTTAATTCTTGAGTTCCACATTAGAAGTCTACGCAATATAAGAAAAGCTTTGATGAGCATTGTTTGATTTATTAGTTCCACGAAGTCTATGCAATTTAGCAAAGCTTTGATGAGCATTATTTCATTCTTGAGTTCCACATTGGAAGTCTATGCAATTTAGCAAAGCATTGATGAGCATTGTTTAATGAATTCCACAATAGAAGTAACCTTTGCAATTTAGCAAAGATTTGATGAGCATTGTTTAATTCTTTAGTTCCACAATAGAAGTGTATGCACTTTAAGCAAAGCTTTGATGAGCGTTGTTTCATTCTTGCTACAATAGAAGTCTATGCAATATAGCAAAGCTTTGATGAGTATTGTTTATCTCTTGAGTTCCACAATAGAAGTCTATGCAATTTAAGCAAAGCTTTGTGTGCATTGTTTAATTTTCGAGTTCCACAATAGAAGTCTACGCAATTTAGCAACGCTTTGATGAGCATTGTTTAGATCTTGTGTTCCACAATAGAATTCTATGCAATTTAAGCAAATCATTGATGAGGATTGTTTAAATCTTGAGTTCCACAATAGAAGTATATGTAACTTAGCAAAGCTTTGATGATCATTGTTTAATACTTGAGTTCCATAATAGAAGTCTATGCAATTTACCAAAGCTTTGATAAGCATCGTTTAATTCTTGAGCTCCACAATAGAAGTCTATGCAATTTAAGCAAGTCTTTGATGAACAGTGTTTGATTCGTGAGTTCCACAATAGAAGTCTTTGCAATTTAGCAAAGCTTTGACGAGCATTGTTTCATTCTTGGGTTCCACATTAGAGGTCTATGCAATTTAACAAAGCATTGATGAGCATTGTTTAATTGTTGAGCTCAACAATAGAAATGTATACACTTTAAACAAAGCTTTGATGAGGATTGTTTCATTCTTGAGTTCCACATTATAAGTCTATGCAATTTAGCAAAGCTTTGATGAGCATAGTTTAATTCTTGGGTTCCACAATAGAAGTAGTCTTCGCAATTTAGCAAAGCTTTGATGACCGTTGTTTAATTCTTGTGTTCCCAAATTAAAGACTGTGCAATTTAAGCAAAGCTTTGATGAGCATTGCTTCATTCTTGAGTTCCACATTAGAAGTCTATGGAATTTAAGAATGTTTTGATGAGCATTGTTTAATTCTAGAGTTGCACAATAGAAGTAGCCTTCGTAATTTAGTATAAGTTTGATGAGCCTTGTTTAATTCTTGAGTTCCATAATAAAAGTCAGTGCAATTATAGAAAAGCTTTGATGAGCATTGTTTCATTCTTGAGTTCCACATTATAAGTCTATGCAATTTAGAAATGCTTTGATGAGCATTGTTTAATTCTAGAGTTGCACAATAGAAGTAGCCTTCGTAATTTAGCATAGTTTTGATGAGCATTGGTTAATTCAAGAGTTGCACAATAGAAGTAGCCTTTGTAATTTAGCATAGTTTTGATGAGCATTGCTATATTCTTGAGTTCCACAATAGAAGTGTATCCAATGTAGCAAAGCTATAATGAGCATCGTTTAATTCTTGAGTTCCACATTAGAAGTCTACGCAATATAAGAAAAGCTTTGATGAGCATTGTTTGATTTATTAGTTCCACGAAGTCTATGCAATTTAGCAAAGCTTTGATGAGCATTATTTCATTCTTGAGTTCCACATTGGAAGTCTATGCAATTTAGCAAAGCATTGATGAGCATTGTTTAATGAATTCCACAATAGAAGTAACCTTTGCAATTTAGCAAAGATTTGATGAGCATTGTTTAATTCTTTAGTTCCACAATAGAAGTGTATGCACTTTAAGCAAAGCTTTGATGAGCGTTGTTTCATTCTTGCTACAATAGAAGTCTATGCAATATAGCAAAGCTTTGATGAGTATTGTTTATCTCTTGAGTTCCACAATAGAAGTCTATGCAATTTAAGCAAAGCTTTGTGTGCATTGTTTAATTTTCGAGTTCCACAATAGAAGTCTACGCAATTTAGCAACGCTTTGATGAGCATTGTTTAGATCTTGTGTTCCACAATAGAATTCTATGCAATTTAAGCAAATCATTGATGAGGATTGTTTAAATCTTGAGTTCCACAATAGAAGTATATGTAACTTAGCAAAGCTTTGATGATCATTGTTTAATACTTGAGTTCCATAATAGAAGTCTATGCAATTTACCAAAGCTTTGATAAGCATCGTTTAATTCTTGAGCTCCACAATAGAAGTCTATGCAATTTAAGCAAGTCTTTGATGAACAGTGTTTGATTCGTGAGTTCCACAATAGAAGTCTTTGCAATTTAGCGAAGCTTTGACGAGCATTGTTTCATTCTTGGGTTCCACATTAGAGGTCTATGCAATTTAACAAAGCATTGATGAGCATTGTTTAATTGTTGAGCTCAACAATAGAAATGTATACACTTTAAACAAAGCTTTGATGAGAATTGTTTCATTCTTGAGTTCCACATTATAAGTCTATGCAATTTAGCAAAGCTTTGATGAGCATAGTTTAATTCTTGGGTTCCACAATAGAAGTAGTCTTCGCAATTTAGCAAAGCTTTGATGACCGTTGTTTAATTCTTGTGTTCCCAAATAAAAGACTGTGCAATTTAAGCAAAGCTTTGATGAGCATTGCTTCATTCTTGAGTTCCACATTAGAAGTCTATGGAATTTAAGAATGTTTTGATGAGCATTGTTTAATTCTAGAGTTGCACAATAGAAGTAGCCTTCGTAATTTAGTATAAGTTTGATGAGCCTTGTTTAATTCTTGAGTTCCATAATAAAAGTCAGTGCAATTATAGAAAAGCTTTGATGAGCATTGTTTCATTCTTGAGTTCCACATTATAAGTCTATGCAATTTAGAAATGCTTTGATGAGCATTGTTTAATTCTAGAGTTGCACAATAGAAGTAGCCTTCGTAATTTAGCATAGTTTTGATGAGCATTGGTTAATTCAAGAGTTGCACAATAGAAGTAGCCTTTGTAATTTAGCATAGTTTTGATGAGCATTGCTATATTCTTGAGTTCCACAATAGAAGTGTATCCAATGTAGCAAAGCTATAATGAGCATCGTTTAATTCTTGAGTTCCACATTAGAAGTCTACGCAATATAAGAAAAGCTTTGATGAGCATTGTTTGATTTATTAGTTCCACGAAGTCTATGCAATTTAGCAAAGCTTTGATGAGCATTATTTCATTCTTGAGTTCCACATTGGAAGTCTATGCAATTTAGCAAAGCATTGATGAGCATTGTTTAATGAATTCCACAATAGAAGTAACCTTTGCAATTTAGCAAAGATTTGATGAGCATTGTTTAATTCTTTAGTTCCACAATAGAAGTGTATGCACTTTAAGCAAAGCTTTGATGAGCGTTGTTTCATTCTTGCTACAATAGAAGTCTATGCAATATAGCAAAGCTTTGATGAGTATTGTTTATCTCTTGAGTTCCACAATAGAAGTCTATGCAATTTAAGCAAAGCTTTGTGTGCATTGTTTAATTTTCGAGTTCCACAATAAAAGTCTACGCAATTTAGCAACGCTTTGATGAGCATTGTTTAGATCTTGTGTTCCACAATAGAATTCTATGCAATTTAAGCAAATCATTGATGAGGATTGTTTAAATCTTGAGTTCCACAATAGAAGTATATGTAACTTAGCAAAGCTTTGATGATCATTGTTTAATACTTGAGTTCCATAATAGAAGTCTATGCAATTTACCAAAGCTTTGATAAGCATCGTTTAATTCTTGAGCTCCACAATAGAAGTCTATGCAATTTAAGCAAGTCTTTGATGAACAGTGTTTGATTCTTGAGCTCCACAATAGAAGTCTTTGCAATTTAGCAAAGCTTTGACGAGCATTGTTTCATTCTTGGGTTCCACATTAGAGGTCTATGCAATTTAACAAAGCATTGATGAGCATTGTTTAATTGTTGAGCTCAACAATAGAAATGTATACACTTTAAACAAAGCTTTGATGAGGATTGTTTCATTCTTGAGTTCCACATTATAAGTGTATGCAATTTAGCAAAGCTTTGATGAGCATAGTTTAATTCTTGGGTTCCACAATAGAAGTAGTCTTCGCAATTTAGCAAAGCTTTGATGACCGTTGTTTAATTCTTGTGTTCCCAAATAAAAGTCTGTGCAATTTAAGCAAAGCTTTGATGAGCATTGCTTCATTCTTGAGTTCCACATTAGAAGTCTATGGAATTTAAGAATGTTTTGATGAGCATTGTTTAATTCTAGAGTTGCACAATAGAAGTAGCCTTCGTAATTTAGTATAAGTTTGATGAGCCTTGTTTAATTCTTGAGTTCCATAATAAAAGTCAGTGCAATTATAGAAAAGCTTTGATGAGCATTGTTTCATTCTTGAGTTCCACATTATAAGTCTATGCAATTTAGAAATGCTTTGATGAGCATTGTTTAATTCTAGAGTTGCACAATAGAAGTAGCCTTCGTAATTTAGCATAGTTTTGATGAGCATTGGTTAATTCAAGAGTTGCACAATAGAAGTAGCCTTTGTAATTTAGCATAGTTTTGATGAGCATTGCTATATTCTTGAGTTCCACAATAGAAGTGTATCCAATGTAGCAAAGCTATAATGAGCATCGTTTAATTCTTGAGTTCCACATTAGAAGTCTACGCAATATAAGAAAAGCTTTGATGAGCATTGTTTGATTTATTAGTTCCACGAAGTCTATGCAATTTAGCAAAGCTTTGATGAGCATTATTTCATTCTTGAGTTCCACATTGGAAGTCTATGCAATTTAGCAAAGCATTGATGAGCATTGTTTAATGAATTCCACAATAGAAGTAACCTTTGCAATTTAGCAAAGATTTGATGAGCATTGTTTAATTCTTTAGTTCCACAATAGAAGTGTATGCACTTTAAGCAAAGCTTTGATGAGCGTTGTTTCATTCTTGCTACAATAGAAGTCTATGCAATATAGCAAAGCTTTGATGAGTATTGTTTATCTCTTGAGTTCCACAATAGAAGTCTATGCAATTTAAGCAAAGCTTTGTGTGCATTGTTTAATTTTCGAGTTCCACAATAGAAGTCTACGCAATTTAGCAACGCTTTGATGAGCATTGTTTAGATCTTGTGTTCCACAATAGAATTCTATGCAATTTAAGCAAATCATTGATGAGGATTGTTTAAATCTTGAGTTCCACAATAGAAGTATATGTAACTTAGCAAAGCTTTGATGATCATTGTTTAATACTTGAGTTCCATAATAGAAGTCTATGCAATTTACCAAAGCTTTGATAAGCATCGTTTAATTCTTGAGCTCCACAATAGAAGTCTATGCAATTTAAGCAAGTCTTTGATGAACAGTGTTTGATTCTTGAGTTCCACAATAGAAGTCTTTGCAATTTAGCAAAGCTTTGACGAGCATTGTTTCATTCTTGGGTTCCACATTAGAGGTCTATGCAATTTAACAAAGCATTGATGAGCATTGTTTAATTGTTGAGCTCAACAATAGAAATGTATACACTTTAAACAAAGCTTTGATGAGGATTGTTTCATTCTTGAGTTCCACATTATAAGTCTATGCAATTTAGCAAAGCTTTGATGAGCATAGTTTAATTCTTGGGTTCCACAATAGAAGTAGTCTTCGCAATTTAGCAAAGCTTTGATGACCGTTGTTTAATTCTTGTGTTCCCAAATAAAAGACTGTGCAATTTAAGCAAAGCTTTGATGAGCATTGCTTCATTCTTGAGTTCCACATTAGAAGTCTATGGAATTTAAGAATGTTTTGATGAGCATTGTTTAATTCTAGAGTTGCACAATAGAAGTAGCCTTCGTAATTTAGTATAAGTTTGATGAGCCTTGTTTAATTCTTGAGTTCCATAATAAAAGTCAGTGCAATTATAGAAAAGCTTTGATGAGCATTGTTTCATTCTTGAGTTCCACATTATAAGTCTATGCAATTTAGAAATGCTTTGATGAGCATTGTTTAATTCTAGAGTTGCACAATAGAAGTAGCCTTCGTAATTTAGCATAGTTTTGATGAGCATTGGTTAATTCAAGAGTTAAACAATAGAAGTAGCCTTTGTAATTTAGCATAGTTTTGATGAGCATTGCTATATTCTTGAGTTCCACAATAGAAGTGTATCCAATGTAGCAAAGCTATAATGAGCATCGTTTAATTCTTGAGTTCCACATTAGAAGTCTACGCAATATAAGAAAAGCTTTGATGAGCATTGTTTGATTTATTAGTTCCACGAAGTCTATGCAATTTAGCAAAGCTTTGATGAGCATTATTTCATTCTTGAGTTCCACATTGGAAGTCTATGCAATTTAGCAAAGCATTGATGAGCATTGTTTAATGAATTCCACAATAGAAGTAACCTTTGCAATTTAGCAAAGATTTGATGAGCATTGTTTAATTCTTTAGTTCCACAATAGAAGTGTATGCACTTTAAGCAAAGCTTTGATGAGCGTTGTTTCATTCTTGCTACAATAGAAGTCTATGCAATATAGCAAAGCTTTGATGAGTATTGTTTATCTCTTGAGTTCCACAATAGAAGTCTATGCAATTTAAGCAAAGCTTTGTGTGCATTGTTTAATTTTCGAGTTCCACAATAGAAGTCTACGCAATTTAGCAACGCTTTGATGAGCATTGTTTAGATCTTGTGTTCCACAATAGAATTCTATGCAATTTAAGCAAATCATTGATGAGGATTGTTTAAATCTTGAGTTCCACAATAGAAGTATATGTAACTTAGCAAAGCTTTGATGATCATTGTTTAATACTTGAGTTCCATAATAGAAGTCTATGCAATTTACCAAAGCTTTGATAAGCATCGTTTAATTCTTGAGCTCCACAATAGAAGTCTATGCAATTTAAGCAAGTCTTTGATGAACAGTGTTTGATTCGTGAGTTCCACAATAGAAGTCTTTGCAATTTAGCGAAGCTTTGACGAGCATTGTTTCATTCTTGGGTTCCACATTAGAGGTCTATGCAATTTAACAAAGCATTGATGAGCATTGTTTAATTGTTGAGCTCAACAATAGAAATGTATACACTTTAAACAAAGCTTTGATGAGAATTGTTTCATTCTTGAGTTCCACATTATAAGTCTATGCAATTTAGCAAAGCTTTGATGAGCATAGTTTAATTCTTGGGTTCCACAATAGAAGTAGTCTTCGCAATTTAGCAAAGCTTTGATGACCGTTGTTTAATTCTTGTGTTCCCAAATAAAAGACTGTGCAATTTAAGCAAAGCTTTGATGAGCATTGCTTCATTCTTGAGTTCCACATTAGAAGTCTATGGAATTTAAGAATGTTTTGATGAGCATTGTTTAATTCTAGAGTTGCACAATAGAAGTAGCCTTCGTAATTTAGTATAAGTTTGATGAGCCTTGTTTAATTCTTGAGTTCCATAATAAAAGTCAGTGCAATTATAGAAAAGCTTTGATGAGCATTGTTTCATTCTTGAGTTCCACATTATAAGTCTATGCAATTTAGAAATGCTTTGATGAGCATTGTTTAATTCTAGAGTTGCACAATAGAAGTAGCCTTCGTAATTTAGCATAGTTTTGATGAGCATTGGTTAATTCAAGAGTTGCACAATAGAAGTAGCCTTTGTAATTTAGCATAGTTTTGATGAGCATTGCTATATTCTTGAGTTCCACAATAGAAGTGTATCCAATGTAGCAAAGCTATAATGAGCATCGTTTAATTCTTGAGTTCCACATTAGAAGTCTACGCAATATAAGAAAAGCTTTGATGAGCATTGTTTGATTTATTAGTTCCACGAAGTCTATGCAATTTAGCAAAGCTTTGATGAGCATTATTTCATTCTTGAGTTCCACATTGGAAGTCTATGCAATTTAGCAAAGCATTGATGAGCATTGTTTAATGAATTCCACAATAGAAGTAACCTTTGCAATTTAGCAAAGATTTGATGAGCATTGTTTAATTCTTTAGTTCCACAATAGAAGTGTATGCACTTTAAGCAAAGCTTTGATGAGCGTTGTTTCATTCTTGCTACAATAGAAGTCTATGCAATATAGCAAAGCTTTGATGAGTATTGTTTATCTCTTGAGTTCCACAATAGAAGTCTATGCAATTTAAGCAAAGCTTTGTGTGCATTGTTTAATTTTCGAGTTCCACAATAAAAGTCTACGCAATTTAGCAACGCTTTGATGAGCATTGTTTAGATCTTGTGTTCCACAATAGAATTCTATGCAATTTAAGCAAATCATTGATGAGGATTGTTTAAATCTTGAGTTCCACAATAGAAGTATATGTAACTTAGCAAAGCTTTGATGATCATTGTTTAATACTTGAGTTCCATAATAGAAGTCTATGCAATTTACCAAAGCTTTGATAAGCATCGTTTAATTCTTGAGCTCCACAATAGAAGTCTATGCAATTTAAGCAAGTCTTTGATGAACAGTGTTTGATTCTTGAGCTCCACAATAGAAGTCTTTGCAATTTAGCAAAGCTTTGACGAGCATTGTTTCATTCTTGGGTTCCACATTAGAGGTCTATGCAATTTAACAAAGCATTGATGAGCATTGTTTAATTGTTGAGCTCAACAATAGAAATGTATACACTTTAAACAAAGCTTTGATGAGGATTGTTTCATTCTTGAGTTCCACATTATAAGTGTATGCAATTTAGCAAAGCTTTGATGAGCATAGTTTAATTCTTGGGTTCCACAATAGAAGTAGTCTTCGCAATTTAGCAAAGCTTTGATGACCGTTGTTTAATTCTTGTGTTCCCAAATAAAAGTCTGTGCAATTTAAGCAAAGCTTTGATGAGCATTGCTTCATTCTTGAGTTCCACATTAGAAGTCTATGGAATTTAAGAATGTTTTGATGAGCATTGTTTAATTCTAGAGTTGCACAATAGAAGTAGCCTTCGTAATTTAGTATAAGTTTGATGAGCCTTGTTTAATTCTTGAGTTCCATAATAAAAGTCAGTGCAATTATAGAAAAGCTTTGATGAGCATTGTTTCATTCTTGAGTTCCACATTATAAGTCTATGCAATTTAGAAATGCTTTGATGAGCATTGTTTAATTCTAGAGTTGCACAATAGAAGTAGCCTTCGTAATTTAGCATAGTTTTGATGAGCATTGGTTAATTCAAGAGTTGCACAATAGAAGTAGCCTTTGTAATTTAGCATAGTTTTGATGAGCATTGCTATATTCTTGAGTTCCACAATAGAAGTGTATCCAATGTAGCAAAGCTATAATGAGCATCGTTTAATTCTTGAGTTCCACATTAGAAGTCTACGCAATATAAGAAAAGCTTTGATGAGCATTGTTTGATTTATTAGTTCCACGAAGTCTATGCAATTTAGCAAAGCTTTGATGAGCATTATTTCATTCTTGAGTTCCACATTGGAAGTCTATGCAATTTAGCAAAGCATTGATGAGCATTGTTTAATGAATTCCACAATAGAAGTAACCTTTGCAATTTAGCAAAGATTTGATGAGCATTGTTTAATTCTTTAGTTCCACAATAGAAGTGTATGCACTTTAAGCAAAGCTTTGATGAGCGTTGTTTCATTCTTGCTACAATAGAAGTCTATGCAATATAGCAAAGCTTTGATGAGTATTGTTTATCTCTTGAGTTCCACAATAGAAGTCTATGCAATTTAAGCAAAGCTTTGTGTGCATTGTTTAATTTTCGAGTTCCACAATAGAAGTCTACGCAATTTAGCAACGCTTTGATGAGCATTGTTTAGATCTTGTGTTCCACAATAGAATTCTATGCAATTTAAGCAAATCATTGATGAGGATTGTTTAAATCTTGAGTTCCACAATAGAAGTATATGTAACTTAGCAAAGCTTTGATGATCATTGTTTAATACTTGAGTTCCATAATAGAAGTCTATGCAATTTACCAAAGCTTTGATAAGCATCGTTTAATTCTTGAGCTCCACAATAGAAGTCTATGCAATTTAAGCAAGTCTTTGATGAACAGTGTTTGATTCTTGAGTTCCACAATAGAAGTCTTTGCAATTTAGCAAAGCTTTGACGAGCATTGTTTCATTCTTGGGTTCCACATTAGAGGTCTATGCAATTTAACAAAGCATTGATGAGCATTGTTTAATTGTTGAGCTCAACAATAGAAATGTATACACTTTAAACAAAGCTTTGATGAGGATTGTTTCATTCTTGAGTTCCACATTATAAGTCTATGCAATTTAGCAAAGCTTTGATGAGCATAGTTTAATTCTTGGGTTCCACAATAGAAGTAGTCTTCGCAATTTAGCAAAGCTTTGATGACCGTTGTTTAATTCTTGTGTTCCCAAATAAAAGACTGTGCAATTTAAGCAAAGCTTTGATGAGCATTGCTTCATTCTTGAGTTCCACATTAGAAGTCTATGGAATTTAAGAATGTTTTGATGAGCATTGTTTAATTCTAGAGTTGCACAATAGAAGTAGCCTTCGTAATTTAGTATAAGTTTGATGAGCCTTGTTTAATTCTTGAGTTCCATAATAAAAGTCAGTGCAATTATAGAAAAGCTTTGATGAGCATTGTTTCATTCTTGAGTTCCACATTATAAGTCTATGCAATTTAGAAATGCTTTGATGAGCATTGTTTAATTCTAGAGTTGCACAATAGAAGTAGCCTTCGTAATTTAGCATAGTTTTGATGAGCATTGGTTAATTCAAGAGTTAAACAATAGAAGTAGCCTTTGTAATTTAGCATAGTTTTGATGAGCATTGCTATATTCTTGAGTTCCACAATAGAAGTGTATCCAATGTAGCAAAGCTATAATGAGCATCGTTTAATTCTTGAGTTCCACATTAGAAGTCTACGCAATATAAGAAAAGCTTTGATGAGCATTGTTTGATTTATTAGTTCCACGAAGTCTATGCAATTTAGCAAAGCTTTGATGAGCATTATTTCATTCTTGAGTTCCACATTGGAAGTCTATGCAATTTAGCAAAGCATTGATGAGCATTGTTTAATGAATTCCACAATAGAAGTAACCTTTGCAATTTAGCAAAGATTTGATGAGCATTGTTTAATTCTTTAGTTCCACAATAGAAGTGTATGCACTTTAAGCAAAGCTTTGATGAGCGTTGTTTCATTCTTGCTACAATAGAAGTCTATGCAATATAGCAAAGCTTTGATGAGTATTGTTTATCTCTTGAGTTCCACAATAGAAGTCTATGCAATTTAAGCAAAGCTTTGTGTGCATTGTTTAATTTTCGAGTTCCACAATAGAAGTCTACGCAATTTAGCAACGCTTTGATGAGCATTGTTTAGATCTTGTGTTCCACAATAGAATTCTATGCAATTTAAGCAAATCATTGATGAGGATTGTTTAAATCTTGAGTTCCACAATAGAAGTATATGTAACTTAGCAAAGCTTTGATGATCATTGTTTAATACTTGAGTTCCATATTAGAAGTCTATGCAATTTACCAAAGCTTTGATAAGCATCGTTTAATTCTTGAGCTCCACAATAGAAGTCTATGCAATTTAAGCAAGTCTTTGATGAACAGTGTTTGATTCGTGAGTTCCACAATAGAAGTCTTTGCAATTTAGCAAAGCTTTGACGAGCATTGTTTCATTCTTGGGTTCCACATTAGAGGTCTATGCAATTTAACAAAGCATTGATGAGCATTGTTTAATTGTTGAGCTCAACAATAGAAATGTATACACTTTAAACAAAGCTTTGATGAGGATTGTTTCATTCTTGAGTTCCACATTATAAGTCTATGCAATTTAGCAAAGCTTTGATGAGCATAGTTTAATTCTTGGGTTCCACAATAGAAGTAGTCTTCGCAATTTAGCAAAGCTTTGATGACCGTTGTTTAATTCTTGTGTTCCCAAATAAAAGACTGTGCAATTTAAGCAAAGCTTTGATGAGCATTGCTTCATTCTTGAGTTCCACATTAGAAGTCTATGGAATTTAAGAATGTTTTGATGAGCATTGTTTAATTCTAGAGTTGCACAATAGAAGTAGCCTTCGTAATTTAGTATAAGTTTGATGAGCCTTGTTTAATTCTTGAGTTCCATAATAAAAGTCAGTGCAATTATAGAAAAGCTTTGATGAGCATTGTTTCATTCTTGAGTTCCACATTATAAGTCTATGCAATTTAGAAATGCTTTGATGAGCATTGTTTAATTCTAGAGTTGCACAATAGAAGTAGCCTTCGTAATTTAGCATAGTTTTGATGAGCATTGGTTAATTCAAGAGTTGCACAATAGAAGTAGCCTTTGTAATTTTGCATAGTTTTGATGAGCATTGCTATATTCTTGAGTTCCACAATAGAAGTGTATCCAATGTAGCAAAGCTATAATGAGCATCGTTTAATTCTTGAGTTCCACATTAGAAGTCTACGCAATATAAGAAAAGCTTTGATGAGCATTGTTTGATTTATTAGTTCCACAAAGTCTATGCAATTTAGCAAAGCTTTGATGAGCATTATTTCATTCTTGAGTTCCACATTGGAAGTCTATGCAATTTAGCAAAGCATTGATGAGCATTGTTTAATGAATTCCACAATAGAAGTAACCTTTGCAATTTAGCAAAGATTTGATGAGCATTGTTTAATTCTTTAGTTCCACAATAGAAGTGTATGCATTTAAAGCAAAGCTTTGATGAGCGTTGTTTCATTCTTGCTACAATAGAAGTCTATGCAATATAGCAAAGCTTTGATGAGTATTGTTTATCTCTTGAGTTCCACAATAGAAGTCTATGCAATTTAAGCAAAGCTTTGTGTGCATTGTTTAATTTTCGAGTTCCACAATAGAAGTCTACGCAATTTAGCAACGCTTTGATGAGCATTGTTTAGATCTTGTGTTCCACAATAGAATTCTATGCAATTTAAGCAAATCATTGATGAGGATTGTTTAAATCTTGAGTTCCACAATAGAAGTATATGTAACTTAGCAAAGCTTTGATGATCATTGTTTAATACTTTTTTTTTTTGAAAGAGCCAAAGCTCAGCAAACTTTATTAAAAAGAATAAAAGAATACAATCACCAAAAATTCAAACAAAGTACAGTAATAACCATCCTATCCAAAGCCAACTACCAAACCACTTCCTAATAATAAGAACTAACCACACACAACCCCAATAATCCCTAAATTCCTTAAAGTTAGCCCAAGGACTTATTGAAAGAGGGAAAAAAGGTAACTTCACCCCCTTGCTCCAACCAAACCTCCAAAAGATAAAGAAACCAAAGCAAGGGGTAAGGCCCTTAAAAAAACCCTCAGTCCATAAGCTAACCTTTAAGAAAAAAAACCTCAAGTTTAAAACCCACAAATCACAAAAAACAAGGAAATTCCTATAAACTAAACCACAAATAAACATAACATCAAAGAGAAAACAGGAAAACCCCAAACAACAAATAGACCCAAAGCTCCCGTCGCAATCTTTGTCCATAACATCCTTCAAAGTCTTCATCAGGTCATCCATAATCTCTCCACAGCTATTGCCCACCACCAATCTTTGCTTCGCCTTTCTGCACCACAAACTCAAAAAGAAACACAAGAAAATAACTCCAAAACACCAGTGAATCAAATTAAGTTTCATACTAGACATGGCATCAATCACATGTCTAGGATTCACTATTTGGATAATCTCAATTAAGATCATATCCAAACAGCAAATCCCATAGGTACAAGTCACATGATTAAAGAGTAAACTCTCCAACCAGCGACATATTCCGTCAATTCCTTTGTGCATATTTTTATTCCCAAAATACCCCCACCATATACCATTAATAACCTCATCCTTATTTAACTGCCACCACTGCCAAACCCAAAACCATAACCAACCCCACTCCAACCAGCAAAACCAGAAAATGATCTCCATTATTCAACATTCTCAATTCCCGAAATACCCCAAATCAAATAAACCTTATTATTGATCATTTTAACTCTTTTCCTTAATCCCATCAGCTTCAAACGAATCTCATTCTCAATACTAGCTATAACCCCCTCAACTGAAATTCTTCTAGAGCCAAACAGTCTAGCGTTTCTCTCTCTCCAAATGTTAGACACACAGCTAGCAAACATACATTTAATGATCAAATTCTCACCTGTCTTCATTTTAAGCATTCTGTTCAACATTAAAATAAGATCATTCCATTCAACCATTCTCAAATTTAGCCCCACTTTACTGCAGAAATATTTCCAGATTCTAGAGGAATACTCACAATTAAAGAATAAATGGCTATGCGAATCAGGAACATTATCACAAAAAGGACACAGCAAATTACCAGCCAATTCCCATCCTCTAACCCTATCCTGAGTTTTTAATCTGTTCAAGACAGCCAGCCATAAAATAAAAGAGTTGCGAGGAATGCAATTATTATACCAAACAAGATTAAACCAAGGCACATTATCCCCAAAATTATTCAAATCATTCCACACCTGTTTGCATGAGAATTTTCTGCATATACCTCCCTTATCCCTCCATCCAATAACATCATTCAAATTAGAATCAATACAAAACATAGGAGCTTCAGTCAATCCAGGGTACTTATTAACCCACTCAACCGGCCAAGAATACGAATCCAACTCAAGAACATCACAAACTAAAGCAGAATCACTAAGCCCATTACTTATCCACTCTCTCCTAGGAATAATAGTGCAAAGAATACCTATAGGATGCCACCAATCATGCCATAAAGAAGTGTTCCTCCCATTACCCACACAAGAAATAACATGAGGCCTAACAGTATTCCTTATCTCCAAAAATCTCTTCCATGTCCAGTTCATACTCTTTTTCTGCAGGATATCCCAAAAATTCCTGCTGCCTATATAATTGATTCTCACCCACTGCACCCACAGGGAATTTTTGTTATTAACCACATTCCAAACATGTTTAGCAAGTAAAGCATCATTCCATTTCCTCAAATTCTTTATTCCCAGCCCACCATACTCCTTAGGTTTGCAAATTTCAAGCCATTTAACTTTAGCTTTCCCTTTAACTATCTCACCATTAGCCCATAAAAAACTCCTGCACATCTTTTCAATCTCATTAATAGTAGCAATTGGAATTTTAAAAATAGAAGCCCAATAAACATGAATGGAAGTTAGAACCGAATTAATGAGTTGCAATCTGCCAGCAAAAGAAAGGGTTTTACACTTCCAATTGAAAATTCTCAACTTAATCTTTTCAATCAACTTTTTACAAACTCTATCAAACAATTTAGTAACACACATAGGAACCCCCAAATATTTAAAAGGAAATTTCCCAACTTCATAAGGAAGAATACCCAAAATAATCCTTCTCATATTAGGCTTAACACAACTGAAATAAATCTGACTTTTTTCCATACTAACCTTCAGCCCTGAAATCTTATTGAAATCATCAAGGGCATTCCTTATAATTCTGGCCGAATTCCCATTACCATAAGAAAAAATTAACAAATCATCAGCAAAACATAAATGGGAAATTCTGAGGCTCAAGCACTTACTATGAAACTTAAAATTCAAAGAATCTTCAATAAGTTTACCCATAATAATATTGAAAACCTCCATAACTATAGTAAATAGGTAAGGAGATAAAGGATCTCCCTGCCTAAGCCCACGCTTTCCTTCAAAATACCCATGATCTTCACCATTAAAATTGAGCATGAACCACGGGGTAGAAACACAAGCCATAATCCAATTAACCATGACTGGATGAAACCCAAATCCCTGCAGAACTCTATTAAGAAAATCCCAATCCACCGTATCATAAGCCTTTTGTATATCAATCTTTATCGTACATTTAGGGGCACCTCTCTTTTTTTTGTACCCCACCATCAACTCCTGAGCAAGAAGAATATTATCCAAAATAGATCTACCAGGAATAAAAGCTGATTGGTTATTACTAACAATATCACCCAAGCTATTTCTAATTCTATTCACTATAATCTTACTGATACACTTATAAAAAGTGTTACAGCAAGCTATAGGTCTAAAATCAGAAACTTTCCTCGGAACCTCAACTTTAGGGACCAGAACAATTCTCGTGGCATTAATCCCATTCAACAATTTACCAGTCCAAAAAAATTCTCTCACAGCCTTACAAACATCTGGACCAACAATACTCCAAGCACTTTTAAAAAAATTCGACGAATATCCATCAGGCCCAGGGGCACGATTGTCATCTATGTCAAACATAGCCAATTTAATTTCTTCATCAGTAACCACTCTAATCATATCAATAGCCACCCTACTGTCCAATTTTTTAGGAAAAAACTCATCATTTAAGTCTGACAAATCAGTATCATCCTTACATCCCAAAAACTTATTAAAATGAGACACAAATTTCTCTATCATAGCCTTCCCACTCACCCAACGACCATCTTCATTCAGAACCATCTGAATACGATTATTGATACCTCTGCTTTTAACAATTTTGTGGAAGAATTTAGAGTTATTGTCCCCATCCTGTAACCATTTGATTTTAGCACGCTGAGCAAGAATCTTTTCTTCATCATTACAAGCAATATTAAAATCTAAGAGAATATTAGCATGCTCTTCCCTAATCTTGCAATCAAAAGGATTATTGTCAATATCTTGTTGTTTACACTCCAAATCCTTTCTTAACTTCTGAATTCTTTTTCCAGCTCCCCAATATTTATTACACATCTCCCTGCAATGTTTTTTGAGAATCTTCAACTTCTGTGTCACTTTAAACATAAAATAACCATCAATATTCTTATCCCAAACCTCCTTAACCAAAGGGAGAAATTCCTCCTTCTCAGAGATAAAATTCGCAAATCTAAAAGAAGGTTTCCACTTCACTTTGTTACCAGGAAAATTTAAAATAGCAGGGCAATGATCCGAATTTCTGTATGGTTTAAAGACAGCATGAGCAAGAGGATGGTTCAACATAAATTTTTGATTAACCATAACTCTATCAAGTTTCTTCAACAGCCCCATATTACCCATAGGGGTTTTGTTCCATGTAAACTGAAACCCATAAGACTTCAAGTCCTCCACTTCTATAAAACTCAAACAATCAACAAAATCATCAACTCCTTTAGGAGTTCTAGAACAGCTTTCAGAATATTCCGAAGGTTTTAAAGCAACATTAAAATCACCTAATAAACCCCAAGCTTCCCTATTAACAACCAAACTATGATTTTTCAAATTATCCCAAAGTAATCTTCTTTCAATATAATTCGAAGCAGCATATATAAAAGACAAATACATGCCAATATCCGAATTACACAATTTCACATAACAATGAATAACCTGTTTGGATTGATAAAGCAGAATCACATCAAAAAGTCTCGGATTCCACCCCACTATTATTCTAGTACCAGCTTCACAACTATTATTATTAGATATCCAATCCCACTGCCCAAAAGTCTTAGCACAAACACTCTTGAGATTTAAGATTTTGACATGAGATTCAATCACAGCACAAATACCAAGGTTATTACACTTAATAACATCAATAACCTCCTTCTGCTTAACAGACTTATTCAATCCCCTAACATTCCAAGCACCAATAGACATCATTGGGAAAAAATAGAATTTTTGGCATTTACCTCCTCAAATGCCTGAGAACTCCCCAACTTACTGCTATTATTATCCGCCTCCATCTTATCTTTATTCACTTTAATACTTTCATTTCCTTTCTTCTTCCCCACTCCCTTGATTGAAGAAATCAAATTGTTATTCTTGCTTTCATTAGAATCCATTTCAGCTTCACCACTATCAACATTTTGATTAGCAACAGTCTTCACAATCTTATCATCCTCTTCCATTTTATCCAATACTTCCTCTTCGATCTCTCTCAAGATTTCAAAACTGTTTTTATTACTTAGTCCCTCCCCTGTTATATTCTCACTACCAATACTAAAAATGCCCTTCTCAACCTTGTTATCCTTATTCACTGCAACCTGCTGCTTATTATTCTCCTTCAACCCCCGATTTCCTATATCATCTTGCCCATTAACAAACTTCTCATAATTTCTATTCTTTTCTAAATTCCAGTGACTTAATCCTTTATTACTCCAATTCCAATTTTGCCCTTTACCATTTCCATCTCTGTTCCCATTATTGCCTTTAGAGAAAATACTCCTTCTCCAATTCCCATTCTTTCCATTATTCTTCATATTATTCGTTTGATAATAGCCCACCTGAGATTTGCTAGTACCTTCACCATCAATGTTACCCCTAACCTTTTTATATTTAACTTCTGTGAAACCATCCCCATTAACAACTTCCTTCCCTTTATTATTCTTTAAATTTCTCACTTCTCCATTATTATCCTCCTTCACAACATTCATAGCAGCAGCACAAACTTTATCAACATGCCCATAAACCTTACAATGATTACATCTAGAAGGAATCCAAGCATATTCAACATCAAAACTTTGAATCATAGCAGAATTAGAGACAAAATCCCAAGTAGCTATATCAATTTTCTTTCTCCATTCCTTCCCAGCTGTTATTTCAACAAGAATTCTAGCATAAGCATTCCTTCCTTTATGTTCTAAACACATATCCTCAGTAAAGGAATCAAAAGCCAAAGGAATACCTATCTTACTAGCAATTCTACATAAGTTTTCACCACTCCAAACTTCCAAGGGCAAATCAAATATTTTAATCCAAACAGGAATTTTATCATGCTTGTTCTTAGTTAATGTCAAACCAGGCCTCCATCGTTGAAGAAATAAAGGCATATTATTAAACATTAACCAAGGACTACCCTCCAAAACAGATAACATCCCCTTTTCATCACTGAATTTAAAGAAGAAAAAACCTTTGCTGTTCATGAATACCTCTTCCAAACCCATATTCTTCCACAATCTTCTAACTTCTTTCTGAATTACAGGAAACGCCAACTTCTTGTCAATCATATAACCATGAAGAGTATTAGTAAAAGGAATACTTGCATTCTTTAGATTTTCTAATGGAATTATTACAGGTCCTTCCTCTTCCCCTTTCTCCCCTGGAATGAATCTAACATCAATCTTACCCTTATGTCTATTACCCTTTAACACTCCAGCATAAGAGTTCATCTCATTCCCCTGCATTCCTCCATCCTCCTTATTACTATTCTTAGCATTTCCCAAAATAGAAGGAAGAAGATTAATGCTATTAATAACAGTACCTGATTTCTCATTGTAGCTATTACCCATATTACTCTTAGCATTAACCTCTTCTTCTATCTCAGTTTCCTCTTCCCCACTAGTATCATCCTCACTTGAATCATTATCCCCTTCCTCTTCAGTAGAATCATCATCTTCAGTATTACCTTCTATCTCCTTGTCTTTTTTCTCCAAATTTGACATATCAACATCCATTTTCTGATTTTTCTCACTATCTAAATCTTTCCCCATAGTCTTCACATCTCCCTTTCCCACCTGTCCTTCTTCCTTCAATTCACTCAGAAATTGAAATCCAATTCCTGGAATGAAATCTTCATTATTATTAGCCCTTTTCTCCCCATCAGTTATAATCTTCACAACTTCATTATCTTCCCTAATAGATTTATTCTGAATTTTATCATCCCTCACTGATAAGGTAGGGTTCACATTAACCATTTCACTAATAACATTCTTCAATTCAGAGATTGGACTCAAAGCTTCATTACTCATCATCAACCCATCCCAATTTTTCATCAAATTAGCAGTATTACCAGTTGGGATAGATACAACATGAGAACTTACCTTTTTAGAATCACCAACCGACCCTTTCTTCAATTCCTTCTCCTTTCCTACAGACCCAGGAATAGAAATGTTAGAATCCGACTCCCAAACTGAGACAGATTCCGAATCTTCTTCCGTTTCCTCCTCTGAACCATCATCATTGAAGAATTCTTCCGTATCCATCGGAGCTAATTTATCCACCTTCTTCCTAGCTCTGTTCTTAATCCTAAACGATTTCCCCTCCATTTTCCATCCAGCTTTGCTAATCCCAGATACAACAGCTCCTGTCACACTTGGTTTGCGTCGAGCTTTATAGATCGTGGCAGATGATTGTTCAATTACCCCAGGAGGAACAAGATCATTCACCTCCATTTCAGTTTTTGTATAACGAACTGCAGCACTTTTATCCGGAGGTTTAACCTTCACATCCTTCAATCTATCCGATTTGGAAGATGCTCCCATTAAATCAACGGTATAAAGAAAGAAATTGCTTCACCAATTACAAGTAAAAACGTCGGAAAAGCAGCGCCGATGAATCTAAGCTAGATCGCACCACCGTCAGAAAGAATCAGGATAAGAGAGAGAAAGAAGAGAGAGAAAGCGAAAAAGCACATATGATTGCATTGTTTATCATTGTTTAATACTTGAGTTCCATAATAGAAGTCTATGCAATTTACCAAAGCTTTGATAAGCATCGTTTAATTCTTGAGCTCCACAATAGAAGTCTATGCAATTTAAGCAAGTCTTTGATGAACAGTGTTTGATTCTTGAGTTCCACAATAGAAGTCTTTGCAATTTAGCAAAGCTTTGACGAGCATTGTTTCATTCTTGGGTTCCACATTAGAGGTCTATGCAATTTAACAAAGCATTGATGAGCATTGTTTAATTGTTGAGCTCAACAATAGAAATGTATACACTTTAAACAAAGCTTTGATGAGGATTGTTTCATTCTTGAGTTCCACATTATAAGTCTATGCAATTTAGCAAAGCTTTGATGAGCATAGTTTAATTCTTGGGTTCCACAATAGAAGTAGTCTTCGCAATTTAGCAAAGCTTTGATGACCGTTGTTTAATTCTTGTGTTCCCAAATAAAAGACTGTGCAATTTAAGCAAAGCTTTGATGAGCATTGCTTCATTCTTGAGTTCCACATTAGAAGTCTATGGAATTTAAGAATGTTTTGATGAGCATTGTTTAATTCTAGAGTTGCACAATAGAAGTAGCCTTCGTAATTTAGTATAAGTTTGATGAGCCTTGTTTAATTCTTGAGTTCCATAATAAAAGTCAGTGCAATTATAGAAAAGCTTTGATGAGCATTGTTTCATTCTTGAGTTCCACATTATAAGTCTATGCAATTTAGAAATGCTTTGATGAGCATTGTTTAATTCTAGAGTTGCACAATAGAAGTAGCCTTCGTAATTTAGCATAGTTTTGATGAGCATTGGTTAATTCAAGAGTTAAACAATAGAAGTAGCCTTTGTAATTTAGCATAGTTTTGATGAGCATTGCTATATTCTTGAGTTCCACAATAGAAGTGTATCCAATGTAGCAAAGCTATAATGAGCATCGTTTAATTCTTGAGTTCCACATTAGAAGTCTACGCAATATAAGAAAAGCTTTGATGAGCATTGTTTGATTTATTAGTTCCACGAAGTCTATGCAATTTAGCAAAGCTTTGATGAGCATTATTTCATTCTTGAGTTCCACATTGGAAGTCTATGCAATTTAGCAAAGCATTGATGAGCATTGTTTAATGAATTCCACAATAGAAGTAACCTTTGCAATTTAGCAAAGATTTGATGAGCATTGTTTAATTCTTTAGTTCCACAATAGAAGTGTATGCACTTTAAGCAAAGCTTTGATGAGCGTTGTTTCATTCTTGCTACAATTGAAGTCTATGCAATATAGCAAAGCTTTGATGAGTATTGTTTATCTCTTGAGTTCCACAATAGAAGTCTATGCAATTTAAGCAAAGCTTTGTGTGCATTGTTTAATTTTCGAGTTCCACAATAGAAGTCTACGCAATTTAGCAACGCTTTGATGAGCATTGTTTAGATCTTGTGTTCCACAATAGAATTCTATGCAATTTAAGCAAATCATTGATGAGGATTGTTTAAATCTTGAGTTCCACAATAGAAGTATATGTAACTTAGCAAAGCTTTGATGATCATTGTTTAATACTTGAGTTCCATAATAGAAGTCTATGCAATTTACCAAAGCTTTGATAAGCATCGTTTAATTCTTGAGCTCCACAATAGAAGTCTATGCAATTTAAGCAAGTCTTTGATGAACAGTGTTTGATTCGTGAGTTCCACAATAGAAGTCTTTGCAATTTAGCAAAGCTTTGACGAGCATTGTTTCATTCTTGGGTTCCACATTAGAGGTCTATGCAATTTAACAAAGCATTGATGAGCATTGTTTAATTGTTGAGCTCAACAATAGAAATGTATACACTTTAAACAAAGCTTTGATGAGGATTGTTTCATTCTTGAGTTCCACATTATAAGTCTATGCAATTTAGCAAAGCTTTGATGAGCATAGTTTAATTCTTGGGTTCCACAATAGAAGTAGTCTTCGCAATTTAGCAAAGCTTTGATGACCGTTGTTTAATTCTTGTGTTCCAAAGACTGTGCAATTTAAGCAAAGCTTTGATGAGCATTGCTTCATTCTTGAGTTCCACATTAGAAGTCTATGGAATTTAAGAATGTTTTGATGAGCATTGTTTAATTCTAGAGTTGCACAATAGAAGTAGCCTTCGTAATTTAGTATAAGTTTGATGAGCCTTGTTTAATTCTTGAGTTCCATAATAAAAGTCAGTGCAATTATAGAAAAGCTTTGATGAGCATTGTTTCATTCTTGAGTTCCACATTATAAGTCTATGCAATTTAGAAATGCTTTGATGAGCATTGTTTAATTCTAGAGTTGCACAATAGAAGTAGCCTTCGTAATTTAGCATAGTTTTGATGAGCATTGGTTAATTCAAGAGTTGCACAATAGAAGTAGCCTTTGTAATTTTGCATAGTTTTGATGAGCATTGCTATATTCTTGAGTTCCACAATAGAAGTGTATCCAATGTAGCAAAGCTATAATGAGCATCGTTTAATTCTTGAGTTCCACATTAGAAGTCTACGCAATATAAGAAAAGCTTTGATGAGCATTGTTTGATTTATTAGTTCCACAAAGTCTATGCAATTTAGCAAAGCTTTGATGAGCATTATTTCATTCTTGAGTTCCACATTGGAAGTCTATGCAATTTAGCAAAGCATTGATGAGCATTGTTTAATGAATTCCACAATAGAAGTAACCTTTGCAATTTAGCAAAGATTTGATGAGCATTGTTTAATTCTTTAGTTCCACAATAGAAGTGTATGCACTTTAAGCAAAGCTTTGATGAGCGTTGTTTCATTCTTGCTACAATAGAAGTCTATGCAATATAGCAAAGCTTTGATGAGTATTGTTTATCTCTTGAGTTCCACAATAGAAGTCTATGCAATTTAAGCAAAGCTTTGTGTGCATTGTTTAATTTTCGAGTTCCACAATAGAAGTCTACGCAATTTAGCAACGCTTTGATGAGCATTGTTTAGATCTTGTGTTCCACAATAGAATTCTATGCAATTTAAGCAAATCATTGATGAGGATTGTTTAAATCTTGAGTTCCACAATAGAAGTATATGTAACTTAGCAAAGCTTTGATGATCATTGTTTAATACTTGAGTTCCATAATAGAAGTCTATGCAATTTACCAAAGCTTTGATAAGCATCGTTTAATTCTTGAGCTCCACAATAGAAGTCTATGCAATTTAAGCAAGTCTTTGATGAACAGTGTTTGATTCTTGAGTTCCACAATAGAAGTCTTTGCAATTTAGCAAAGCTTTGACGAGCATTGTTTCATTCTTGGGTTCCACATTAGAGGTCTATGCAATTTAACAAAGCATTGATGAGCATTGTTTAATTGTTGAGCTCAACAATAGAAATGTATACACTTTAAACAAAGCTTTGATGAGGATTGTTTCATTCTTGAGTTCCACATTATAAGTCTATGCAATTTAGCAAAGCTTTGATGAGCATAGTTTAATTCTTGGGTTCCACAATAGAAGTAGTCTTCGCAATTTAGCAAAGCTTTGATGACCGTTGTTTAATTCTTGTGTTCCCAAATAAAAGTCTGTGCAATTTAAGCAAAGCTTTGATGAGCATTGCTTCATTCTTGAGTTCCACATTAGAAGTCTATGGAATTTAAGAATGTTTTGATGAGCATTGTTTAATTCTAGAGTTGCACAATAGAAGTAGCCTTCGTAATTTAGTATAAGTTTGATGAGCCTTGTTTAATTCTTGAGTTCCATAATAAAAGTCAGTGCAATTATAGAAAAGCTTTGATGAGCATTGTTTCATTCTTGAGTTCCACATTATAAGTCTATGCAATTTAGAAATGCTTTGATGAGCATTGTTTAATTCTAGAGTTGCACAATAGAAGTAGCCTTCGTAATTTAGCATAGTTTTGATGAGCATTGGTTAATTCAAGAGTTGCACAATAGAAGTAGCCTTTGTAATTTAGCATAGTTTTGATGAGCATTGCTATATTCTTGAGTTCCACAATAGAAGTGTATCCAATGTAGCAAAGCTATAATGAGCATCGTTTAATTCTTGAGTTCCACATTAGAAGTCTACGCAATATAAGAAAAGCTTTGATGAGCATTGTTTGATTTATTAGTTCCACGAAGTCTATGCAATTTAGCAAAGCTTTGATGAGCATTATTTCATTCTTGAGTTCCACATTGGAAGTCTATGCAATTTAGCAAAGCATTGATGAGCATTGTTTAATGAATTCCACAATAGAAGTAACCTTTGCAATTTAGCAAAGATTTGATGAGCATTGTTTAATTCTTTAGTTCCACAATAGAAGTGTATGCACTTTAAGCAAAGCTTTGATGAGCGTTGTTTCATTCTTGCTACAATAGAAGTCTATGCAATATAGCAAAGCTTTGATGAGTATTGTTTATCTCTTGAGTTCCACAATAGAAGTCTATGCAATTTAAGCAAAGCTTTGTGTGCATTGTTTAATTTTCGAGTTCCACAATAGAAGTCTACGCAATTTAGCAACGCTTTGATGAGCATTGTTTAGATCTTGTGTTCCACAATAGAATTCTATGCAATTTAAGCAAATCATTGATGAGGATTGTTTAAATCTTGAGTTCCACAATAGAAGTATATGTAACTTAGCAAAGCTTTGATGATCATTGTTTAATACTTGAGTTCCATAATAGAAGTCTATGCAATTTACCAAAGCTTTGATAAGCATCGTTTAATTCTTGAGCTCCACAATAGAAGTCTATGCAATTTAAGCAAGTCTTTGATGAACAGTGTTTGATTCGTGAGTTCCACAATAGAAGTCTTTGCAATTTAGCAAAGCTTTGACGAGCATTGTTTCATTCTTGGGTTCCACATTAGAGGTCTATGCAATTTAACAAAGCATTGATGAGCATTGTTTAATTGTTGAGCTCAACAACAGAAATGTATACACTTTAAACAAAGCTTTGATGAGGATTGTTTCATTCTTGAGTTCCACATTATAAGTCTATGCAATTTAGCAAAGCTTTGATGAGCATAGTTTAATTCTTGGGTTCCACAATAGAAGTAGTCTTCGCAATTTAGCAAAGCTTTGATGACCGTTGTTTAATTCTTGTGTTCCCAAATAAAAGACTGTGCAATTTAAGCAAAGCTTTGATGAGCATTGCTTCATTCTTGAGTTCCACATTAGAAGTCTATGGAATTTAAGAATGTTTTGATGAGCATTGTTTAATTCTAGAGTTGCACAATAGAAGTAGCCTTCGTAATTTAGTATAAGTTTGATGAGCCTTGTTTAATTCTTGAGTTCCATAATAAAAGTCAGTGCAATTATAGAAAAGCTTTGATGAGCATTGTTTCATTCTTGAGTTCCACATTATAAGTCTATGCAATTTAGAAATGCTTTGATGAGCATTGTTTAATTCTAGAGTTGCACAATAGAAGTAGCCTTCGTAATTTAGCATAGTTTTGATGAGCATTGGTTAATTCAAGAGTTGCACAATAGAAGTAGCCTTTGTAATTTTGCATAGTTTTGATGAGCATTGCTATATTCTTGAGTTCCACAATAGAAGTGTATCCAATGTAGCAAAGCTATAATGAGCATCGTTTAATTCTTGAGTTCCACATTAGAAGTCTACGCAATATAAGAAAAGCTTTGATGAGCATTGTTTGATTTATTAGTTCCACAAAGTCTATGCAATTTAGCAAAGCTTTGATGAGCATTATTTCATTCTTGAGTTCCACATTGGAAGTCTATGCAATTTAGCAAAGCATTGATGAGCATTGTTTAATGAATTCCACAATAGAAGTAACCTTTGCAATTTAGCAAAGATTTGATGAGCATTGTTTAATTCTTTAGTTCCACAATAGAAGTGTATGCACTTTAAGCAAAGCTTTGATGAGCGTTGTTTCATTCTTGCTACAATAGAAGTCTATGCAATATAGCAAAGCTTTGATGAGTATTGTTTATCTCTTGAGTTCCACAATAGAAGTCTATGCAATTTAAGCAAAGCTTTGTGTGCATTGTTTAATTTTCGAGTTCCACAATAGAAGTCTACGCAATTTAGCAACGCTTTGATGAGCATTGTTTAGATCTTGTGTTCCACAATAGAATTCTATGCAATTTAAGCAAATCATTGATGAGGATTGTTTAAATCTTGAGTTCCACAATAGAAGTATATGTAACTTAGCAAAGCTTTGATGATCATTGTTTAATACTTGAGTTCCATAATAGAAGTCTATGCAATTTACCAAAGCTTTGATAAGCATCGTTTAATTCTTGAGCTCCACAATAGAAGTCTATGCAATTTAAGCAAGTCTTTGATGAACAGTGTTTGATTCTTGAGTTCCACAATAGAAGTCTTTGCAATTTAGCAAAGCTTTGACGAGCATTGTTTCATTCTTGGGTTCCACATTAGAGGTCTATGCAATTTAACAAAGCATTGATGAGCATTGTTTAATTGTTGAGCTCAACAATAGAAATGTATACACTTTAAACAAAGCTTTGATGAGGATTGTTTCATTCTTGAGTTCCACATTATAAGTCTATGCAATTTAGCAAAGCTTTGATGAGCATAGTTTAATTCTTGGGTTCCACAATAGAAGTAGTCTTCGCAATTTAGCAAAGCTTTGATGACCGTTGTTTAATTCTTGTGTTCCCAAATAAAAGACTGTGCAATTTAAGCAAAGCTTTGATGAGCATTGCTTCATTCTTGAGTTCCACATTAGAAGTCTATGGAATTTAAGAATGTTTTGATGAGCATTGTTTAATTCTAGAGTTGCACAATAGAAGTAGCCTTCGTAATTTAGTATAAGTTTGATGAGCCTTGTTTAATTCTTGAGTTCCATAATAAAAGTCAGTGCAATTATAGAAAAGCTTTGATGAGCATTGTTTCATTCTTGAGTTCCACATTATAAGTCTATGCAATTTAGAAATGCTTTGATGAGCATTGTTTAATTCTAGAGTTGCACAATAGAAGTAGCCTTCGTAATTTAGCATAGTTTTGATGAGCATTGGTTAATTCAAGAGTTAAACAATAGAAGTAGCCTTTGTAATTTAGCATAGTTTTGATGAGCATTGCTATATTCTTGAGTTCCACAATAGAAGTGTATCCAATGTAGCAAAGCTATAATGAGCATCGTTTAATTCTTGAGTTCCACATTAGAAGTCTACGCAATATAAGAAAAGCTTTGATGAGCATTGTTTGATTTATTAGTTCCACGAAGTCTATGCAATTTAGCAAAGCTTTGATGAGCATTATTTCATTCTTGAGTTCCACATTGGAAGTCTATGCAATTTAGCAAAGCATTGATGAGCATTGTTTAATGAATTCCACAATAGAAGTAACCTTTGCAATTTAGCAAAGATTTGATGAGCATTGTTTAATTCTTTAGTTCCACAATAGAAGTGTATGCACTTTAAGCAAAGCTTTGATGAGCGTTGTTTCATTCTTGCTACAATAGAAGTCTATGCAATATAGCAAAGCTTTGATGAGTATTGTTTATCTCTTGAGTTCCACAATAGAAGTCTATGCAATTTAAGCAAAGTTTTGTGTGCATTGTTTAATTTTCGAGTTCCACAATAGAAGTCTACGCAATTTAGCAACGCTTTGATGAGCATTGTTTAGATCTTGTGTTCCACAATAGAATTCTATGCAATTTAAGCAAATCATTGATGAGGATTGTTTAAATCTTTTTTTTTGAAAAGAGCCAAAGCTCAGCAAACTTTATTAAAAAGAATAAAAGAATACAAGGAACAAATCAACCAAAATACAAATATAACCATCCTATCCATAACCAACTACCAAACCATTTCCTAATAAGAAGAAAAAACCACTCACAACCCCAAAACACCCTAAATTCCTTAAAGGTAGCCCAAAACCTTATTGAAAGAAGGAAAAAAGGTAACTTCACCCCCTTGCTCCAACCAAATCTCCAAAATATAAGGAAACCAAAGCAAGGGTTAAGGCCCTTAAAAAAACCCTCAATCCATAAGCTAACCTTTAAGAAAAAAACCCTCAAGTTCAAAACCCACAAACTACAAAAAACAAGGAAATCCCAATAAACTAAACCACAAATAAACATAACATCAAAGAGAAAACACGAAAGCCCCTCACGACAATTAGTCCCAAATCTCCTGTCGCAATCCTTGTCCTTTACATTAACCAAATTCCACTGCAACACCTTCACGATATTAGTCCAGCATTTTCTCCTACCAATCAGCTCTTGTATCCACTCTCTGTTACTCCATCTAATATCCTTTATCCTCACAATATAACTCCTCAAATTGAACCTCCTGCTATGAGTAAACCCAACTTCAGCAATATTGACATTCAACAGCAGATAGAACATCCTGCATTCACAAAACAAGAAATAAAAGGAGCACCAAATCCACCAAAGAATTAGAACCAGTTGCAGACTCGACATGGCATCAATCACATGTCTAGGATTTTCCATTTGAATAATCTCAAAAAAGATCATATCCAAATACAAAATCCCAAAGGTACAAATCACATAAATCAAGAGCAAGCTCTTAATCCAGTGAAATAATCCGTCAATTCCTTGGAAATCATCAATTCCTTTAATTCTTCCTTTCCGAAAATACCCCCAATACAAATCTCTCATAAAGGCAGCCAAACTAACCCTCAATCCCATATTAACCCAAATGTCTAACCTGAAAGAATCATCACCGAAAGCCCAGAAATAGTCCTTCATATTTTACAAAAAATTACTTCCAAATATACCCCAGGTCTGTAACACTTTCTCACTGACCATGATATTCATTTTCCTCAACCCTATCAACTTCAATTTAATTTCATTCTCAATACAAAAAATCACTCCTTTATCCGAATTTCTCAGCTTACAAAAAATTCTTAAATTTCTTTCTTTCCAAATATGATAAACACAACTAGCCAACACCCATTTTTTGATCAAATTCTCAACAGTTCTAGACTTTAATCCAGAACTAATTTTAAGAACTAAATCATTCCAATTGGAATAATAAACATCAATCCCAGACTTGGAACAACAATGATTCCAAATAGCATTTGAGAACTCACATTGAAAGAAAAGATGGTCATGCGAATCAGAAATGGTAAAACAGAAAGGACATAGCAAAGAACCTGACTTCTCCCAAATTTTAACTCGATCTTGAGTCTTTAATCTATTCAGCACAGCAAGCCACAAGATAAAGGCATTCCTGGGAATACAATTCCTATACCAAACACAGTTCGCCCAGCTAACATTGTCTCCAAAGTTATTAATATCTCTCCAAACTTGCTTACAAGAAAATTTTTTACTCATGCCTTTCATATCCCTCCAAACAATCATATCCCTATTATTTCCAATATTGCAAAACATGGGCCCATCAATCAATCCAGGAAACTTATTTACCCAATCAGCAGGCCAGGTGTAAGAATCATTTGTCATAACATCACTGACTAAAGATTCATCATTAAAGCCATTTCTAATCCAATCCCTCCTAGCAATAATTGTACTTAAAATACCAATTGGGTGCCACCAATCATGCCACAATGAAGTATTCCTACCATCTCCAATACATGAAGCAACATGAGGTCTCATAATTTTCCTCAATTCCAAAAATCTCTTCCAAGTCCAATTCATACTTTTCTTTTGCCATATATCCCAAAAATTCCTTTTACCAATATAATTTTCTCTCATCCATTGAACCCACAGAGAGTTTTTGTTATTGATCAAATTCCAAACATGCTTGGATAACAAAGCATCATTCCAGAATCTCAAGTTCTTAATTCCAAGCCCTCCATTTATCTTTGGTTTACAAACATCACTCCATTTGATCTTGGCTTTCCCTTTGACCAGTTCTCCTTTAGCCCACAGAAAACTTCTACAAATCGATTCAATCTCCTTAATAGTAGCAATAGGAATTTTAAAAATAGAAGCCCAATAAATATGAGTTGAAGCCAAAACAGAATTTATGAGCTGTAATCTTCCAGCAAAGGAAAGGATCTTATTTTTCCAATTATAAACTTTCAATTTGATCTTATCGACAAGAGCTTGACAGTCCTTTTTGAATAGAGTATTCACACACATTGGTATTCCCAGATATTTAAAAGGTATTTTACCAATATCAAAAGGTAAAATACCCAAAATAATCCTTCTCATGTTTGGCTTCACACAACTAAAAAAAATCTGACTCTTCTCCATACTAGCTTTCAGCCCCGAAATAGTTTTAAAGTCATCAAGAGCAGACTTTAACACTCTCGCAGAATTCCCATTACCATAAGCAAACACAAGTAAATCATCTGCAAAACATAAATGAGTAATTTTCTGATTTTCACATTTGCAATGATATTTAAAACTGTTGCTACCATCTATTTTCTTCAGCAATAATAAATTGAAAACCTCCATAACCAATGTGAACAGGTAAGGAGACAAAGGATCTCCTTGTCTCAGCCCCCTTTTTCCTTCAAAATATCCATGATCTTCTCCATTAAAATTCAGCATGAACCAAGGAGAAGAAATACATGCCATGATCCAATTAACCATAATCGGATGAAATCCAAATTCCAACAGTATCCTCTTAAGAAATTTCCAATCCACAGTGTCATACGCCTTTTGTATATCAATCTTTAAAGTGCATTTTGGCTTTCCTTTCTTATTTTTATACCCCACCATCAATTCTTGAGCAAGCAGAATATTATCAAGAATTGATCTCCCTTGAATAAAGGCAGATTGATTCTTGCTAACAATATCACCTAAATTGCTCCTTATTCTGTTAACAATTATCTTACTGATACACTTATAAAAAGTGTTGCAACAAGCAATAGGTCTAAAATCAGTCACTTTTCTAGGACAATCCACTTTAGGGACCAGCACAATCCTAGTGGCATTAATACCCTTCAATAATTTCCCTGTCCAGAAGAATTCCCTCACTGCTTTGCATATATCATTTCCAACAATATTCCAAGCACTCTTAAAAAATTTAGAAGAAAACCCATCAGGTCCAGGGGCATGGTTATCAGCAATATCGAACATAGCCACTTTAACTTCTTCATCAGTAACAACCCTTATCATATTCATAGCCACATTTCTATCCAACTTATTATGAAAAGAAACTTCATCAAGAATAGCTAAATCTGTGTCCTCTTCACATCCCAAGAAATTCTTAAAATGATTAACAAATTTTTCCTTCATCATGTTCCCCCTAACCCATCTTCCATCCTCATCAAGCACCATCAAAATACGATTCCTGTTATTCCTGCTTTTCAAACAATTAGGATTGTTTAAATCTTGAGTTCCACAATAGAAGTATATGTAACTTAGCAAAGCTTTGATGATCATTGTTTAATACTTGAGTTCCATAATAGAAGTCTATGCAATTTACCAAAGCTTTGATAAGCATCGTTTAATTCTTGAGTTCCACAATAGAAGTCTATGCAATTTAAGCAAGTCTTTGATGAACAGTGTTTGATTCTTGAGTTCCACAATAGAAGTCTTTGCAATTTAGCAAAGCTTTGACGAGCATTGTTTCATTCTTGGGTTCCACATTAGAGGTCTATGCAATTTAACAAAGCATTGATGAGCATTGTTTAATTGTTGAGCTCAACAATAGAAATGTATACACTTTAAACAAAGCTTTGATGAGGATTGTTTCATTCTTGAGTTCCACATTATAAGTCTATGCAATTTAGCAAAGCTTTGATGAGCATAGTTTAATTCTTGGGTTCCACAATAGAAGTAGTCTTCGCAATTTAGCAAAGCTTTGATGACCGTTGTTTAATTCTTGTGTTCCCAAATAAAAGTCTGTGCAATTTAAGCAAAGCTTTGATGAGCATTGCTTCATTCTTGAGTTCCACATTAGAAGTCTATGGAATTTAAGAATGTTTTGATGAGCATTGTTTAATTCTAGAGTTGCACAATAGAAGTAGCCTTCGTAATTTAGTATAAGTTTGATGAGCCTTGTTTAATTATTGAGTTCCATAATAAAAGTCAGTGCAATTATAGAAAAGCTTTGATGAGCATTGTTTCATTCTTGAGTTCCACATTATAAGTCTATGCAATTTAGAAATGCTTTGATGAGCATTGTTTAATTCTAGAGTTGCACAATAGAAGTAGCCTTCGTAATTTAGCATAGTTTTGATGAGCATTGGTTAATTCAAGAGTTGCACAATAGAAGTAGCCTTTGTAATTTAGCATAGTTTTGATGAGCATTGCTATATTCTTGAGTTCCACAATAGAATTGTATCCAATGTAGCAAAGCTATAATGAGCATCGTTTAATTCTTGAGTTCCACATTAGAAGTCTACGCAATATAAGAAAAGCTTTGATGAGCATTGTTTGATTTATTAGTTCCACAAAGTCTATGCAATTTAGCAAAGCTTTGATGAGCATTATTTCATTCTTGAGTTCCACATTGGAAGTCTATGCAATTTAGCAAAGCATTGATGAGCATTGTTTAATGAATTCCATAATAGAAGTAACCTTTGCAATTTAGCAAAGATTTGATTAGCATTGTTTAATTCTTTAGTTCCACAATAGAAGTGTATGCACTTTAAGCAAAGCTTTGATGAGCGTTGTTTCATTCGTGCTACAATAGAAGTCTATGCAATATAGCAAAGCTTTGATGAGTATTGTTTATCTTGAGTTCCACAATAGAAGTCTATGCAATTTAAGCAAAGCTTTGTGTGCATTGTTTAATTTTCGAGTTCCACAATAGAAGTCTACGCAATTTAGCAACGCTTTGATGAGCATTGTTTAGATCTTGTGTTCCACAATAGAATTCTATGCAATTTAAGCAAATCATTGATGAGGATTGTTTAAATCTTGAGTTCCACAATAGAAGTATATGTAACTTAGCAAAGCTTTGATGATCATTGTTTAATACTTGAGTTCCATAATAGAAGTCTATGCAATTTACCAAAGCTTTGATAAGCATCGTTTAATTCTTGAGTTCCACAATAGAAGTCTATGCAATTTAAGCAAGTCTTTGATGAACAGTGTTTGATTCTTGAGTTCCACAATAGAAGTCTTTGCAATTTAGCAAAGCTTTGACGAGAATTGTTTCATTCTTGGGTTCCACATTAGAGGTCTATGCAATTTAACAAAGCATTGATGAGCATTGTTTAATTGTTGAGCTCAACAATAGAAATGTATACACTTTAAACAAAGCTTTGATGAGGATTGTTTCATTCTTGAGTTCCACATTATAAGTCTATGCAATTTAGCAAAGCTTTGATGAGCATAGTTTAATTCTTGGGTTCCACAATAGAAGTAGTCTTCGCAATTTAGCAAAGCTTTGATGACCGTTGTTTAATTCTTGTGTTCCCAAATAAAAGTCTGTGCAATTTAAGCAAAGCTTTGATGAGCATTGCTTCATTCTTGAGTTCCACATTAGAAGTCTATGGAATTTAAGAATGTTTTGATGAGCATTGTTTAATTCTAGAGTTGCACAATAGAAGTAGCCTTCGTAATTTAGTATAAGTTTGATGAGCCTTGTTTAATTATTGAGTTCCATAATAAAAGTCAGTACAATTATAGAAAAGCTTTGATGAGCATTGTTTCATTCTTGAGTTCCACATTATAAGTCTATGCAATTTAGAAATGCTTTGATGAGCATTGTTTAATTCTAGAGTTGCACAATAGAAGTAGCCTTCGTAATTTAGCATAGTTTTGATGAGCATTGGTTAATTCAAGAGTTAAACAATAGAAGTAGCCTTTGTAATTTAGCATAGTTTTGATGAGCATTGCTATATTCTTGAGTTCCACAATAGAAGTGTATCCAATGTAGCAAAGCTATAATGAGCATCGTTTAATTCTTGAGTTCCACATTAGAAGTCTACGCAATATAAGAAAAGCTTTGATGAGCATTGTTTGATTTATTAGTTCCACGAAGTCTATGCAATTTAGCAAAGCTTTGATGAGCATTATTTCATTCTTGAGTTCCACATTGGAAGTCTATGCAATTTAGCAATGCATTGATGAGCATTGTTTAATGAATTCCATAATAGAAGTAACCTTTGCAATTTAGCAAAGATTTGATGAGCATTGTTTAATTCTTTAGTTCCACAATAGAAGTGTATGCACTTTAAGCAAAGCTTTGATGAGCGTTGTTTCATTCGTGCTACAATAGAAGTCTATGAAATATAGCAAAGCTTTGATGAGTATTGTTTATCTCTTGAGTTCCACAATAGAAGTCTATGCAATTTAAGCAAAGCTTTGTGTGCATTGTTTAATTTTCGAGTTCCACAATAGAAGTCTACGCAATTTAGCAACGCTTTGATGAGCATTGTTTAGATCTTGTGTTCCACAATAGAATTCTATGCAATTTAAGCAAATCATTGATGAGGATTGTTTAAATCTTTTTTTTTGAAAAGAGCCAAAGCTCAGCAAACTTTATTAAAAAGAATAAAAGAATACAAGGAACAAATCAACCAAAATACAAATATAACCATCCTATCCATAACCAACTACCAAACCATTTCCTAATAAGAAGAAAAAACCACTCACAACCCCAAAACACCCTAAATTCCTTAAAGGTAGCCCAAAACCTTATTGAAAGAAGGAAAAAAGGTAACTTCACCCCCTTGCTCCAACCAAATCTCCAAAATATAAGGAAACCAAAGCAAGGGTTAAGGCCCTTAAAAAAACCCTCAATCCATAAGCTAACCTTTAAGAAAAAAACCCTCAAGTTCAAAACCCACAAACTACAAAAAACAAGGAAATCCCAATAAACTAAACCACAAATAAACATAACATCAAAGAGAAAACACGAAAGCCCCTCACGACAATTAGTCCCAAATCTCCTGTCGCAATCCTTGTCCTTTACATTAACCAAATTCCACTGCAACACCTTCACGATATTAGTCCAGCATTTTCTCCTACCAATCAGCTCTTGTATCCACTCTCTGTTACTCCATCTAATATCCTTTATCCTCACAATATAACTCCTCAAATTGAACCTCCTGCTATGAGTAAACCCAACTTCAGCAATATTGACATTCAACAGCAGATAGAACATCCTGCATTCACAAAACAAGAAATAAAAGGAGCACCAAATCCACCAAAGAATTAGAACCAGTTGCAGACTCGACATGGCATCAATCACATGTCTAGGATTTTCCATTTGAATAATCTCAAAAAAGATCATATCCAAATACAAAATCCCAAAGGTACAAATCACATAAATCAAGAGCAAGCTCTTAATCCAGTGAAATAATCCGTCAATTCCTTGGAAATCATCAATTCCTTTAATTCTTCCTTTCCGAAAATACCCCCAATACAAATCTCTCATAAAGGCAGCCAAACTAACCCTCAATCCCATATTAACCCAAATGTCTAACCTGAAAGAATCATCACCGAAAGCCCAGAAATAGTCCTTCATATTTTACAAAAAATTACTTCCAAATATACCCCAGGTCTGTAACACTTTCTCACTGACCATGATATTCATTTTCCTCAACCCTATCAACTTCAATTTAATTTCATTCTCAATACAAAAAATCACTCCTTTATCCGAATTTCTCAGCTTACAAAAAATTCTTAAATTTCTTTCTTTCCAAATATGATAAACACAACTAGCCAACACCCATTTTTTGATCAAATTCTCAACAGTTCTAGACTTTAATCCAGAACTAATTTTAAGAACTAAATCATTCCAATTGGAATAATAAACATCAATCCCAGACTTGGAACAACAATGATTCCAAATAGCATTTGAGAACTCACATTGAAAGAAAAGATGGTCATGCGAATCAGAAATGGTAAAACAGAAAGGACATAGCAAAGAACCTGACTTCTCCCAAATTTTAACTCGATCTTGAGTCTTTAATCTATTCAGCACAGCAAGCCACAAGATAAAGGCATTCCTGGGAATACAATTCCTATACCAAACACAGTTCGCCCAGCTAACATTGTCTCCAAAGTTATTAATATCTCTCCAAACTTGCTTACAAGAAAATTTTTTACTCATGCCTTTCATATCCCTCCAAACAATCATATCCCTATTATTTCCAATATTGCAAAACATGGGCCCATCAATCAATCCAGGAAACTTATTTACCCAATCAGCAGGCCAGGTGTAAGAATCATTTGTCATAACATCACTGACTAAAGATTCATCATTAAAGCCATTTCTAATCCAATCCCTCCTAGCAATAATTGTACTTAAAATACCAATTGGGTGCCACCAATCATGCCACAATGAAGTATTCCTACCATCTCCAATACATGAAGCAACATGAGGTCTCATAATTTTCCTCAATTCCAAAAATCTCTTCCAAGTCCAATTCATACTTTTCTTTTGCCATATATCCCAAAAATTCCTTTTACCAATATAATTTTCTCTCATCCATTGAACCCACAGAGAGTTTTTGTTATTGATCAAATTCCAAACATGCTTGGATAACAAAGCATCATTCCAGAATCTCAAGTTCTTAATTCCAAGCCCTCCATTTATCTTTGGTTTACAAACATCACTCCATTTGATCTTGGCTTTCCCTTTGACCAGTTCTCCTTTAGCCCACAGAAAACTTCTACAAATCGATTCAATCTCCTTAATAGTAGCAATAGGAATTTTAAAAATAGAAGCCCAATAAATATGAGTTGAAGCCAAAACAGAATTTATGAGCTGTAATCTTCCAGCAAAGGAAAGGATCTTATTTTTCCAATTATAAACTTTCAATTTGATCTTATCGACAAGAGCTTGACAGTCCTTTTTGAATAGAGTATTCACACACATTGGTATTCCCAGATATTTAAAAGGTATTTTACCAATATCAAAAGGTAAAATACCCAAAATAATCCTTCTCATGTTTGGCTTCACACAACTAAAAAAAATCTGACTCTTCTCCATACTAGCTTTCAGCCCCGAAATAGTTTTAAAGTCATCAAGAGCAGACTTTAACACTCTCGCAGAATTCCCATTACCATAAGCAAACACAAGTAAATCATCTGCAAAACATAAATGAGTAATTTTCTGATTTTCACATTTGCAATGATATTTAAAACTGTTGCTACCATCTATTTTCTTCAGCAATAATAAATTGAAAACCTCCATAACCAATGTGAACAGGTAAGGAGACAAAGGATCTCCTTGTCTCAGCCCCCTTTTTCCTTCAAAATATCCATGATCTTCTCCATTAAAATTCAGCATGAACCAAGGAGAAGAAATACATGCCATGATCCAATTAACCATAATCGGATGAAATCCAAATTCCAACAGTATCCTCTTAAGAAATTTCCAATCCACAGTGTCATACGCCTTTTGTATATCAATCTTTAAAGTGCATTTTGGCTTTCCTTTCTTATTTTTATACCCCACCATCAATTCTTGAGCAAGCAGAATATTATCAAGAATTGATCTCCCTTGAATAAAGGCAGATTGATTCTTGCTAACAATATCACCTAAATTGCTCCTTATTCTGTTAACAATTATCTTACTGATACACTTATAAAAAGTGTTGCAACAAGCAATAGGTCTAAAATCAGTCACTTTTCTAGGACAATCCACTTTAGGGACCAGCACAATCCTAGTGGCATTAATACCCTTCAATAATTTCCCTGTCCAGAAGAATTCCCTCACTGCTTTGCATATATCATTTCCAACAATATTCCAAGCACTCTTAAAAAATTTAGAAGAAAACCCATCAGGTCCAGGGGCATGGTTATCAGCAATATCGAACATAGCCACTTTAACTTCTTCATCAGTAACAACCCTTATCATATTCATAGCCACATTTCTATCCAACTTATTATGAAAAGAAACTTCATCAAGAATAGCTAAATCTGTGTCCTCTTCACATCCCAAGAAATTCTTAAAATGATTAACAAATTTTTCCTTCATCATGTTCCCCCTAACCCATCTTCCATCCTCATCAAGCACCATCAAAATACGATTCCTGTTATTCCTGCTTTTCAAACAATTAGGATTGTTTAAATCTTGAGTTCCACAATAGAAGTATATGTAACTTAGCAAAGCTTTGATGATCATTGTTTAATACTTGAGTTCCATAATAGAAGTCTATGCAATTTACCAAAGCTTTGATAAGCATCGTTTAATTCTTGAGTTCCACAATAGAAGTCTATGCAATTTAAGCAAGTCTTTGATGAACAGTGTTTGATTCTTGAGTTCCACAATAGAAGTCTTTGCAATTTAGCAAAGCTTTGACGAGCATTGTTTCATTCTTGGGTTCCACATTAGAGGTCTATGCAATTTAACAAAGCATTGATGAGCATTGTTTAATTGTTGAGCTCAACAATAGAAATGTATACACTTTAAACAAAGCTTTGATGAGGATTGTTTCATTCTTGAGTTCCACATTATAAGTCTATGCAATTTAGCAAAGCTTTGATGAGCATAGTTTAATTCTTGGGTTCCACAATAGAAGTAGTCTTCGCAATTTAGCAAAGCTTTGATGACCGTTGTTTAATTCTTGTGTTCCCAAATAAAAGTCTGTGCAATTTAAGCAAAGCTTTGATGAGCATTGCTTCATTCTTGAGTTCCACATTAGAAGTCTATGGAATTTAAGAATGTTTTGATGAGCATTGTTTAATTCTAGAGTTGCACAATAGAAGTAGCCTTCGTAATTTAGTATAAGTTTGATGAGCCTTGTTTAATTATTGAGTTCCATAATAAAAGTCAGTGCAATTATAGAAAAGCTTTGATGAGCATTGTTTCATTCTTGAGTTCCACATTATAAGTCTATGCAATTTAGAAATGCTTTGATGAGCATTGTTTAATTCTAGAGTTGCACAATAGAAGTAGCCTTCGTAATTTAGCATAGTTTTGATGAGCATTGGTTAATTCAAGAGTTGCACAATAGAAGTAGCCTTTGTAATTTAGCATAGTTTTGATGAGCATTGCTATATTCTTGAGTTCCACAATAGAATTGTATCCAATGTAGCAAAGCTATAATGAGCATCGTTTAATTCTTGAGTTCCACATTAGAAGTCTACGCAATATAAGAAAAGCTTTGATGAGCATTGTTTGATTTATTAGTTCCACGAAGTCTATGCAATTTAGCAAAGCTTTGATGAGCATTATTTCATTCTTGAGTTCCACATTGGAAGTCTATGCAATTTAGCAAAGCATTGATGAGCATTGTTTAATGAATTCCATAATAGAAGTAACCTTTGCAATTTAGCAAAGATTTGATTAGCATTGTTTAATTCTTTAGTTCCACAATAGAAGTGTATGCACTTTAAGCAAAGCTTTGATGAGCGTTGTTTCATTCGTGCTACAATAGAAGTCTATGCAATATAGCAAAGCTTTGATGAGTATTGTTTATCTTGAGTTCCACAATAGAAGTCTATGCAATTTAAGCAAAGCTTTGTGTGCATTGTTTAATTTTCGAGTTCCACAATAGAAGTCTACGCAATTTAGCAACGCTTTGATGAGCATTGTTTAGATCTTGTGTTCCACAATAGAATTCTATGCAATTTAAGCAAATCATTGATGAGGATTGTTTAAATCTTGAGTTCCACAATAGAAGTATATGTAACTTAGCAAAGCTTTGATGATCATTGTTTAATACTTGAGTTCCATAATAGAAGTCTATGCAATTTACCAAAGCTTTGATAAGCATCGTTTAATTCTTGAGTTCCACAATAGAAGTCTATGCAATTTAAGCAAGTCTTTGATGAACAGTGTTTGATTCTTGAGTTCCACAATAGAAGTCTTTGCAATTTAGCAAAGCTTTGACGAGAATTGTTTCATTCTTGGGTTCCACATTAGAGGTCTATGCAATTTAACAAAGCATTGATGAGCATTGTTTAATTGTTGAGCTCAACAATAGAAATGTATACACTTTAAACAAAGCTTTGATGAGGATTGTTTCATTCTTGAGTTCCACATTATAAGTCTATGCAATTTAGCAAAGCTTTGATGAGCATAGTTTAATTCTTGGGTTCCACAATAGAAGTAGTCTTCGCAATTTAGCAAAGCTTTGATGACCGTTGTTTAATTCTTGTGTTCCCAAATAAAAGTCTGTGCAATTTAAGCAAAGCTTTGATGAGCATTGCTTCATTCTTGAGTTCCACATTAGAAGTCTATGGAATTTAAGAATGTTTTGATGAGCATTGTTTAATTCTAGAGTTGCACAATAGAAGTAGCCTTCGTAATTTAGTATAAGTTTGATGAGCCTTGTTTAATTATTGAGTTCCATAATAAAAGTCAGTACAATTATAGAAAAGCTTTGATGAGCATTGTTTCATTCTTGAGTTCCACATTATAAGTCTATGCAATTTAGAAATGCTTTGATGAGCATTGTTTAATTCTAGAGTTGCACAATAGAAGTAGCTTTCGTAATTTAGCATAGTTTTGATGAGCATTGGTTAATTCAAGAGTTGCACAATAGAAGTAGCCTTTGTAATTTAGCATAGTTTTGATGAGCATTGCTATATTCTTGAGTTCCACAATAGAAGTGTATCCAATGTAGCAAAGCTATAATGAGCATCGTTTAATTCTTGAGTTCCACATTAGAAGTCTACGCAATATAAGAAAAGCTTTGATGAGCATTGTTTGATTTATTAGTTCCACGAAGTCTATGCAATTTAGCAAAGCTTTGATGAGCATTATTTCATTCTTGAGTTCCACATTGGAAGTCTATGCAATTTAGCAATGCATTGATGAGCATTGTTTAATGAATTCCATAATAGAAGTAACCTTTGCAATTTAGCAAAGATTTGATGAGCATTGTTTAATTCTTTAGTTCCACAATAGAAGTGTATGCACTTTAAGCAAAGCTTTGATGAGCGTTGTTTCATTCGTGCTACAATAGAAGTCTATGAAATATAGCAAAGCTTTGATGAGTATTGTTTATCTCTTGAGTTCCACAATAGAAGTCTATGCAATTTAAGCAAAGCTTTGTGTGCATTGTTTAATTTTCGAGTTCCACAATAGAAGTCTACGCAATTTAGCAACGCTTTGATGAGCATTGTTTAGATCTTGTGTTCCACAATAGAATTCTATGCAATTTAAGCAAATCATTGATGAGGATTGTTTAAATCTTGAGTTCCACAATAGAAGTATATGTAACTTAGCAAAGCTTTGATGATCATTGTTTAATACGTGAGTTCCATAATAGAAGTCTATGCAATTTACCAAAGCTTTGATAAGCATCGTTTAATTCTTGAGCTCCACAATAGAAGTCTATGCAATTTAAGCAAGTCTTTGATGAACACTGTTTGATTCTTGAGTTCCACAATAGAAGTCTTTGCAATTTAGCAAAGCTTTGACGAGCATTGTTTCATTCTTGGGTTCCACATTAGAGGTCTATGCAATTTAACAAAGCATTGATGAGCATTGTTTAATTGTTGAGCTCAACAATAGAAATGTATACACTTTAAACAAAGCTTTGATGAGGATTGTTTCATTCTTGAGTTCCACATTATAAGTCTATGCAATTTAGCAAAGCTTTGATGAGCATAGTTTAATTCTTGGGTTCCTCAATAGAAGTAGTCTTCGCAATTTAGCAAAGCTTTGATGACCGTTGTTTAATTCTTGTGTTCCACATTAGAAGTCTATGGAATTTAAGAATGTTTTGATGAGCATTGTTTAATTCTAGAGTTGCACAATAGAAGTAGCCTTCGTAATTTAGTATAAGTTTGATGAGCCTTGTTTAATTCTTGAGTTCCATAATAAAAGTCAGTGCAATTATAGAAAAGCTTTGATGAGCATTGTTTCATTCTTGAGTTCCACATTATAAGTCTATGCAATTTAGAAATGCTTTGATGAGCATTGTTTAATTCTAGAGTTGCACAATAGAAGTAGCCTTCGTAATTTAGCATAGTTTTGATGAGCATTGGTTAATTCAAGAGTTAAACAATAGAAGTAGCCTTTGTAATTTAGCATAGTTTTGATGAGCATTGCTATATTCTTGAGTTCCACAATAGAAGTGTATCCAATGTAGCAAAGCTATAATGAGCATCGTTTAATTCTTGAGTTCCACATTAGAAGTCTACGCAATATAAGAAAAGCTTTGATGAGCATTGTTTGATTTATTAGTTCCACGAAGTCTATGCAATTTAGCAAAGCTTTGATGAGCATTATTTCATTCTTGAGTTCCACATTGGAAGTCTATGCAATTTAGCAAAGCATTGATGAGCCTTGTTTAATGAATTCCATAATAGAAGTAGCCTTTGCAATTTAGCAAAGATTTGATGAGCATTGTTTAATTCTTTAGTTCCACAATAGAAGTGTATGCACTTTAAGCAAAGCTTTGATGAGCGTTGTTTCATTCTTGCTACAATAGAAGTCTATGCAATATAGCAAAGCTTTGATGAGTATTGTTTATCTCTTTAGTTCCACAATAGAAGTCTATGCAATTTAAGCAAAGCTTTGTGTGCATTGTTTAATTTTCGAGTTCCACAATAGAAGTCTACGCAATTTAGCAACGCTTTGATGAGCATTGTTTAGATCTTGTGTTCCACAATAGAATTCTATGCAATTTAAGCAAATCATTGATGAGGATTGTTTAAATATTGAGTTCCACAATAGAAGTATATGTAACTTAGCAAAGCTTTGATGATCATTGTTTAATACTTGAGTTCCATAATAGAAGTCTATGCAATTTACCAAAGCTTTGATAAGCATCGTTTAATTCTTGAGCTCCACAATAGAAGTCTATGCAATTTAAGCAAGTCTTTGATGAACAGTGTTTGATTCTTGAGTTCCACAATAGAAGTCTTTGCAATTTAGCAAAGCTTTGACGAGCATTGTTTCATTCTTGGGTTCCACATTAGAGGTCTATGCAATTTAACAAAGCATTGATGAGCATTGTTTAATTGTTGAGCTCAACAATAGAAATGTATACACTTTAAACAAAGCTTTGATGAGGATTGTTTCATTCTTGAGTTCCACATTATAAGTCTATGCAATTTAGCAAAGCTTTGATGAGCATAGTTTAATTCTTGGGTTCCACAATAGAAGTAGTCTTCGCAATTTAGCAAAGCTTTGATGACCGTTGTTTAATTCTTGTGTTCCCAAATAAAAGACTGTGTAATTTAAGCAAAGCTTTGATGAGCATTGCTTCATTCTTGAGTTCCACATTAGAAGTCTATGGAATTTAAGAATGTTTTGATGAGCATTGTTTAATTCTAGAGTTGCACAATAGAAGTAGCCTTCGTAATTTAGTATAAGTTTGATGAGCCTTGTTTAATTCTTGAGTTCCATAATAAAAGTCAGTGCAATTATAGAAAAGCTTTGATGAGCACTGTTTCATTCTTGAGTTCCACATTATAAGTCTATGCAATTTAGAAATGCTTTGATGAGCATTGTTTAATTCTAGAGTTGCACAATAGAAGTAGCCTTCGTAATTTAGCATAGTTTTGATGAGCATTGGTTAATTCAAGAGTTGCACAATAGAAGTAGCCTTTGTAATTTAGCATAGTTTTGATGAGCATTGCTATATTCTTGAGTTCCACAATAGAAGTGTATCCAATGTAGCAAAGCTATAATGAGCATCGTTTAATTCTTGAGTTCCACATTAGAAGTCTACGCAATATAAGAAAAGCTTTGATGAGCATTGTTTGATTTATTAGTTCCACGAAGTCTATGCAATTTAGCAAAGCTTTGATGAGCATTATTTCATTCTTGAGTTCCACATTGGAAGTTTATGCAATTTAGCAAAGCATTGATGAGCATTGTTTAATGAATTCCATAATAGAAGTAGCCTTTGCAATTTAGCAAAGATTTGATGAGCATTGTTTAATTCTTTAGTTCCACAATAGAAGTGTATGCACTTTAAGCAAAGCTTTGATGAGCGTTGTTTCATTCTTGCTACAATAGAAGTCTATGCAATATAGCAAAGCTTTGATGAGTATTGTTTATCTCTTTAGTTCCACAATAGAAGTCTATGCAATTTAAGCAAAGCTTTGTGTGCATTGTTTAATTTTCGAGTTCCACAATAGAAGTCTACGCAATTTAGCAACGCTTTGATGAGCATTGTTTAGATCTTGTGTTCCACAATAGAATTCTATGCAATTTAAGCAAATCATTGATGAGGATTGTTTAAATATTGAGTTCCACAATTGAAGTATATGTAACTTAGCAAAGCTTTGATGATCATTGTTTAATACTTGAGTTCCATAATAGAAGTCTATGCAATTTACCAAAGCTTTGATAAGCATCGTTTAATTCTTGAGCTCCACAATAGAAGTCTATGCAATTTAAGCAAGTCTTTGATGAACAGTGTTTGATTCTTGAGTTCCACAATAGAAGTCTTTGCAATTTAGCAAAGCTTTGACGAGCATTGTTTCATTCTTGGGTTCCACATTAGAGGTCTATGCAATTTAACAAAGCATTGATGAGCATTGTTTAATTGTTGAGCTCAACAATAGAAATGTATACACTTTAAACAAAGCTTTGATGAGGATTGTTTCATTCTTGAGTTCCACATTATAAGTCTATGCAATTTAGCAAAGCTTTGATGAGCATAGTTTAATTCTTGGGTTCCACAATAGAAGTAGTCTTCGCAATTTAGCAAAGCTTTGATGACCGTTGTTTAATTCTTGTGTTCCCAAATAAAAGTCTGTGCAATTTAAGCAAAGCTTTGATGAGCATTGCTTCATTCTTGAGTTCCACATTAGAAGTCTATGGAATTTAAGAATGTTTTGATGAGCATTGTTTAATTCTAGAGTTGCACAATAGAAGTAGCCTTCGTAATTTAGTATAAGTTTGATGAGCCTTGTTTAATTCTTGAGTTCCATAATAAAAGTCAGTGCAATTATAGAAAAGCTTTGATGAGCATTGTTTCATTCTTGAGTTCCACATTATAAGTCTATGCAATTTAGAAATGCTTTGATGAGCATTGTTTAATTCTAGAGTTGCACAATAGAAGTAGCCTTCGTAATTTAGCATAGTTTTGATGAGCATTGGTTAATTCAAGAGTTGCACAATAGAAGTAGCCTTTGTAATTTAGCATAGTTTTGATGAGCATTGCTATATTCTTGAGTTCCACAATAGAAGTGTATCCAATGTAGCAAAGCTATAATGAGCATCGTTTAATTCTTGAGTTCCACATTAGAAGTCTACGCAATATAAGAAAAGCTTTGATGAGCATTGTTTGATTTATTAGTTCCACGAAGTCTATGCAATTTAGCAAAGCTTTGATAAGCATTATTTCATTCTTGAGTTCCACATTGGAAGTCTATGCAATTTAGCAAAGCATTGATGAGCATTGTTTAATGAATTCCATAATAGAAGTAACCTTTGCAATTTAGCAAAGATTTGATGAGCATTGTTTAATTCTTTAGTTCCACAATAGAAGTGTATGCACTTTAAGCAAAGCTTTGATGAGCGTTGTTTCATTCTTGCTACAATAGAAGTCTATGCAATATAGCAAAGCTTTGATGAGTATTGTTTATCTCTTGAGTTCCACAATAGAAGTCTATGCAATTTAAGCAAAGCTTTGTGTGCATTGTTTAATTTTCGAGTTCCACAATAGAAGTCTACGCAATTTAGCAACGCTTTGATGAGCATTGATTAGATCTTGTGTTCCACAATAGAATTCTATGCAATTTAAGCAAATCATTGATGAGGATTGTTTAAATCTTGAGTTCCACAATAGAAGTATATGTAACTTAGCAAAGCTTTGATGATCATTGTTTAATACTTGAGTTCCATAATAGAAGTCTATGCAATTTACCAAAGCTTTGATAAGCATCGTTTAATTCTTGAGCTCCACAATAGAAGTCTATGCAATTTAAGCAAGTCTTTGATGAACAGTGTTTGATTCTTGAGTTCCACAATAGAAGTCTTTGCAATTTAGCAAACCTTTGACGAGCATTGTTTCATTCTTCTGTTCCACATTAGAGGTCTATGCAATTTAACAAAGCATTGATGAGCATTGTTTAATTGTTGAGCTCAACAATAGAAATGTATACACTTTAAACAAAGCTTTGATGAGGATTGTTTCATTCTTGAGTTCCACATTATAAGTCTATGCAATTTAGCAAAGCTTTGATGAGCATAGTTTAATTCTTGGGTTCCACAATAGAAGTAGTCTTCGTAATTTAGCAAAGCTTTGATGACCGTTGTTTAATTCTTGTGTTCCCAAATAAAAGACTGTGCAATTTAAGCAAAGCTTTGATGAGCATTGCTTCATTCTTGAGTTCCACATTAGAAGTCTATGGAATTTAAGAATGTTTTGATGAGCATTGTTTAATTCTAGAGTTGCACAATAGAAGTAGCCTTCGTAATTTAGTATAAGTTTGATGAGCCTTGTTTAATTCTTGAGTTCCATAATAAAAGTCAGTGCAATTATAGAAAAGCTTTGATGAGCATTGTTTCATTCTTGAGTTCCACATTATAAGTCTATGCAATTTAGAAATGCTTTGATGAGCATTGTTTAATTCTAGAGTTGCACAATAGAAGTAGCCTTCGTAATTTAGCATAGTTTTGATGAGCATTGGTTAATTCAAGAGTTGCACAATAGAAGTAGCCTTTGTAATTTAGCATAGTTTTGATGAGCATTGCTATATTCTTGAGTTCCACAATAGAAGTGTATCCAATGTAGCAAAGCTATAATGAGCATCGTTTAATTCTTGAGTTCCACATTAGAAGTCTACGCAATATAAGAAAAGCTTTGATGAGCATTGTTTGATTTATTAGTTCCACGAAGTCTATGCAATTTAGCAAAGCTTTGATGAGCATTATTTCATTCTTGAGTTCCACATTGGAAGTCTATGCAATTTAGCAAAGCATTGATGAGCATTGTTTAATGAATTCCATAATAGAAGTAACCTTTGCAATTTAGCAAAGATTTGATGAGCATTGTTTAATTCTTTAGTTCCACAATAGAAGTGTATGCACTTTAAGCAAAGCTTTGATGAGCGTTGTTTCATTCTTGCTACAATAGAAGTCTATGCAATATAGCAAAGCTTTGATGAGTATTGTTTATCTCTTGAGTTCCACAATAGAAGTCTATGCCATTTAAGCAAAGCTTTGTGTGCATTGTTTAATTTTCGAGTTCCACAATAGAAGTCTACGCAATTTAGCAACGCTTTGATGAGCATTGATTAGATCTTGTGTTCCACAATAGAATTCTATGCAATTTAAGCAAATCATTGATGAGGATTGTTTAAATCTTGAGTTCCACAATAGAAGTATATGTAACTTAGCAAAGCTTTGATGATCATTGTTTAATACTTGAGTTCCATAATAGAAGTCTATGCAATTTACCAAAGCTTTGATAAGCATCGTTTAATTCTTGAGCTCCACAATAGAAGTCTATGCAATTTAAGCAAGTCTTTGATGAACAGTGTTTGATTCTTGAGTTCCACAATAGAAGTCTTTGCAATTTAGCAAAGCTTTGACGAGCATTGTTTCATTCTTGGGTTCCACATTAGAGGTCTATGCAATTTAACAAAGCATTGATGAGCATTGTTTAATTGTTGAGCTCAACAATAGAAATGTATACACTTTAAACAAAGCTTTGATGAGGATTGTTTCATTCTTGAGTTCCACATTATAAGTCTATGCAATTTAGCAAAGCTTTGATGAGCATAGTTTAATTCTTGGGTTCCACAATAGAAGTAGTCTTCGCAATTTAGCAAAGCTTTGATGACCGTTGTTTAATTCTTGTGTTCCCAAATAAAAGTCTGTGCAATTTAAGCAAAGCTTTGATGAGCATTGCTTCATTCTTGAGTTCCACATTAGAAGTCTATGGAATTTAAGAATGTTTTGATGAGCATTGTTTAATTCTAGAGTTGCACAATAGAAGTAGCCTTCGTAATTTAGTATAAGTTTGATGAGCCTTGTTTAATTCTTGAGTTCCATAATAAAAGTCAGTGCAATTATAGAAAAGCTTTGATGAGCATTGTTTCATTCTTGAGTTCCACATTATAAGTCTATGCAATTTAGAAATGCTTTGATGAGCATTGTTTAATTCTAGAGTTGCACAATAGAAGTAGCCTTCGTAATTTAGCATAGTTTTGATGAGCATTGGTTAATTCAAGAGTTGCACAATAGAAGTAGCCTTTGTAATTTAGCATAGTTTTGATGAGCATTGCTATATTCTTGAGTTCCACAATAGAAGTGTATCCAATGTAGCAAAGCTATAATGAGCATCGTTTAATTCTTGAGTTCCACATTAGAAGTCTACGCAATATAAGAAAAGCTTTGATGAGCATTGTTTGATTTATTAGTTCCACGAAGTCTATGCAATTTAGCAAAGCTTTGATGAGCATTATTTCATTCTTCAGTTCCACATTGGAAGTCTATGCAATTTAGCAAAGCATTGATGAGCATTGTTTAATGAATTCCATAATAGAAGTAACCTTTGCAATTTAGCAAAGATTTGATGAGCATTGTTTAATTCTTTAGTTCCACAATAGAAGTGTATGCACTTTAAGCAAAGCTTTGATGAGCGTTGTTTCATTCTTGCTACAATAGAAGTCTATGCAATATAGCAAAGCTTTGATGAGTATTGTTTATCTCTTGAGTTCCACAATAGAAGTCTATGCAATTTAAGCAAAGCTTTGTGTGCATTGTTTAATTTTCGAGTTCCACAATAGAAGTCTACGCAATTTAGCAACGCTTTGATGAGCATTGTTTAGATCTTGTGTTCCACAATAGAATTCTATGCAATTTAAGCAAATCATTGATGAGGATTGTTTAAATCTTGAGTTCCACAATAGAAGTATATGTAACTTAGCAAAGCTTTGATGATCATTGTTTAATACTTGAGTTCCATAATAGAAGTCTATGCAATTTACCAAAGCTTTGATAAGCATCGTTTAATTCTTGAGCTCCACAATAGAAGTCTATGCAATTTAAGCAAGTCTTTGATGAACAGTGTTTGATTCTTGAGTTCCACAATAGAAGTCTTTGCAATTTAGCAAAGCTTTGACGAGCATTGTTTCATTCTTGGGTTCCACATTAGAGGTCTATGCAATTTAACAAAGCATTGATGAGCATTGTTTAATTGTTGAGCTCAACAATAGAAATGTATACACTTTAAACAAAGCTTTGATGAGGATTGTTTCATTCTTGAGTTCCACATTATAAGTCTATGCAATTTAGCAAAGCTTTGATGAGCATAGTTTAATTCTTGGGTTCCACAATAGAAGTAGTCTTCGCAATTTAGCAAAGCTTTGATGACCGTTGTTTAATTCTTGTGTTCCCAAATAAAAGTCTGTGCAATTTAAGCAAAGCTTTGATGAGCATTGCTTCATTCTTGAGTTCCACATTAGAAGTCTATGGAATTTAAGAATGTTTTGATGAGCATTGTTTAATTCTAGAGTTGCACAATAGAAGTAGCCTTCGTAATTTAGTATAAGTTTGATGAGCCTTGTTTAATTCTTGAGTTCCATAATAAAAGTCAGTGCAATTATAGAAAAGCTTTGATGAGCATTGTTTCATTCTTGAGTTCCACATTATAAGTCTATGCAATTTAGAAATGCTTTGATGAGCATTGTTTAATTCTAGAGTTGCACAATAGAAGTAGCCTTCATAATTTAGCATAGTTTTGATGAGCATTGGTTAATTCAAGAGTTGCACAATAGAAGTAGCCATTGTAATTTAGCATAGTTTTGATGAGCATTGCTATATTCTTGAGTTCCACAATAGAAGTGTATCCAATGTAGCAAAGCTATAATGAGCATCGTTTAATTCTTGAGTTCCACATTAGAAGTCTACGCAATATAAGAAAAGCTTTGATGAGCATTGTTTGATTTATTAGTTCCACAAAGTCTATGCAATTTAGCAAAGCTTTGATGAGCATTATTTCATTCTTGAGTTCCACATTGGAAGTCTATGCAATTTAGCAAAGCATTGATGAGCATTGTTTAATGAATTCCATAATAGAAGTAGCCTTTGCAATTTAGCAAAGATTTGATGAGCATTGTTTAATTCTTTAGTTCCACAATAGAAGTGTATGCACTTTAAGCAAAGCTTTGATGAGCGTTGTTTCATTCTTGCTACAATAGAAGTCTATGCAATATAGCAAAGCTTTGATGAGTATTGTTTATCTCTTTAGTTCCACAATAGAAGTCTATGCAATTTAAGCAAAGCTTTGTGTGCATTGTTTAATTTTCGAGTTCCACAATAGAAGTCTACGCAATTTAGCAACGCTTTGATGAGCATTGTTTAGATCTTGTGTTCCACAATAGAATTCTATGCAATTTAAGCAAATCATTGATGAGGATTGTTTAAATCTTGAGTTCCACAATAGAAGTATATGTAACTTAGCAAAGCTTTGATGATCATTGTTTAATACTTGAGTTCCATAATAGAAGTCTATGCAATTTACCAAAGCTTTGATAAGCATCGTTTAATTCTTGAGCTCCACAATAGAAGTCTATGCAATTTAAGCAAGTCTTTGATGAACACTGTTTGATTCTTGAGTTCCACAATAGAAGTCTTTGCAATTTAGCAAAGCTTTGACGAGCATTGTTTCATTCTTGGGTTCCACATTAGAGGTCTATGCAATTTAACAAAGCATTGATGAGCATTGTTTAATTGTTGAGCTCAACAATAGAAATGTATACACTTTAAACAAAGCTTTGATGAGGATTGTTTCATTCTTGAGTTCCACATTATAAGTCTATGCAATTTAGCAAAGCTTTGATGAGCATAGTTTAATTCTTGGGTTCCACAATAGAAGTAGTCTTCGCAATTTAGCAAAGCTTTGATGACCGTTGTTTAATTCTTGTGTTCCCAAATAAAAGTCTGTGCAATTTAAGCAAAGCTTTGATGAGCATTGCTTCATTCTTGAGTTCCACATTAGAAGTCTATGGAATTTAAGAATGTTTTGATGAGCATTGTTTAATTCTAGAGTTGCACAATAGAAGTAGCCTTCGTAATTTAGTATAAGTTTGATGAGCCTTGTTTAATTCTTGAGTTCCATAATAAAAGTCAGTGCAATTATAGAAAAGCTTTGATGAGCATTGTTTCATTCTTGAGTTCCACATTATAAGTCTATGCAATTTAGAAATGCTTTGATGAGCATTGTTTAATTCTAGAGTTGCACAATAGAAGTAGCCTTCGTAATTTAGCATAGTTTTGATGAGCATTGGTTAATTCAAGAGTTGCACAATAGAAGTAGCCTTTGTAATTTAGCATAGTTTTGATGAGCATTGCTATATTCTTGAGTTCCACAATAGAAGTGTATCCAATGTAGCAAAGCTATAATGAGCATCGTTTAATTCTTGAGTTCCACATTAGAAGTCTACGCAATATAAGAAAAGCTTTGATGAGCATTGTTTGATTTATTAGTTCCACGAAGTCTATGCAATTTAGCAAAGCTTTGATGAGCATTATTTCATTCTTCAGTTCCACATTGGAAGTCTATGCAATTTAGCAAAGCATTGATGAGCATTGTTTAATGAATTCCATAATAGAAGTAACCTTTGCAATTTAGCAAAGATTTGATGAGCATTGTTTAATTCTTTAGTTCCACAATAGAAGTGTATGCACTTTAAGCAAAGCTTTGATGAGCGTTGTTTCATTCTTGCTACAATAGAAGTCTATGCAATATAGCAAAGCTTTGATGAGTATTGTTTATCTCTTGAGTTCCACAATAGAAGTCTATGCAATTTAAGCAAAGCTTTGTGTGCATTGTTTAATTTTCGAGTTCCACAATAGAAGTCTACGCAATTTAGCAACGCTTTGATGAGCATTGTTTAGATCTTGTGTTCCACAATAGAATTCTATGCAATTTAAGCAAATCATTGATGAGGATTGTTTAAATCTTGAGTTCCACAATAGAAGTATATGTAACTTAGCAAAGCTTTGATGATCATTGTTTAATACTTGAGTTCCATAATAGAAGTCTATGCAATTTACCAAAGCTTTGATAAGCATCGTTTAATTCTTGAGCTCCACAATAGAAGTCTATGCAATTTAAGCAAGTCTTTGATGAACAGTGTTTGATTCTTGAGTTCCACAATAGAAGTCTTTGCAATTTAGCAAAGCTTTGACGAGCATTGTTTCATTCTTGGGTTCCACATTAGAGGTCTATGCAATTTAACAAAGCATTGATGAGCATTGTTTAATTGTTGAGCTCAACAATAGAAATGTATACACTTTAAACAAAGCTTTGATGAGGATTGTTTCATTCTTGAGTTCCACATTATAAGTCTATGCAATTTAGCAAAGCTTTGATGAGCATAGTTTAATTCTTGGGTTCCACAATAGAAGTAGTCTTCGCAATTTAGCAAAGCTTTGATGACCGTTGTTTAATTCTTGTGTTCCCAAATAAAAGTCTGTGCAATTTAAGCAAAGCTTTGATGAGCATTGCTTCATTCTTGAGTTCCACATTAGAAGTCTATGGAATTTAAGAATGTTTTGATGAGCATTGTTTAATTCTAGAGTTGCACAATAGAAGTAGCCTTCGTAATTTAGTATAAGTTTGATGAGCCTTGTTTAATTCTTGAGTTCCATAATAAAAGTCAGTGCAATTATAGAAAAGCTTTGATGAGCATTGTTTCATTCTTGAGTTCCACATTATAAGTCTATGCAATTTAGAAATGCTTTGATGAGCATTGTTTAATTCTAGAGTTGCACAATAGAAGTAGCCTTCGTAATTTAGCATAGTTTTGATGAGCATTGGTTAATTCAAGAGTTGCACAATAGAAGTAGCCATTGTAATTTAGCATAGTTTTGATGAGCATTGCTATATTCTTGAGTTCCACAATAGAAGTGTATCCAATGTAGCAAAGCTATAATGAGCATCGTTTAATTCTTGAGTTCCACATTAGAAGTCTACGCAATATAAGAAAAGCTTTGATGAGCATTGTTTGATTTATTAGTTCCACAAAGTCTATGCAATTTAGCAAAGCTTTGATGAGCATTATTTCATTCTTGAGTTCCACATTGGAAGTCTATGCAATTTAGCAAAGCATTGATGAGCATTGTTTAATGAATTCCATAATAGAAGTAGCCTTTGCAATTTAGCAAAGATTTGATGAGCATTGTTTAATTCTTTAGTTCCACAATAGAAGTGTATGCACTTTAAGCAAAGCTTTGATGAGCGTTGTTTCATTCTTGCTACAATAGAAGTCTATGCAATATAGCAAAGCTTTGATGAGTATTGTTTATCTCTTTAGTTCCACAATAGAAGTCTATGCAATTTAAGCAAAGCTTTGTGTGCATTGTTTAATTTTCGAGTTCCACAATAGAAGTCTACGCAATTTAGCAACGCTTTGATGAGCATTGTTTAGATCTTGTGTTCCACAATAGAATTCTATGCAATTTAAGCAAATCATTGATGAGGATTGTTTAAATCTTGAGTTCCACAATAGAAGTATATGTAACTTAGCAAAGCTTTGATGATCATTGTTTAATACTTGAGTTCCATAATAGAAGTCTATGCAATTTACCAAAGCTTTGATAAGCATCGTTTAATTCTTGAGCTCCACAATAGAAGTCTATGCAATTTAAGCAAGTCTTTGATGAACACTGTTTGATTCTTGAGTTCCACAATAGAAGTCTTTGCAATTTAGCAAAGCTTTGACGAGCATTGTTTCATTCTTGGGTTCCACATTAGAGGTCTATGCAATTTAACAAAGCATTGATGAGCATTGTTTAATTGTTGAGCTCAACAATAGAAATGTATACACTTTAAACAAAGCTTTGATGAGGATTGTTTCATTCTTGAGTTCCACATTATAAGTCTATGCAATTTAGCAAAGCTTTGATGAGCATAGTTTAATTCTTGGGTTCCACAATAGAAGTAGTCTTCGCAATTTAGCAAAGCTTTGATGACCGTTGTTTAATTCTTGTGTTCCCAAATAAAAGTCTGTGCAATTTAAGCAAAGCTTTGATGAGCATTGCTTCATTCTTGAGTTCCACATTAGAAGTCTATGGAATTTAAGAATGTTTTGATGAGCATTGTTTAATTCTAGAGTTGCACAATAGAAGTAGCCTTCGTAATTTAGTATAAGTTTGATGAGCCTTGTTTAATTCTTGAGTTCCATAATAAAAGTCAGTGCAATTATAGAAAAGCTTTGATGAGCATTGTTTCATTCTTGAGTTCCACATTATAAGTCTATGCAATTTAGAAATGCTTTGATGAGCATTGTTTAATTCTAGAGTTGCACAATAGAAGTAGCCTTCGTAATTTAGCATAGTTTTGATGAGCATTGGTTAATTCAAGAGTTGCACAATAGAAGTAGCCTTTGTAATTTAGCATAGTTTTGATGAGCATTGCTATATTCTTGAGTTCCACAATAGAAGTGTATCCAATGTAGCAAAGCTATAATGAGCATCGTTTAATTCTTGAGTTCCACATTAGAAGTCTACGCAATATAAGAAAAGCTTTGATGAGCATTGTTTGATTTATTAGTTCCACGAAGTCTATGCAATTTAGCAAAGCTTTGATGAGCATTATTTCATTCTTGAGTTCCACATTGGAAGTCTATGCAATTTAGCAAAGCATTGATGAGCATTGTTTAATGAATTCCACAATAGAAGTAACCTTTGCAATTTAGCAAAGATTTGATGAGCATTGTTTAATTCTTTAGTTCCACAATAGAAGTGTATGCACTTTAAGCAAAGCTTTGATGAGCGTTGTTTCATTCTTGCTACAATAGAAGTCTATGCAATATAGCAAAGCTTTGATGAGTATTGTTTATCTCTTGAGTTCCACAATAGAAGTCTATGCAATTTAAGCAAAGCTTTGTGTGCATTGTTTAATTTTCGAGTTCCACAATAGAAGTCTACGCAATTTAGCAACGCTTTGATGAGCATTGATTAGATCTTGTGTTCCACAATAGAATTCTATGCAATTTAAGCAAATCATTGATGAGGATTGTTTAAATCTTGAGTTCCACAATAGAAGTATATGTAACTTAGCAAAGCTTTGATGATCATTGTTTAATACTTGAGTTCCATAATAGAAGTCTATGCAATTTACCAAAGCTTTGATAAGCATCGTTTAATTCTTGAGCTCCACAATAGAAGTCTATGCAATTTAAGCAAGTCTTTGATGAACAGTGTTTGATTCTTGAGTTCCACAATAGAAGTCTTTGCAATTTAGCAAAGCTTTGACGAGCATTGTTTCATTCTTGGGTTCCACATTAGAGGTCTATGCAATTTAACAAAGCATTGATGAGCATTGTTTAATTGTTGAGCTCAACAATAGAAATGTATACACTTTAAACAAAGCTTTGATGAGGATTGTTTCATTCTTGAGTTCCACATTATAAGTCTATGCAATTTAGCAAAGCTTTGATGAGCATAGTTTAATTCTTGGGTTCCACAATAGAAGTAGTCTTCGCAATTTAGCAAAGCTTTGATGACCGTTGTTTAATTCTTGTGTTCCCAAATAAAAGTCTGTGCAATTTAAGCAAAGCTTTGATGAGCATTGCTTCATTCTTGAGTTCCACATTAGAAGTCTATGGAATTTAAGAATGTTTTGATGAGCATTGTTTAATTCTAGAGTTGCACAATAGAAGTAGCCTTCGTAATTTAGTATAAGTTTGATGAGCCTTGTTTAATTCTTGAGTTCCATAATAAAAGTCAGTGCAATTATAGAAAAGCTTTGATGAGCATTGTTTCATTCTTGAGTTCCACATTATAAGTCTATGCAATTTAGAAATGCTTTGATGAGCATTGTTTAATTCTAGAGTTGCACAATAGAAGTAGCCTTCATAATTTAGCATAGTTTTGATGAGCATTGGTTAATTCAAGAGTTGCACAATAGAAGTAGCCATTGTAATTTAGCATAGTTTTGATGAGCATTGCTATATTCTTGAGTTCCACAATAGAAGTGTATCCAATGTAGCAAAGCTATAATGAGCATCGTTTAATTCTTGAGTTCCACATTAGAAGTCTACGCAATATAAGAAAAGCTTTGATGAGCATTGTTTGATTTATTAGTTCCACAAAGTCTATGCAATTTAGCAAAGCTTTGATGAGCATTATTTCATTCTTGAGTTCCACATTGGAAGTCTATGCAATTTAGCAAAGCATTGATGAGCATTGTTTAATGAATTCCATAATAGAAGTAGCCTTTGCAATTTAGCAAAGATTTGATGAGCATTGTTTAATTCTTTAGTTCCACAATAGAAGTGTATGCACTTTAAGCAAAGCTTTGATGAGCGTTGTTTCATTCTTGCTACAATAGAAGTCTATGCAATATAGCAAAGCTTTGATGAGTATTGTTTATCTCTTTAGTTCCACAATAGAAGTCTATGCAATTTAAGCAAAGCTTTGTGTGCATTGTTTAATTTTCGAGTTCCACAATAGAAGTCTACGCAATTTAGCAACGCTTTGATGAGCATTGTTTAGATCTTGTGTTCCACAATAGAATTCTATGCAATTTAAGCAAATCATTGATGAGGATTGTTTAAATCTTGAGTTCCACAATAGAAGTATATGTAACTTAGCAAAGCTTTGATGATCATTGTTTAATACTTGAGTTCCATAATAGAAGTCTATGCAATTTACCAAAGCTTTGATAAGCATCGTTTAATTCTTGAGCTCCACAATAGAAGTCTATGCAATTTAAGCAAGTCTTTGATGAACACTGTTTGATTCTTGAGTTCCACAATAGAAGTCTTTGCAATTTAGCAAAGCTTTGACGAGCATTGTTTCATTCTTGGGTTCCACATTAGAGGTCTATGCAATTTAACAAAGCATTGATGAGCATTGTTTAATTGTTGAGCTCAACAATAGAAATGTATACACTTTAAACAAAGCTTTGATGAGGATTGTTTCATTCTTGAGTTCCACATTATAAGTCTATGCAATTTAGCAAAGCTTTGATGAGCATAGTTTAATTCTTGGGTTCCACAATAGAAGTAGTCTTCGCAATTTAGCAAAGCTTTGATGACCGTTGTTTAATTCTTGTGTTCCCAAATAAAAGTCTGTGCAATTTAAGCAAAGCTTTGATGAGCATTGCTTCATTCTTGAGTTCCACATTAGAAGTCTATGGAATTTAAGAATGTTTTGATGAGCATTGTTTAATTCTAGAGTTGCACAATAGAAGTAGCCTTCGTAATTTAGTATAAGTTTGATGAGCCTTGTTTAATTCTTGAGTTCCATAATAAAAGTCAGTGCAATTATAGAAAAGCTTTGATGAGCATTGTTTCATTCTTGAGTTCCACATTATAAGTCTATGCAATTTAGAAATGCTTTGATGAGCATTGTTTAATTCTAGAGTTGCACAATAGAAGTAGCCTTCGTAATTTAGCATAGTTTTGATGAGCATTGGTTAATTCAAGAGTTGCACAATAGAAGTAGCCTTTGTAATTTAGCATAGTTTTGATGAGCATTGCTATATTCTTGAGTTCCACAATAGAAGTGTATCCAATGTAGCAAAGCTATAATGAGCATCGTTTAATTCTTGAGTTCCACATTAGAAGTCTACGCAATATAAGAAAAGCTTTGATGAGCATTGTTTGATTTATTAGTTCCACGAAGTCTATGCAATTTAGCAAAGCTTTGATGAGCATTATTTCATTCTTCAGTTCCACATTGGAAGTCTATGCAATTTAGCAAAGCATTGATGAGCATTGTTTAATGAATTCCATAATAGAAGTAACCTTTGCAATTTAGCAAAGATTTGATGAGCATTGTTTAATTCTTTAGTTCCACAATAGAAGTGTATGCACTTTAAGCAAAGCTTTGATGAGCGTTGTTTCATTCTTGCTACAATAGAAGTCTATGCAATATAGCAAAGCTTTGATGAGTATTGTTTATCTCTTGAGTTCCACAATAGAAGTCTATGCAATTTAAGCAAAGCTTTGTGTGCATTGTTTAATTTTCGAGTTCCACAATAGAAGTCTACGCAATTTAGCAACGCTTTGATGAGCATTGTTTAGATCTTGTGTTCCACAATAGAATTCTATGCAATTTAAGCAAATCATTGATGAGGATTGTTTAAATCTTGAGTTCCACAATAGAAGTATATGTAACTTAGCAAAGCTTTGATGATCATTGTTTAATACTTGAGTTCCATAATAGAAGTCTATGCAATTTACCAAAGCTTTGATAAGCATCGTTTAATTCTTGAGCTCCACAATAGAAGTCTATGCAATTTAAGCAAGTCTTTGATGAACAGTGTTTGATTCTTGAGTTCCACAATAGAAGTCTTTGCAATTTAGCAAAGCTTTGACGAGCATTGTTTCATTCTTGGGTTCCACATTAGAGGTCTATGCAATTTAACAAAGCATTGATGAGCATTGTTTAATTGTTGAGCTCAACAATAGAAATGTATACACTTTAAACAAAGCTTTGATGAGGATTGTTTCATTCTTGAGTTCCACATTATAAGTCTATGCAATTTAGCAAAGCTTTGATGAGCATAGTTTAATTCTTGGGTTCCACAATAGAAGTAGTCTTCGCAATTTAGCAAAGCTTTGATGACCGTTGTTTAATTCTTGTGTTCCCAAATAAAAGTCTGTGCAATTTAAGCAAAGCTTTGATGAGCATTGCTTCATTCTTGAGTTCCACATTAGAAGTCTATGGAATTTAAGAATGTTTTGATGAGCATTGTTTAATTCTAGAGTTGCACAATAGAAGTAGCCTTCGTAATTTAGTATAAGTTTGATGAGCCTTGTTTAATTCTTGAGTTCCATAATAAAAGTCAGTGCAATTATAGAAAAGCTTTGATGAGCATTGTTTCATTCTTGAGTTCCACATTATAAGTCTATGCAATTTAGAAATGCTTTGATGAGCATTGTTTAATTCTAGAGTTGCACAATAGAAGTAGCCTTCGTAATTTAGCATAGTTTTGATGAGCATTGGTTAATTCAAGAGTTGCACAATAGAAGTAGCCATTGTAATTTAGCATAGTTTTGATGAGCATTGCTATATTCTTGAGTTCCACAATAGAAGTGTATCCAATGTAGCAAAGCTATAATGAGCATCGTTTAATTCTTGAGTTCCACATTAGAAGTCTACGCAATATAAGAAAAGCTTTGATGAGCATTGTTTGATTTATTAGTTCCACAAAGTCTATGCAATTTAGCAAAGCTTTGATGAGCATTATTTCATTCTTGAGTTCCACATTGGAAGTCTATGCAATTTAGCAAAGCATTGATGAGCATTGTTTAATGAATTCCATAATAGAAGTAGCCTTTGCAATTTAGCAAAGATTTGATGAGCATTGTTTAATTCTTTAGTTCCACAATAGAAGTGTATGCACTTTAAGCAAAGCTTTGATGAGCGTTGTTTCATTCTTGCTACAATAGAAGTCTATGCAATATAGCAAAGCTTTGATGAGTATTGTTTATCTCTTTAGTTCCACAATAGAAGTCTATGCAATTTAAGCAAAGCTTTGTGTGCATTGTTTAATTTTCGAGTTCCACAATAGAAGTCTACGCAATTTAGCAACGCTTTGATGAGCATTGTTTAGATCTTGTGTTCCACAATAGAATTCTATGCAATTTAAGCAAATCATTGATGAGGATTGTTTAAATCTTGAGTTCCACAATAGAAGTATATGTAACTTAGCAAAGCTTTGATGATCATTGTTTAATACTTGAGTTCCATAATAGAAGTCTATGCAATTTACCAAAGCTTTGATAAGCATCGTTTAATTCTTGAGCTCCACAATAGAAGTCTATGCAATTTAAGCAAGTCTTTGATGAACACTGTTTGATTCTTGAGTTCCACAATAGAAGTCTTTGCAATTTAGCAAAGCTTTGACGAGCATTGTTTCATTCTTGGGTTCCACATTAGAGGTCTATGCAATTTAACAAAGCATTGATGAGCATTGTTTAATTGTTGAGCTCAACAATAGAAATGTATACACTTTAAACAAAGCTTTGATGAGGATTGTTTCATTCTTGAGTTCCACATTATAAGTCTATGCAATTTAGCAAAGCTTTGATGAGCATAGTTTAATTCTTGGGTTCCACAATAGAAGTAGTCTTCGCAATTTAGCAAAGCTTTGATGACCGTTGTTTAATTCTTGTGTTCCCAAATAAAAGTCTGTGCAATTTAAGCAAAGCTTTGATGAGCATTGCTTCATTCTTGAGTTCCACATTAGAAGTCTATGGAATTTAAGAATGTTTTGATGAGCATTGTTTAATTCTAGAGTTGCACAATAGAAGTAGCCTTCGTAATTTAGTATAAGTTTGATGAGCCTTGTTTAATTCTTGAGTTCCATAATAAAAGTCAGTGCAATTATAGAAAAGCTTTGATGAGCATTGTTTCATTCTTGAGTTCCACATTATAAGTCTATGCAATTTAGAAATGCTTTGATGAGCATTGTTTAATTCTAGAGTTGCACAATAGAAGTAGCCTTCGTAATTTAGCATAGTTTTGATGAGCATTGGTTAATTCAAGAGTTGCACAATAGAAGTAGCCTTTGTAATTTAGCATAGTTTTGATGAGCATTGCTATATTCTTGAGTTCCACAATAGAAGTGTATCCAATGTAGCAAAGCTATAATGAGCATCGTTTAATTCTTGAGTTCCACATTAGAAGTCTACGCAATATAAGAAAAGCTTTGATGAGCATTGTTTGATTTATTAGTTCCACGAAGTCTATGCAATTTAGCAAAGCTTTGATGAGCATTATTTCATTCTTGAGTTCCACATTGGAAGTCTATGCAATTTAGCAAAGCATTGATGAGCATTGTTTAATGAATTCCACAATAGAAGTAACCTTTGCAATTTAGCAAAGATTTGATGAGCATTGTTTAATTCTTTAGTTCCACAATAGAAGTGTATGCACTTTAAGCAAAGCTTTGATGAGCGTTGTTTCATTCTTGCTACAATAGAAGTCTATGCAATATAGCAAAGCTTTGATGAGTATTGTTTATCTCTTGAGTTCCACAATAGAAGTCTATGCAATTTAAGCAAAGCTTTGTGTGCATTGTTTAATTTTCGAGTTCCACAATAGAAGTCTACGCAATTTAGCAACGCTTTGATGAGCATTGATTAGATCTTGTGTTCCACAATAGAATTCTATGCAATTTAAGCAAATCATTGATGAGGATTGTTTAAATCTTGAGTTCCACAATAGAAGTATATGTAACTTAGCAAAGCTTTGATGATCATTGTTTAATACTTGAGTTCCATAATAGAAGTCTATGCAATTTACCAAAGCTTTGATAAGCATCGTTTAATTCTTGAGCTCCACAATAGAAGTCTATGCAATTTAAGCAAGTCTTTGATGAACAGTGTTTGATTCTTGAGTTCCACAATAGAAGTCTTTGCAATTTAGCAAAGCTTTGACGAGCATTGTTTCATTCTTGGGTTCCACATTAGAGGTCTATGCAATTTAACAAAGCATTGATGAGCATTGTTTAATTGTTGAGCTCAACAATAGAAATGTATACACTTTAAACAAAGCTTTGATGAGGATTGTTTCATTCTTGAGTTCCACATTATAAGTCTATGCAATTTAGCAAAGCTTTGATGAGCATAGTTTAATTCTTGGGTTCCACAATAGAAGTAGTCTTCGCAATTTAGCAAAGCTTTGATGACCGTTGTTTAATTCTTGTGTTCCCAAATAAAAGTCTGTGCAATTTAAGCAAAGCTTTGATGAGCATTGCTTCATTCTTGAGTTCCACATTAGAAGTCTATGGAATTTAAGAATGTTTTGATGAGCATTGTTTAATTCTAGAGTTGCACAATAGAAGTAGCCTTCGTAATTTAGTATAAGTTTGATGAGCCTTGTTTAATTCTTGAGTTCCATAATAAAAGTCAGTGCAATTATAGAAAAGCTTTGATGAGCATTGTTTCATTCTTGAGTTCCACATTATAAGTCTATGCAATTTAGAAATGCTTTGATGAGCATTGTTTAATTCTAGAGTTGCACAATAGAAGTAGCCTTCGTAATTTAGCATAGTTTTGATGAGCATTGGTTAATTCAAGAGTTGCACAATAGAAGTAGCCTTTGTAATTTAGCATAGTTTTGATGAGCATTGCTATATTCTTGAGTTCCACAATAGAAGTGTATCCAATGTAGCAAAGCTATAATGAGCATCGTTTAATTCTTGAGTTCCACATTAGAAGTCTACGCAATATAAGAAAAGCTTTGATGAGCATTGTTTGATTTATTAGTTCCACAAAGTCTATGCAATTTAGCAAAGCTTTGATGAGCATTATTTCATTCTTGAGTTCCACATTGGAAGTCTATGCAATTTAGCAAAGCATTGATGAGCATTGTTTAATGAATTCCATAATAGAAGTAGCCTTTGCAATTTAGCAAAGATTTGATGAGCATTGTTTAATTCTTTAGTTCCACAATAGAAGTGTATGCACTTTAAGCAAAGCTTTGATGAGCGTTGTTTCATTCTTGCTACAATAGAAGTCTATGCAATATAGCAAAGCTTTGATGAGTATTGTTTATCTCTTTAGTTCCACAATAGAAGTCTATGCAATTTAAGCAAAGCTTTGTGTGCATTGTTTAATTTTCGAGTTCCACAATAGAAGTCTACGCAATTTAGCAACGCTTTGATGAGCATTGTTTAGATCTTGTGTTCCACAATAGAATTCTATGCAATTTAAGCAAATCATTGATGAGGATTGTTTAAATCTTGAGTTCCACAATAGAAGTATATGTAACTTAGCAAAGCTTTGATGATCATTGTTTAATACTTGAGTTCCATAATAGAAGTCTATGCAATTTACCAAAGCTTTGATAAGCATCGTTTAATTCTTGAGCTCCACAATAGAAGTCTATGCAATTTAAGCAAGTCTTTGATGAACACTGTTTGATTCTTGAGTTCCACAATAGAAGTCTTTGCAATTTAGCAAAGCTTTGACGAGCATTGTTTCATTCTTGGGTTCCACATTAGAGGTCTATGCAATTTAACAAAGCATTGATGAGCATTGTTTAATTGTTGAGCTCAACAATAGAAATGTATACACTTTAAACAAAGCTTTGATGAGGATTGTTTCATTCTTGAGTTCCACATTATAAGTCTATGCAATTTAGCAAAGCTTTGATGAGCATAGTTTAATTCTTGGGTTCCACAATAGAAGTAGTCTTCGCAATTTAGCAAAGCTTTGATGACCGTTGTTTAATTCTTGTGTTCCCAAATAAAAGTCTGTGCAATTTAAGCAAAGCTTTGATGAGCATTGCTTCATTCTTGAGTTCCACATTAGAAGTCTATGGAATTTAAGAATGTTTTGATGAGCATTGTTTAATTCTAGAGTTGCACAATAGAAGTAGCCTTCGTAATTTAGTATAAGTTTGATGAGCCTTGTTTAATTCTTGAGTTCCATAATAAAAGTCAGTGCAATTATAGAAAAGCTTTGATGAGCATTGTTTCATTCTTGAGTTCCACATTATAAGTCTATGCAATTTAGAAATGCTTTGATGAGCATTGTTTAATTCTAGAGTTGCACAATAGAAGTAGCCTTCGTAATTTAGCATAGTTTTGATGAGCATTGGTTAATTCAAGAGTTGCACAATAGAAGTAGCCTTTGTAATTTAGCATAGTTTTGATGAGCATTGCTATATTCTTGAGTTCCACAATAGAAGTGTATCCAATGTAGCAAAGCTATAATGAGCATCGTTTAATTCTTGAGTTCCACATTAGAAGTCTACGCAATATAAGAAAAGCTTTGATGAGCATTGTTTGATTTATTAGTTCCACGAAGTCTATGCAATTTAGCAAAGCTTTGATGAGCATTATTTCATTCTTGAGTTCCACATTGGAAGTCTATGCAATTTAGCAAAGCATTGATGAGCATTGTTTAATGAATTCCATAATAGAAGTAACCTTTGCAATTTAGCAAAGATTTGATGAGCATTGTTTAATTCTTTAGTTCCACAATAGAAGTGTATGCACTTTAAGCAAAGCTTTGATGAGCGTTGTTTCATTCTTGCTACAATAGAAGTCTATGCAATATAGCAAAGCTTTGATGAGTATTGTTTATCTCTTGAGTTCCACAATAGAAGTCTATGCAATTTAAGCAAAGCTTTGTGTGCATTGTTTAATTTTCGAGTTCCACAATAGAAGTCTACGCAATTTAGCAACGCTTTGATGAGCATTGATTAGATCTTGTGTTCCACAATAGAATTCTATGCAATTTAAGCAAATCATTGATGAGGATTGTTTAAATCTTGAGTTCCACAATAGAAGTATATGTAACTTAGCAAAGCTTTGATGATCATTGTTTAATACTTGAGTTCCATAATAGAAGTCTATGCAATTTACCAAAGCTTTGATAAGCATCGTTTAATTCTTGAGCTCCACAATAGAAGTCTATGCAATTTAAGCAAGTCTTTGATGAACAGTGTTTGATTCTTGAGTTCCACAATAGAAGTCTTTGCAATTTAGCAAAGCTTTGACGAGCATTGTTTCATTCTTGGGTTCCACATTAGAGGTCTATGCAATTTAACAAAGCATTGATGAGCATTGTTTAATTGTTGAGCTCAACAATAGAAATGTATACACTTTAAACAAAGCTTTGATGAGGATTGTTTCATTCTTGAGTTCCACATTATAAGTCTATGCAATTTAGCAAAGCTTTGATGAGCATAGTTTAATTCTTGGGTTCCACAATAGAAGTAGTCTTCGCAATTTAGCAAAGCTTTGATGACCGTTGTTTAATTCTTGTGTTCCCAAATAAAAGTCTGTGCAATTTAAGCAAAGCTTTGATGAGCATTGCTTCATTCTTGAGTTCCACATTAGAAGTCTATGGAATTTAAGAATGTTTTGATGAGCATTGTTTAATTCTAGAGTTGCACAATAGAAGTAGCCTTCGTAATTTAGTATAAGTTTGATGAGCCTTGTTTAATTCTTGAGTTCCATAATAAAAGTCAGTGCAATTATAGAAAAGCTTTGATGAGCATTGTTTCATTCTTGAGTTCCACATTATAAGTCTATGCAATTTAGAAATGCTTTGATGAGCATTGTTTAATTCTAGAGTTGCACAATAGAAGTAGCCTTCGTAATTTAGCATAGTTTTGATGAGCATTGGTTAATTCAAGAGTTGCACAATAGAAGTAGCCTTTGTAATTTAGCATAGTTTTGATGAGCATTGCTATATTCTTGAGTTCCACAATAGAAGTGTATCCAATGTAGCAAAGCTATAATGAGCATCGTTTAATTCTTGAGTTCCACATTAGAAGTCTACGCAATATAAGAAAAGCTTTGATGAGCATTGTTTGATTTATTAGTTCCACAAAGTCTATGCAATTTAGCAAAGCTTTGATGAGCATTATTTCATTCTTGAGTTCCACATTGGAAGTCTATGCAATTTAGCAAAGCATTGATGAGCATTGTTTAATGAATTCCATAATAGAAGTAGCCTTTGCAATTTAGCAAAGATTTGATGAGCATTGTTTAATTCTTTAGTTCCACAATAGAAGTGTATGCACTTTAAGCAAAGCTTTGATGAGCGTTGTTTCATTCTTGCTACAATAGAAGTCTATGCAATATAGCAAAGCTTTGATGAGTATTGTTTATCTCTTTAGTTCCACAATAGAAGTCTATGCAATTTAAGCAAAGCTTTGTGTGCATTGTTTAATTTTCGAGTTCCACAATAGAAGTCTACGCAATTTAGCAACGCTTTGATGAGCATTGTTTAGATCTTGTGTTCCACAATAGAATTCTATGCAATTTAAGCAAATCATTGATGAGGATTGTTTAAATCTTGAGTTCCACAATAGAAGTATATGTAACTTAGCAAAGCTTTGATGATCATTGTTTAATACTTGAGTTCCATAATAGAAGTCTATGCAATTTACCAAAGCTTTGATAAGCATCGTTTAATTCTTGAGCTCCACAATAGAAGTCTATGCAATTTAAGCAAGTCTTTGATGAACACTGTTTGATTCTTGAGTTCCACAATAGAAGTCTTTGCAATTTAGCAAAGCTTTGACGAGCATTGTTTCATTCTTGGGTTCCACATTAGAGGTCTATGCAATTTAACAAAGCATTGATGAGCATTGTTTAATTGTTGAGCTCAACAATAGAAATGTATACACTTTAAACAAAGCTTTGATGAGGATTGTTTCATTCTTGAGTTCCACATTATAAGTCTATGCAATTTAGCAAAGCTTTGATGAGCATAGTTTAATTCTTGGGTTCCACAATAGAAGTAGTCTTCGCAATTTAGCAAAGCTTTGATGACCGTTGTTTAATTCTTGTGTTCCCAAATAAAAGTCTGTGCAATTTAAGCAAAGCTTTGATGAGCATTGCTTCATTCTTGAGTTCCACATTAGAAGTCTATGGAATTTAAGAATGTTTTGATGAGCATTGTTTAATTCTAGAGTTGCACAATAGAAGTAGCCTTCGTAATTTAGTATAAGTTTGATGAGCCTTGTTTAATTCTTGAGTTCCATAATAAAAGTCAGTGCAATTATAGAAAAGCTTTGATGAGCATTGTTTCATTCTTGAGTTCCACATTATAAGTCTATGCAATTTAGAAATGCTTTGATGAGCATTGTTTAATTCTAGAGTTGCACAATAGAAGTAGCCTTCGTAATTTAGCATAGTTTTGATGAGCATTGGTTAATTCAAGAGTTGCACAATAGAAGTAGCCTTTGTAATTTAGCATAGTTTTGATGAGCATTGCTATATTCTTGAGTTCCACAATAGAAGTGTATCCAATGTAGCAAAGCTATAATGAGCATCGTTTAATTCTTGAGTTCCACATTAGAAGTCTACGCAATATAAGAAAAGCTTTGATGAGCATTGTTTGATTTATTAGTTCCACAAAGTCTATGCAATTTAGCAAAGCTTTGATGAGCATTATTTCATTCTTGAGTTCCACATTGGAAGTCTATGCAATTTAGCAAAGCATTGATGAGCATTGTTTAATGAATTCCATAATAGAAGTAGCCTTTGCAATTTAGCAAAGATTTGATGAGCATTGTTTAATTCTTTAGTTCCACAATAGAAGTGTATGCACTTTAAGCAAAGCTTTGATGAGCGTTGTTTCATTCTTGCTACAATAGAAGTCTATGCAATATAGCAAAGCTTTGATGAGTATTGTTTATCTCTTTAGTTCCACAATAGAAGTCTATGCAATTTAAGCAAAGCTTTGTGTGCATTGTTTAATTTTCGAGTTCCACAATAGAAGTCTACGCAATTTAGCAACGCTTTGATGAGCATTGTTTAGATCTTGTGTTCCACAATAGAATTCTATGCAATTTAAGCAAATCATTGATGAGGATTGTTTAAATCTTGAGTTCCACAATAGAAGTATATGTAACTTAGCAAAGCTTTGATGATCATTGTTTAATACTTGAGTTCCATAATAGAAGTCTATGCAATTTACCAAAGCTTTGATAAGCATCGTTTAATTCTTGAGCTCCACAATAGAAGTCTATGCAATTTAAGCAAGTCTTTGATGAACACTGTTTGATTCTTGAGTTCCACAATAGAAGTCTTTGCAATTTAGCAAAGCTTTGACGAGCATTGTTTCATTCTTGGGTTCCACATTAGAGGTCTATGCAATTTAACAAAGCATTGATGAGCATTGTTTAATTGTTGAGCTCAACAATAGAAATGTATACACTTTAAACAAAGCTTTGATGAGGATTGTTTCATTCTTGAGTTCCACATTATAAGTCTATGCAATTTAGCAAAGCTTTGATGAGCATAGTTTAATTCTTGGGTTCCACAATAGAAGTAGTCTTCGCAATTTAGCAAAGCTTTGATGACCGTTGTTTAATTCTTGTGTTCCCAAATAAAAGTCTGTGCAATTTAAGCAAAGCTTTGATGAGCATTGCTTCATTCTTGAGTTCCACATTAGAAGTCTATGGAATTTAAGAATGTTTTGATGAGCATTGTTTAATTCTAGAGTTGCACAATAGAAGTAGCCTTCGTAATTTAGTATAAGTTTGATGAGCCTTGTTTAATTCTTGAGTTCCATAATAAAAGTCAGTGCAATTATAGAAAAGCTTTGATGAGCATTGTTTCATTCTTGAGTTCCACATTATAAGTCTATGCAATTTAGAAATGCTTTGATGAGCATTGTTTAATTCTAGAGTTGCACAATAGAAGTAGCCTTCGTAATTTAGCATAGTTTTGATGAGCATTGGTTAATTCAAGAGTTGCACAATAGAAGTAGCCTTTGTAATTTAGCATAGTTTTGATGAGCATTGCTATATTCTTGAGTTCCACAATAGAAGTGTATCCAATGTAGCAAAGCTATAATGAGCATCGTTTAATTCTTGAGTTCCACATTAGAAGTCTACGCAATATAAGAAAAGCTTTGATGAGCATTGTTTGATTTATTAGTTCCACAAAGTCTATGCAATTTAGCAAAGCTTTGATGAGCATTATTTCATTCTTGAGTTCCACATTGGAAGTCTATGCAATTTAGCAAAGCATTGATGAGCATTGTTTAATGAATTCCATAATAGAAGTAGCCTTTGCAATTTAGCAAAGATTTGATGAGCATTGTTTAATTCTTTAGTTCCACAATAGAAGTGTATGCACTTTAAGCAAAGCTTTGATGAGCGTTGTTTCATTCTTGCTACAATAGAAGTCTATGCAATATAGCAAAGCTTTGATGAGTATTGTTTATCTCTTTAGTTCCACAATAGAAGTCTATGCAATTTAAGCAAAGCTTTGTGTGCATTGTTTAATTTTCGAGTTCCACAATAGAAGTCTACGCAATTTAGCAACGCTTTGATGAGCATTGTTTAGATCTTGTGTTCCACAATAGAATTCTATGCAATTTAAGCAAATCATTGATGAGGATTGTTTAAATCTTGAGTTCCACAATAGAAGTATATGTAACTTAGCAAAGCTTTGATGATCATTGTTTAATACTTGAGTTCCATAATAGAAGTCTATGCAATTTACCAAAGCTTTGATAAGCATCGTTTAATTCTTGAGCTCCACAATAGAAGTCTATGCAATTTAAGCAAGTCTTTGATGAACACTGTTTGATTCTTGAGTTCCACAATAGAAGTCTTTGCAATTTAGCAAAGCTTTGACGAGCATTGTTTCATTCTTGGGTTCCACATTAGAGGTCTATGCAATTTAACAAAGCATTGATGAGCATTGTTTAATTGTTGAGCTCAACAATAGAAATGTATACACTTTAAACAAAGCTTTGATGAGGATTGTTTCATTCTTGAGTTCCACATTATAAGTCTATGCAATTTAGCAAAGCTTTGATGAGCATAGTTTAATTCTTGGGTTCCACAATAGAAGTAGTCTTCGCAATTTAGCAAAGCTTTGATGACCGTTGTTTAATTCTTGTGTTCCCAAATAAAAGTCTGTGCAATTTAAGCAAAGCTTTGATGAGCATTGCTTCATTCTTGAGTTCCACATTAGAAGTCTATGGAATTTAAGAATGTTTTGATGAGCATTGTTTAATTCTAGAGTTGCACAATAGAAGTAGCCTTCGTAATTTAGTATAAGTTTGATGAGCCTTGTTTAATTCTTGAGTTCCATAATAAAAGTCAGTGCAATTATAGAAAAGCTTTGATGAGCATTGTTTCATTCTTGAGTTCCACATTATAAGTCTATGCAATTTAGAAATGCTTTGATGAGCATTGTTTAATTCTAGAGTTGCACAATAGAAGTAGCCTTCGTAATTTAGCATAGTTTTGATGAGCATTGGTTAATTCAAGAGTTGCACAATAGAAGTAGCCTTTGTAATTTAGCATAGTTTTGATGAGCATTGCTATATTCTTGAGTTCCACAATAGAAGTGTATCCAATGTAGCAAAGCTATAATGAGCATCGTTTAATTCTTGAGTTCCACATTAGAAGTCTACGCAATATAAGAAAAGCTTTGATGAGCATTGTTTGATTTATTAGTTCCACAAAGTCTATGCAATTTAGCAAAGCTTTGATGAGCATTATTTCATTCTTGAGTTCCACATTGGAAGTCTATGCAATTTAGCAAAGCATTGATGAGCATTGTTTAATGAATTCCATAATAGAAGTAGCCTTTGCAATTTAGCAAAGATTTGATGAGCATTGTTTAATTCTTTAGTTCCACAATAGAAGTGTATGCACTTTAAGCAAAGCTTTGATGAGCGTTGTTTCATTCTTGCTACAATAGAAGTCTATGCAATATAGCAAAGCTTTGATGAGTATTGTTTATCTCTTTAGTTCCACAATAGAAGTCTATGCAATTTAAGCAAAGCTTTGTGTGCATTGTTTAATTTTCGAGTTCCACAATAGAAGTCTACGCAATTTAGCAACGCTTTGATGAGCATTGTTTAGATCTTGTGTTCCACAATAGAATTCTATGCAATTTAAGCAAATCATTGATGAGGATTGTTTAAATCTTGAGTTCCACAATAGAAGTATATGTAACTTAGCAAAGCTTTGATGATCATTGTTTAATACTTGAGTTCCATAATAGAAGTCTATGCAATTTACCAAAGCTTTGATAAGCATCGTTTAATTCTTGAGCTCCACAATAGAAGTCTATGCAATTTAAGCAAGTCTTTGATGAACACTGTTTGATTCTTGAGTTCCACAATAGAAGTCTTTGCAATTTAGCAAAGCTTTGACGAGCATTGTTTCATTCTTGGGTTCCACATTAGAGGTCTATGCAATTTAACAAAGCATTGATGAGCATTGTTTAATTGTTGAGCTCAACAATAGAAATGTATACACTTTAAACAAAGCTTTGATGAGGATTGTTTCATTCTTGAGTTCCACATTATAAGTCTATGCAATTTAGCAAAGCTTTGATGAGCATAGTTTAATTCTTGGGTTCCACAATAGAAGTAGTCTTCGCAATTTAGCAAAGCTTTGATGACCGTTGTTTAATTCTTGTGTTCCCAAATAAAAGTCTGTGCAATTTAAGCAAAGCTTTGATGAGCATTGCTTCATTCTTGAGTTCCACATTAGAAGTCTATGGAATTTAAGAATGTTTTGATGAGCATTGTTTAATTCTAGAGTTGCACAATAGAAGTAGCCTTCGTAATTTAGTATAAGTTTGATGAGCCTTGTTTAATTCTTGAGTTCCATAATAAAAGTCAGTGCAATTATAGAAAAGCTTTGATGAGCATTGTTTCATTCTTGAGTTCCACATTATAAGTCTATGCAATTTAGAAATGCTTTGATGAGCATTGTTTAATTCTAGAGTTGCACAATAGAAGTAGCCTTCGTAATTTAGCATAGTTTTGATGAGCATTGGTTAATTCAAGAGTTGCACAATAGAAGTAGCCTTTGTAATTTAGCATAGTTTTGATGAGCATTGCTATATTCTTGAGTTCCACAATAGAAGTGTATCCAATGTAGCAAAGCTATAATGAGCATCGTTTAATTCTTGAGTTCCACATTAGAAGTCTACGCAATATAAGAAAAGCTTTGATGAGCATTGTTTGATTTATTAGTTCCACAAAGTCTATGCAATTTAGCAAAGCTTTGATGAGCATTATTTCATTCTTGAGTTCCACATTGGAAGTCTATGCAATTTAGCAAAGCATTGATGAGCATTGTTTAATGAATTCCATAATAGAAGTAGCCTTTGCAATTTAGCAAAGATTTGATGAGCATTGTTTAATTCTTTAGTTCCACAATAGAAGTGTATGCACTTTAAGCAAAGCTTTGATGAGCGTTGTTTCATTCTTGCTACAATAGAAGTCTATGCAATATAGCAAAGCTTTGATGAGTATTGTTTATCTCTTTAGTTCCACAATAGAAGTCTATGCAATTTAAGCAAAGCTTTGTGTGCATTGTTTAATTTTCGAGTTCCACAATAGAAGTCTACGCAATTTAGCAACGCTTTGATGAGCATTGTTTAGATCTTGTGTTCCACAATAGAATTCTATGCAATTTAAGCAAATCATTGATGAGGATTGTTTAAATCTTGAGTTCCACAATAGAAGTATATGTAACTTAGCAAAGCTTTGATGATCATTGTTTAATACTTGAGTTCCATAATAGAAGTCTATGCAATTTACCAAAGCTTTGATAAGCATCGTTTAATTCTTGAGCTCCACAATAGAAGTCTATGCAATTTAAGCAAGTCTTTGATGAACACTGTTTGATTCTTGAGTTCCACAATAGAAGTCTTTGCAATTTAGCAAAGCTTTGACGAGCATTGTTTCATTCTTGGGTTCCACATTAGAGGTCTATGCAATTTAACAAAGCATTGATGAGCATTGTTTAATTGTTGAGCTCAACAATAGAAATGTATACACTTTAAACAAAGCTTTGATGAGGATTGTTTCATTCTTGAGTTCCACATTATAAGTCTATGCAATTTAGCAAAGCTTTGATGAGCATAGTTTAATTCTTGGGTTCCACAATAGAAGTAGTCTTCGCAATTTAGCAAAGCTTTGATGACCGTTGTTTAATTCTTGTGTTCCCAAATAAAAGTCTGTGCAATTTAAGCAAAGCTTTGATGAGCATTGCTTCATTCTTGAGTTCCACATTAGAAGTCTATGGAATTTAAGAATGTTTTGATGAGCATTGTTTAATTCTAGAGTTGCACAATAGAAGTAGCCTTCGTAATTTAGTATAAGTTTGATGAGCCTTGTTTAATTCTTGAGTTCCATAATAAAAGTCAGTGCAATTATAGAAAAGCTTTGATGAGCATTGTTTCATTCTTGAGTTCCACATTATAAGTCTATGCAATTTAGAAATGCTTTGATGAGCATTGTTTAATTCTAGAGTTGCACAATAGAAGTAGCCTTCGTAATTTAGCATAGTTTTGATGAGCATTGGTTAATTCAAGAGTTGCACAATAGAAGTAGCCTTTGTAATTTAGCATAGTTTTGATGAGCATTGCTATATTCTTGAGTTCCACAATAGAAGTGTATCCAATGTAGCAAAGCTATAATGAGCATCGTTTAATTCTTGAGTTCCACATTAGAAGTCTACGCAATATAAGAAAAGCTTTGATGAGCATTGTTTGATTTATTAGTTCCACGAAGTCTATGCAATTTAGCAAAGCTTTGATGAGCATTATTTCATTCTTGAGTTCCACATTGGAAGTCTATGCAATTTAGCAAAGCATTGATGAGCATTGTTTAATGAATTCCATAATAGAAGTAACCTTTGCAATTTAGCAAAGATTTGATGAGCATTGTTTAATTCTTTAGTTCCACAATAGAAGTGTATGCACTTTAAGCAAAGCTTTGATGAGCGTTGTTTCATTCTTGCTACAATAGAAGTCTATGCAATATAGCAAAGCTTTGATGAGTATTGTTTATCTCTTGAGTTCCACAATAGAAGTCTATGCAATTTAAGCAAAGCTTTGTGTGCATTGTTTAATTTTCGAGTTCCACAATAGAAGTCTACGCAATTTAGCAACGCTTTGATGAGCATTGATTAGATCTTGTGTTCCACAATAGAATTCTATGCAATTTAAGCAAATCATTGATGAGGATTGTTTAAATCTTGAGTTCCACAATAGAAGTATATGTAACTTAGCAAAGCTTTGATGATCATTGTTTAATACTTGAGTTCCATAATAGAAGTCTATGCAATTTACCAAAGCTTTGATAAGCATCGTTTAATAGAAGTCTATGCAATTTAAGCAAGTCTTTGATGAACAGTGTTTGATTCTTGAGTTCCACAATAGAAGTCTTTGCAATTTAGCAAAGCTTTGACGAGCATTGTTTCATTCTTGGGTTCCACATTAGAGGTCTATGCAATTTAACAAAGCATTGATGAGCATTGTTTAATTGTTGAGCTCAACAATAGAAATGTATACACTTTAAACAAAGCTTTGATGAGGATTGTTTCATTCTTGAGTTCCACATTATAAGTCTATGCAATTTAGCAAAGCTTTGATGAGCATAGTTTAATTCTTGGGTTCCACAATAGAAGTAGTCTTCGCAATTTAGCAAAGCTTTGATGACCGTTGTTTAATTCTTGTGTTCCCAAATAAAAGTCTGTGCAATTTAAGCAAAGCTTTGATGAGCATTGCTTCATTCTTGAGTTCCACATTAGAAGTCTATGGAATTTAAGAATGTTTTGATGAGCATTGTTTAATTCTAGAGTTGCACAATAGAAGTAGCCTTCGTAATTTAGTATAAGTTTGATGAGCCTTGTTTAATTCTTGAGTTCCATAATAAAAGTCAGTGCAATTATAGAAAAGCTTTGATGAGCATTGTTTCATTCTTGAGTTCCACATTATAAGTCTATGCAATTTAGAAATGCTTTGATGAGCATTGTTTAATTCTAGAGTTGCACAATAGAAGTAGCCTTCGTAATTTAGCATAGTTTTGATGAGCATTGGTTAATTCAAGAGTTGCACAATAGAAGTAGCCATTGTAATTTAGCATAGTTTTGATGAGCATTGCTATATTCTTGAGTTCCACAATAGAAGTGTATCCAATGTAGCAAAGCTATAATGAGCATCGTTTAATTCTTGAGTTCCACATTAGAAGTCTACGCAATATAAGAAAAGCTTTGATGAGCATTGTTTGATTTATTAGTTCCACAAAGTCTATGCAATTTAGCAAAGCTTTGATGAGCATTATTTCATTCTTGAGTTCCACATTGGAAGTCTATGCAATTTAGCAAAGCATTGATGAGCATTGTTTAATGAATTCCATAATAGAAGTAGCCTTTGCAATTTAGCAAAGATTTGATGAGCATTGTTTAATTCTTTAGTTCCACAATAGAAGTGTATGCACTTTAAGCAAAGCTTTGATGAGCGTTGTTTCATTCTTGCTACAATAGAAGTCTATGCAATATAGCAAAGCTTTGATGAGTATTGTTTATCTCTTGAGTTCCACAATAGAAGTCTATGCAATTTAAGCAAAGCTTTGTGTGCATTGTTTAATTTTCGAGTTCCACAATAGAAGTCTACGCAATTTAGCAACGCTTTGATGAGCATTGATTAGATCTTGTGTTCCACAATAGAATTCTATGCAATTTAAGCAAATCATTGATGAGGATTGTTTAAATCTTGAGTTCCACAATAGAAGTATATGTAACTTAGCAAAGCTTTGATGATCATTGTTTAATACTTGAGTTCCATAATAGAAGTCTATGCAATTTACCAAAGCTTTGATAAGCATCGTTTAATTCTTGAGCTCCACAATAGAAGTCTATGCAATTTAAGCAAGTCTTTGATGAACAGTGTTTGATTCTTGAGTTCCACAATAGAAGTCTTTGCAATTTAGCAAAGCTTTGACGAGCATTGTTTCATTCTTGGGTTCCACATTAGAGGTCTATGCAATTTAACAAAGCATTGATGAGCATTGTTTAATTGTTGAGCTCAACAATAGAAATGTATACACTTTAAACAAAGCTTTGATGAGGATTGTTTCATTCTTGAGTTCCACATTATAAGTCTATGCAATTTAGCAAAGCTTTGATGAGCATAGTTTAATTCTTGGGTTCCACAATAGAAGTAGTCTTCGCAATTTAGCAAAGCTTTGATGACCGTTGTTTAATTCTTGTGTTCCCAAATAAAAGTCTGTGCAATTTAAGCAAAGCTTTGATGAGCATTGCTTCATTCTTGAGTTCCACATTAGAAGTCTATGGAATTTAAGAATGTTTTGATGAGCATTGTTTAATTCTAGAGTTGCACAATAGAAGTAGCCTTCGTAATTTAGTATAAGTTTGATGAGCCTTGTTTAATTCTTGAGTTCCATAATAAAAGTCAGTGCAATTATAGAAAAGCTTTGATGAGCATTGTTTCATTCTTGAGTTCCACATTATAAGTCTATGCAATTTAGAAATGCTTTGATGAGCATTGTTTAATTCTAGAGTTGCACAATAGAAGTAGCCTTCGTAATTTAGCATAGTTTTGATGAGCATTGGTTAATTCAAGAGTTGCACAATAGAAGTAGCCTTTGTAATTTAGCATAGTTTTGATGAGCATTGCTATATTCTTGAGTTCCACAATAGAAGTGTATCCAATGTAGCAAAGCTATAATGAGCATCGTTTAATTCTTGAGTTCCACATTAGAAGTCTACGCAATATAAGAAAAGCTTTGATGAGCATTGTTTGATTTATTAGTTCCACAAAGTCTATGCAATTTAGCAAAGCTTTGATGAGCATTATTTCATTCTTGAGTTCCACATTGGAAGTCTATGCAATTTAGCAAAGCATTGATGAGCATTGTTTAATGAATTCCATAATAGAAGTAGCCTTTGCAATTTAGCAAATATTTGATGAGCATTGTTTAATTCTTTAGTTCCACAATAGAAGTGTATGCACTTTAAGCAAAGCTTTGATGAGCGTTGTTTCATTCTTGCTACAATAGAAGTCTATGCAATATAGCAAAGCTTTGATGAGTATTGTTTATCTCTTGAGTTCCACAATAGAAGTCTATGCAATTTAAGCAAAGCTTTGTGTGCATTGTTTAATTTTCGAGTTCCACAATAGAAGTCTACGCAATTTAGCAACGCTTTGATGAGCATTGATTAGATCTTGTGTTCCACAATAGAATTCTATGCAATTTAAGCAAATCATTGATGAGGATTGTTTAAATCTTGAGTTCCACAATAGAAGTATATGTAACTTAGCAAAGCTTTGATGATCATTGTTTAATACTTGAGTTCCATAATAGAAGTCTATGCAATTTACCAAAGCTTTGATAAGCATCGTTTAATTCTTGAGCTCCACAATAGAAGTCTATGCAATTTAAGCAAGTCTTTGATGAACAGTGTTTGATTCTTGAGTTCCACAATAGAAGTCTTTGCAATTTAGCAAAGCTTTGACGAGCATTGTTTCATTCTTGGGTTCCACATTAGAGGTCTATGCAATTTAACAAAGCATTGATGAGCATTGTTTAATTGTTGAGCTCAACAATAGAAATGTATACACTTTAAACAAAGCTTTGATGAGGATTGTTTCATTCTTGAGTTCCACATTATAAGTCTATGCAATTTAGCAAAGCTTTGATGAGCATAGTTTAATTCTTGGGTTCCACAATAGAAGTAGTCTTCGCAATTTAGCAAAGCTTTGATGACCGTTGTTTAATTCTTGTGTTCCCAAATAAAAGTCTGTGCAATTTAAGCAAAGCTTTGATGAGCATTGCTTCATTCTTGAGTTCCACATTAGAAGTCTATGGAATTTAAGAATGTTTTGATGAGCATTGTTTAATTCTAGAGTTGCACAATAGAAGTAGCCTTCGTAATTTAGTATAAGTTTGATGAGCCTTGTTTAATTCTTGAGTTCCATAATAAAAGTCAGTGCAATTATAGAAAAGCTTTGATAAGCATTGTTTCATTCTTGAGTTCCACATTATAAGTCTATGCAATTTAGAAATGCTTTGATGAGCATTGTTTAATTCTAGAGTTGCACAATAGAAGTAGCCTTCGTAATTTAGCATAGTTTTGATGAGCATTGGTTAATTCAAGAGTTGCACAATAGAAGTAGCCTTTGTAATTTAGCATAGTTTTGATGAGCATTGCTATATTCTTGAGTTCCACAATAGAAGTGTATCCAATGTAGCAAAGCTATAATGAGCATCGTTTAATTCTTGAGTTCCACATTAGAAGTCTACGCAATATAAGAAAAGCTTTGATGAGCATTGTTTGATTTATTAGTTCCACAAAGTCTATGCAATTTAGCAAAGCTTTGATGAGCATTATTTCATTCTTGAGTTCCACATTGGAAGTCTATGCAATTTAGCAAAGCATTGATGAGCATTGTTTAATGAATTCCATAATAGAAGTAGCCTTTGCAATTTAGCAAATATTTGATGAGCATTGTTTAATTCTTTAGTTCCACAATAGAAGTGTATGCACTTTAAGCAAAGCTTTGATGAGCGTTGTTTCATTCTTGCTACAATAGAAGTCTATGCAATATAGCAAAGCTTTGATGAGTATTGTTTATCTCTTTAGTTCCACAATAGAAGTCTATGCAATTTAAGCAAAGCTTTGTGTGCATTGTTTAATTTTCGAGTTCCACAATAGAAGTCTACGCAATTTAGCAACACTTTGATGAGCATTGTTTAGATCTTGTGTTCCACAATAGAATTCTATGCAATTTAAGCAAATCATTGATGAGGATTGTTTAAATCTTGAGTTCCACAATAGAAGTATATGTAACTTAGCAAAGCTTTGATGATCATTGTTTAATACTTGAGTTCCATAATAGAAGTCTATGCAATTTACCAAAGCTTTGATAAGCATCGTTTAATTCTTGAGCTCCACAATAGAAGTCTATGCAATTTAAGCAAGTCTTTGATGAACACTGTTTGATTCTTGAGTTCCACAATAGAAGTCTTTGCAATTTAGCAAAGCTTTGACGAGCATTGTTTCATTCTTGGGTTCCACATTAGAGGTCTATGCAATTTAACAAAGCATTGATGAGCATTGTTTAATTGTTGAGCTCAACAATAGAAATGTATACACTTTAAACAAAGCTTTGATGAGGATTGTTTCATTCTTGAGTTCCACATTATAAGTCTATGCAATTTAGCAAAGCTTTGATGAGCATAGTTTAATTCTTGGGTTCCACAATAGAAGTAGTCTTCGCAATTTAGCAAAGCTTTGATGACCGTTGTTTAATTCTTGTGTTCCACAATAAAAGTCTGTGCAATTTAACCAAAGCTTTGATGAGCATTGCTTTATTCTTGAGTTCCACATTAGAAGTCTATGGAATTTAAGAATGTTTTGATGAGCATTGTTTAATTCTAGAGTTGCACAATAGAAGTAGCCTTCGTAATTTAGTATAAGTTTGATGAGCCTTGTTTAATTCTTGAGTTCCATAATAAAAGTCAGTGCAATTATAGAAAAGCTTTGATGAGCATTGTTTCATTCTTGAGTTCCACATTATAAGTCTATGCAATTTAGAAATGCTTTGATGAGCATTGTTTAATTCTAGAGTTGCACAATAGAAGTAGCCTTCGTAATTTAGCATAGTTTTGATGAGCATTGGTTAATTCAAGAGTTGCACAATAGAAGTAGCCTTTGTAATTTAGCATAGTTTTGATGAGCATTGCTATATTCTTGAGTTCCACAATAGAAGTGTATCCAATGTAGCAAAGCTATAATGAGCATCGTTTAATTCTTGAGTTCCACATTAGAAGTCTACGCAATATAAGAAAAGCTTTGATGAGCATTGTTTGATTTATTAGTTCCACGAAGTCTATGCAATTTAGCAAAGCTTTGATGAGCATTATTTCATTCTTGAGTTCCACATTGGAAGTCTATGCAATTTAGCAAAGCATTGATGAGCATTGTTTAATGAATTCCATAATAGAAGTAACCTTTGCAATTTAGCAAAGATTTGATGAGCATTGTTTAATTCTTTAGTTCCACAATAGAAGTGTATGCACTTTAAGCAAAGCTTTGATGAGCGTTGTTTCATTCTTGCTACAATAGAAGTCTATGCAATATAGCAAAGCTTTGATGAGTATTGTTTATCTCTTGAGTTCCACAATAGAAGTCTATGCAATTTAAGCAAAGCTTTGTGTGCATTGTTTAATTTTCGAGTTCCACAATAGAAGTCTACGCAATTTAGCAACGCTTTGATGAGCATTGTTTAGATCTTGTGTTCCACAATAGAATTCTATGCAATTTAAGCAAATCATTGATGAGGATTGTTTAAATCTTGAGTTCCACAATAGAAGTATATGTAACTTAGCAAAGCTTTGATGAGCATTATTTCATTCTTTTTTTTTTTTTTTGAAAAGAGCCAAAGCTCAGCAAACTTTATTAAAAAGAATAAAAGAATACAAGGAACAAATCAACCAAAATACAAATATAACCATCCTATCCATAACCAACTACCAAACCATTTCCTAATAAGAAGAAAAAACCACTCACAACCCCAAAACACCCTAAATTCCTTAAAGGTAGCCCAAAACCTTATTGAAAGAGGGAAAAAAGGTAACTTCACCCCCTTGCTCCAACCAAATCTCCAAAACATAAGGAAACCAAAGCAAGGGTTAAGGCCCTTAAAAAAACCCTCAATCCATAAGCTAACCTTTAAGAAAAAAACCCTCAAGTTCAAAACCCACAAACTACAAAAAACAAGGAAATCCCAATAAACTAAACCACAAATAAACATAACATCAAAGAGAAAACAGGAAAGCCCCTCACGACAATTAGTCCCAAATCTCCTGTCGCAATCCTTGTCCTTTACATTAACCAAATTCCACTGCAACACCTTCACGATATTAGTCCAACATTTTCTCCTACCAATCAGCTCTTGTATCCACTCTCTGTTACTCCATCTAATATCCTTTATCCTCACAATATAACTCCTCAAATTAAACCTCCTGCTATGAGTAAACCCAACTTCAGCAATATTGACAATCAACAGCAGATAGAACATCCTGCATTCACAAAACAAGAAATAAAAGGAGCACCAAATCCACCAAAGAATTAGAACCAGTTGCAGACTCGACATGGCATCAATCACATGTCTAGGATTTTCCATTTGAATAATCTCAAAAAAGATCATATCCAAATACAAAATCCCAAAGGTACAAATCACATAAATCAAGAGCAAGCTCTTAATCCAGTGAAATAATCCGTCAATTCCTTGGAAATCATCAATTCCTTTAATTCTTCCTTTCCGAAAATACCCCCAATACAAATCTCTCATAAAGGCAGCCAAACTAACCCTCAATCCCATATTAACCCAAATGTCTAACCTGAAAGAATCATCACCGAAAGCCCAGAAATAGTCCTTCATATTTTACAAAAAATTACTTCCAAATATACCCCAGGTCTGTAACACTTTCTCACTGACCATGATATTCATTTTCCTCAACCCTATCAACTTCAATTTAATTTCATTCTCAATACAAAAAATCACTCCTTTATCCGAATTTCTCAGCTTACAAAAAATTCTTAAATTTCTTTCTTTCCAAATATGATAAACACAACTAGCCAACACCCATTTTTTGATCAAATTCTCAACAGTTCTAGACTTTAATCCAGAACTAATTTTAAGAACTAAATCATTCCAATTGGAATAATAAACATCAATCCCAGACTTGGAACAACAATGATTCCAAATAGCATTTGAGAACTCACATTGAAAGAAAAGATGGTCATGCGAATCAGAAATGGTAAAACAGAAAGGACATAGCAAAGAACCTGACTTCTCCCAAATTTTAACTCGATCTTGAGTCTTTAATCTATTCAGCACAGCAAGCCACAAGATAAAGGCATTCCTGGGAATACAATTCCTATACCAAACACAGTTCGCCCAGCTAACATTGTCTCCAAAGTTATTAATATCTCTCCAAACTTGCTTACAAGAAAATTTTTTACTCATGCCTTTCATATCCCTCCAAACAATCATATCCCTATTATTTCCAATATTGCAAAACATGGGCCCATCAATCAATCCAGGAAACTTATTTACCCAATCAGCAGGCCAGGTGTAAGAATCATTTGTCATAACATCACTGACTAAAGATTCATCATTAAAGCCATTTCTAATCCAATCCCTCCTAGCAATAATTGTACTTAAAATACCAATTGGGTGCCACCAATCATGCCACAATGAAGTATTCCTACCATCTCCAATACATGAAGCAACATGAGGTCTCATAATTTTCCTCAATTCCAAAAATCTCTTCCAAGTCCAATTCATACTTTTCTTTTGCCATATATCCCAAAAATTCCTTTTACCAATATAATTTTCTCTCATCCATTGAACCCACAGAGAGTTTTTGTTATTGATCAAATTCCAAACATGCTTGGATAACAAAGCATCATTCCAGAATCTCAAGTTCTTAATTCCAAGCCCTCCATTTATCTTTGGTTTACAAACATCACTCCATTTGATCTTGGCTTTCCCTTTGACCAGTTCTCCTTTAGCCCACAGAAAACTTCTACAAATCGATTCAATCTCCTTAATAGTAGCAATAGGAATTTTAAAAATAGAAGCCCAATAAATATGAGTTGAAGCCAAAACAGAATTTATGAGCTGTAATCTTCCAGCAAAGGAAAGGATCTTATTTTTCCAATTATAAACTTTCAATTTGATCTTATCGACAAGAGCTTGACAGTCCTTTTTGAATAGAGTATTCACACACATTGGTATTCCCAGATATTTAAAAGGTATTTTACCAATATCAAAAGGTAAAATACCCAAAATAATCCTTCTCATGTTTGGCTTCACACAACTAAAAAAAATCTGACTCTTCTCCATACTAGCTTTCAGCCCCGAAATAGTTTTAAAGTCATCAAGAGCAGACTTTAACACTCTCGCAGAATTCCCATTACCATAAGCAAACACAAGTAAATCATCTGCAAAACATAAATGAGTAATTTTCTGATTTTCACATTTGCAATGATATTTAAAACTGTTGCTACCATCTATTTTCTTCAGCAATAATAAATTGAAAACCTCCATAACCAATGTGAACAGGTAAGGAGACAAAGGATCTCCTTGTCTCAGCCCCCTTTTTCCTTCAAAATATCCATGATCTTCTCCATTAAAATTCAGCATGAACCAAGGAGAAGAAGTACATGCCATGATCCAATTAACCATAATCGGATGAAATCCAAATTCCAACAGTATCCTCTTAAGAAATTTCCAATCCACAGTGTCATACGCCTTTTGTATATCAATCTTTAAAGTGCATTTTGACTTTCCTTTCTTATTTTTATACCCCACCATCAATTCTTGAGCAAGCAGAATATTATCAAGAATTGATCTCCCTTGAATAAAGGCAGATTGATTCTTGCTAACAATATCACCTAAATTGCTCCTTATTCTGTTAACAATTATCTTACTGATACACTTATAAAAAGTGTTGCAACAAGCAATAGGTCTAAAATCAGTCACTTTTCTAGGACAATCCACTTTAGGGACCAGCACAATCCTAGTGGCATTAATACCCTTCAATAATTTCCCTGTCCAGAAGAATTCCCTCACTGCTTTGCATATATCATTTCCAACAATATTCCAAGCACTCTTAAAAAATTTAGAAGAAAACCCATCAGGTCCAGGGGCATGGTTATCAGCAATATCGAACATAGCCACTTTAACTTCTTCATCAGTAACAACCCTTATCATATTCATAGCCACATTTCTATCCAACTTATTATGAAAAGAAACTTCATCAAGAATAGCTAAATCTGTGTCCTCTTCACATCCCAAGAAATTCTTAAAATGATTAACAAATTTTTCCTTCATCATGTTCCCCCTAACCCATCTTCCATCCTCATCAAGCACCATCAAAATACGATTCCTGTTATTCCTGCTTTTCAAACAATTGTGAAAATACTTCGTATTATTATCCCCCTCAACTAACCATTTGATCTTAGCTCTTTGGGATAGCAGCTTTTCTTCATCATTACAAGCAACATTATATTCAAAAAGAATATTAGCATGCTCCTCCCTATATTTAGCAATATAAGGCTCTTGATCAATTTTCATTTGAATATTCCCCAACTCCTTCCTCAATTCTTTAATTTTCAATCCCGAACCTCTGAATTTGTTACACATCTGTCTACAACTTTTTTTCAACAATTTCAGCTTTTGAAGGATTTTGAACATAAAAAAACCTTCAATATTTGTAGACCAAATATCCTTAACCATAGGCAAAAATTCATCTTTATCCGAAATAAAATTGGCAAATCTGAAAGAAGATTTCCTTCTCAATTTACAGTTCGGCATTATTAAAACAGCTGGACAATGATCAGATATTCTGTAAGGTTTGAAAACAGCATGCACAAGAGGCTGATCAGTCATGAACTTCAAATTAGCCATGACCCTATCCAATTTCTTCAGAATACCTTTATTACCAGCAGGAGATTTATTCCAAGTGAATTGAAACCCTGTACTATTCAAGTCTTCGACTTCAATGAAATTGATACACTCAGAAAATTCATCAACACCCTTCAGCATTTTAGAACACCCTTCTGAATAATCAGACTCTTTTAAAGCAACATTAAAATCACCCAATAAACACCAAGCTTCATTTTTCACAGTTATGCTAAATTTTTTCAAATCTTCCCATAATACCCTTATTTCAATATATTTAGAAGCAGCATAGATGAATGAAAGAAACATACTATAACCAGAATCAATGAATTTAACACAACAATGGATCACTTGTTTTGATTGAGAAATGACCATAATTTCAAATAATTTTGGATCCCATCCAACAATTATTCTCGTACCAATTTCACAGGAACTACTATTTGAAATCCAATCCCAGTTCCCAAAGGTTCTGCAACACACATTCTTTAAATTTATACAATTAACATGGGTTTCAACCACAGCACATATCCCCAGATTATTATCCTTAATAACATCAATAACCTCTTTTTGCTTAACAGCTTTATTCAGCCCTCTGATATTCCAAACACCAATCGACATCATTGGGAAATAATAGAATTTTTGGCATTTACCTCCTCAAATGCTTGAGAACTCCCCATCTTACTGCTATTATTATCCGACTCCAATTTATCTTTATTCACTTTATTACTTTCATTTCCTTTCTTCTTCTCCTCTCCCTTGATTGAAGAAATCAATTTGTTATTCTTGTTTTCATTAGAAACCAATCCAGCATCACCACTATCAACAATTTGATTAGCAACTGCCTTCACAATCTTATCATCCTCTTCCATTTTATCCAAAACTTCCTCTTCAATCTCTCCCAAGATTTCAAAACTATTTTTATTACTTAATCCCTTCCCTGTTATATTCTCACTACCAAGACTAAAATTGCCCATCTCTGCCTTATTATCCTTTTTAACTATAGCCTCCTGCTTATTATTTTCCTTTAACCCCCGACTACCTATAACATCCTGCCCATTAACAAACTTCTCGAAATTTCTGTTCTTTTCTAAATTCCAGTGACTTACTCCTTTATTACTCCAATTCCAATTTTGCCCTTTATCATTTCCACCTTTGTTCCCATTATTGCCTTTAGAGAAAATACCCCTTTTCCAATTCCCATTCTTCCCATTATTCTTCATATTATTCAATTGATTATAACCCTCTTGAGACTTGCTAGTGCCTTCACCATCATTGTTACCCTTAACCTTTTTATATTTAACTTCTGTGAAACCATCCCCATTAACAACTTCCTTCCCTTTATTATTCTTTAAATTTCTCACTTCTCCATTATTATCCTCCTTCACAACATTCATAGCTGCAGCACAAACTTTATCCACATGCCCATAGACTTTACAATGATTACATCTAGAAGGAATCCAAGCATACTCAACATCAAAACTTTGAATCACAGCAGAATTAGATACAAAATCCCAAGTAGCTATATCAATCTTTTTTCTCCATTCCTTCCCAGCTTCCATTTCAACAAGAATTCTAGCATAAGCATTCCTTCCTTTATGTTCCAAACACATTTCCTCAGTAAAGGAATCAAAAGCCAAAGGAATACCTATCTTACTAGCAATTCTACATAAGTTTTCACCACTCCAAACTTCCAAGGGCAAATCAAATATTTTAATCCAAACAGGAATATTATCATGCTTGTTCTTAGTTAATGTCAAACCAGGCCTCCATCGTTGAAGAAATAAAGGCATATTATTAAACATTAACCAAGGACTACCCTCCAAGACAAATAACATCCCCTTTTCATCATTGAATTTAAAGAAGAAAAACCCTTTACTGTTCATGAAAACCTCTTCCAAACCCACATTCTTCCACAATCTTCTAACTTCTTTCTGAATTACAGGAAACACCAACTTCTTGTCAATCATATAACCATAAAGAGTATTAGAAAAAGGAATACTTGCATTCTTCAGATTCTCTATTGGAATTATAACAGGACCATCCTCTTCCCCTTTCTCCCCTGGAATATATCTAACATCAATCTTTCCCTTATGTCTATTACCCTTTAACACACCAGCATAAGAGTTCATCACATTCCCCTGCAATTCTCCTTCCTCCTTATTGCTAATCATAGCATTTCCTAAAATAGAAGGAAGTAAATTAATGCTATTAATAACAGTACCTGACTTCTCATTGCAGCTAGAATCCATATTACTCTTAGCATTAACCTCTTTTTCTATTTCAATTTCCTCATCCCCACTAGTATCATCCTCACTTGAATCATTATCCCCTTCCTCGTCAGTATTCTCATCATCATCAGTATTACCTTCTATCTCCTTGTCTTTCTTTTCCAAATTTGACATATCAACATCCATTTTCTGATTCTTCTCACTATCTAAATCTTTCCCCATAGTCTTCACAACTCCCTTTCCCACCTGTCCTTCTTCCTTCAATTCACTCAGAAATTGAAATCCAATTCCTGGAATGAAATCTTCATTATTATTAGCCCTTTTCTCCCCATCAGTTATAATCTTCACAACTTCATTATCTTCCCTATTAGATTTATTCTGAATTTTATCATCCATCACTTTTTAGAATCACCAGCCAACCCTTTCTTCAATTCCTTCTCCTTTCCTTCAGACCCAGGAATAGAAATGTTAGAATCCGACTCCCAAACTGAGACAGATTCCGATTCTTCTTCCGTTTCCTCCTCTGAACCATCATCATTGAAGAATTCTTCCGTATCCATCGGAGCTAATTTATCCACCTTCTTCCTATCTCTGTTCTTAATCCTAAAAGATTTCCCCTCCATTTTCCATCCAGCTTTGCTAATCCCAGATACAACAGCTCCAGTCACACTTGGTTTGCGTCGAGCTTTATAGATCGTGGCAGATGATTGTTCAATTACCCCAGGAGGAACAAGATCATTATTTCATTCTTGAGTTCCACATTGGAAGTCTATGCAATTTAGCAAAGCATTGATGAGCATTGTTTAATGAATTCGACAATAGAAGTAACCTTTGCAATTTAGCAAAGATTTGATGAGCATTGTTTAATTCTTTAGTTCCACAATAGAAGTGTATGCACTTTAAGCAAAGCTTTGATGAGCGTTGTTTCATTCTTGCTACAATAGAAGTCTATGCAATATAGCAAAGCTTTGATGAGTATTGTTTATCTCTTGAGTTCCACAATAGAAGTCTATGCAATTTAAGCAAAGCTTTGTGTGCATTGTTTAATTTTCGAGTTCCACAATAGAAGTCTACGCAATTTAGCAACGCTTTGATGAGCATTGTTTAGATCTTGTGTTCCACAATAGAATTCTATGCAATTTAAGCAAATCATTGATGAGGATTGTTTAAATCTTGAGTTCCACAATAGAAGTATATGTAACTTAGCAAAGCTTTGATGATCATTGTTTAATACTTGAGTTCCATAATAGAAGTCTATGCAATTTACCAAAGCTTTGATAAGCATCGTTTAATTCTTGAGCTCCACAATAGAAGTCTATGCAATTTAAGCAAGTCTTTGATGAACAGTGTTTGATTCGTGAGTTCCACAATAGAAGTCTTTGCAATTTAGCAAAGCTTTGACGAGCATTGTTTCATTCTTGGGTTCCACATTAGAGGTCTATGCAATTTAACAAAGCATTGATGAGCATTGTTTAATTGTTGAGCTCAACAATAGAAATGTATACACTTTAAACAAAGCTTTGATGAGGATTGTTTCATTCTTGAGTTCCACATTATAAGTCTATGCAATTTAGCAAAGCTTTGATGAGCATAGTTTAATTCTTGGGTTCCACAATAGAAGTAGTCTTCGCAATTTAGCAAAGCTTTGATGACCGTTGTTTAATTCTTGTGTTCCCAAATAAAAGTCTGTGCAATTTAAGCAAAGCTTTGATGAGCATTGCTTCATTCTTGAGTTCCACATTAGAAGTCTATGGAATTTAAGAATGTTTTGATGAGCATTGTTTAATTCTAGAGTTGCACAATAGAAGTAGCCTTCGTAATTTAGTATAAGTTTGATGAGCCTTGTTTAATTCTTGAGTTCCATAATAAAAGTCAGTGCAATTACAGAAAAGCTTTGATGAGCATTGTTTCATTCTTGAGTTCCACATTATAAGTCTATGCAATTTAGAAATGCTTTGATGAGCATTGTTTAATTCTAGAGTTGCACAATAGAAGTAGCCTTCGTAATTTAGCATAGTTTTGATGAGCATTGGTTAATTCAAGAGTTGCACAATAGAAGTAGCCTTTGTAATTTAGCATAGTTTTGATGAGCATTGCTATATTCTTGAGTTCCACAATAGAAGTGTATCCAATGTAGCAAAGCTATAATGAGCATCGTTTAATTCTTGAGTTCCACATTAGAAGTCTACGCAATATAAGAAAAGCTTTGATGAGCATTGTTTGATTTATTAGTTCCACGAAGTCTATGCAATTTAGCAAAGCTTTGATGAGCATTATTTCATTCTTGAGTTCCACATTGGAAGTCTATGCAATTTAGCAAAGCATTGATGAGCATTGTTTAATGAATTCCATAATAGAAGTAGCCTTTGCAATTTAGCAAAGATTTGATGAGCATTGTTTAATTCTTTAGTTCCACAATAGAAGTGTATGCACTTTAAGCAAAGCTTTGATGAGCGTTGTTTCATTCTTGCTACAATAGAAGTCTATGCAATATAGCAAAGCTTTGATGAGTATTGTTTATCTCTTTAGTTCCACAATAGAAGTCTATGCAATTTAAGCAAAGCTTTGTGTGCATTGTTTAATTTTCGAGTTCCACAATAGAAGTCTACGCAATTTAGCAACGCTTTGATGAGCATTGTTTAGATCTTGTGTTCCACAATAGAATTCTATGCAATTTAAGCAAATCATTGATGAGGATTGTTTAAATATTGAGTTCCATAATAGAAGTATATGTAACTTAGCAAAGCTTTGATGATCATTGTTTAATACCTGAGTTCCATAATAGAAGTCTATGCAATTTACCAAAGCTTTGATAAGCATCGTTTAATTCTTGAGCTCCACAACAGAAGTCTATGCAATTTAAGCAAGTCTTTGATGAACACTGTTTGATTCTTGAGTTCCACAATAGAAGTCTTTGCAATTTAGCAAAGCTTTGACGAGCATTGTTTCATTCTTGGGTTCCACATTAGAGGTCTATGCAATTTAACAAAGCATTGATGAGCATTGTTTAATTGTTGAGCTCAACAATAGAAATGTATACACTTTAAACAAAGCTTTGATGAGGATTGTTTCATTCTTGAGTTCCACATTATAAGTCTATGCAATTTAGCAAAGCTTTGATGAGCATAGTTTAATTCTTGGGTTCCACAATAGAAGTAGTCTTCGCAATTTAGCAAAGCTTTGATGACCGTTGTTTAATTCTTGTGTTCCCAAATAAAAGTCTGTGCAATTTAAGCAAAGCTTTGATGAGCATTGCTTCATTCTTGAGTTCCACATTAGAAGTCTATGGAATTTAAGAATGTTTTGATGAGCATTGTTTAATTCTAGAGTTGCACAATAGAAGTAGCCTTCGTAATTTAGTATAAGTTTGATGAGCCTTGTTTAATTCTTGAGTTCCATAATAAAAGTCAGTGCAATTATAGAAAAGCTTTGATGAGCATTGTTTCATTCTTGAGTTCCACATTATAAGTCTATGCAATTTAGAAATGCTTTGATGAGCATTGTTTAATTCTAGAGTTGCACAATAGAAGTAGCCTTCGTAATTTAGCATAGTTTTGATGAGCATTGGTTAATTCAAGAGTTGCACAATAGAAGTAGCCTTTGTAATTTAGCATAGTTTTGATGAGCATTGCTATATTCTTGAGTTCCACAATAGAAGTGTATCCAATGTAGCAAAGCTATAATGAGCATCGTTTAATTCTTGAGTTCCACATTAGAAGTCTACGCAATATAAGAAAAGCTTTGATGAGCATTGTTTGATTTATTAGTTCCACGAAGTCTGTGCAATTTAGCAAAGCTTTGATGAGCATTATTTCATTCTTGAGTTCCACATTGGAAGTCTATGCAATTTAGCAAAGCATTGATGAGCATTGTTTAATGAATTCCACAATAGAAGTAACCTTTGCAATTTAGCAAAGATTTGATGAGCATTGTTTAATTCTTTAGTTCCACAATAGAAGTGTATGCACTTTAAGCAAAGCTTTGATGAGCGTTGTTTCATTCTTGCTACAATAGAAGTCTATGCAATATAGCAAAGCTTTGATGAGTATTGTTTATCTCTTGAGTTCCACAATAGAAGTCTATGCAATTTAAGCAAAGCTTTGTGTGCATTGTTTAATTTTCGAGTTCCACAATAGAAGTCTACGCAATTTAGCAACGCTTTGATGAGCATTGTTTAGATCTTGTGTTCCACAATAGAATTCTATGCAATTTAAGCAAATCATTGATGAGGATTGTTTAAATCTTGAGTTCCACAATAGAAGTATATGTAACTTAGCAAAGCTTTGATGATCATTGTTTAATACTTGAGTTCCATAATAGAAGTCTATGCAATTTACCAAAGCTTTGATAAGCATCGTTTAATTCTTGAGCTCCACAATAGAAGTCTATGCAATTTAAGCAAGTCTTTGATGAACAGTGTTTGATTCGTGAGTTCCACAATAGAAGTCTTTGCAATTTAGCAAAGCTTTGACGAGCATTGTTTCATTCTTGGGTTCCACATTAGAGGTCTATGCAATTTAACAAAGCATTGATGAGCATTGTTTAATTGTTGAGCTCAACAATAGAAATGTATACACTTTAAACAAAGCTTTGATGAGGATTGTTTCATTCTTGAGTTCCACATTATAAGTCTATGCAATTTAGCAAAGCTTTGATGAGCATAGTTTAATTCTTGGGTTCCACAATAGAAGTAGTCTTCGCAATTTAGCAAAGCTTTGATGACCGTTGTTTAATTCTTGTGTTCCCAAATAAAAGTCTGTGCAATTTAAGCAAAGCTTTGATGAGCATTGCTTCATTCTTGAGTTCCACATTAGAAGTCTATGGAATTTAAGAATGTTTTGATGAGCATTGTTTAATTCTAGAGTTGCACAATAGAAGTAGCCTTCGTAATTTAGTATAAGTTTGATGAGCCTTGTTTAATTCTTGAGTTCCATAATAAAAGTCAGTGCAATTACAGAAAAGCTTTGATGAGCATTGTTTCATTCTTGAGTTCCACATTATAAGTCTATGCAATTTAGAAATGCTTTGATGAGCATTGTTTAATTCTAGAGTTGCACAATAGAAGTAGCCTTCGTAATTTAGCATAGTTTTGATGAGCATTGGTTAATTCAAGAGTTGCACAATAGAAGTAGCCTTTGTAATTTAGCATAGTTTTGATGAGCATTGCTATATTCTTGAGTTCCACAATAGAAGTGTATCCAATGTAGCAAAGCTATAATGAGCATCGTTTAATTCTTGAGTTCCACATTAGAAGTCTACGCAATATAAGAAAAGCTTTGATGAGCATTGTTTGATTTATTAGTTCCACGAAGTCTATGCAATTTAGCAAAGCTTTGATGAGCATTATTTCATTCTTGAGTTCCACATTGGAAGTCTATGCAATTTAGCAAAGCATTGATGAGCATTGTTTAATGAATTCCATAATAGAAGTAGCCTTTGCAATTTAGCAAAGATTTGATGAGCATTGTTTAATTCTTTAGTTCCACAATAGAAGTGTATGCACTTTAAGCAAAGCTTTGATGAGCGTTGTTTCATTCTTGCTACAATAGAAGTCTATGCAATATAGCAAAGCTTTGATGAGTATTGTTTATCTCTTTAGTTCCACAATAGAAGTCTATGCAATTTAAGCAAAGCTTTGTGTGCATTGTTTAATTTTCGAGTTCCACAATAGAAGTCTACGCAATTTAGCAACGCTTTGATGAGCATTGTTTAGATCTTGTGTTCCACAATAGAATTCTATGCAATTTAAGCAAATCATTGATGAGGATTGTTTAAATATTGAGTTCCACAATAGAAGTATATGTAACTTAGCAAAGCTTTGATGATCATTGTTTAATACCTGAGTTCCATAATAGAAGTCTATGCAATTTACCAAAGCTTTGATAAGCATCGTTTAATTCTTGAGCTCCACAATAGAAGTCTATGCAATTTAAGCAAGTCTTTGATGAACAGTGTTTGATTCTTGAGTTCCACAATAGAAGTCTTTGCAATTTAGCAAAGCTTTGACGAGCATTGTTTCATTCTTGGGTTCCACATTAGAGGTCTATGCAATTTAACAAAGCATTGATGAGCATTGTTTAATTGTTGAGCTCAACAATAGAAATGTATACACTTTAAACAAAGCTTTGATGAGGATTGTTTCATTCTTGAGTTCCACATTATAAGTCTATGCAATTTAGCAAAGCTTTGATGAGCATAGTTTAATTCTTGGGTTCCACAATAGAAGTAGTCTTCGCAATTTAGCAAAGCTTTGATGACCGTTGTTTAATTCTTGTGTTCCCAAATAAAAGTCTGTGCAATTTAAGCAAAGCTTTGATGAGCATTGCTTCATTCTTGAGTTCCACATTAGAAGTCTATGGAATTTAAGAATGTTTTGATGAGCATTGTTTAATTCTAGAGTTGCACAATAGAAGTAGCCTTCGTAATTTAGTATAAGTTTGATGAGCCTTGTTTAATTCTTGAGTTCCATAATAAAAGTCAGTGCAATTATAGAAAAGCTTTGATGAGCATTGTTTCATTCTTGAGTTCCACATTATAAGTCTATGCAATTTAGAAATGCTTTGATGAGCATTGTTTAATTCTAGAGTTGCACAATAGAAGTAGCCTTCGTAATTTAGCATAGTTTTGATGAGCATTGGTTAATTCAAGAGTTGCACAATAGAAGTAGCCTTTGTAATTTAGCATAGTTTTGATGAGCATTGCTATATTCTTGAGTTCCACAATAGAAGTGTATCCAATGTAGCAAAGCTATAATGAGCATCGTTTAATTCTTGAGTTCCACATTAGAAGTCTACGCAATATAAGAAAAGCTTTGATGAGCATTGTTTGATTTATTAGTTCCACGAAGTCTATGCAATTTAGCAAAGCTTTGATGAGCATTATTTCATTCTTGAGTTCCACATTGGAAGTCTATGCAATTTAGCAAAGCATTGATGAGCATTGTTTAATGAATTCCACAATAGAAGTAACCTTTGCAATTTAGCAAAGATTTGATGAGCATTGTTTAATTCTTTAGTTCCACAATAGAAGTGTATGCACTTTAAGCAAAGCTTTGATGAGCGTTGTTTCATTCTTGCTACAATAGAAGTCTATGCAATATAGCAAAGCTTTGATGAGTATTGTTTATCTCTTGAGTTCCACAATAGAAGTCTATGCAATTTAAGCAAAGCTTTGTGTGCATTGTTTAATTTTCGAGTTCCACAATAGAAGTCTACGCAATTTAGCAACGCTTTGATGAGCATTGTTTAGATCTTGTGTTCCACAATAGAATTCTATGCAATTTAAGCAAATCATTGATGAGGATTGTTTAAATCTTGAGTTCCACAATAGAAGTATATGTAACTTAGCAAAGCTTTGATGATCATTGTTTAATACTTGAGTTCCATAATAGAAGTCTATGCAATTTACCAAAGCTTTGATAAGCATCGTTTAATTCTTGAGCTCCACAATAGAAGTCTATGCAATTTAAGCAAGTCTTTGATGAACAGTGTTTGATTCGTGAGTTCCACAATAGAAGTCTTTGCAATTTAGCAAAGCTTTGACGAGCATTGTTTCATTCTTGGGTTCCACATTAGAGGTCTATGCAATTTAACAAAGCATTGATGAGCATTGTTTAATTGTTGAGCTCAACAATAGAAATGTATACACTTTAAACAAAGCTTTGATGAGGATTGTTTCATTCTTGAGTTCCACATTATAAGTCTATGCAATTTAGCAAAGCTTTGATGAGCATAGTTTAATTCTTGGGTTCCACAATAGAAGTAGTCTTCGCAATTTAGCAAAGCTTTGATGACCGTTGTTTAATTCTTGTGTTCCCAAATAAAAGTCTGTGCAATTTAAGCAAAGCTTTGATGAGCATTGCTTCATTCTTGAGTTCCACATTAGAAGTCTATGGAATTTAAGAATGTTTTGATGAGCATTGTTTAATTCTAGAGTTGCACAATAGAAGTAGCCTTCGTAATTTAGTATAAGTTTGATGAGCCTTGTTTAATTCTTGAGTTCCATAATAAAAGTCAGTGCAATTACAGAAAAGCTTTGATGAGCATTGTTTCATTCTTGAGTTCCACATTATAAGTCTATGCAATTTAGAAATGCTTTGATGAGCATTGTTTAATTCTAGAGTTGCACAATAGAAGTAGCCTTCGTAATTTAGCATAGTTTTGATGAGCATTGGTTAATTCAAGAGTTGCACAATAGAAGTAGCCTTTGTAATTTAGCATAGTTTTGATGAGCATTGCTATATTCTTGAGTTCCACAATAGAAGTGTATCCAATGTAGCAAAGCTATAATGAGCATCGTTTAATTCTTGAGTTCCACATTAGAAGTCTACGCAATATAAGAAAAGCTTTGATGAGCATTGTTTGATTTATTAGTTCCACGAAGTCTATGCAATTTAGCAAAGCTTTGATGAGCATTATTTCATTCTTGAGTTCCACATTGGAAGTCTATGCAATTTAGCAAAGCATTGATGAGCATTGTTTAATGAATTCCATAATAGAAGTAACCTTTGCAATTTAGCAAAGATTTGATGAGCATTGTTTAATTCTTTAGTTCCACAATAGAAGTGTATGCACTTTAAGCAAAGCTTTGATGAGCGTTGTTTCATTCTTGCTACAATAGAAGTCTATGCAATATAGCAAAGCTTTGATGAGTATTGTTTATCTCTTGAGTTCCACAATAGAAGTCTATGCAATTTAAGCAAAGCTTTGTGTGCATTGTTTAATTTTCGAGTTCCACAATAGAAGTCTACGCAATTTAGCAACGCTTTGATGAGCATTGATTAGATCTTGTGTTCCACAATAGAATTCTATGCAATTTAAGCAAATCATTGATGAGGATTGTTTAAATCTTGAGTTCCACAATAGAAGTATATGTAACTTAGCAAAGCTTTGATGATCATTGTTTAATACTTGAGTTCCATAATAGAAGTCTATGCAATTTACCAAAGCTTTGATAAGCATCGTTTAATTCTTGAGCTCCACAATAGAAGTCTATGCAATTTAAGCAAGTCTTTGATGAACAGTGTTTGATTCTTGAGTTCCACAATAGAAGTCTTTGCAATTTAGCAAAGCTTTGACGAGCATTGTTTCATTCTTGGGTTCCACATTAGAGGTCTATGCAATTTAACAAAGCATTGATGAGCATTGTTTAATTGTTGAGCTCAACAATAGAAATGTATACACTTTAAACAAAGCTTTGATGAGGATTGTTTCATTCTTGAGTTCCACATTATAAGTCTATGCAATTTAGCAAAGCTTTGATGAGCATAGTTTAATTCTTGGGTTCCACAATAGAAGTAGTCTTCGCAATTTAGCAAAGCTTTGATGACCGTTGTTTAATTCTTGTGTTCCCAAATAAAAGTCTGTGCAATTTAAGCAAAGCTTTGATGAGCATTGCTTCATTCTTGAGTTCCACATTAGAAGTCTATGGAATTTAAGAATGTTTTGATGAGCATTGTTTAATTCTAGAGTTGCACAATAGAAGTAGCCTTCGTAATTTAGTATAAGTTTGATGAGCCTTGTTTAATTCTTGAGTTCCATAATAAAAGTCAGTGCAATTATAGAAAAGCTTTGATGAGCATTGTTTCATTCTTGAGTTCCACATTATAAGTCTATGCAATTTAGAAATGCTTTGATGAGCATTGTTTAATTTTAGAGTTGCACAATAGAAGTAGCCTTCGTAATTTAGCATAGTTTTGATGAGCATTGGTTAATTCAAGAGTTGCACAATAGAAGTAGCCTTTGTAATTTAGCATAGTTTTGATGAGCATTGCTATATTCTTGAGTTCCACAATAGAAGTGTATCCAATGTAGCAAAGCTATAATGAGCATCGTTTAATTCTTGAGTTCCACATTAGAAGTCTACGCAATATAAGAAAAGCTTTGATGAGCATTGTTTGATTTATTAGTTCCACAAAGTCTATGCAATTTAGCAAAGCTTTGATGAGCATTATTTCATTCTTGAGTTCCACATTGGAAGTCTATGCAATTTAGCAAAGCATTGATGAGCATTGTTTAATGAATTCCATAATAGAAGTAGCCTTTGCAATTTAGCAAAGATTTGATGAGCATTGTTTAATTCTTTAGTTCCACAATAGAAGTGTATGCACTTTAAGCAAAGCTTTGATGAGCGTTGTTTCATTCTTGCTACAATAGAAGTCTATGCAATATAGCAAAGCTTTGATGAGTATTGTTTATCTCTTTAGTTCCACAATAGAAGTCTATGCAATTTAAGCAAAGCTTTGTGTGCATTGTTTAATTTTCGAGTTCCACAATAGAAGTCTACGCAATTTAGCAACGCTTTGATGAGCATTGTTTAGATCTTGTGTTCCACAATAGAATTCTATGCAATTTAAGCAAATCATTGATGAGGATTGTTTAAATCTTGAGTTCCACAATAGAAGTATATGTAACTTAGCAAAGCTTTGATGATCATTGTTTAATACTTGAGTTCCATAATAGAAGTCTATGCAATTTACCAAAGCTTTGATAAGCATCGTTTAATTCTTGAGCTCCACAATAGAAGTCTATGCAATTTAAGCAAGTCTTTGATGAACACTGTTTGATTCTTGAGTTCCACAATAGAAGTCTTTGCAATTTAGCAAAGCTTTGACGAGCATTGTTTCATTCTTGGGTTCCACATTAGAGGTCTATGCAATTTAACAAAGCATTGATGAGCATTGTTTAATTGTTGAGCTCAACAATAGAAATGTATACACTTTAAACAAAGCTTTGATGAGGATTGTTTCATTCTTGAGTTCCACATTATAAGTCTATGCAATTTAGCAAAGCTTTGATGAGCATAGTTTAATTCTTGGGTTCCACAATAGAAGTAGTCTTCGCAATTTAGCAAAGCTTTGATGACCGTTGTTTAATTCTTGTGTTCCCAAATAAAAGTCTGTGCAATTTAAGCAAAGCTTTGATGAGCATTGCTTCATTCTTGAGTTCCACATTAGAAGTCTATGGAATTTAAGAATGTTTTGATGAGCATTGTTTAATTCTAGAGTTGCACAATAGAAGTAGCCTTCGTAATTTAGTATAAGTTTGATCAGCCTTGTTTAATTCTTGAGTTCCATAATAAAAGTCAGTGCAATTATAGAAAAGCTTTGATGAGCATTGTTTCATTCTTGAGTTCCACATTATAAGTCTATGCAATTTAGAAATGCTTTGATGAGCATTGTTTAATTCTAGAGTTGCACAATAGAAGTAGCCTTCGTAATTTAGCATAGTTTTGATGAGCATTGGTTAATTCAAGAGTTGCACAATAGAAGTAGCCTTTGTAATTTAGCATAGTTTTGATGAGCATTGCTATATTCTTGAGTTCCACAATAGAAGTGTATCCAATGTAGCAAAGCTATAATGAGCATCGTTTAATTCTTGAGTTCCACATTAGAAGTCTACGCAATATAAGAAAAGCTTTGATGAGCATTGTTTGATTTATTAGTTCCACGAAGTCTATGCAATTTAGCAAAGCTTTGATGAGCATTATTTCATTCTTGAGTTCCACATTGGAAGTCTATGCAATTTAGCAAAGCATTGATGAGCATTGTTTAATGAATTCCATAATAGAAGTAACCTTTGCAATTTAGCAAAGATTTGATGAGCATTGTTTAATTCTTTAGTTCCACAATAGAAGTGTATGCACTTTAAGCAAAGCTTTGATGAGCGTTGTTTCATTCTTGCTACAATAGAAGTCTATGCAATATAGCAAAGCTTTGATGAGTATTGTTTATCTCTTGAGTTCCACAATAGAAGTCTATGCAATTTAAGCAAAGCTTTGTGTGCATTGTTTAATTTTCGAGTTCCACAATAGAAGTCTACGCAATTTAGCAACGCTTTGATGAGCATTGATTAGATCTTGTGTTCCACAATAGAATTCTATGCAATTTAAGCAAATCATTGATGAGGATTGTTTAAATCTTGAGTTCCACAATAGAAGTATATGTAACTTAGCAAAGCTTTGATGATCATTGTTTAATACTTGAGTTCCATAATAGAAGTCTATGCAATTTACCAAAGCTTTGATAAGCATCGTTTAATTCTTGAGCTCCACAATAGAAGTCTATGCAATTTAAGCAAGTCTTTGATGAACAGTGTTTGATTCTTGAGTTCCACAATAGAAGTCTTTGCAATTTAGCAAAGCTTTGACGAGCATTGTTTCATTCTTGGGTTCCACATTAGAGGTCTATGCAATTTAACAAAGCATTGATGAGCATTGTTTAATTGTTGAGCTCAACAATAGAAATGTATACACTTTAAACAAAGCTTTGATGAGGATTGTTTCATTCTTGAGTTCCACATTATAAGTCTATGCAATTTAGCAAAGCTTTGATGAGCATAGTTTAATTCTTGGGTTCCACAATAGAAGTAGTCTTCGCAATTTAGCAAAGCTTTGATGACCGTTGTTTAATTCTTGTGTTCCCAAATAAAAGTCTGTGCAATTTAAGCAAAGCTTTGATGAGCATTGCTTCATTCTTGAGTTCCACATTAGAAGTCTATGGAATTTAAGAATGTTTTGATGAGCATTGTTTAATTCTAGAGTTGCACAATAGAAGTAGCCTTCGTAATTTAGTATAAGTTTGATGAGCCTTGTTTAATTCTTGAGTTCCATAATAAAAGTCAGTGCAATTATAGAAAAGCTTTGATGAGCATTGTTTCATTCTTGAGTTCCACATTATAAGTCTATGCAATTTAGAAATGCTTTGATGAGCATTGTTTAATTCTAGAGTTGCACAATAGAAGTAGCCTTCGTAATTTAGCATAGTTTTTTTGAGCATTGGTTAATTCAAGAGTTGCACAATAGAAGTAGCCTTTGTAATTTAGCATAGTTTTGATGAGCATTGCTATATTCTTGAGTTCCACAATAGAAGTGTATCCAATGTAGCAAAGCTATAATGAGCATCGTTTAATTCTTGAGTTCCACATTAGAAGTCTACGCAATATAAGAAAAGCTTTGATGAGCATTGTTTGATTTATTAGTTCCACAAAGTCTATGCAATTTAGCAAAGCTTTGATGAGCATTATTTCATTCTTGAGTTCCACATTGGAAGTCTATGCAATTTAGCAAAGCATTGATGAGCATTGTTTAATGCATTCCATAATAGAAGTAGCCTTTGCAATTTAGCAAAGATTTGATGAGCATTGTTTAATTCTTTAGTTCCACAATAGAAGTGTATGCACTTTAAGCAAAGCTTTGATGAGCGTTGTTTCATTCTTGCTACAATAGAAGTCTATGCAATATAGCAAAGCTTTGATGAGTATTGTTTATCTCTTTAGTTCCACAATAAAAGTCTATGCAATTTAAGCAAAGCTTTGTGTGCATTGTTTAATTTTCGAGTTCCACAATAGAAGTCTACGCAATTTAGCAACGCTTTGATGAGCATTGTTTAGATCTTGTGTTCCACAATAGAATTCTATGCAATTTAAGCAAATCATTGATGAGGATTGTTTAAATCTTGAGTTCCACAATAGAAGTATATGTAACTTAGCAAAGCTTTGATGATCATTGTTTAATACTTGAGTTCCATAATAGAAGTCTATGCAATTTACCAAAGCTTTGATAAGCATCGTTTAATTCTTGAGCTCCACAATAGAAGTCTATGCAATTTAAGCAAGTCTTTGATGAACACTGTTTGATTCTTGAGTTCCACAATAGAAGTCTTTGCAATTTAGCAAAGCTTTGACGAGCATTGTTTCATTCTTGGGTTCCACATTAGAGGTCTATGCAATTTAACAAAGCATTGATGAGCATTGTTTAATTGTTGAGCTCAACAATAGAAATGTATACACTTTAAACAAAGCTTTGATGAGGATTGTTTCATTCTTGAGTTCCACATTATAAGTCTATGCAATTTAGCAAAGCTTTGATGAGCATAGTTTAATTCTTGGGTTCCACAATAGAAGTAGTCTTCGCAATTTAGCAAAGCTTTGATGACCGTTGTTTAATTCTTGTGTTCCACAATAAAAGTCTGTGCAATTTAAGCAAAGCTTTGATGAGCATTGCTTCATTCTTGAGTTCCACATTAGAAGTCTATGGAATTTAAGAATGTTTTGATGAGCATTGTTTAATTCTAGAGTTGCACAATAGAAGTAGCCTTCGTAATTTAGTATAAGTTTGATGAGCCTTGTTTAATTCTTGAGTTCCATAATAAAAGTCAGTGCAATTATAGAAAAGCTTTGATGAGCATTGTTTCATTCTTGAGTTCCACATTATAAGTCTATGCAATTTAGAAATGCTTTGATGAGCATTGTTTAATTCTAGAGTTGCACAATAGAAGTAGCCTTCGTAATTTAGCATAGTTTTGATGAGCATTGGTTAATTCAAGAGTTGCACAATAGAAGTAGCCTTTGTAATTTAGCATAGTTTTGATGAGCATTGCTATATTCTTGAGTTCCACAATAGAAGTGTATCCAATCTAGCAAAGCTATAATGAGCATCGTTTAATTCTTGAGTTCCACATTAGAAGTCTACGCAATATAAGAAAAGCTTTGATGAGCATTGTTTGATTTATTAGTTCCACGAAGTCTATGCAATTTAGCAAAGCTTTGATGAGCATTATTTCATTCTTGAGTTCCACATTGGAAGTCTATGCAATTTAGCAAAGCATTGATGAGCATTGTTTAATGAATTCCATAATAGAAGTAACCTTTGCAATTTAGCAAAGATTTGATGAGCATTGTTTTATTCTTTAGTTCCACAATAGAAGTGTATGCACTTTAAGCAAAGCTTTGATGAGCGTTGTTTCATTCTTGCTACAATAGAAGTCTATGCAATATAGCAAAGCTTTGATGAGTATTGTGTATCTCTTGAGTTCCACAATAGAAGTCTATGCAATTTAAGCAAAGCTTTGTGTGCATTGTTTAATTTTCGAGTTCCACAATAGAAGTCTACGCAATTTAGCAACGCTTTGATGAGCATTGATTAGATCTTGTGTTCCACAATAGAATTCTATGCAATTTAAGCAAATCATTGATGCGGATTGTTTAAATCTTGAGTTCCACAATAGAAGTATATGTAACTTAGCAAAGCTTTGATGATCATTGTTTAATACTTGAGTTCCATAATAGAAGTCTATGCAATTTACCAAAGCTTTGATAAGCATCGTTTAATTCTTGAGCTCCACAACAGAAGTCTATGCAATTTAAGCAAGTCTTTGATGAACACTGTTTGATTCTTGAGTTCCACAATAGAAGTCTTTGCAATTTAGCAAAGCTTTGACGAGCATTGTTTCATTCTTGGGTTCCACATTAGAGGTCTATGCAATTTAACAAAGCATTGATGAGCATTGTTTAATTGTTGAGCTCAACAATAGAAATGTATACACTTTAAACAAAGCTTTGATGAGGATTGTTTCATTCTTGAGTTCCACATTATAAGTCTATGCAATTTAGCAAAGCTTTGATGAGCATAGTTTAATTCTTGGGTTCCACAATAGAAGTAGTCTTCGCAATTTAGCAAAGCTTTGATGACCGTTGTTTAATTCTTGTGTTCCCAAATAAAAGTCTGTGCAATTTAAGCAAAGCTTTGATGAGCATTGCTTCATTCTTGAGTTCCACATTAGAAGTCTATGGAATTTAAGAATGTTTTGATGAGCATTGTTTAATTCTAGAGTTGCACAATAGAAGTAGCCTTCGTAATTTAGTATAAGTTTGATGAGCCTTGTTTAATTCTTGAGTTCCATAATAAAAGTCAGTGCAATTATAGAAAAGCTTTGATGAGCATTGTTTCATTCTTGAGTTCCACATTATAAGTCTATGCAATTTAGAAATGCTTTGATGAGCATTGTTTAATTCTAGAGTTGCACAATAGAAGTAGCCTTCGTAATTTAGCATAGTTTTGATGAGCATTGGTTAATTCAAGAGTTGCACAATAGAAGTAGCCTTTGTAATTTAGCATAGTTTTGATGAGCATTGCTATATTCTTGAGTTCCACAATAGAAGTGTATCCAATGTAGCAAAGCTATAATGAGCATCGTTTAATTCTTGAGTTCCACATTAGAAGTCTACGCAATATAAGAAAAGCTTTGATGAGCATTGTTTGATTTATTAGTTCCACGAAGTCTATGCAATTTAGCAAAGCTTTGATGAGCATTATTTCATTCTTGAGTTCCACATTGGAAGTCTATGCAATTTAGCAAAGCATTGATGAGCATTGTTTAATGAATTCCATAATAGAAGTAACCTTTGCAATTTAGCAAAGATTTGATGAGCATTGTTTAATTCTTTAGTTCCACAATAGAAGTGTATGCACTTTAAGCAAAGCTTTGATGAGCGTTGTTTCATTCTTGCTACAATAGAAGTCTATGCAATATAGCAAAGCTTTGATGAGTATTGTTTATCTCTTTAGTTCCACAATAGAAGTCTATGCAATTTAAGCAAAGCTTTGTGTGCATTGTTTAATTTTCGAGTTCCACAATAGAAGTCTACGCAATTTAGCAACGCTTTGATGAGCATTGTTTAGATCTTGTGTTCCACAATAGAATTCTATGCAATTTAAGCAAATCATTGATGAGGATTGTTTAAATCTTGAGTTCCACAATAGAAGTATATGTAACTTAGCAAAGCTTTGATGATCATTGTTTAATACTTGAGTTCCATAATAGAAGTCTATGCAATTTACCAAAGCTTTGATAAGCATCGTTTAATTCTTGAGCTCCACAATAGAAGTCTATGCAATTTAAGCAAGTCTTTGATGAACACTGTTTGATTCTTGAGTTCCACAATAGAAGTCTTTGCAATTTAGCAAAGCTTTGACGAGCATTGTTTCATTCTTGAGTTCCACATTAGAGGTCTATGCAATTTAACAAAGCATTGATGAGCATTGTTTAATTGTTGAGCTCAACAATAGAAATGTATACACTTTAAACAAAGCTTTGATGAGGATTGTTTCATTCTTGAGTTCCACATTATAAGTCTATGCAATTTAGCAAAGCTTTGATGAGCATAGTTTAATTCTTGGGTTCCACAATAGAAGTAGTCTTCGCAATTTAGCAAAGCTTTGATGACCGTTGTTTAATTCTTGTGTTCCACAATAAAAGTCTGTGCAATTTAAGCAAAGCTTTGATGAGCATTGCTTCACTCTTGAGTTCCACATTAGAAGTCTATGGAATTTAAGAATGTTTTGATGAGCATTGTTTAATTCTAGAGTTGCACAATAGAAGTAGCCTTCGTAATTTAGTATAAGTTTGATGAGCCTTGTTTAATTCTTGAGTTCCATAATAAAAGTCAGTGCAATTATAGAAAAGCTTTGATGAGCATTGTTTCATTCTTGAGTTCCACATTATAAGTCTATGCAATTTAGAAATGCTTTGATGAGCATTGTTTAATTCTAGAGTTGCACAATAGAAGTAGCCTTCGTAATTTAGCATAGTTTTGATGAGCATTGGTTAATTCAAGAGTTGCACAATAGAAGTAGCCTTTGTAATTTAGCATAGTTTTGATGAGCATTGCTATATTCTTGAGTTCCACAATAGAAGTGTATCCAATGTAGCAAAGCTATAATGAGCATCGTTTAATTCTTGAGTTCCACATTAGAAGTCTACGCAATATAAGAAAAGCTTTGATGAGCATTGTTTGATTTATTAGTTCCACGAAGTCTATGCAATTTAGCAAAGCTTTGATGAGCATTATTTCATTCTTGAGTTCCACATTGGAAGTCTATGCAATTTAGCAAAGCATTGATGAGCATTGTTTAATGAATTCCATAATAGAAGTAACCTTTGCAATTTAGCAAAGATTTGATGAGCATTGTTTAATTCTTTAGTTCCACAATAGAAGTGTATGCACTTTAAGCAAAGCTTTGATGAGCGTTGTTTCATTCTTGCTACAATAGAAGTCTATGCAATATAGCAAAGCTTTGATGAGTATTGTTTATCTCTTGAGTTCCACAATAGAAGTCTATGCAATTTAAGCAAAGCTTTGTGTGCATTGTTTAATTTTCGAGTTCCACAATAGAAGTCTACGCAATTTAGCAACGCTTTGATGAGCATTGATTAGATCTTGTGTTCCACAATAGAATTCTATGCAATTTAAGCAAATCATTGATGAGGATTGTTTAAATCTTGAGTTCCACAATAGAAGTATATGTAACTTAGCAAAGCTTTGATGATCATTGTTTAATACTTGAGTTCCATAATAGAAGTCTATGCAATTTACCAAAGCTTTGATAAGCATCGTTTATTTCTTGAGCTCCACAACAGAAGTCTATGCAATTTAAGCAAGTCTTTGATGAACAGTGTTTGATTCTTGAGTTCCACAATAGAAGTCTTTGCAATTTAGCAAAGCTTTGACGAGCATTGTTTCATTCTTGGGTTCCACATTAGAGGTCTATGCAATTTAACAAAGCATTGATGAGCATTGTTTAATTGTTGAGCTCAACAATAGAAATGTATACACTTTAAACAAAGCTTTGATGAGGATTGTTTCATTCTTGAGTTCCACATTATAAGTCTATGCAATTTAGCAAAGCTTTGATGAGCATAGTTTAATTCTTGGGTTCCACAATAGAAGTAGTCTTCGCAATTTAGCAAAGCTTTGATGACCGTTGTTTAATTCTTGTGTTCCACAATAAAAGTCTGTGCAATTTAAGCAAAGCTTTGATGAGCATTGCTTCATTCTTGAGTTCCACATTAGAAGTCTATGGAATTTAAGAATGTTTTGATGAGCATTGTTTAATTCTAGAGTTGCACAATAGAAGTAGCCTTCGTAATTTAGTATAAGTTTGATGAGCCTTGTTTAATTCTTGAGTTCCATAATAAAAGTCAGTGCAATTATAGAAAAGCTTTGATGAGCATTGTTTCATTCTTGAGTTCCACATTATAAGTCTATGCAATTTAGAAATGCTTTGATGAGCATTGTTTAATTCTAGAGTTGCACAATAGAAGTAGCCTTCGTAATTTAGCATAGTTTTGATGAGCATTGGTTAATTCAAGAGTTGCACAATAGAAGTAGCCTTTGTAATTTAGCATAGTTTTGATGAGCATTGCTATATTCTTGAGTTCCACAATAGAAGTGTATCCAATGTAGCAAAGCTATAATGAGCATCGTTTAATTCTTGAGTTCCACATTAGAAGTCTACGCAATATAAGAAAAGCTTTGATGAGCATTGTTTGATTTATTAGTTCCACGAAGTCTATGCAATTTAGCAAAGCTTTGATGAGCATTATTTCATTCTTTTTTTTTTTTTTGAAAAGAGCCAAAGCTCAGCAAACTTTATTAAAAAGAATAAAAGAATACAAGGAACAAATCAACCAAAATACAAATATAACCATCCTATCCATAACCAACTACCAAACCATTTCCTAATAAGAAGAAAAAACCACTCACAACCCCAAAACACCCTAAATTCCTTAAAGGTAGCCCAAAACCTTATTGAAAGAGGGAAAAAAGGTAACTTCACCCCCTTGCTCCAACCAAATCTCCAAAATATAAGGAAACCAAAGCAAGGGTTAAGGCCCTTAAAAAAACCCTCAATCCATAAGCTAACCTTTAAGAAAAAAACCCTCAAGTTCAAAACCCACAAACTACAAAAAACAAGGAAATCCCAATAAACTAAACCACAAATAAACATAACATCAAAGAGAAAACAGGAAAGCCCCTCACGACAATTAGTCCCAAATCTCCTGTCGCAATCCTTGTCCTTTACATTAACCAAATTCCACTGCAACACCTTCACGATATTAGTCCAGCATTTTCTCCTACCAATCAGCTCTTGTATCCACTCTCTGTTACTCCATCTAATATCCTTTATCCTCACAATATAACTCCTCAAATTAAACCTCCTGCTATGAGTAAACCCAACTTCAGCAATATTGACAATCAACAGCAGATAGAACATCCTGCATTCACAAAACAAGAAATAAAAGGAGCACCAAATCCACCAAAGAATTAGAACCAGTTGCAGACTCGACATGGCATCAATCACATGTCTAGGATTTTCCATTTGAATAATCTCAAAAAAGATCATATCCAAATACAAAATCCCAAAGGTACAAATCACATAAATCAAGAGCAAGCTCTTAATCCAGTGAAATAATCCGTCAATTCCTTGGAAATCATCAATTCCTTTAATTCTTCCTTTCCGAAAATACCCCCAATACAAATCTCTCATAAAGGCAGCCAAACTAACCCTCAATCCCATATTAACCCAAATGTCTAACCTGAAAGAATCATCACCGAAAGCCCAGAAATAGTCCTTCATATTTTACAAAAAATTACTTCCAAATATACCCCAGGTCTGTAACACTTTCTCACTGATCATGATATTCATTTTCCTCAACCCTATCAACTTCAATTTAATTTCATTCTCAATACAAAAAATCACTCCTTTATCCGAATTTCTCAGCTTACAAAAAATTCTTAAATTTCTTTCTTTCCAAATATGATAAACACAACTAGCCAACACCCATTTTTTGATCAAATTCTCAACAGTTCTAGACTTTAATCCAGAACTAATTTTAAGAACTAAATCATTCCAATTGGAATAATAAACATCAATCCCAGACTTGGAACAACAATGATTCCAAATAGCATTTGAGAACTCACATTGAAAGAAAAGATGGTCATGCGAATCAGAAATGGTAAAACAGAAAGGACATAGCAAAGAACCTGACTTCTCCCAAATTTTAACTCGATCTTGAGTCTTTAATCTATTCAGCACAGCAAGCCACAAGATAAAGGCATTCCTGGGAATACAATTCCTATACCAAACACAGTTCGCCCAGCTAACATTGTCTCCAAAGTTATTAATATCTCTCCAAACTTGCTTACAAGAAAATTTTTTACTCATGCCTTTCATATCCCTCCAAACAATCATATCCCTATTATTTCCAATATTGCAAAACATGGGCCCATCAATCAATCCAGGAAACTTATTTACCCAATCAGCAGGCCAGGTGTAAGAATCATTTGTCATAACATCACTGACTAAAGATTCATCATTAAAGCCATTTCTAATCCAATCCCTCCTAGCAATAATTGTACTTAAAATACCAATTGGGTGCCACCAATCATGCCACAATGAAGTATTCCTACCATCTCCAATACATGAAGCAACATGAGGTCTCATAATTTTCCTCAATTCCAAAAATCTCTTCCAAGTCCAATTCATACTTTTCTTTTGCCATATATCCCAAAAATTCCTTTTACCAATATAATTTTCTCTCATCCATTGAACCCACAGAGAGTTTTTGTTATTGATCAAATTCCAAACATGCTTGGATAACAAAGCATCATTCCAGAATCTCAAGTTCTTAATTCCAAGCCCTCCATTTATCTTTGGTTTACAAACATCACTCCATTTGATCTTGGCTTTCCCTTTGACCAGTTCTCCTTTAGCCCACAGAAAACTTCTACAAATCGATTCAATCTCCTTAATAGTAGCAATAGGAATTTTAAAAATAGAAGCCCAATAAATATGAGTTGAAGCCAAAACAGAATTTATGAGCTGTAATCTTCCAGCAAAGGAAAGGATCTTATTTTTCCAATTATAAACTTTCAATTTGATCTTATCGACAAGAGCTTGACAGTCCTTTTTGAATAGAGTATTCACACACATTGGTATTCCCAGATATTTAAAAGGTATTTTACCAATATCAAAAGGTAAAATACCCAAAATAATCCTTCTCATGTTTGGCTTCACACAACTAAAAAAAATCTGACTCTTCTCCATACTAGCTTTCAGCCCCGAAATAGTTTTAAAGTCATCAAGAGCAGACTTTAACACTCTCGCAGAATTCCCATTACCATAAGCAAACACAAGTAAATCATCTGCAAAACATAAATGAGTAATTTTCTGATTTTCACATTTGCAATGATATTTAAAACTGTTGCTACCATCTATTTTCTTCAGCAATAATAAATTGAAAACCTCCATAACCAATGTGAACAGGTAAGGAGACAAAGGATCTCCTTGTCTCAGCCCCCTTTTTCCTTCAAAATATCCATGATCTTCTCCATTAAAATTCAGCATGAACCAAGGAGAAGAAGTACATGCCATGATCCAATTAACCATAATCGGATGAAATCCAAATTCCAACAGTATCCTCTTAAGAAATTTCCAATCCACAGTGTCATACGCCTTTTGTATATCAATCTTTAAAGTGCATTTTGGCTTTCCTTTCTTATTTTTATACCCCACCATCAATTCTTGAGCAAGCAGAATATTATCAAGAATTGATCTCCCTTGAATAAAGGCAGATTGATTCTTGCTAACAATATCACCTAAATTGCTCCTTATTCTGTTAACAATTATCTTACTGATACACTTATAAAAAGTGTTGCAACAAGCAATAGGTCTAAAATCAGTCACTTTTCTAGGACAATCCACTTTAGGGACCAGCACAATCCTAGTGGCATTAATACCCTTCAATAATTTCCCTGTCCAGAAGAATTCCCTCACTGCTTTGCATATATCATTTCCAACAATATTCCAAGCACTCTTAAAAAATTTAGAAGAAAACCCATCAGGTCCAGGGGCATGGTTATCAGCAATATCGAACATAGCCACTTTAACTTCTTCATCAGTAACAACCCTTATCATATTCATAGCCACATTTCTATCCAACTTATTATGAAAAGAAACTTCATCAAGAATAGCTAAATCTGTGTCCTCTTCACATCCCAAGAAATTCTTAAAATGATTAACAAATTTTTCCTTCATCATGTTCCCCCTAACCCATCTTCCATCCTCATCAAGCACCATCAAAATACGATTCCTGTTATTCCTGCTTTTCAAACAATTAGGATTGTTTAAATCTTGAGTTCCATAATAGAAGTATATGTAACTTAGCAAAGCTTTGATGATCATTGTTTAATACTTGAGTTCCATAATAGAAGTCTATGCAATTTACCAAAGCTTTGATAAGCATCGTTTAATTCTTGAGTTCCACAATAGAAGTCTATGCAATTTAAGCAAGTCTTTGATGAACAGTGTTTGATTCTTGAGTTCCACAATAGAAGTCTTTGCAATTTAGCAAAGCTTTGACGAGCATTGTTTCATTCTTGGGTTCCACATTAGAGGTCTATGCAATTTAACAAAGCATTGATGAGCATTGTTTAATTGTTGAGCTCAACAATAGAAATGTATACACTTTAAACAAAGCTTTGATGAGGATTGTTTCATTCTTGAGTTCCACATTATAAGTCTATGCAATTTAGCAAAGCTTTGATGAGCATAGTTTAATTCTTGGGTTCCACAATAGAAGTAGTCTTCGCAATTTAGCAAAGCTTTGATGACCGTTGTTTAATTCTTGTGTTCCCAAATAAAAGTCTGTGCAATTTAAGCAAAGCTTTGATGAGCATTGCTTCATTCTTGAGTTCCACATTAGAAGTCTATGGAATTTAAGAATGTTTTGATGAGCATTGTTTAATTCTAGAGTTGCACAATAGAAGTAGCCTTCGTAATTTAGTATAAGTTTGATGAGCCTTGTTTAATTCTTGAGTTCCATAATAAAAGTCAGTGCAATTATAGAAAAGCTTTGATGAGCATTGTTTCATTCTTGAGTTCCACATTATAAGTCTATGCAATTTAGAAATGCTTTGATGAGCATTGTTTAATTCTAGAGTTGCACAATAGAAGTAGCCTTCGTAATTTAGCATAGTTTTGATGAGCATTGGTTAATTCAAGAGTTGCACAATAGAAGTAGCCTTTGTAATTTAGCATAGTTTTGATGAGCATTGCTATATTCTTGAGTTCCACAATAGAAGTGTATCCAATGTAGCAAAGCTATAATGAGCATCGTTTAATTCTTGAGTTCCACATTAGAAGTCTACGCAATATAAGAAAAGCTTTGATGAGCATTGTTTGATTTATTAGTTCCACGAAGTCTATGCAATTTAGCAAAGCTTTGATGAGCATTATTTCATTCTTTTTTTTTTTTTGAAAAGAGCCAAAGCTCAGCAAACTTTATTAAAAAGAATAAAAGAATACAAGGAACAAATCAACCAAAATACAAATATAACCATCCTATCCATAACCAACTACCAAACCATTTCCTAATAAGAAGAAAAAACCACTCACAACCCCAAAACACCCTAAATTCCTTAAAGGTAGCCCAAAACCTTATTGAAAGAGGGAAAAAATGTAACTTCACCCCCTTGCTCCAACCAAATCTCCAAAATATAAGGAAACCAAAGCAAGGGTTAAGGCCCTTAAAAAAACCCTCAATCCATAAGCTAACCTTTAAGAAAGAAACCCTCAAGTTCAAAACCCACAAACTACAAAAAACAAGGAAATCCCAATAAACTAAACCACAAATAAACATAACATCAAAGAGAAAACAGGAAAGCCCCTCACGACAATTAGTCCCAAATCTCCTGTCGCAATCCTTGTCCTTTACATTAACCAAATTCCACTGCAACACCTTCACGATATTAGTCCAGCATTTTCTCCTACCAATCAGCTCTTGTATCCACTCTCTGTTACTCCATCTAATATCCTTTATCCTCACAATATAACTCCTCAAATTAAACCTCCTGCTATGAGTAAACCCAACTTCAGCAATATTGACAATCAACAGCAGATAGAACATCCTGCATTCACAAAACAAGAAATAAAAGGAGCACCAAATCCACCAAAGAATTAGAACCAGTTGCAGACTCGACATGGCATCAATCACATGTCTAGGATTTTCCATTTGAATAATCTCAAAAAAGATCATATCCAAATACAAAATCCCAAAGGTACAAATCACATAAATCAAGAGCAAGCTCTTAATCCAGTGAAATAATCCGTCAATTCCTTGGAAATCATCAATTCCTTTAATTCTTCCTTTCCGAAAATACCCCCAATACAAATCTCTCATAAAGGCAGCCAAACTAACCCTCAATCCCATATTAACCCAAATGTCTAACCTGAAAGAATCATCACCGAAAGCCCAGAAATAGTCCTTCATATTTTACAAAAAATTACTTCCAAATATACCCCAGGTCTGTAACACTTTCTCACTGATCATGATATTCATTTTCCTCAACCCTATCAACTTCAATTTAATTTCATTCTCAATACAAAAAATCACTCCTTTATCCGAATTTCTCAGCTTACAAAAAATTCTTAAATTTCTTTCTTTCCAAATATGATAAACACAACTAGCCAACACCCATTTTTTGATCAAATTCTCAACAGTTCTAGACTTTAATCCAGAACTAATTTTAAGAACTAAATCATTCCAATTGGAATAATAAACATCAATCCCAGACTTGGAACAACAATGATTCCAAATAGCATTTGAGAACTCACATTGAAAGAAAAGATGGTCATGCGAATCAGAAATGGTAAAACAGAAAGGACATAGCAAAGAACCTGACTTCTCCCAAATTTTAACTCGATCTTGAGTCTTTAATCTATTCAGCACAGCAAGCCACAAGATAAAGGCATTCCTGGGAATACAATTCCTATACCAAACACAGTTCGCCCAGCTAACATTGTCTCCAAAGTTATTAATATCTCTCCAAACTTGCTTACAAGAAAATTTTTTACTCATGCCTTTCATATCCCTCCAAACAATCATATCCCTATTATTTCCAATATTGCAAAACATGGGCCCATCAATCAATCCAGGAAACTTATTTACCCAATCAGCAGGCCAGGTGTAAGAATCATTTGTCATAACATCACTGACTAAAGATTCATCATTAAAGCCATTTCTAATCCAATCCCTCCTAGCAATAATTGTACTTAAAATACCAATTGGGTGCCACCAATCATGCCACAATGAAGTATTCCTACCATCTCCAATACATGAAGCAACATGAGGTCTCATAATTTTCCTCAATTCCAAAAATCTCTTCCAAGTCCAATTCATACTTTTCTTTTGCCATATATCCCAAAAATTCCTTTTACCAATATAATTTTCTCTCATCCATTGAACCCACAGAGAGTTTTTGTTATTGATCAAATTCCAAACATGCTTGGATAACAAAGCATCATTCCAGAATCTCAAGTTCTTAATTCCAAGCCCTCCATTTATCTTTGGTTTACAAACATCACTCCATTTGATCTTGGCTTTCCCTTTGACCAGTTCTCCTTTAGCCCACAGAAAACTTCTACAAATCGATTCAATCTCCTTAATAGTAGCAATAGGAATTTTAAAAATAGAAGCCCAATAAATATGAGTTGAAGCCAAAACAGAATTTATGAGCTGTAATCTTCCAGCAAAGGAAAGGATCTTATTTTTCCAATTATAAACTTTCAATTTGATCTTATCGACAAGAGCTTGACAGTCCTTTTTGAATAGAGTATTCACACACATTGGTATTCCCAGATATTTAAAAGGTATTTTACCAATATCAAAAGGTAAAATACCCAAAATAATCCTTCTCATGTTTGGCTTCACACAACTAAAAAAAATCTGACTCTTCTCCATACTAGCTTTCAGCCCCGAAATAGTTTTAAAGTCATCAAGAGCAGACTTTAACACTCTCGCAGAATTCCCATTACCATAAGCAAACACAAGTAAATCATCTGCAAAACATAAATGAGTAATTTTCTGATTTTCACATTTGCAATGATATTTAAAACTGTTGCTACCATCTATTTTCTTCAGCAATAATAAATTGAAAACCTCCATAACCAATGTGAACAGGTAAGGAGACAAAGGATCTCCTTGTCTCAGCCCCCTTTTTCCTTCAAAATATCCATGATCTTCTCCATTAAAATTCAGCATGAACCAAGGAGAAGAAGTACATGCCATGATCCAATTAACCATAATCGGATGAAATCCAAATTCCAACAGTATCCTCTTAAGAAATTTCCAATCCACAGTGTCATACGCCTTTTGTATATCAATCTTTAAAGTGCATTTTGGCTTTCCTTTCTTATTTTTATACCCCACCATCAATTCTTGAGCAAGCAGAATATTATCAAGAATTGATCTCCCTTGAATAAAGGCAGATTGATTCTTGCTAACAATATCACCTAAATTGCTCCTTATTCTGTTAACAATTATCTTACTGATACACTTATAAAAAGTGTTGCAACAAGCAATAGGTCTAAAATCAGTCACTTTTCTAGGACAATCCACTTTAGGGACCAGCACAATCCTAGTGGCATTAATACCCTTCAATAATTTCCCTGTCCAGAAGAATTCCCTCACTGCTTTGCATATATCATTTCCAACAATATTCCAAGCACTCTTAAAAAATTTAGAAGAAAACCCATCAGGTCCAGGGGCATGGTTATCAGCAATATCGAACATAGCCACTTTAACTTCTTCATCAGTAACAACCCTTATCATATTCATAGCCACATTTCTATCCAACTTATTATGAAAAGAAACTTCATCAAGAATAGCTAAATCTGTGTCCTCTTCACATCCCAAGAAATTCTTAAAATGATTAACAAATTTTTCCTTCATCATGTTCCCCCTAACCCATCTTCCATCCTCATCAAGCACCATCAAAATACGATTCCTGTTATTCCTGCTTTTCAAACAATTGTGAAAATACTTCGTATTATTATCCCCCTCAACTAACCATTTGATCTTAGCTCTTTGGGATAGCAGCTTTTCTTCATCATTACAAGCAACATTATATTCAAAAAGAATATTAGCATGCTCCTCCCTATATTTAGCAATATAAGGCTCTTGATCAATTTTCATTTGAATATTCCCCAACTCCTTCCTCAATTCTTTAATTTTCAATCCCGAACCTCTGAATTTGTTACACATCTGTCTACAACTTTTTTTCAACAATTTCAGCTTTTGAGAGATTTTGAACATAAAAAAACCTTCAATATTTGTAGACCAAATATCCTTAACCATAGGCAAAAATTCATCTTTATCCGAAATAAAATTGGCAAATCTGAAAGAAGATTTCCTTCTCAATTTACAGTTCGGCATTATTAAAACAGCTGGACAATGATCAGATATTCTGTAAGGTTTGAAAACAGCATGCGCAAGAGGCTGATCAGTCATGAACTTCAAATTAGCCATGACCCTATCCAATTTCTTCAGAATACCTTTATTACCAGCAGGAGATTTATTCCAAGTGAATTGAAACCCTGTACTATTCAAGTCTTCGACTTCAATGAAATTGATACACTCAGAAAATTCATCAACACCCTTCAGCATTTTAGAACACCCTTCTGAATAGTCAGACTCTTTTAAAGCAACATTAACATCACCCAATAAACACCAAGCTTCATTTTTCACAGTTATGCTAAATTTTTTCAAATCTTCCCATAATACCCTTCTTTCAATATAGTTAGAAGCAGCATAGATGAATGAAAGAAACATACTATAACCAGAATCAATGAATTTAACACAACAATGGATCACTTGTTTTGATTGAGAAATGACCATAATTTCAAATAATTTTGGATCCCATCCAACAATTATTCTCGTACCAATTTCACAGGAACTACTATTTGAAATCCAATCCCAGTTCCCAAAGGTTCTGCAACACACATTCTTTAAATTTAAACAATTAACATGGGTTTCAACCACAGCACATATCCCCAGATTATTATCCTTAATAACATCAATAACCTCTTTTTGCTTAACAGCTTTATTCAGCCCTCTGATATTCCAAACACCAATCGACATCATTGGGAAATAATAGAATTTTTGGCATTTACCTCCTCAAATGCTTGAGAACTCCCCATCTTACTGCTATTATTATCCGACTCCAATTTATCTTTATTCACTTTATTACTTTCATTTCCTTTCTTCTTCTCCTCTCCCTTGATTGAAGAAATCAATTTGTTATTCTTGTTTTCATTAGAAACCAATCCAGCATCACCACTATCAACAATTTGATTAGCAACTGCCTTCACAATCTTATCATCCTCTTCCATTTTATCCAAAACTTCCTCTTCAATCTCTCCCAAGATTTCAAAACTATTTTTATTACTTAATCCCTTCCCTGTTATATTCTCACTACCAAGACTAAAATTGCCCATCTCTGCCTTATTATCCTTTTTAACTATAGCCTCCTGCTTATTATTTTCCTTTAACCCCCGACTACCTATAACATCCTGCCCATTAACAAACTTCTCGAAATTTCTGTTCTTTTCTAAATTCCAGTGACTTACTCCTTTATTACTCCAATTCCAATTTTGCCCTTTATCATTTCCACCTTTGTTCCCATTATTGCCTTTAGAGAAAATACCCCTTTTCCAATTCCCATTCTTCCCATTATTCTTCATATTATTCAATTGATTATAACCCTCTTGAGACTTGCTAGTGCCTTCACCATCATTGTTACCCTTAACCTTTTTATATTTAACTTCTGTGAAACCATCCCCATTAACAACTTCCTTCCCTTTATTATTCTTTAAATTTCTCACTTCTCCATTATTATCCTCCTTCACAACATTCATAGCTGCAGCACAAACTTTATCCACATGCCCATAGACTTTACAATGATTACATCTAGAAGGAATCCAAGCATACTCAACATCAAAACTTTGAATCACAGCAGAATTAGATACAAAATCCCAAGTAGCTATATCAATCTTTTTTCTCCATTCCTTCCCAGCTTCCATTTCAACAAGAATTCTAGCATAAGCATTCCTTCCTTTATGTTCCAAACACATTTCCTCAGTAAAGGAATCAAAAGCCAAAGGAATACCTATCTTACTAGCAATTCTACATAAGTTTTCACCACTCCAAACTTCCAAGGGCAAATCAAATATTTTAATCCAAACAGGAATATTATCATGCTTGTTCTTAGTTAATGTCAAACCAGGCCTCCATCGTTGAAGAAATAAAGGCATATTATTAAACATTAACCAAGGACTACCCTCCAAGACAGATAACATCCCCTTTTCATCATTGAATTTAAAGAAGAAAAACCCTTTACTGTTCATGAAAACCTCTTCCAAACCCACATTCTTCCACAATCTTCTAACTTCTTTCTGAATTACAGGAAACGCCAACTTCTTGTCAATCATATAACCATAAAGAGTATTAGAAAAAGGAATACTTGCATTCTTCAGATTCTCTATTGGAATTATAACAGGACCATCCTCTTCCCCTTTCTCCCCTGGAATATATCTAACATCAATCTTTCCCTTATGTCTATTACCCTTTAACACACCAGCATAAGAGTTCATCACATTCCCCTGCAATTCTCCTTCCTCCTTATTGCTAATCATAGCATTTCCTAAAATAGAAGGAAGTAAATTAATGCTATTAATAACAGTACCTGACTTCTCATTGCAGCTAGAATCCATATTACTCTTAGCATTAACCTCTTTTTCTATTTCAATTTCCTCATCCCCACTAGTATCATCCTCACTTGAATCATTATCCCCTTCCTCGTCAGTATTCTCATCATCATCAGTATTACCTTCTATCTCCTTGTCTTTCTTTTCCAAATTTGACATATCAACATCCATTTTCTGATTCTTCTCACTATCTAAATCTTTCCCCATAGTCTTCACAACTCCCTTTCCCACCTGTCCTTCTTCCTTCAATTCACTCAGAAATTGAAATCCAATTCCTGGAATGAAATCTTCATTATTATTAGCCCTTTTCTCCCCATCAGTTATAATCTTCACAACTTCATTATCTTCCCTATTAGATTTATTCTGAATTTTATCATCCATCACTTTTTAGAATCACCAGCCAACCCTTTCTTCAATTCCTTCTCCTTTCCTTCAGACCCAGGAATAGAAATGTTAGAATCCGACTCCCAAACTGAGACAGATTCCGATTCTTCTTCCGTTTCCTCCTCTGAACCATCATCATTGAAGAATTCTTCCGTATCCATCGGAGCTAATTTATCCACCTTCTTCCTAGCTCTGTTCTTAATCCTAAAAGATTTCCCCTCCATTTTCCATCCAGCTTTGCTAATCCCAGATACAACAGCTCCAGTCACACTTGGTTTGCGTCGAGCTTTATAGATCGTGGCAGATGATTGTTCAATTACCCCAGGAGGAACAAGATCATTATTTCATTCTTGAGTTCCACATTGGAAGTCTATGCAATTTAGCAAAGCATTGATGAGCATTGTTTAATGAATTCGACAATAGAAGTAACCTTTGCAATTTAGCAAAGATTTGATGAGCATTGTTTAATTCTTTAGTTCCACAATAGAAGTGTATGCACTTTAAGCAAAGCTTTGATGAGCGTTGTTTCATTCTTGCTACAATAGAAGTCTATGCAATATAGCAAAGCTTTGATGAGTATTGTTTATCTCTTGAGTTCCACAATAGAAGTCTATGCAATTTAAGCAAAGCTTTGTGTGCATTGTTTAATTTTCGAGTTCCACAATAGAAGTCTACGCAATTTAGCAACGCTTTGATGAGCATTGTTTAGATCTTGTGTTCCACAATAGAATTCTATGCAATTTAAGCAAATCATTGATGAGGATTGTTTAAATCTTGAGTTCCACAATAGAAGTATATGTAACTTAGCAAAGCTTTGATGATCATTGTTTAATACTTGAGTTCCATAATAGAAGTCTATGCAATTTACCAAAGCTTTGATAAGCATCGTTTAATTCTTGAGCTCCACAACAGAAGTCTATGCAATTTAAGCAAGTCTTTGATGAACACTGTTTGATTCTTGAGTTCCACAATAGAAGTCTTTGCAATTTAGCAAAGCTTTGACGAGCATTGTTTCATTCTTGGGTTCCACATTAGAGGTCTATGCAATTTAACAAAGCATTGATGAGCATTGTTTAATTGTTGAGCTCAACAATAGAAATGTATACACTTTAAACAAAGCTTTGATGAGGATTGTTTCATTCTTGAGTTCCACATTATAAGTCTATGCAATTTAGCAAAGCTTTGATGAGCATAGTTTAATTCTTGGGTTCCACAATAGAAATAGTCTTCGCAATTTAGCAAAGCTTTGATGACCGTTGTTTAATTCTTGTGTTCCCAAATAAAAGTCTGTGCAATTTAAGCAAAGCTTTGATGAGCATTGCTTCATTCTTGAGTTCCACATTAGAAGTCTATGGAATTTAAGAATGTTTTGATGAGCATTGTTTAATTCTAGAGTTGCACAATAGAAGTAGCCTTCGTAATTTAGTATAAGTTTGATGAGCCTTGTTTAATTCTTGAGTTACATAATAAAAGTCAGTGCAATTATAGAAAAGCTTTGATGAGCATTGTTTCATTCTTTAGTTCCACATTATAAGTCTATGCAATTTAGAAATGCTTTGATGAGCATTGTTTAATTCTAGAGTTGCACAATAGAAGTAGCCTTCGTAATTTAGCATAGTTTTGATGAGCATTGGTTAATTCAAGAGTTGCACAATAGAAGTAGCCTTTGTAATTTAGCATAGTTTTGATGAGCATTGCTATATTCTTGAGTTCCACAATAGAAGTGTATCCAATGTAGCAAAGCTATAATGAGCATCGTTTAATTCTTGAGTTCCACATTAGAAGTCTACGCAATATAAGAAAAGCTTTGATGAGCATTGTTTGATTTATTAGTTCCACGAAGTCTATGCAATTTAGCAAAGCTTTGATGAGCATTACTTCATTCTTGAGTTCCACATTGGAAGTCTATGCAATTTAGCAAAGCATTGATGAGCATTGTTTAATGAATTCCATAATAGAAGTAGCCTTTGCAATTTAGCAAAGATTTGATGAGCATTGTTTAATTCTTTAGTTCCACAATAGAAGTGTATGCACTTTAAGCAAAGCTTTGATGAGCGTTGTTTCATTCTTGCTACAATAGAAGTCTATGCAATATAGCAAAGCTTTGATGAGTATTGTTTATCTCTTTAGTTCCACAATAGAAGTCTATGCAATTTAAGCAAAGCTTTGTGTGCATTGTTTAATTTTCGAGTTCCACAATAGAAGTCTACGCAATTTAGCAACGCTTTGATGAGCATTGTTTAGATCTTGTGTTCCACAATAGAATTCTATGCAATTTAAGCAAATCATTGATGAGGATTGTTTAAATATTGAGTTCCACAATAGAAGTATATGTAACTTAGCAAAGCTTTGATGATCATTGTTTAATACCTGAGTTCCATAATAAAAGTCTATGCAATTTACCAAAGCTTTGATAAGCATCGTTTAATTCTTGAGCTCCACAATAGAAGTCTATGCAATTTAAGCAAGTCTTTGATGAACAGTGTTTGATTCTTGAGTTCCACAATAGAAGTCTTTGCAATTTAGCAAAGCTTTGACGAGCATTGTTTCATTCTTGGGTTCCACATTAGAGGTCTATGCAATTTAACAAAGCATTGATGAGCATTGTTTAATTGTTGAGCTCAACAATAGAAATGTATACACTTTAAACAAAGCTTTGATGAGGATTGTTTCATTCTTGAGTTCCACATTATAAGTCTATGCAATTTAGCAAAGCTTTGATGAGCATAGTTTAATTCTTGGGTTCCACAATAGAAGTAGTCTTCGCAATTTAGCAAAGCTTTGATGACCGTTGTTTAATTCTTGTGTTCCCAAATAAAAGTCTGTGCAATTTAAGCAAAGCTTTGATGAGCATTGCTTCATTCTTGAGTTCCACATTAGAAGTCTATGGAATTTAAGAATGTTTTGATGAGCATTGTTTAATTCTAGAGTTGCACAATAGAAGTAGCCTTCGTAATTTAGTATAAGTTTGATGAGCCTTGTTTAATTCTTGAGTTCCATAATAAAAGTCAGTGCAATTATAGAAAAGCTTTGATGAGCATTGTTTCATTCTTGAGTTCCACATTATAAGTCTATGCAATTTAGAAATGCTTTGATGAGCATTGTTTAATTCTAGAGTTGCACAATAGAAGTAGCCTTCGTAATTTAGCATAGTTTTGATGAGCATTGGTTAATTCAAGAGTTGCACAATAGAAGTAGCCTTTGTAATTTAGCATAGTTTTGATGAGCATTGCTATATTCTTGAGTTCCACAATAGAAGTGTATCCAATCTAGCAAAGCTATAATGAGCATCGTTTAATTCTTGAGTTCCACATTAGAAGTCTACGCAATATAAGAAAAGCTTTGATGAGCATTGTTTGATTTATTAGTTCCACGAAGTCTATGCAATTTAGCAAAGCTTTGATGAGCATTATTTCATTCTTGAGTTCCACATTGGAAGTCTATGCAATTTAGCAAAGCATTGATGAGCATTGTTTAATGAATTCCACAATAGAAGTAACCTTTGCAATTTAGCAAAGATTTGATGAGCATTGTTTAATTCTTTAGTTCCACAATAGAAGTGTATGCACTTTAAGCAAAGCTTTGATGAGCGTTGTTTCATTCTTGCTACAATAGAAGTCTATGCAATATAGCAAAGCTTTGATGAGTATTGTTTATCTCTTGAGTTCCACAATAGAAGTCTATGCAATTTAAGCAAAGCTTTGTGTGCATTGTTTAATTTTCGAGTTCCACAATAGAAGTCTACGCAATTTAGCAACGCTTTGATGAGCATTGTTTAGATCTTGTGTTCCACAATAGAATTCTATGCAATTTAAGCAAATCATTGATGAGGATTGTTTAAATATTGAGTTCCACAATAGAAGTATATGTAACTTAGCAAAGCTTTGATGATCATTGTTTAATACCTGAGTTCCATAATAGAAGTCTATGCAACTTACCAAAGCTTTGATAAGCATCGTTTAATTCTTGAGCTCCACAATAGAAGTCTATGCAATTTAAGCAAGTCTTTGATGAACAGTGTTTGATTCTTGAGTTCCACAATAGAAGTCTTTGCAATTTAGCAAAGCTTTGACGAGCATTGTTTCATTCTTGGGTTCCACATTAGAGGTCTATGCAATTTAACAAAGCATTGATGAGCATTGTTTAATTGTTGAGCTCAACAATAGAAATGTATACACTTTAAACAAAGCTTTGATGAGGATTGTTTCATTCTTGAGTTCCACATTATAAGTCTATGCAATTTAGCAAAGCTTTGATGAGCATAGTTTAATTCTTGGGTTCCACAATAGAAGTAGTCTTCGCAATTTAGCAAAGCTTTGATGACCGTTGTTTAATTCTTGTGTTCCCAAATAAAAGTCTGTGCAATTTAAGCAAAGCTTTGATGAGCATTGCTTCATTCTTGAGTTCCACATTAGAAGTCTATGGAATTTAAGAATGTTTTGATGAGCATTGTTTAATTCTAGAGTTGCACAATAGAAGTAGCCTTCGTAATTTAGTATAAGTTTGATGAGCCTTGTTTAATTCTTGAGTTCCATAATAAAAGTCAGTGCAATTATAGAAAAGCTTTGATGAGCATTGTTTCATTCTTGAGTTCCACATTATAAGTCTATGCAATTTAGAAATGCTTTGATGAGCATTGTTTAATTCTAGAGTTGCACAATAGAAGTAGCCTTCGTAATTTAGCATAGTTTTGATGAGCATTGGTTAATTCAAGAGTTGCACAATAGAAGTAGCCTTTGTAATTTAGCATAGTTTTGATGAGCATTGCTATATTCTTGAGTTCCACAATAGAAGTGTATCCAATGTAGCAAAGCTATAATGAGCATCGTTTAATTCTTGAGTTCCACATTAGAAGTCTACGCAATATAAGAAAAGCTTTGATGAGCATTGTTTGATTTATTAGTTCCACGAAGTCTATGCAATTTAGCAAAGCTTTGATGAGCATTATTTCATTCTTGAGTTCCACATTGGAAGTCTATGCAATTTAGCAAAGCATTGATGAGCATTGTTTAATGAATTCCACAATAGAAGTAACCTTTGCAATTTAGCAAAGATTTGATGAGCATTGTTTAATTCTTTAGTTCCACAATAGAAGTGTATGCACTTTAAGCAAAGCTTTGATGAGCGTTGTTTCATTCTTGCTACAATAGAAGTCTATGCAATATAGCAAAGCTTTGATGAGTATTGTTTATCTCTTGAGTTCCACAATAGAAGTCTATGCAATTTAAGCAAAGCTTTGTGTGCATTGTTTAATTTTCGAGTTCCACAATAGAAGTCTACGCAATTTAGCAACGCTTTGATGAGCATTGTTTAGATCTTGTGTTCCACAATAGAATTCTATGCAATTTAAGCAAATCATTGATGAGGATTGTTTAAATCTTGAGTTCCACAATAGAAGTATATGTAACTTAGCAAAGCTTTGATGATCATTGTTTAATACTTGAGTTCCATAATAGAAGTCTATGCAATTTACCAAAGCTTTGATAAGCATCGTTTAATTCTTGAGCTCCACAATAGAAGTCTATGCAATTTAAGCAAGTCTTTGATGAACAGTGTTTGATTCGTGAGTTCCACAATAGAAGTCTTTGCAATTTAGCAAAGCTTTGACGAGCATTGTTTCATTCTTGGGTTCCACATTAGAGGTCTATGCAATTTAACAAAGCATTGATGAGCATTGTTTAATTGTTGAGCTCAACAATAGAAATGTATACACTTTAAACAAAGCTTTGATGAGGATTGTTTCATTCTTGAGTTCCACATTATAAGTCTATGCAATTTAGCAAAGCTTTGATGAGCATAGTTTAATTCTTGGGTTCCACAATAGAAGTAGTCTTCGCAATTTAGCAAAGCTTTGATGACCGTTGTTTAATTCTTGTGTTCCCAAATAAAAGTCTGTGCAATTTAAGCAAAGCTTTGATGAGCATTGCTTCATTCTTGAGTTCCACATTAGAAGTCTATGGAATTTAAGAATGTTTTGATGAGCATTGTTTAATTCTAGAGTTGCACAATAGAAGTAGCCTTCGTAATTTAGTATAAGTTTGATGAGCCTTGTTTAATTCTTGAGTTCCATAATAAAAGTCAGTGCAATTACAGAAAAGCTTTGATGAGCATTGTTTCATTCTTGAGTTCCACATTATAAGTCTATGCAATTTAGAAATGCTTTGATGAGCATTGTTTAATTCTAGAGTTGCACAATAGAAGTAGCCTTCGTAATTTAGCATAGTTTTGATGAGCATTGGTTAATTCAAGAGTTGCACAATAGAAGTAGCCTTTGTAATTTAGCATAGTTTTGATGAGCATTGCTATATTCTTGAGTTCCACAATAGAAGTGTATCCAATCTAGCAAAGCTATAATGAGCATCGTTTAATTCTTGAGTTCCACATTAGAAGTCTACGCAATATAAGAAAAGCTTTGATGAGCATTGTTTGATTTATTAGTTCCACGAAGTCTATGCAATTTAGCAAAGCTTTGATGAGCATTATTTCATTCTTGAGTTCCACATTGGAAGTCTATGCAATTTAGCAAAGCATTGATGAGCATTGTTTAATGAATTCCATAATAGAAGTAACCTTTGCAATTTAGCAAAGATTTGATGAGCATTGTTTAATTCTTTAGTTCCACAATAGAAGTGTATGCACTTTAAGCAAAGCTTTGATGAGCGTTGTTTCATTCTTGCTACAATAGAAGTCTATGCAATATAGCAAAGCTTTGATGAGTATTGTTTATCTCTTGAGTTCCACAATAGAAGTCTATGCAATTTAAGCAAAGCTTTGTGTGCATTGTTTAATTTTCGAGTTCCACAATAGAAGTCTACGCAATTTAGCAACGCTTTGATGAGCATTGTTTAGATCTTGTGTTCCACAATAGAATTCTATGCAATTTAAGCAAATCATTGATGAGGATTGTTTAAATCTTGAGTTCCACAATAGAAGTATATGTAACTTAGCAAAGCTTTGATGATCATTGTTTAATACTTGAGTTCCATAATAGAAGTCTATGCAATTTACCAAAGCTTTGATAAGCATCGTTTAATTCTTGTGTTCCACAATAGAAGTCTATGCAATTTAAGCAAGTCTTTGATGAACAGTGTTTGATTCGTGAGTTCCACAATAGAAGTCTTTGCAATTTAGCAAAGCTTTGACGAGCATTGTTTCATTCTTGGGTTCCACATTAGAGGTCTATGCAATTTAACAAAGCATTGATGAGCATTGTTTAATTGTTGAGCTCAACAATAGAAATGTATACACTTTAAACAAAGCTTTGATGAGGATTGTTTCATTCTTGAGTTCCACATTATAAGTCTATGCAATTTAGCAAAGCTTTGATGAGCATAGTTTAATTCTTGGGTTCCACAATAGAAGTAGTCTTCGCAATTTAGCAAAGCTTTGATGACCGTTGTTTAATTCTTGTGTTCCCAAATAAAAGTCTGTGCAATTTAAGCAAAGCTTTGATGAGCATTGCTTCATTCTTGAGTTCCACATTAGAAGTCTATGGAATTTAAGAATGTTTTGATGAGCATTGTTTAATTCTAGAGTTGCACAATAGAAGTAGCCTTCGTAATTTAGTATAAGTTTGATGAGCCTTGTTTAATTCTTGAGTTCCATAATAAAAGTCAGTGCAATTATAGAAAAGCTTTGATGAGCATTGTTTCATTCTTGAGTTCCACATTATAAGTCTATGCAATTTAGAAATGCTTTGATGAGCATTGTTTAATTCTAGAGTTGCACAATAGAAGTAGCCTTCGTAATTTAGCATAGTTTTGATGAGCATTGGTTAATTCAAGAGTTGCACAATAGAAGTAGCCTTTGTAATTTAGCATAGTTTTGATGAGCATTGCTATATTCTTGAGTTCCACAATAGAAGTGTATCCAATGTAGCAAAGCTATAATGAGCATCGTTTAATTCTTGAGTTCCACATTAGAAGTCTACGCAATATAAGAAAAGCTTTGACGAGCATTGTTTGATTTATTAGTTCCACGAAGTCTATGCAATTTAGCAAAGCTTTGATGAGCATTATTTCATTCTTGAGTTCCACATTGGAAGTCTATGCAATTTAGCAAAGCATTGATGAGCATTGTTTAATGAATTCCACAATAGAAGTAACCTTTGCAATTTAGCAAAGATTTGATGAGCATTGTTTAATTCTTTAGTTCCACAATAGAAGTGTATGCACTTTAAGCAAAGCTTTGATGAGCGTTGTTTCATTCTTGCTACAATAGAAGTCTATGCAATATAGCAAAGCTTTGATGAGTATTGTTTATCTCTTGAGTTCCACAATAGAAGTCTATGCAATTTAAGCAAAGCTTTGTGTGCATTGTTTAATTTTCGAGTTCCACAATAGAAGTCTACGCAATTTAGCAACGCTTTGATGAGCATTGTTTAGATCTTGTGTTCCACAATAGAATTCTATGCAATTTAAGCAAATCATTGATGAGGATTGTTTAAATCTTGAGTTCCACAATAGAAGTATATGTAACTTAGCAAAGCTTTGATGATCATTGTTTAATACTTGAGTTCCATAATAGAAGTCTATGCAATTTACCAAAGCTTTGATAAGCATCGTTTAATTCTTGAGCTCCACAATAGAAGTCTATGCAATTTAAGCAAGTCTTTGATGAACAGTGTTTGATTCGTGAGTTCCACAATAGAAGTCTTTGCAATTTAGCAAAGCTTTGACGAGCATTGTTTCATTCTTGGGTTCCACATTAGAGGTCCATGCAATTTAACAAAGCATTGATGAGCATTGTTTAATTGTTGAGCTCAACAATAGAAATGTATACACTTTAAACAAAGCTTTGATGAGGATTGTTTCATTCTTGAGTTCCACATTATAAGTCTATGCAATTTAGCAAAGCTTTGATGAGCATAGTTTAATTCTTGGGTTCCACAATAGAAGTAGTCTTCGCAATTTAGCAAAGCTTTGATGACCGTTGTTTAATTCTTGTGTTCCACAATAAAAGTCTGTGCAATTTAAGCAAAGCTTTGATGAGCATTGCTTCATTCTTGAGTTCCACATTAGAAGTCTATGGAATTTAAGAATGTTTTGATGAGCATTGTTTAATTCTAGAGTTGCACAATAGAAGTAGCCTTCGTAATTTAGTATAAGTTTGATGAGCCTTGTTTAATTCTTGAGTTCCATAATAAAAGTCAGTGCAATTATAGAAAAGCTTTGATGAGCATTGTTTCATTCTTGAGTTCCACATTATAAGTCTATGCAATTTAGAAATGCTTTGATGAGCATTGTTTAATTCTAGAGTTGCACAATAGAAGTAGCCTTCGTAATTTAGCATAGTTTTGATGAGCATTGGTTAATTCAAGAGTTGCACAATAGAAGTAGCCTTTGTAATTTAGCATAGTTTTGATGAGCATTGCTATATTCTTGAGTTCCACAATAGAAGTCTATGCAATTTAAACAAGGCTTCTTAATTTACCATAGTTTTGATGAGCATTGTTTCATTCTTGAGTTCCACATTAGAAGTCTATGCTATTTAGCAATGCTTTGATGAGCATTGTTTAATTCTAGAGTTGCACAATAGAAGTAGCCTTCGTATTTTAGCATAGTTTTGATGAGCATTGTTTTGTTCTTGAGTTCCACAATAGAAGTCTATGCAATTTAAACAAGGCTTTGATGAGCATTGTTTCATTCTTGAGTTCCACAATAGAGTTCTATGCAATTTAAGCAAAGCTTTGATGAGCATTTTTTAATTCTTGAGTTCCACAATTGAATTCGATGCAATTTAAGCAAAACTTTGACAAGGATTGTTTAATTCATGAGTTCCATAATAGAAGTCTATGTAACTTGCAATGCGTTGATGCGCATTGCTTAATACTTGAGTTCCACAATAGAAGTGTATCCAATGTAGCAAAGCTATAATGAGCATCGTTTAATTCTTGAGTTCCACATTAGAAGTCTACGTAATATAAGAAAAGCTTTGATGAGCATTGTTTGATTTATTAGTTCCACGAAGTCTATGCAATTTAGCAAAGCTTTGATGAGCATTATTTCATTCTTGAGTTCCACATTGGAAGTCTATGCAATTTAGCAAAGCATTGATGAGCATTGTTTAATGAATTCCACAATAGAAGTAACCTTTGCAATTTAGCAAAGATTTGATGAGCATTGTTTAATTCTTTAGTTCCACAATAGAAGTGTATGCACTTTAAGCAAAGCTTTGATGAGCGTTGTTTCATTCTTGCTACAATAGAAGTCTATGCAATATAGCAAAGCTTTGATGAGTATTGTTTATCTCTTGAGTTCCACAATAGAAGTCTATGCAATTTAAGCAAAGCTTTGTGTGCATTGTTTAATTTTCGAGTTCCACAATAGAAGTCTACGCAATTTAGCAACGCTTTGATGAGCATTGTTTAGATCTTGTGTTCCACAATAGAATTCTATGCAATTTAAGCAAATCATTGATGAGGATTGTTTAAATCTTGAGTTCCACAATAGAAGTATATGTAACTTAGCAAAGCTTTGATGATCATTGTTTAATACTTGAGTTCCATAATAGAAGTCTATGCAATTTACCAAAGCTTTGATAAGCATCGTTTAATTCTTGAGCTCCACAATAGAAGTCTATGCAATTTAAGCAAGTCTTTGATGAACACTGTTTGATTCTTGAGTTCCACAATAGAAGTCTTTGCAATTTAGCAAAGCTTTGACGAGCATTGTTTCATTCTTGGGTTCCACATTAGAGGTCTATGCAATTTAACAAAGCATTGATGAGCATTGTTTAATTGTTGAGCTCAACAATAGAAATGTATACACTTTAAACAAAGCTTTGATGAGGATTGTTTCATTCTTGAGTTCCACATTATAAGTCTATGCAATTTAGCAAAGCTTTGATGAGCATAGTTTAATTCTTGGGTTCCACAATAGAAGTAGTCTTCGCAATTTAGCAAAGCTTTGATGACCGTTGTTTAATTCTTGTGTTCCCAAATAAAAGTCTGTGCAATTTAAGCATAGCTTTGATGAGCATTGATTCATTCTGTTTTTTTTTTTTTGAAAGAGCCAAAGCTCAGCAAACTTTATTAAAAAGAATAAAAAAATACAAACACCAAAAATCAAACAAAATACAAATATAACCATCCTATCCATAACCAACTACCAAACCATTTCCTAATAATAAGAAATAACCACTCATAACCCCAAAACACCCTAAAATCCTTAAAGGTAACCCATAGACTTATTGAAAGAGGGAAAAAAGGTAACTTCACCCCCTTGCTCCTACCAAATCTCCAAAAGAAAAAAAAACCAAAGCAAGGGGTAAGGCCCTTAAAAAAACCCTCCGTCCATAAGCTAACCTTTAAGAAAAAAACCCTCAAGTTCAAAGCCCATATATCATCAAAAACAAGGAAATCCCCATAATCAAATCCATAACTAAACATAACAAAAAAATAAAAATAGAAAAGCCCCTCACGACTTCTAGTCCCAAAGCTCCTGTCCCAATCCTTGTCCTCTTTATCTTTCGAAGTCCTCATCATGAAATCCATAAGCTCTCTACAGCTATTGCCCACCATCAACCTTTGCTTCACCTTTCTGCACCACAAACTCAAAAAGGAACACAAGAAAATAATACCAGAATACCAGTGAATCAAATTAAGTTTCATACTAGACATGGCATCAATCACATGTCTAGGATTCTCTATTTGGATAATCTCAATTAAGATCATATCCAAACAGAAAATCCCACAGGTACAAGTCACATGATATAAGAGAAAACTCTCACACCAGTGACAAATTCCGTCAATTCCTTTGTGCATATTTTTATTCCCAAAATACCCCCACCATATACCATTAATAGCATCATCCATATTAGACTGCCACCACTGCCAAACCCAAAACCATAACCAACTATACTTCAAACAGCAAAACCAGAAAAATATCTCCATTATTCAACATTCTCAATTCCCGAAATACCCCAGATCAAATAAATCTTATTATTGATCATTTTAGTTCTTTTCCTTAATCCCATCAGCTTCAAACGAATCTCATTCTCAATACTAGCTATAATTCCCTCAACAGAAATTATGCTAGAATCAAACAGCCTAGAATTTCTCTCTCTCCAAATATGAGACACACAGCTAGCAATCATACATTTAATGATTAAATTCTCACTAGTCTTCAGTTTAAGCATACTGTTCAACAAAGAAATAAGATCATTCCAATCAACCGCTGTCAAACTTAGGCCCACTTTACTGCAGAAATATTTCCAGATTCTGGAAGAATACTCACAATTAAAGAATAAATGGTTATGCGAATCAGGCATATTATCACAAAGAGGACACAGCAAATTACCAGCCAATTCCCATCCTCTAACCCTATCCTGAGTTTTTAATCTGTTCAGAACAGCCAACCATAAAATAAAAGAGTTGCGAGGAATGCAATTATTATACCAAACAAGATCAAACCAAGGAACAATATCCCCAAAGTTATTCAAATCATTCCACACCTGTTTGCATGAGAATTTTCTGCATATACCTCCCTTATCCCTCCATCCAACAACATCATTCAAATTAGAATCAATACAGAACATAGGAGCTTCAGTCAATCCAGGAAACTTATTAACCCATTCAACCGGCCATGAATAAGAATCAAGCTCAAGAACATCACAAACTAAAGCAGAATCACTAAGATCATTACTAATCCACTCTCTCCTAGGGATAATAGTACAAAGAATACCTATAGGATGCCACCAATCATGCCATAAAGAAGTGTTCCTCCCATTACCCACACATGAAATAACATGAGGCCTAATAGTTTTCCTTATCTCCAAAAATCTCTTCCATGTCCAGTTCATACTCTTTTTCTGCAGAATATCCCAAAAATTCCTGCTGCCTATATAATTGATTCTAACCCACTGCACCCACAGGGAATTTTTGTTATTAACCACATTCCAAACATGTTTAGCAAGTAAAGCATCATTCCATTTCCTCAAATTCTTTATTCCCAGCCCACCATACTCCTTAGGTTTGCAAATTTCAAGCCACTTAACTTTAGCTTTCCCTTTAACTATCTCACCATTAGCCCATAAAAAACTCCTGCACATCTTTTCAATCTCATTAATAGTAGCAATTGGAATTTTAAAAATAGAAGCCCAATAAACATGAATAGAAGTTAAAACCGAATTAATGAGTTGCAATCTGCCAGCAAAAGATAAGGTTTTACACTTCCAATTGAAAATTCTCAACTTAATCTTTTCAACCAGCTTTTTACAATCTCTATCAAACAATTTAGTAACACACATAGGAACCCCCAAATATTTAAATGGAAATTTCCCAACTTCATAAGGAAGAATACCCAAAATAATCCTTCTCATATTAGGCTTAACACAACTGAAATAAATCTGACTTTTTTCCATACTAACCTTCAGCCCTGAAATCTTATTGAAATCATCAAGGGCATTCCTTATAATTCTCGCCGAATTCCCATTACCATAAGAAAAAATTAACAAATCATCAGCAAAACATAAATGGGAGATTTTGAGGCTCAAACACTTACTATGGAACTTAAAATTCAAAGAATCTTCAATGAGTTTACCCATAATAATATTGAAAACCTCCATAACTATAGTAAATAGGTAAGGAGATAAAGGATCTCCCTGTCTAAGCCCACGCTTTCCTTCAAAATACCCATGATCTTCACCATTAAAATTGAGCATGAACCACGGGGAAGAAACACAAGCCATAATCCATTTAACCATGACTGGATGAAACCCAAATCCCTGCAGAACTCTATTAAGAAAATCCCAATCCACCGTATCATAAGCCTTTTGTATATCAATCTTTATCGTACATTTAGGGGTACCTCTCTTTTTTTTGTACCCCACCATCAACTCCTGAGCAAGAAGAATATTGTCCAAAATAGATCTACCAGGAATAAAAGCTGATTGGTTATTACTTACAATATCACCCAAGCAATTTCTAATTCTATTCACTATAATCTTACTGATACACTTATAAAAAGTGTTACAGCAAGCTATAGGTCTAAAATCAGAAACTTTCCTCGGAACCTCAACTTTAGGGACCAGAACAATTCTCGTGGCATTAATCCCATTCAAAAATTTACCAGTCCAAAAAAATTCTCTCACAGCCTTACAAACATCTGGACCAACAATACTCCAAGAACTTTTAAAAAATTTCGAAGAATACCCATCAGGCCCAGGGGCACGATTGTCATCTATGTCAAACATCGCCAATTTAATTTCTTCATCAGTAACCACTCTAATCATATCAACAGCCACCCTACTGTCCAATTTTTTAGGAAAAAACTCATCATTTAAGCCAGCCAAATCAGTATCATCCTTACATCCCAAAAACTGATTAAAATGAGACACAAATTTCTCTATCATAGCCTTCCCACTCACCCAACGACCATCTTCATTCAGAACCATCTGAATACGATTATTGATACCTCTGCTTTTAACAATTTTGTGGAAGAATTTAGAATTATTGTCCCCATCCTGTAACCAATTGATTTTAGCACGCTGAGCAAGAATCTTTTCTTCATCATTACAAGCAATATTAAAATCTAAGAGAATATTAGCATGCTCTTCCCTAATCTTGCAATCAAAAGGATTATTGTCAATATCTTGTTGTTTACACTCCAAATCCTTTCTTAACTTCTGAATTCTTTTTCCAGCTCCCCAATATTTATTACACATCTCCCTACAATGTTTTTTGAGAATCTTCAACTTTTGTGTCACTTTAAACATAAAATAACCATCAATATTCTTATCCCAAATCTCCTTAACCAAAGGGAGAAATTCCTCCTTCTCAGAGATAAAATTCGCAAATCTAAAAGAAGGTTTCCACTTCACTTTGTTACCAGGAAAATTTAAAATAGCAGGGCAATGATCCGAGTTTCTGTATGGTTTAAAGACAGCATGAGCAAGAGGATGGTTCAACATAAATTTTTGATTAACCATAACTCTATCAAGCTTCTTCAACAGCCCCATATTACCCATAGGGGTTTTGTTCCATGTAAACTGAAACCCATAAGACTTCAAGTCCTCCACTTCTATAAAACTCAAACAATCAACAAAATCTTCAACTCCTTTAGGAGTTCTAGAACAGCTTTCAGAATATTCCGAAGGTTTTAAAGCAACATTAAAATCACCTAATAATCCCCAAGCTTCCCTATTAACAACCAAACTATGTTTTTTCAAATTATCCCAAAGTAATCTTCTTTCAATATAATTCGAAGCAGCATATATAAAAGACAAATACATGCCAATATCCGAATTACACAATTTAACATAACAATGAATAACCTGTTTGGATTGAGAAAGCAGAATCACATCAAAAAGTCTCGGATTCCACCCCACTATTATTCTAGTACCAGCTTCACAACTATTATTATTAGAGATCCAATCCCACTGCCCAAAAGTCTTAGCACAAACACTCTTGAGATTTAAGATTTTGACATGAGATTCAATCACAGCGCAAATACCAAGGTTATTACACCTAATAACATCAATAACCTCCTTCTGCTTAACAGATTTATTCAATCCCCTAACATTCCAAGCACCAACAGACATCATTGGGAAAAAATAGAATTTTTGGCATTTACCTCCTCAAATGCCTGAGAACTCCCCATCTTACTGCTATTATTATCCGACTCCAACTTATCTTTATTCACTTTATTACTTTCATTTTCTTTCTTCTTCCCCTCTCCCTTGATTGAAGAAATCAATTTGTTATTCTTGCTTTCATTAGAACCCATTTCAGCTTCACCACTATCAACATTTTGATTAGCACCTGTCTTCTCAATCTTATCATCCTCTTCCATTTTATCCAAAACTTCCTCTTCAATCTCTCCCAATATTTCAAAACTGTTTTTATTACTTAATCCCTCCCCTGTTACATCCTCACTACCAAAACTAAAATTGCCCATCTCTGTCTTATTATTCTTTTTAACTACAGCCTCCTGCTTATTATTCTCCTTCAACCCCCGACTACCTATAACATCCTGCCCATTAACAAACTTCTCATAATTTCTGTTCTTTTCTAAATTCCAGTGACTTACTCCTTTATTACTCCAATTCCAATTTTGCCCTTTACCATTTCCACCTCTGTTCCCATTATTGCCTTTAGAGAAAATACCCCTTTTCCAATTCCCATTCTTCCCATTATTCTTCATATTATTCAATTGATTATAACCCTCTTGAGCCTTGCTAGTGCCTTCACCATCAGTGTTACCCTTAACCTTTTTATATTTAACTTCTGTGAAACCATCCCCATTAACAACTTCCTTCCCTTTATTATTCTTTAAATTTCTCACTTCTCCATTATTATCCTCCTTCACAACATTCATAGCAGCAGCACAAACTTTATCCCCATGCCCATAGACTTTACAATGATTACATCTAGAAGGAATCCAAGCATATTCCACATCAAAACTTTGAATCACAGCAGAATTAGAGACAAAATCCCAAGTAGCTATATCAATCTTCTTTCTCCATTCCTTCCCAGCTGCCATTTCAACAAGAATTCTAGCATAAGCATTCCTTCCTTTATGTTCCAAACACATATCCTCAGTAAATGAATCAAAAGCCAAAGGAATACCTATCTTACTAGCAATTCTACATAAGTTTTCACCACTCCAAACTTCCAAGGGCAAATCAAATATTTTAATCCAAACAGGAATTTTATCATGCTTGTTCTTAGTTAATGTCAAACCAGGCCTCCATCGTTGAAGAAATAAAGGCATATTATTAAACATTAACCAAGGACTACCCTCCAAAACAGATAACATCCCCTTTTCATCACTGAATTTAAAGAAGAAAAAACCTTTGTTGTTCATGAATACCTCTTCCAAACCCATATTCTTCCACAATCTTCTTACTTCTTTCTGAATTACAGGAAACGCCAACTTCTTGTCAATCATATAACCATAAAGAGTATTAGAAAAAGGAATACTTGCATTCTTTAGATTCTCTAATGGAATTATTACAGGACCATCCTCTTCCCCTTTCTCCCCTGGAATGAATCTAACATCAATCTTACCCTTATGTCTATTACCCTTTAATACACCTGCATAAGAGTTCATCACATTCCCCTGCATTTCTCCTTCCTCCTTATTACTATTCTTAGCATTTCCCAAAATAGAAGGAAGTAAATTAATGCTATTAATAACAGTACCTGATTTCTCATTGCAGCTAGTACCCATATTACTCTTAGCATTAACCTCTTCTTCTATCTCAGTTTCCTCATCCCCACTAGTATCATCCTCACTTGAATCATTATCCCCTTCCTCATCAGAAGAATCATCATCATCAGTATTACCTTCTATCTCCTTGTCTTTCTTTCCCAAATTTGACTTATCAACATCCATTTTCTGATTCTTCTCACTGTCTAAATCCTTCCCCATAGTCTTCTCCACCTTCAGATCATTAAGAAATTGAAAGCCAACCCCCGGAATAAATTCTTCATTACTGATAACAATCTTATCCCCATCAGCTCTAGACTTCACACCTTTATTATCATCCAACTTGGAACTATCATGTATATTGACATCAATCACCTCAATGTTAGGATTCACCCTAATCATTTCATTCGTAACATTCTTCAATTCCACATTAGGATCCTGAACAACATTACTCAATTTCGATCCATCCCAATTTTTCAACAAATTAGCAGTGTTACCTGAAGGAATAGAAACAACTTGATCTCCATCATTTTTTACCTCTCCAGTAATTCCATACTTCAATTCCATCATATTGCTCTCAGATCTAGGAAAAGAAATGATAGAATCTGAATCCCAAGCTGATACTGATTCCAAATCATCTCCTGATACTTCTTCAAATCCTTCTTCATAGTCATTATCCTCAGTATCCATCGAAGTTAACCCATCCACCAACTTACGACCTCTATTCTTGACTCTGAAAGCTTTCCCCTCCATTTTCCACTCAGCTTTACCAATTCCTGACGCAACAGCTCCAGAGACACTAGGCTTACGACGAGCTTTATAGATCGTAGCTGAAGATTGCTCAATAATTCCAGGCGGAACTAGATCCTTCACATCCACTTCAGTCTTAGTGTACCGGACAGCAGCACTTTTATCCGGAGGTTTTACCTTCACTTCCTTCAATCGATCCGATTTGGATGATGCTCCCATTAAGACAATGGAAATAGAAGAGAAATTGCTTCACCAAATTAAATGAAATACGTCGGAAAAGCAGCACCGATGAATCGAAACTAGATCGCACCACCGTCAGAAAGAATCAAGGGAAGAGAGAGAAAGTAAAGAGAGAAAGCGAAAAAGTTAGCATTAGCATTAGCATTGTTTCATTCTTAGCATTGATTCATTCTTGAGTTCCACATTAGAAGTCTATGGAATTTAAGAATGTTTTGATGAGCATTGTTTAATTCTAGAGTTGCACAATAGAAGTAGCCTTCGTAATTTAGTATAAGTTTGATGAGCCTTGTTTAATTCTTGAGTTCCATAATAAAAGTCAGTGCAATTATAGAAAAGCTTTGATGAGCATTGTTTCATTCTTGAGTTCCACATTATAAGTCTATGCAATTTAGAAATGCTTTGATGAGCATTGTTTAATTCTAGAGTTGCACAATAGAAGTAGCCTTCATAATTTAGCATAGTTTTGATGAGCATTGGTTAATTCAAGAGTTGCACAATAGAAGTAGCCTTTGTAATTTAGCATAGTTTTGATGAGCATTGCTATATTCTTGAGTTCCACAATAGAAGTCTATGCAATTTAAACAAGGCTTCTTAATTTACCATAGTTTTGATGAGCATTGTTTCATTCTTGAGTTCCACATTAGAAGTCTATGCTATTTAGCAATGCTTTGATGAGCATTGTTTAATTCTAGAGTTGCACAATAGAAGTAGCCTTCGTAATTTAGCATAGTTTTGATGAGCATTGTTTTGTTCTTGAGTTCCACAATAGAAGTCTATGCAATTTAAACAAGGCTTTGATGAGCATTGTTTCATTCTTGAGTTCCACAATAGAGTTCTATGCAATTTAAGCAAAGCTTTGATGAGCATTTTTTAATTCTTGAGTTCCACAATTGAATTCGATGCAATTTAAGCAAAACTTTGACGAGGATTGTTTAATTCATGAGTTCCATAATAGAAGTCTATGTAACTTGCAATGCGTTGATGCGCATTGCTTAATACTTGAGTTCCACAATAGAAGTGTATCCAATGTAGCAAAGCTATAATGAGCATCGTTTAATTCTTGAGTTCCACATTAGAAGTCTACGTAATATAAGAAAAGCTTTGATGAGCATTGTTTGATTTATTAGTTCCCCGAAGTCTATGCAATTTAGCAAAGCTTTGATGAGCATTATTTCATTCTTGAGTTCCACATTGGAAGTCTATGCAATTTAGCAAAGCATTGATGAGCATTGTTTAATGAATTCCACAATAGAAGTAACCTTTTCAATTTAGCAAAGATTTGATGAGCATTGTTTAATTCTTTAGTTCCACAATAGAAGTGTATGCACTTTAAGCAAAGCTTTGATGAGCGTTGTTTCATTCTTGCTACAATAGAAGTCTATGCAATATAGCAAAGCTTTGATGAGTATTGTTTATCTCTTGAGTTCCACAATAGAAGTCTATGCAATTTAAGCAAAGCTTTGTGTGCATTGTTTAATTTTCGAGTTCCACAATAGAAGTCTACGCAATTTAGCAACGCTTTGATGAGCATTGTTTAGATCTTGTGTTCCACAATAGAATTCTATGCAATTTAAGCAAATCATTGATGAGGATTGTTTAAATCTTGAGTTCCACAATAGAAGTATATGTAACTTAGCAAAGCTTTGATGATCATTGTTTAATACTTGAGTTCCATAATAGAAGTCTATGCAATTTACAAAAGCTTTGATAAGCATCGTTTAATTCTTGAGCTCCACAATAGAAGTCTATGCAATTTAAGCAAGTCTTTGATGAACACTGTTTGATTCTTGAGTTCCACAATAGAAGTCTTTGCAATTTAGCAAAGCTTTGACGAGCATTGTTTCATTCTTGGGTTCCACATTAGAGGTCTATGCAATTTAACAAAGCATTGATGAGCATTGTTTAATTGTTGAGCTCAACAATAGAAATGTATACACTTTAAACAAAGCTTTGATGAGGATTGTTTCATTCTTGAGTTCCACATTATAAGTCTATGCAATTTAGCAAAGCTTTGATGAGCATAGTTTAATTCTTGGGTTCCACAATAGAAGTAGTCTTCGCAATTTAGCAAAGCTTTGATGACCGTTGTTTAATTCTTGTGTTCCCAAATAAAAGTCTGTGCAATTTAAGCAAAGCTTTGACGAGCATTGCTTCATTCTTGAGTTCCACATTAGAAGTCTATGGAATTTAAGAATGTTTTGATGAGCATTGTTTAATTCTAGAGTTGCACAATAGAAGTAGCCTTCGTAATTTAGTATAAGTTTGATGAGCCTTGTTTAATTCTTGAGTTCCATAATAAAAGTCAGTGCAATTATAGAAAAGCTTTGATGAGCATTGTTTCATTCTTGAGTTCCACATTATAAGTCTATGCAATTTAGAAATGCTTTGATGAGCATTGTTTAATTCTAGAGTTGCACAATAGAAGTAGCCTTCGTAATTTAGCATAGTTTTGATGAGCATTGGTTAATTCAAGAGTTGCACAATAGAAGTAGCCTTTGTAATTTAGCATAGTTTTGATGAGCATTGCTATATTCTTGAGTTCCACAATAGAAGTCTATGCAATTTAAACAAGGCTTCTTAATTTACCATAGTTTTGATGAGCATTGTTTCATTCTTGAGTTCCACATTAGAAGTCTATGCTATTTAGCAATGCTTTGATGAGCATTGTTTAATTCTAGAGTTGCACAATAGAAGTAGCCTTCGTAATTTAGCATAGTTTTGATGAGCATTGTTTTGTTCTTGAGTTCCACAATAGAAGTCTATGCAATTTAAACAAGGCTTTGATGAGCATTGTTTCATTCTTGAGTTCCACAATAGAGTTCTATGCAATTTAAGCAAAGCTTTGATGAGCATTTTTTAATTCTTGAGTTCCACAATTGAATTCGATGCAATTGAAGCAAAACTTTGACGAGGATTGTTTAATTCATGAGTTCCATAATAGAAGTCTATGTAACTTGCAATGCATTGATGCGCATTGCTTAATACTTGAGTTCCACAATAGAAGTGTATCCAATGTAGCAAAGCTATAATGAGCATCGTTTAATTCTTGAGTTCCACATTAGAAGTCTACGTAATATAAGAAAAGCTTTGATGAGCATTGTTTGATTTATTAGTTCCACGAAGTATATGCAATTTAGCAAAGCTTTGATGAGCATTATTTCATTCTTGAGTTCCACTTTGGAAGTCTATGCAATTTAGCAAAGCATTGATGAGCATTGTTTAATGAATTCCACAATAGAAGTAACCTTTGCAATTTAGCAAAGATTTGATGAGCATTGTTTAATTCTTTAGTTCCACAATAGAAGTGTATGCACTTTAAGCAAAGCTTTGATGAGCGTTGTTTCATTCTTGCTACAATAGAAGTCTATGCAATATAGCAAAGCTTTGATGAGTATTGTTTATCTCTTGAGTTCCACAATAGAAGTCTATGCAATTTAAGCAAAGCTTTGTGTGCATTGTTTAATTTTCGAGTTCCACAATAGAAGTCTACGCAATTTAGCAACGCTTTGATGAGCATTGTTTAGATCTTGTGTTCCACAATAGAATTCTATGCAATTTAAGCAAATCATTGATGAGGATTGTTTAAATCTTGAGTTCCACAATAGAAGTATATGTAACTTAGCAAAGCTTTGATGATCATTGTTTAATACTTGAGTTCCATAATAGAAGTCTATGCAATTTACCAAAGCTTTGATAAGCATCGTTTAATTCTTGAGTTCCACAATAGAAGTCTATGCAATTTAAGCAAGTCTTTGATGAACAGTGTTTGATTCTTGAGTTCCACAATAGAAGTCTTTGCAATTTAGCAAAGCTTTGACGAGCATTGTTTCATTCTTGGGTTCCACATTAGAGGTCTATGCAATTTAACAAAGCATTGATGAGCATTGTTTAATTGTTGAGCTCAACAATAGAAATGTATACACTTTAAACAAAGCTTTGATGAGGATTGTTTCATTCTTGAGTTCCACATTATAAGTCTATGCAATTTAGCAAAGCTTTGATGAGCATAGTTTAATTCTTGGGTTCCACAATAGAAGTAGTCTTCGCAATTTAGCAAAGCTTTGATGACCGTTGTTTAATTCTTGTGTTCCTAAATAAATGTATGTGCAATTTAAGCAAAGCTTTGATGAGCATTGCTTCATTCTTGAGTTCCACATTAGAAGTCTATGGAATTTAAGAATGTTTTGATGAGCATTGTTTAATTCTAGAGTTTCACAATAGAAGTAGCCTTCGTAATTTAGTATAAGTTTGATGAGCCTTGTTTAATTCTTGAGTTCCATAATAAAAGTCAGTGCAATTATAGAAAAGCTTTGATGAGCATTGTTTCATTCTTGAGTTCCACATTATAAGTCTATGCAATTTAGAAATGCTTTGATGAGCATTGTTTAATTCTAGAGTTGCACAATAGAAGTAGCCTTCGTAATTTAGCATAGTTTTGATGAGCATTGGTTAATTCAAGAGTTGCACAATAGAAGTAGCCTTTGTAATTTAGCATAGTTTTGATGAGCATTGCTATATTCTTGAGTTCCACAATAGAAGTCTATGCAATTTAAACAAGGCTTCTTAATTTACCATAGTTTTGATGAGCATTGTTTCATTCTTGAGTTCCACATTAGAAGTCTATGCTATTTAGCAATGCTTTGATGAGCATTGTTTAATTCTAGAGTTGCACAATAGAAGTAGACTTCGTAATTTAGCATAGTTTTGATGAGCATTGTTTTGTTCTTGAGTTCCACAATAGAAGTCTATGCAATTTAAACAAGGCTTTGATGAGCATTGTTTCATTCTTGAGTTCCACAATAGAGTTCTATGCAATTTAAGCAAAGCTTTGATGAGCATTTTTTAATTCTTGAGTTCCACAATTGAATTCGATGCAATTTAAGCAAAACTTTGACGAGGATTGTTTAATTCATGAGTTCCATAATAGAAGTCTATGTAACTTGCAATGCGTTGATGCGCATTGCTTAATACTTGAGTTCCACAATAGAAGTGTATCCAATGTAGCAAAGCTATAATGAGCATCGTTTAATTCTTGAGTTCCACATTAGAAGTCTACGTAATATAAGAAAAGCTTTGATGAGCATTGTTTGATTTATTAGTTCCACGAAGTCTATGCAATTTAGCAAAGCTTTGATGAGCATTATTTCATTCTTGAGTTCCACATTGGAAGTCTATGCAATTTAGCAAAGCATTGATGAGCATTGTTTAATGAATTCCACAATAGAAGTAACCTTTGCAATTTAGCAAAGATTTGATGAGCATTGTTTAATTCTTTAGTTCCACAATAGAAGTGTATGCACTTTAAGCAAAGCTTTGATGAGCGTTGTTTCATTCTTGCTACAATAGAAGTCTATGCAATATAGCAAAGCTTTGATGAGTATTGTTTATCTCTTGAGTTCCACAATAGAAGTCTATGCAATTTAAGCAAAGCTTTGTGTGCATTGTTTAATTTTCGAGTTCCACAATAGAAGTCTACGCAATTTAGCAACGCTTTGATGAGCATTGTTTAGATCTTGTGTTCCACAATAGAATTCTATGCAATTTAAGCAAATCATTGATGAGGATTGTTTAAATCTTGAGTTCCACAATAGAAGTATATGTAACTTAGCAAAGCTTTGATGATCATTGTTTAATACTTGAGTTCCATAATAGAAGTCTATGCAATTTACCAAAGCTTTGATAAGCATCGTTTAATTCTTGAGTTCCACAATAGAAGTCTATGCAATTTAAGCAAGTCTTTGATGAACAGTGTTTGATTCTTGAGTTCCACAATAGAAGTCTTTGCAATTTAGCAAAGCTTTGACGAGCATTGTTTCATTCTTGGGTTCCACATTAGAGGTCTATGCAATTTAACAAAGCATTGATGAGCATTGTTTAATTGTTGAGCTCAACAATAGAAATGTATACACTTTAAACAAAGCTTTGATGAGGATTGTTTCATTCTTGAGTTCCACATTATAAGTCTATGCAATTTAGCAAAGCTTTGATGAGCATAGTTTAATTCTTGGGTTCCACAATAGAAGTAGTCTTCGCAATTTAGCAAAGCTTTGATGACCGTTGTTTAATTCTTGTGTTCCTAAATAAATGTCTGTGCAATTTAAGCAAAGCTTTGATGAGCATTGCTTCATTCTTGAGTTCCACATTAGAAGTCTATGGAATTTAAGAATGTTTTGATGAGCATTGTTTAATTCTAGAGTTTCACAATAGAAGTAGCCTTCGTAATTTAGTATAAGTTTGATGAGCCTTGTTTAATTCTTGAGTTCCATAATAAAAGTCAGTGCAATTATAGAAAAGCTTTGATGAGCATTGTTTCATTCTTGAGTTCCACATTATAAGTCTATGCAATTTAGAAATGCTTTGATGAGCATTGTTTAATTCTAGAGTTGCACAATAGAAGTAGCCTTCGTAATTTAGCATAGTTTTGATGAGCATTGGTTAATTCAAGAGTTGCACAATAGAAGTAGCCTTTGTAATTTAGCATAGTTTTGATGAGCATTGCTATATTCTTGAGTTCCACAATAGAAGTCTATGCAATTTAAACAAGGCTTCTTAATTTACCATAGTTTTGATGAGCATTGTTTCATTCTTGAGTTCCACATTAGAAGTCTATGCTATTTAGCAATGCTTTGATGAGCATTGTTTAATTCTAGAGTTGCACAATAGAAGTAGCCTTCGTAATTTAGCATAGTTTTGATGAGCATTGTTTTGTTCTTGAGTTCCACAATAGAAGTCTATGCAATTTAAACAAGGCTTTGATGAGCATTGTTTCATTCTTGAGTTCCACAATAGAGTTCTATGCAATTTAAGCAAAGCTTTGATGAGCATTTTTTAATTCTTGAGTTCCACAATTGAATTCGATGCAATTTAAGCAAAACTTTGACGAGGATTGTTTAATTCATGAGTTCCATAATAGAAGTCTATGTAACTTGCAATGCGTTGATGCGCATTGCTTAATACTTGAGTTCCACAATAGAAGTGTATCCAATGTAGCAAAGCTATAATGAGCATCGTTTAATTCTTGAGTTCCACATTAGAAGTCTACGTAATATAAGAAAAGCTTTGATGAGCATTGTTTGATTTATTAGTTCCACGAAGTCTATGCAATTTAGCAAAGCTTTGATGAGCATTATTTCATTCTTGAGTTCCACTTTGGAAGTCTATGCAATTTAGCAAAGCATTGATGAGCATTGTTTAATGAATTCCACAATAGAAGTAACCTTTGCAATTTAGCAAAGATTTGATGAGCATTGTTTAATTCTTTAGTTCCACAATAGAAGTGTATGCACTTTAAGCAAAGCTTTGATGAGCGTTGTTTCATTCTTGCTACAATAGAAGTCTATGCAATATAGCAAAGCTTTGATGAGTATTGTTTATCTCTTGAGTTCCACAATAGAAGTCTATGCAATTTAAGCAAAGCTTTGTGTGCATTGTTTAATTTTCGAGTTCCACAATAGAAGTCTACGCAATTTAGCAACGCTTTGATGAGCATTGTTTAGATCTTGTGTTCCACAATAGAATTCTATGCAATTTAAGCAAATCATTGATGAGGATTGTTTAAATCTTGAGTTCCACAATAGAAGTATATGTAACTTAGCAAAGCTTTGATGATCATTGTTTAATACTTGAGTTCCATAATAGAAGTCTATGCAATTTACCAAAGCTTTGATAAGCATCGTTTAATTCTTGAGTTCCACAATAGAAGTCTATGCAATTTAAGCAAGTCTTTGATGAACAGTGTTTGATTCTTGAGTTCCACAATAGAAGTCTTTGCAATTTAGCAAAGCTTTGACGAGCATTGTTTCATTCTTGGGTTCCACATTAGAGGTCTATGCAATTTAACAAAGCATTGATGAGCATTGTTTAATTGTTGAGCTCAACAATAGAAATGTATACACTTTAAACAAAGCTTTGATGAGGATTGTTTCATTCTTGAGTTCCACATTATAAGTCTATGCAATTTAGCAAAGCTTTGATGAGCATAGTTTAATTCTTGGGTTCCACAATAGAAGTAGTCTTCGCAATTTAGCAAAGCTTTGATGACCGTTGTTTAATTCTTGTGTTCCCAAATAAATGTCTGTGCAATTTAAGCAAAGCTTTGATGAGCATTGCTTCATTCTTGAGTTCCACATTAGAAGTCTATGGAATTTAAGAATGTTTTGATGAGCATTGTTTAATTCTAGAGTTTCACAATAGAAGTAGCCTTCGTAATTTAGTATAAGTTTGATGAGCCTTGTTTAATTCTTGAGTTCCATAATAAAAGTCAGTGCAATTATAGAAAAGCTTTGATGAGCATTGTTTCATTCTTGAGTTCCACATTATAAGTCTATGCAATTTAGAAATGCTTTGATGAGCATTGTTTAATTCTAGAGTTGCACAATAGAAGTAGCCTTCGTAATTTAGCATAGTTTTGATGAGCATTGGTTAATTCAAGAGTTGCACAATAGAAGTAGCCTTTGTAATTTAGCATAGTTTTGATGAGCATTGCTATATTCTTGAGTTCCACAATAGAAGTCTATGCAATTTAAACAAGGCTTCTTAATTTACCATAGTTTTGATGAGCATTGTTTCATTCTTGAGTTCCACATTAGAAGTCTATGCTATTTAGCAATGCTTTGATGAGCATTGTTTAATTCTAGAGTTGCACAATAGAAGTAGCCTTCGTAATTTAGCATAGTTTTGATGAGCATTGTTTTGTTCTTGAGTTCCACAATAGAAGTCTATGCAATTTAAACAAGGCTTTGATGAGCATTGTTTCATTCTTGAGTTCCACAATAGAGTTCTATGCAATTTAAGCAAAGCTTTGATGAGCATTTTTTAATTCTTGAGTTCCACAATTGAATTCGATGCAATTTAAGCAAAACTTTGACGAGGATTGTTTAATTCATGAGTTCCATAATAGAAGTCTATGTAACTTGCAATGCGTTGATGCGCATTGCTTAATACTTGAGTTCCACAATAGAAGTGTATCCAATGTAGCAAAGCTATAATGAGCATCGTTTAATTCTTGAGTTCCACATTAGAAGTCTACGTAATATAAGAAAAGCTTTGATGAGCATTGTTTGATTTATTAGTTCCACGAAGTCTATGCAATTTAGCAAAGCTTTGATGAGCATTATTTCATTCTTGAGTTCCACATTGGAAGTCTATGCAATTTAGCAAAGCATTGATGAGCATTGTTTAATGAATTCCACAATAGAAGTAACCTTTGCAATTTAGCAAAGATTTGATGAGCATTGTTTAATTCTTTAGTTCCACAATAGAAGTGTATGCACTTTAAGCAAAGCTTTGATGAGCGTTGTTTCATTCTTGCTACAATAGAAGTCTATGCAATATAGCAAAGCTTTGATGAGTATTGTTTATCTCTTGAGTTCCACAATAGAAGTCTATGCAATTTAAGCAAAGCTTTGTGTGCATTGTTTAATTTTCGAGTTCCACAATAGAAGTCTACGCAATTTAGCAACGCTTTGATGAGCATTGTTTAGATCTTGTGTTCCACAATAGAATTCTATGCAATTTAAGCAAATCATTGATGAGGATTGTTTAAATCTTGAGTTCCACAATAGAAGTATATGTAACTTAGCAAAGCTTTGATGATCATTGTTTAATACTTGAGTTCCATAATAGAAGTCTATGCAATTTACCAAAGCTTTGATAAGCATCGTTTAATTCTTGAGTTCCACAATAGAAGTCTATGCAATTTAAGCAAGTCTTTGATGAACAGTGTTTGATTCTTGAGTTCCACAATAGAAGTCTTTGCAATTTAGCAAAGCTTTGACGAGCATTGTTTCATTCTTGGGTTCCACATTAGAGGTCTATGCAATTTAACAAAGCATTGATGAGCATTGTTTAATTGTTGAGCTCAACAATAGAAATGTATACACTTTAAACAAAGCTTTGATGAGGATTGTTTCATTCTTGAGTTCCACATTATAAGTCTATGCAATTTAGCAAAGCTTTGATGAGCATAGTTTAATTCTTGGGTTCCACAATAGAAGTAGTCTTCGCAATTTAGCAAAGCTTTGATGACCGTTGTTTAATTCTTGTGTTCCCAAATAAATGTCTGTGCAATTTAAGCAAAGCTTTGATGAGCATTGCTTCATTCTTGAGTTCCACATTAGAAGTCTATGGAATTTAAGAATGTTTTGATGAGCATTGTTTAATTCTAGAGTTTCACAATAGAAGTAGCCTTCGTAATTTAGTATAAGTTTGATGAGCCTTGTTTAATTCTTGAGTTCCATAATAAAAGTCAGTGCAATTATAGAAAAGCTTTGATGAGCATTGTTTCATTCTTGAGTTCCACATTATAAGTCTATGCAATTTAGAAATGCTTTGATGAGCATTGTTTAATTCTAGAGTTGCACAATAGAAGTAGCCTTCGTAATTTAGCATAGTTTTGATGAGCATTGGTTAATTCAAGAGTTGCACAATAGAAGTAGCCTTTGTAATTTAGCATAGTTTTGATGAGCATTGCTATATTCTTGAGTTCCACAATAGAAGTCTATGCAATTTAAACAAGGCTTCTTAATTTACCATAGTTTTGATGAGCATTGTTTCATTCTTGAGTTCCACATTAGAAGTCTATGCTATTTAGCAATGCTTTGATGAGCATTGTTTAATTCTAGAGTTGCACAATAGAAGTAGCCTTCGTAATTTAGCATAGTTTTGATGAGCATTGTTTTGTTCTTGAGTTCCACAATAGAAGTCTATGCAATTTAAACAAGGCTTTGATGAGCATTGTTTCATTCTTGAGTTCCACAATAGAGTTCTATGCAATTTAAGCAAAGCTTTGATGAGCATTTTTTAATTCTTGAGTTCCACAATTGAATTCGATGCAATTTAAGCAAAACTTTGACGAGGATTGTTTAATTCATGAGTTCCATAATAGAAGTCTATGTAACTTGCAATGCGTTGATGCGCATTGCTTAATACTTGAGTTCCACAATAGAAGTGTATCCAATGTAGCAAAGCTATAATGAGCATCGTTTAATTCTTGAGTTCCACATTAGAAGTCTACGTAATATAAGAAAAGCTTTGATGAGCATTGTTTGATTTATTAGTTCCACGAAGTCTATGCAATTTAGCAAAGCTTTGATGAGCATTATTTCATTCTTGAGTTCCACATTGGAAGTCTATGCAATTTAGCAAAGCATTGATGAGCATTGTTTAATGAATTCCACAATAGAAGTAACCTTTGCAATTTAGCAAAGATTTGATGAGCATTGTTTAATTCTTTAGTTCCACAATAGAAGTGTATGCACTTTAAGCAAAGCTTTGATGAGCGTTGTTTCATTCTTGCTACAATAGAAGTCTATGCAATATAGCAAAGCTTTGATGAGTATTGTTTATCTCTTGAGTTCCACAATAGAAGTCTATGCAATTTAAGCAAAGCTTTGTGTGCATTGTTTAATTTTCGAGTTCCACAATAGAAGTCTACGCAATTTAGCAACGCTTTGATGAGCATTGTTTAGATCTTGTGTTCCACAATAGAATTCTATGCAATTTAAGCAAATCATTGATGAGGATTGTTTAAATCTTGAGTTCCACAATAGAAGTATATGTAACTTAGCAAAGCTTTGATGATCATTGTTTAATACTTGAGTTCCATAATAGAAGTCTATGCAATTTACCAAAGCTTTGATAAGCATCGTTTAATTCTTGAGTTCCACAATAGAAGTCTATGCAATTTAAGCAAGTCTTTGATGAACAGTGTTTGATTCTTGAGTTCCACAATAGAAGTCTTTGCAATTTAGCAAAGCTTTGACGAGCATTGTTTCATTCTTGGGTTCCACATTAGAGGTCTATGCAATTTAACAAAGCATTGATGAGCATTGTTTAATTGTTGAGCTCAACAATAGATATGTATACACTTTAAACAAAGCTTTGATGAGGATTGTTTCATTCTTGAGTTCCACATTATAAGTCTATGCAATTTAGCAAAGCTTTGATGAGCATAGTTTAATTCTTGGGTTCCACAATAGAAGTAGTCTTCGCAATTTAGCAAAGCTTTGATGACCGTTGTTTAATTCTTGTGTTCCCAAATAAATGTCTGTGCAATTTAAGCAAAGCTTTGATGAGCATTGCTTCATTCTTGAGTTCCACATTAGAAGTCTATGGAATTTAAGAATGTTTTGATGAGCATTGTTTAATTCTAGAGTTTCACAATAGAAGTAGCCTTCGTAATTTAGTATAAGTTTGATGAGCCTTGTTTAATTCTTGAGTTCCATAATAAAAGTCAGTGCAATTATAGAAAAGCTTTGATGAGCATTGTTTCATTCTTGAGTTCCACATTATAAGTCTATGCAATTTAGAAATGCTTTGATGAGCATTGTTTAATTCTAGAGTTGCACAATAGAAGTAGCCTTCGTAATTTAGCATAGTTTTGATGAGCATTGGTTAATTCAAGAGTTGCACAATAGAAGTAGCCTTTGTAATTTAGCATAGTTTTGATGAGCATTGCTATATTCTTGAGTTCCACAATAGAAGTCTATGCAATTTAAACAAGGCTTCTTAATTTACCATAGTTTTGATGAGCATTGTTTCATTCTTGAGTTCCACATTAGAAGTCTATGCTATTTAGCAATGCTTTGATGAGCATTGTTTAATTCTAGAGTTGCACAATAGAAGTAGCCTTCGTAATTTAGCATAGTTTTGATGAGCATTGTTTTGTTCTTGAGTTCCACAATAGAAGTCTATGCAATTTAAACAAGGCTTTGATGAGCATTGTTTCATTCTTGAGTTCCACAATAGAGTTCTATGCAATTTAAGCAAAGCTTTGATGAGCATTTTTTAATTCTTGAGTTCCACAATTGAATTCGATGCAATTTAAGCAAAACTTTGACGAGGATTGTTTAATTCATGAGTTCCATAATAGAAGTCTATGTAACTTGCAATGCGTTGATGCGCATTGCTTAATACTTGAGTTCCACAATAGAAGTGTATCCAATGTAGCAAAGCTATAATGAGCATCGTTTAATTCTTGAGTTCCACATTAGAAGTCTACGTAATATAAGAAAAGCTTTGATGAGCATTGTTTGATTTATTAGTTCCACGAAGTCTATGCAATTTAGCAAAGCTTTGATGAGCATTATTTCATTCTTGAGTTCCACATTGGAAGTCTATGCAATTTAGCAAAGCATTGATGAGCATTGTTTAATGAATTCCACAATAGAAGTAACCTTTGCAATTTAGCAAAGATTTGATGAGCATTGTTTAATTCTTTAGTTCCACAATAGAAGTGTATGCACTTTAAGCAAAGCTTTGATGAGCGTTGTTTCATTCTTGCTACAATAGAAGTCTATGCAATATAGCAAAGCTTTGATGAGTATTGTTTATCTCTTGAGTTCCACAATAGAAGTCTATGCAATTTAAGCAAAGCTTTGTGTGCATTGTTTAATTTTCGAGTTCCACAATAGAAGTCTACGCAATTTAGCAACGCTTTGATGAGCATTGTTTAGATCTTGTGTTCCACAATAGAATTCTATGCAATTTAAGCAAATCATTGATGAGGATTGTTTAAATCTTGAGTTCCACAATAGAAGTATATGTAACTTAGCAAAGCTTTGATGATCATTGTTTAATACTTGAGTTCCATAATAGAAGTCTATGCAATTTACCAAAGCTTTGATAAGCATCGTTTAATTCTTGAGTTCCACAATAGAAGTCTATGCAATTTAAGCAAGTCTTTGATGAACAGTGTTTGATTCTTGAGTTCCACAATAGAAGTCTTTGCAATTTAGCAAAGCTTTGACGAGCATTGTTTCATTCTTGGGTTCCACATTAGAGGTCTATGCAATTTAACAAAGCATTGATGAGCATTGTTTAATTGTTGAGCTCAACAATAGATATGTATACACTTTAAACAAAGCTTTGATGAGGATTGTTTCATTCTTGAGTTCCACATTATAAGTCTATGCAATTTAGCAAAGCTTTGATGAGCATAGTTTAATTCTTGGGTTCCACAATAGAAGTAGTCTTCGCAATTTAGCAAAGCTTTGATGACCGTTGTTTAATTCTTGTGTTCCCAAATAAATGTCTGTGCAATTTAAGCAAAGCTTTGATGAGCATTGCTTCATTCTTGAGTTCCACATTAGAAGTCTATGGAATTTAAGAATGTTTTGATGAGCATTGTTTAATTCTAGAGTTTCACAATAGAAGTAGCCTTCGTAATTTAGTATAAGTTTGATGAGCCTTGTTTAATTCTTGAGTTCCATAATAAAAGTCAGTGCAATTATAGAAAAGCTTTGATGAGCATTGTTTCATTCTTGAGTTCCACATTATAAGTCTATGCAATTTAGAAATGCTTTGATGAGCATTGTTTAATTCTAGAGTTGCACAATAGAAGTAGCCTTCGTAATTTAGCATAGTTTTGATGAGCATTGGTTAATTCAAGAGTTGCACAATAGAAGTAGCCTTTGTAATTTAGCATAGTTTTGATGAGCATTGCTATATTCTTGAGTTCCACAATAGAAGTCTATGCAATTTAAACAAGGCTTCTTAATTTACCATAGTTTTGATGAGCATTGTTTCATTCTTGAGTTCCACATTAGAAGTCTATGCTATTTAGCAATGCTTTGATGAGCATTGTTTAATTCTAGAGTTGCACAATAGAAGTAGCCTTCGTAATTTAGCATAGTTTTGATGAGCATTGTTTTGTTCTTGAGTTCCACAATAGAAGTCTATGCAATTTAAACAAGGCTTTGATGAGCATTGTTTCATTCTTGAGTTCCACAATAGAGTTCTATGCAATTTAAGCAAAGCTTTGATGAGCATTTTTTAATTCTTGAGTTCCACAATTGAATTCGATGCAATTTAAGCAAAACTTTGACGAGGATTGTTTAATTCATGAGTTCCATAATAGAAGTCTATGTAACTTGCAATGCGTTGATGCGCATTGCTTAATACTTGAGTTCCATAATAGAAGTGTATCCAACGTAGCAAAGCTATAATGAGCATCGTTTAATTCTTGAGTTCCACATTAGAAGTCTACGTAATATAAGAAAAGCTTTGATGAGCATTGTTTGATTTATTAGTTCCACGAAGTCTATGCAATTTAGCAAAGCTTTGATGAGCATTATTTCATTCTTGAGTTCCACATTGGAAGTCTATGCAATTTAGCAAAGCATTGATGAGCATTGTTTAATGAATTCCACAATAGAAGTAACCTTTGCAATTTAGCAAAGATTTGATGAGCATTGTTTAATTCTTTAGTTCCACAATAGAAGTGTATGCACTTTAAGCAAAGCTTTGATGAGCGTTGTTTCATTCTTGCTACAATAGAAGTCTATGCAATATAGCAAAGCTTTGATGAGTATTGTTTATCTCTTGAGTTCCACAATAGAAGTCTATGCAATTTAAGCAAAGCTTTGTGTGCATTGTTTAATTTTCGAGTTCCACAATAGAAGTCTACGCAATTTAGCAACGCTTTGATGAGCATTGTTTAGATCTTGTGTTCCACAATAGAATTCTATGCAATTTAAGCAAATCATTGATGAGGATTGTTTAAATCTTGAGTTCCACAATAGAAGTATATGTAACTTAGCAAAGCTTTGATGATCATTGTTTAATACTTGAGTTCCATAATAGAAGTCTATGCAATTTACCAAAGCTTTGATAAGCATCGTTTAATTCTTGAGTTCCATAATAGAAGTCTATGCAATTTAAGCAAGTCTTTGATGAACAGTGTTTGATTCTTGAGTTCCACAATAGAAGTCTTTGCAATTTAGCAAAGCTTTGACGAGCATTGTTTCATTCTTGGGTTCCACATTAGAGGTCTATGCAATTTAACAAAGCATTGATGAGCATTGTTTAATTGTTGAGCTCAACAATAGAAATGTATACACTTTAAACAAAGCTTTGATGAGGATTGTTTCATTCTTGAGTTCCACATTATAAGTCTATGCAATTTAGCAAAGCTTTGATGAGCATAGTTTAATTCTTGGGTTCCACAATAGAAGTAGTCTTCGCAATTTAGCAAAGCTTTGATGACCGTTGTTTAATTCTTGTGTTCCCAAATAAATGTCTGTGCAATTTAAGCAAAGCTTTGATGAGCATTGCTTCATTCTTGAGTTCCACATTAGAAGTCTATGGAATTTAAGAATGTTTTGATGAGCATTGTTTAATTCTAGAGTTTCACAATAGAAGTAGCCTTTGTAATTTAGTATAAGTTTGATGAGCCTTGTTTAATTCTTGAGTTCCATAATAAAAGTCAGTGCAATTATAGAAAAGCTTTGATGAGCATTGTTTCATTCTTGAGTTCCACATTATAAGTCTATGCAATTTAGAAATGCTTTGATGAGCATTGTTTAATTCTAGAGTTGCACAATAGAAGTAGCCTTCGTAATTTAGCATAGTTTTGATGAGCATTGGTTAATTCAAGAGTTGCACAATAGAAGTAGCCTTTGTAATTTAGCATAGTTTTGATGAGCATTGCTATATTCTTGAGTTCCACAATAGAAGTCTATGCAATTTAAACAAGGCTTCTTAATTTACCATAGTTTTGATGAGCATTGTTTCATTCTTGAGTTCCACATTAGAAGTCTATGCTATTTAGCAATGCTTTGATGAGCATTGTTTAATTCTAGAGTTGCACAATAGAAGTAGCCTTCGTAATTTAGCATAGTTTTGATGAGCATTGTTTTGTTCTTGAGTTCCACAATAGAAGTCTATGCAATTTAAACAAGGCTTTGATGAGCATTGTTTCATTCTTGAGTTCCACAATAGAGTTCTATGCAATTTAAGCAAAGCTTTGATGAGCATTTTTTAATTCTTGAGTTCCACAATTGAATTCGATGCAATTTAAGCAAAACTTTGACGAGGATTGTTTAATTCATGAGTTCCATAATAGAAGTCTATGTAACTTGCAATGCGTTGATGCGCATTGCTTAATACTTGAGTTCCACAATAGAAGTGTATCCAATGTAGCAAAGCTATAATGAGCATCGTTTAATTCTTGAGTTCCACATTAGAAGTCTACGTAATATAAGAAAAGCTTTGATGAGCATTGTTTGATTTATTAGTTCCACGAAGTCTATGCAATTTAGCAAAGCTTTGATGAGCATTATTTCATTCTTGAGTTCCACATTGGAAGTCTATGCAATTTAGCAAAGCATTGATGAGCATTGTTTAATGAATTCCACAATAGAAGTAACCTTTGCAATTTAGCAAAGATTTGATGAGCATTGTTTAATTCTTTAGTTCCACAATAGAAGTGTATGCACTTTAAGCAAAGCTTTGATGAGCGTTGTTTCATTCTTGCTACAATAGAAGTCTATGCAATATAGCAAAGCTTTGATGAGTATTGTTTATCTCTTGAGTTCCACAATAGAAGTCTATGCAATTTAAGCAAAGCTTTGTGTGCATTGTTTAATTTTCGAGTTCCACAATAGAAGTCTACGCAATTTAGCAACGCTTTGATGAGCATTGTTTAGATCTTGTGTTCCACAATAGAATTCTATGCAATTTAAGCAAATCATTGATGAGGATTGTTTAAATCTTGAGTTCCACAATAGAAGTATATGTAACTTAGCAAAGCTTTGATGATCATTGTTTAATACTTGAGTTCCATAATAGAAGTCTATGCAATTTACCAAAGCTTTGATAAGCATCGTTTAATTCTTGAGTTCCACAATAGAAGTGTATGCAATTTAAGCAAGTCTTTGATGAACAGTGTTTGATTCTTGAGTTCCACAATAGAAGTCTTTGCAATTTAGCAAAGCTTTGACGAGCATTGTTTCATTCTTGGGTTCCACATTAGAGGTCTATGCAATTTAACAAAGCATTGATGAGCATTGTTTAATTGTTGAGCTCAACAATAGAAATGTATACACTTTAAACAAAGCTTTGATGAGGATTGTTTCATTCTTGAGTTCCACATTATAAGTCTATGCAATTTAGCAAAGCTTTGATGAGCATAGTTTAATTCTTGGGTTCCACAATAGAAGTAGTCTTCGCAATTTAGCAAAGCTTTGATGACCGTTGTTTAATTATTGTGTTCCCAAATAAATGTCTGTGCAATTTAAGCAAAGCTTTGATGAGCATTGCTTCATTCTTGAGTTCCACATTAGAAGTCTATGGAATTTAAGAATGTTTTGATGAGCATTGTTTAATTCTAGAGTTTCACAATAGAAGTAGCCTTCGTAATTTAGTATAAGTTTGATGAGCCTTGTTTAATTCTTGAGTTCCATAATAAAAGTCAGTGCAATTATAGAAAAGCTTTGATGAGCATTGTTTCATTCTTGAGTTCCACATTATAAGTCTATGCAATTTAGAAATGCTTTGATGAGCATTGTTTAATTCTAGAGTTGCACAATAGAAGTAGCCTTCGTAATTTAGCATAGTTTTGATGAGCATTGGTTAATTCAAGAGTTGCACAATAGAAGTAGCCTTTGTAATTTAGCATAGTTTTGATGAGCATTGCTATATTCTTGAGTTCCACAATAGAAGTCTATGCAATTTAAACAAGGCTTCTTAATTTACCATAGTTTTGATGAGCATTGTTTCATTCTTGAGTTCCACATTAGAAGTCTATGCTATTTAGCAATGCTTTGATGAGCATTGTTTAATTCTAGAGTTGCACAATAGAAGTAGCCTTCGTAATTTAGCATAGTTTTGATGAGCATTGTTTTGTTCTTGAGTTCCACAATAGAAGTCTATGCAATTTAAACAAGGCTTTGATGAGCATTGTTTCATTCTTGAGTTCCACAATAGAGTTCTATGCAATTTAAGCAAAGCTTTGATGAGCATTTTTTAATTCTTGAGTTCCACAATTGAATTCGATGCAATTTAAGCAAAACTTTGACGAGGATTGTTTAATTCATGAGTTCCATAATAGAAGTCTATGTAACTTGCAATGCGTTGATGCGCATTGCTTAATACTTGAGTTCCACAATAGAAGTGTATCCAATGTAGCAAAGCTATAATGAGCATCGTTTAATTCTTGAGTTCCACATTAGAAGTCTACGTAATATAAGAAAAGCTTTGATGAGCATTGTTTGATTTATTAGTTCCACGAAGTCTATGCAATTTAGCAAAGCTTTGATGAGCATTATTTCATTCTTGAGTTCCACATTGGAAGTCTATGCAATTTAGCAAAGCATTGATGAGCATTGTTTAATGAATTCCACAATAGAAGTAACCTTTGCAATTTAGCAAAGATTTGATGAGCATTGTTTAATTCTTTAGTTCCACAATAGAAGTGTATGCACTTTAAGCAAAGCTTTGATGAGCGTTGTTTCATTCTTGCTACAATAGAAGTCTATGCAATATAGCAAAGCTTTGATGAGTATTGTTTATCTCTTGAGTTCCACAATAGAAGTCTATGCAATTTAAGCAAAGCTTTGTGTGCATTGTTTAATTTTCGAGTTCCACAATAGAAGTCTACGCAATTTAGCAACGCTTTGATGAGCATTGTTTAGATCTTGTGTTCCACAATAGAATTCTATGCAATTTAAGCAAATCATTGATGAGGATTGTTTAAATCTTGAGTTCCACAATAGAAGTATATGTAACTTAGCAAAGCTTTGATGATCATTGTTTAATACTTGAGTTCCATAATAGAAGTCTATGCAATTTACCAAAGCTTTGATAAGCATCGTTTAATTCTTGAGTTCCACAATAGAAGTCTATGCAATTTAAGCAAGTCTTTGATGAACAGTGTTTGATTCTTGAGTTCCACAATAGAAGTCTTTGCAATTTAGCAAAGCTTTGACGAGCATTGTTTCATTCTTGGGTTCCACATTAGAGGTCTATGCAATTTAACAAAGCATTGATGAGCATTGTTTAATTGTTGAGCTCAACAATAGAAATGTATACACTTTAAACAAAGCTTTGATGAGGATTGTTTCATTCTTGAGTTCCACATTATAAGTCTATGCAATTTAGCAAAGCTTTGATGAGCATAGTTTAATTCTTGGGTTCCACAATAGAAGTAGTCTTCGCAATTTAGCAAAGCTTTGATGACCGTTGTTTAATTATTGTGTTCCCAAATAAATGTCTGTGCAATTTAAGCAAAGCTTTGATGAGCATTGCTTCATTCTTGAGTTCCACATTAGAAGTCTATGGAATTTAAGAATGTTTTGATGAGCATTGTTTAATTCTAGAGTTTCACAATAGAAGTAGCCTTCGTAATTTAGTATAAGTTTGATGAGCCTTGTTTAATTCTTGAGTTCCATAATAAAAGTCAGTGCAATTATAGAAAAGCTTTGATGAGCATTGTTTCATTCTTGAGTTCCACATTATAAGTCTATGCAATTTAGAAATGCTTTGATGAGCATTGTTTAATTCTAGAGTTGCACAATAGAAGTAGCCTTCGTAATTTAGCATAGTTTTGATGAGCATTGGTTAATTCAAGAGTTGCACAATAGAAGTAGCCTTTGTAATTTAGCATAGTTTTGATGAGCATTGCTATATTCTTGAGTTCCACAATAGAAGTCTATGCAATTTAAACAAGGCTTCTTAATTTACCATAGTTTTGATGAGCATTGTTTCATTCTTGAGTTCCACATTAGAAGTCTATGCTATTTAGCAATGCTTTGATGAGCATTGTTTAATTCTAGAGTTGCACAATAGAAGTAGCCTTCGTAATTTAGCATAGTTTTGATGAGCATTGTTTTGTTCTTGAGTTCCACAATAGAAGTCTATGCAATTTAAACAAGGCTTTGATGAGCATTGTTTCATTCTTGAGTTCCACAATAGAGTTCTATGCAATTTAAGCAAAGCTTTGATGAGCATTTTTTAATTCTTGAGTTCCACAATTGAATTCGATGCAATTTAAGCAAAACTTTGACGAGGATTGTTTAATTCATGAGTTCCATAATAGAAGTCTATGTAACTTGCAATGCGTTGATGCGCATTGCTTAATACTTGAGTTCCACAATAGAAGTGTATCCAATGTAGCAAAGCTATAATGAGCATCGTTTAATTCTTGAGTTCCACATTAGAAGTCTACGTAATATAAGAAAAGCTTTGATGAGCATTGTTTGATTTATTAGTTCCACGAAGTCTATGCAATTTAGCAAAGCTTTGATGAGCATTATTTCATTCTTGAGTTCCACATTGGAAGTCTATGCAATTTAGCAAAGCATTGATGAGCATTGTTTAATGAATTCCACAATAGAAGTAACCTTTGCAATTTAGCAAAGATTTGATGAGCATTGTTTAATTCTTTAGTTCCACAATAGAAGTGTATGCACTTTAAGCAAAGCTTTGATGAGCGTTGTTTCATTCTTGCTACAATAGAAGTCTATGCAATATAGCAAAGCTTTGATGAGTATTGTTTATCTCTTGAGTTCCACAATAGAAGTCTATGCAATTTAAGCAAAGCTTTGTGTGCATTGTTTAATTTTCGAGTTCCACAATAGAGGTCTATGCAATTTAGCAACGCTTTGATGAGCATTGTTTAGATCTTGTGTTCCACAATAGATTTCTATGCAATTTAAGCAAATCATTGATGAGGATTGTTTAAATCTTGAGTTCCACAATAGAAGTATATGTAACTTAGCAAAGCTTTGATGATCATTGTTTAATACTTGAGTTCCATAATAGAAGTCTATGCAATTTACCAAAGCTTTGATAAGCATCGTTTAATTCTTGAGTTCCACAATAGAAGTCTATGCAATTTAAGCAAGTCTTTGATGAACAGTGTTTGATTCTTGAGTTCCACAATAGAAGTCTTTGCAATTTAGCAAGTCTTTGATGAACGAGCATTGTTGTCACACCCCAATACCGATAACGGCGGAATACGTTTCGGGGTGGATGACGTAGCAAACAGTATCATCACAATTGCATAATAGTAGAAACAAGAAACATACAACCATAGTATTACATAGTGAGTTTAATTACAAGCGTACTTTGTAATATTTAACAACCACCCATAAGTAAATCAAAAATAAGAGATGGGTCTTGTATGCTCCACCTTCTCCAAAAACGCTGCGTCTGTACCTGTTTATCTTTGACCTGAAGATACAACTTATTTTGAAAACGATTATCAGCATAAAGCTGGTGAGTTCATAGGAGTTTAGTGTGAGTTTTGTATACAAAGCATTAGTGCTAAAATGTATCATTTATGTTCATAAGTAGTAGAAACTTTAGAAAATCCCATATTTTCCAGAAATGTATCATGTATCATTGTAGTTTTGATGAGCATTGGTTAATTCAAGAGTTGCACAATAGAAGTAGCCTTTGTAATTTAGCATAGTTTTGATGAGCATTGTTTATATTCTTGAGTTCCACAATAGAAGTCTACGCAATATAAGAAAAGCTTTGATGAGCATTGTTTGATTTATTAGTTCCACGAAGTCTATGCAATTTAGCAAAGCTTTAATGAGCATTATTTCATTCTTGAGTTCCACATTGGAAGTCTATGCAATTTAGCAAAGCATTGATGAGCATTATTTAATGAATTCCACAATAGAAGTAACCTTTGCAATTTAGCAAAGGTTTGATGAGCATTGTTTAGTTCTTTAGTTTCACAATAGAAGTTTATGCACTTTAAGCAAAGCTTTGATGAGCGTTGTTTCATTCTTGCTACAATAGAAGTCTATGAAATTTAGCAAAGCTTTGATGAGTATTGTTTATCTCTTGAGTTCCACAATAGAAGTCTATGCAATTTAAGCAAAGCTTTTTTGTGCATTGTTTAATTTTCGAGTTCCACAATAGAAGTCTACGCAATTCAGCAAAGCTTTGATGAGCATTGTTTAGATCTTGTGTTCCACAATAGAATTCTATGCAATTTAAGCAAATCATTGATGAGGATTGTTTAAATCTTGAGCTCCACAATAGAAGTATATGTAACTTAGCAAAGCTTTAATGATCATTGTTTAATACTTGAGTTCCACAATAGAAGTCTATGCAATTTAAGCAAGTCTTTGATGAACAGTGTTTGATTCTTGAGTTCCACAATAGAAGTCTTTGCAATTTAGCAAAGCTTTGACGAGCATTGTTTCATTCTTGGGTTCCACATTGGAAGTCTATGCAATTTAACAAAGCATTGATGAGCATTGTTTAATTGTTGAGCTCAACAATACGAATGTATACACTTTAAACAATGCTTTGATGAGGTTTGTTTCATTCTTGAGTTCCACATTATAAGTCTATGCAATTTAGCAAAGCTTTGATGAGCATAGTGTAATTCTTGGGTTCCACAATAGAAGTAGTCTTCGCAATTTAGCAAAGCTTTGATGACCGTTGTTTAATTCTTGTGTTCCACAATAAAAGTCTGTGCAATTTAAGCAAAGCTTTGATAAGCATCGTTTAATTCTTGAGTTCCACAATAGAAGTCTATGCAATTTAAGCAAGTCTTTGATGAACAGTGTTTGATTCTTGAGTTCCACAATAGAAGTCTTTGCAATTTAGCAAAGCTTTGACGAGCATTGTTTCATTCTTGGGTTCCACATTAGAGGTCTCTGCAATTTAGCAATGCTTTGATGAGCATTGTTTAATTCTAGAGTTACACAATAGAAGTAGCCTTCGTAATTTAGCATAGTTTTGATGAGCATTGTTTAATTCAAGAGTTGCACAATAGAAGTAGCCTTTGTAATTTAGCATAGTTTTGATGAGCATTGTTATATTCTTCAGTTCCACAATAGAAGTCTATGCAATTTAAACAAGGCTTCGTAATTTACCATAGTTTTGATGAGCATTGTTTCATTCTTGAGTTCCACATTAGAAGTCTATGCAATTTAACAATGCTTTGATGAGCATTGTTTAATTCTAGAGTTGCACAATAGAAGTAGCCTTTGTAATTTAGCATACTTTTGATGAGCATTGTTTTCTTCTTGAGTTCCACAATAGAAGTCTATGCAATTTAAACAATGATTTGATGAGCATTGTTTGATTCTTGAGTTCCACAATAGAGTTCTATGCAATTTAAGCAAAGCTTTGATGAGCATTGTTTAATTCTTGAGTTCCATAGTTGAATTCGATGCAATTTAAACAAAACTTTGACGAGGATTGTTTAATTCATGAGTTCCATAATAGAAGTCTATGTAACTTGCAATGCTTTGATGCGCATTGCTTAATACTTGAGTTCCACAATAGAAGTGTATCCAATTTAGCAAAGCTATAATGAGCATTGTTTAATTCTTGAGTTCCACATTAGAAGTCTACGCAATATAAGAAAAGCTTTGATGAGCATTGTTTGATTTATTAGTTCCACGAAGTCTATGCAATTTAGGAAAGCTTTGATGAGCATTATTTCATTCTTTTTTTTTTTTTTTTTTTTTTTTTTTTTTTTTTGAAAAGAGCCAAAGCTCAGCAAATTTTATTAAAAAGAATAAAAGAATACAAATACATAAAAAAAATAAAAAACAAACAAACCCCTAACCAAACCAACCTATCCATAACCAACTCCCCATCCACTTTTTAAACATATCAACTAAGCTCCAAAAGTCCCAAAAAACCTTAATGTTTATATGCTTACACCAAGGACTTATTAGAAGTGGGAAAAAAGGTAACTTCACCCCATTGCAAAAACCACCCCACCAATCACCATTAAGACCAAAGCAAGGGGTAAGGCCCTTAAAAAAACCCACAGTCCAAAAGTGAAAACATAACAAACAACCCCATAAAAGATCAAACCCAAACATCCTACATACAAAATTAAAGTACCAAAAAATACAAAAAATATAACCCAAAATCCACTGCAAAAGCATCAAGAACTCATTCCAGCAACTTCTGTCAACTTTCAGCCCTTGTATCCCTCCTTTATTGTACTCTCTTTTATCCTTCATCCTCCAAATGTGACTCAACATAATGGCCTTCCTGCAATAAACATTCGTACTATCCAAATTCACTACAAACAGCTTCATAATCAGCTTCATAACTCCTTTTCTGCACACATAAAAAAACCCACACTGGACTACACAATACCACCATATTATCAAACCCAGTTGCATACTTGACATGGCATCAATCACATGTCTAGGATTTTCCATTTGAATAATCTCAATTAAGATCATATCCAAACAAAAAATCCCAAAGGTACATATCACAAAATTCAAGAGCAAGCTCTTAAACCAGTGAATTAATCCGTCAATTCCTTGAAACCCGTCAATTCCTTTGAACCTATCATTCCGAAAAAACCCCCAATACAAACCTCCCATAAGAACAGTCAAACAATTCAACATCTCCATATTATCCCAATCCTCAAAACAAACAGGATCACAACAGCTATTCCTAACAAAGAAATTCAAAAAACCCATCAATTTTTTCCAAAAATACCCCATATCTGTAAAATTTCCCTGCTGACCATAACATTCATCTTCCTCAACCCTAATAACTTCAATTGAATTTCTTTCTCAATACACAAAATAACTCCTTCATTCGATTTTCTTAATTTACTAAAAATTCTTGAATTTCTTTCTTTCCAAATGTGAGAAACACAGCTAGCAAACACCCATTTTTTGATCAAAATCTCAATAGATCTCGAATTTAAGACTGAAGACAATTTAAGAACAAGATCATTCCAATTAGAATAAGATATGTCAATTCCAGCCTTAGAACAACAATGTTTCCATATACTATGCGAGAATTCACATTGAAAGAAAAGATGGTCATGAGAATCAGGAATTTTTAAACAGAAAGGACATAGTAAAGAACCTGATTTCTCCCAGCATTTAACTCGATCTTGAGTTTTCAGACGATTCAGAACAGCAAGCCATAAAATAAATGCATTCCTGGGAATACAATTACTATACCAAACACAGCTAACCCACTTGACTTTACTTCCAAAATTATTGATATCTCTCCAAACTTGCTTGCAAGAAAATTTTTTATTCACACCATTCATATCCCTCCAAACAGTAATATCCTTTTGATTACCAATATTACAAAACATGGGAGCATCTTTCAGACCAGGAAAATTTATTACCCAATCAACAGGCCATCTATAAGTATCATTAGTCAAAACATCACTGACTAAAGAATTTTCACTAAATCCATTTCTAAACCAATCCCTCCTTGATATAATTGTACTTAATATGCCAATTGGGTGCCACCAATCATGCCATAAAGAAGTATTTCTACCATCACCAACACATGAGACAATATGATGTCTAACAGTTTTTCTCAATTCCAAAAATCTTTTCCAAGTCCAATTCATGCTTTTCTTCTGCCAAATCTCCCAGAAATTTCCATCACCAATGTAGTTTTCTCTCACCCACTGAACCCACAGAGAATTCTTGTTACTAATCAGATTCCAAATGTGTTTAATTAATAAAGCATCATTCCAGAATCTTAAGTCTTTAATTCCCAGCCCCCCATTTATTTTTGGCTTACAAACATCACTCCATTTAACTTTAGCTTTTCCTCTAACCACTTCTCCATTAGCCCACAGAAAGTTTCTACAAATCATTTCAATCTCCCTAATAGTAGCAATAGGAATTTTGAAAATTGAAGCCCAATACACATGAATAGAAGTCAGGACAGAATTTATGAGCTGTAATCTTCCAGCAAAAGAAAGCATCTTGTTTTTCCAATTACACACTCTCAATTTAATCTTATCAACAAGAGCAAAACAATCTCTTTTGAAAAGCATATTCACACACATGGGAATCCCAAGGTATTTGAAAGGAATTTTACCAATGTCAAAAGGTAAAATTCCCAAAATAATCCTTCTCATGTTTGGCTTCTCACAGCTAAAAAAAATTTGGCTTTTTTCCATGCTAGCTTTCAAACCAGAAACAGAATAAAAATCGTCAAGGGCAGCTTTTATGACTCTAGCAGAATTGCCATTACCAAAAGAAAACACCAACAAATCATCTGCAAAACATAAGTGTGTAATCCTCTGAGAATCACACTTGCAATGAAATTTGAAACATTGGCTTTCTTCAATTTTCTTCACCAGGATTAGATTAAAAACCTCCATAACCAACGTGAATAAGTAGGGAGATAGAGGATCTCCTTGCCTTAACCCCCTCTTTCCTTCAAAATATCCATGGTCTTCACCATTAAAATTCAGCATAAACCAAGGGGAAGAAGTGCATGACATAATCCAATTAACCATGACAGGATGAAATCCAAATCCAAGGAGAATTCTATTAAGAAATTTCCAGTCAACAGTATCATAGGCCTTTTGTATATCAATCTTTAAGGTACATTTAGGCATTCCTTTTTTATTTTTGTATCCCACCATCAATTCTTGAGCAAGGAGAATATTGTCAAGAATTGATCTTCCTTGAATAAAAGCAGATTGGTTATGACTAACTATATCACTTAAGCTGCCCCTTATTCTGTTTACTATTATTTTACTGATACATTTATAAAAAATGTTGCAGCAGGCAATAGGCCGAAAATCAGTAACTTTCCTTGGTTCTTCCACTTTAGGAATCAACACAATCCTAGTAGCATTAATACCCTTCAATAATTTTCCTGTCCAGAAAAATTCCCTCACAGCTTTACAAATATCTGTCCCAACAATACTCCAAGCACTCTTAAAAAACTTAGAGGAAAACCCATCAGGACCAGGAGCATGATTGTCAGCAATATCAAACATAGCTACTTTAATGAATTCCATAATAAAAGCCAGTGCAATTATAGAAAAGCTTTGATGAGCATTGTTTCATTCTTGAGTTCCACATTATAAGTCTATGCAATTTAGAAATGCTTTGATGAGCATTGTTTAATTCTAGAGTTGCACAATAGAAGTAGCCTTCGTAATTTAGCATAGTTTTGATGAGCATTGTTTAATTCAAGAGTTGCACAATATAAGTAGCCTTTGTAATTTAGCATAGTTTTGATGAGCATTGTTATATTCTTGAATTCCACAATAGAAGTCTATGCAATTTAAACAAGGCTTCGTAATTTACCATAGTTTTGATGAGCATTGTTTCATTCTTGACTTCCACATTAGAAGTCTATGCAATTTAACAATGCTTTGATGAGCATTGTTTAATTCTAGAGTTGCACAATAGAAGTAGCCTTTGTAATTTAGCATACTTTTGATGAGCATTGTTTTCTTCTTGAGTTCCACAATAGAAGTCTATGCAATTTAAACAATGATTTGATGAGCATTGTTTGATTCTTGAGTTCCACAATAGAGTTCTATGCAATTTAAGCAAAGCTTTGATGAGCATTGTTTAATTCTTGAGTTCCACAGTTGAATTCGATGCAATTTAAGCAAAACTTTGACGAGGATTGTTTAATTCATGAGTTCCATAATAGAAGTCTATGTAACTTGCAATGCTTTGATGCGCATTGCTTAATACTTGAGTTCCACAATAGAAGTGTATCCAATTTAGCAAAGCTATAATGAGCATTGTTTAATTCTTGAGTTCCACATTAGAAGTCTACGCAATATAAGAAAAGCTTTGATGAGCATTGTTTGATTTATTAGTTCCACGAAGTCTATGCAATTTAGGAAAGCTTTGATGAGCATTATTTCATTCTTGAGTTCCACATTGGAAGTCTATGCTATTTAGCAAAGCGTGGATGAGCATTGTTTAATGAATTCCACAATAGAAGTAACCTTTGCAATTTAGCAAAGATTTGATGAGCATTGTTTAATTCTTTAGTTTCACAATAGAAGTTTATGCACTTTAAGCAAAGCTTTGATGAGCGTTGTTTCATTCTTGCTACAATAGAAGTCTATGCAATTTAGCAAAGCTTTGATGAGTATTGTTTATCTCTTGAGTTCCACAATAGAAGTCTATGCAATTTAAGCAAAGCTTTTGTGTGCATTGTTTAATTTTCGAGTTCCACAATAGAAGTCTACGCAATTTAGCAAAGCTTTGATGAGCATTGTTTAGATCTTGTGTTCCACAATAGAATTCTATGCAATTTAAGCAAATCATTGATGAGGATTGTTTAAATCTTGAGCTCCACAATAGAAGTATATGTAACTTAGCAAAGCTTTAATGATCATTGTTTAATACTTGAGTTCCACAATAGAAGTCTATGCAATTTAAGCAAGTCTTTGATGAACAGTGTTTGATTCTTGAGTTCCACAATAGAAGTCTTTGCAATTTAGCAAAGCTTTGACGAGCATTGTTTCATTCTTGGGTTCCACATTGGAAGTCTATGCAATTTAACAAAGCATTGATGAGCATTGTTTAATTGTTGAGCTCAACAATACGAATGTATACACTTTAAACAATGCTTTGATGAGGATTGTTTCATTCTTGAGTTCCACATTATAAGTCTATGCAATTTAGCAAAGCTTTGATGAGCATAGTGTAATTCTTGGGTTCCACAATAGAAGTAGTCTTCGCAATTTAGCAAAGCTTTGATGACCGTTGTTTAATTCTTGTGTTCCACAATAAAAGTCTGTGCAATTTAAGCAAATCTTTGATGAGCATTGTTTCATTCTTGAGTTCCACATTAGAAGTCTATGCAATTTAAGAATGTTTTGATAAGCATTGTTTAATTTTAGAGTTGCACAATAGCAGTAGCCTTTGTAATTTAGTATAAGTTTGATGAGCCTTGTTTACTTCTTGAGTTCCATAATAAAAGCCAGTGCAATTATAGAAAAGCTTTGATGAGCATTGTTTCATTCTTGAGTTCCACATTATAAGTCTATGCAATTTAGAAATGCTTTGATGAGCATTGTTTAATTCTAGAGTTGCACAATAGAAGTAGCCTTCGTAATTTAGCATAGTTTTGATGAGCATTGTTTAATTCAAGAGTTGCACAATAGAAGTAGCCTTTGTAATTTAGCATAGTTTTGATGAGCATTGTTATATTCTTGAGTTCCACAATAGAAGTCTATGCAATTTAAACAAGGCTTCGTAATTTACCATAGTTTTGATGAGCATTGTTTCATTCTTGAGTTCCACATTAGAAGTCTATGCAATTTAACAATGCTTTGATGAGCATTGTTTAATTCTAGAGTTGCACAATAGAAGTAGCCTTTGTAATTTAGCATACTTTAGATGAGCATTGTTTTCTTCTTGAGTTCCACAATAGAAGTCTATGCAATTTAAACAATGATTTGATGAGCATTGTTTGATTCTTGAGTTCCACAATAGAGTTCTATGCAATTTAAGCAAAGCTTTGATGAGCATTGTTTAATTCTTGAGTTCCACAGTTGAATTCGATGCAATTTAAGCAAAACTTTGACGAGGATTGTTTAATTCATGAGTTCCATAATAGAAGTCTATGTAACTTGCAATGCTTTGATGCGCATTGCTTAATACTTGAGTTCCACAATAGAAGTGTATCCAATTTAGCAAAGCTATAATGAGCATTGTTTAATTCTTGAGTTCCACATTAGAAGTCTACGCAATATAAGAAAAGCTTTGATGAGCATTGTTTGATTTATTAGTTCCACGAAGTCTATGCAATTTAGGAAAGCTTTGATGAGCATTATTTCATTCTTGAGTTCCACATTGGAAGTCTATGCTATTTAGCAAAGCGTGGATGAGCATTGTTTAATGAATTCCACAATAGAAGTAACCTTTGCAATTTAGCAAAGATTTGATGAGCATTGTTTAATTCTTTAGTTTCACAATAGAAGTTTATGCACTTTAAGCAAAGCTTTGATGAGCGTTGTTTCATTCTTGCTACAATAGAAGTCTATGCAATTTAGCAAAGCTTTGATGAGTATTGTTTATCTCTTGAGTTCCACAATAGAAGTCTATGCAATTTAAGCAAAGCTTTTGTGTGCATTGTTTAATTTTCGAGTTCCACAATAGAAGTCTACGCAATTTAGCAAAGCTTTGATGAGCATTGTTTAGATCTTGTGTTCCACAATAGAATTCTATGCAATTTAAGCAAATCATTGATGAGGATTGTTTAAATCTTGAGCTCCACAATAGAAGTATATGTAACTTAGCAAAGCTTTAATGATCATTGTTTAATACTTGAGTTCCACAATAGAAGTCTATGCAATTTAAGCAAGTCTTTGATGAACAGTGTTTGATTCTTGAGTTCCACAATAGAAGTCTTTGCAATTTAGCAAAGCTTTGACGAGCATTGTTTCATTCTTGGGTTCCACATTGGAAGTCTATGCAATTTAACAAAGCATTGATGAGCATTGTTTAATTGTTGAGCTCAACAATACGAATGTATACACTTTAAACAATGCTTTGATGAGGATTGTTTCATTCTTGAGTTCCACATTATAAGTCTATGCAATTTAGCAAAGCTTTGATGAGCATAGTGTAATTCTTGGGTTCCACAATAGAAGTAGTCTTCGCAATTTAGCAAAGCTTTGATGACCGTTGTTTAATTCTTGTGTTCCACAATAAAAGTCTGTGCAATTTAAGCAAATCTTTGATGAGCATTGTTTCATTCTTGAGTTCCACATTAGAAGTCTATGCAATTTAAGAATGTTTTGATAAGCATTGTTTAATTTTAGAGTTGCACAATAGCAGTAGCCTTTGTAATTTAGTATAAGTTTGATGAGCCTTGTTTACTTCTTGAGTTCCATAATAAAAGCCAGTGCAATTATAGAAAAGCTTTGATGAGCATTGTTTCATTCTTGAGTTCCACATTATAAGTCTATGCAATTTAGAAATGCTTTGATGAGCATTGTTTAATTCTAGAGTTGCACAATAGAAGTAGCCTTCGTAATTTAGCATAGTTTTGATGAGCATTGTTTAATTCAAGAGTTGCACAATAGAAGTAGCCTTTGTAATTTAGCATAGTTTTGATGAGCATTGTTATATTCTTGAGTTCCACAATAGAAGTCTATGCAATTTAAACAAGGCTTCGTAATTTACCATAGTTTTGATGAGCATTGTTTCATTCTTGAGTTCCACATTAGAAGTCTATGCAATTTAACAATGCTTTGATGAGCATTGTTTAATTCTAGAGTTGCACAATAGAAGTAGCCTTTGTAATTTAGCATACTTTAGATGAGCATTGTTTTCTTCTTGAGTTCCACAATAGAAGTCTATGCAATTTAAACAATGATTTGATGAGCATTGTTTGATTCTTGAGTTCCACAATAGAGTTCTATGCAATTTAAGCAAAGCTTTGATGAGCATTGTTTAATTCTTGAGTTCCACAGTTGAATTCGATGCAATTTAAGCAAAACTTTGACGAGGATTGTTTAATTCATGAGTTCCATAATAGAAGTCTATGTAACTTGCAATGCTTTGATGCGCATTGCTTAATACTTGAGTTCCACAATAGAAGTGTATCCAATTTAGCAAAGCTATAATGAGCATTGTTTAATTCTTGAGTTCCACATTAGAAGTCTACGCAATATAAGAAAAGCTTTGATGAGCATTGTTTGATTTATTAGTTCCACGAAATCTATGCAATTTAGGAAAGCTTTGATGAGCATTATTTCATTCTTGAGTTCCACATTGGAAGTCTATGCTATTTAGCAAAGCGTGGATGAGCATTGTTTAATGAATTCCACAATAGAAGTAACCTTTGCAATTTAGCAAAGATTTGATGAGCATTGTTTAATTCTTTAGTTTCACAATAGAAGTTTATGCACTTTAAGCAAAGCTTTGATGAGCGTTGTTTCATTCTTGCTACAATAGAAGTCTATGCAATTTAGCAAAGCTTTGATGAGTATTGTTTATCTCTTGAGTTCCACAATAGAAGTCTATGCAATTTAAGCAAAGCTTTTGTGTGCATTGTTTAATTTTCGAGTTCCACAATAGAAGTCTACGCAATTTAGCAAAGCTTTGATCAGCATTGTTTAGATCTTGTGTTCCACAATAGAATTCTATGCAATTTAAGCAAATCATTGATGAGGATTGTTTAAATCTTGAGCTCCACAATAGAAGTATATGTAACTTAGCAAAGCTTTAATGATCATTGTTTAATACTTGAGTTCCACAATAGAAGTCTATGCAATTTAAGCAAGTCTTTGATGAACAGTGTTTGATTCTTGAGTTCCACAATAGAAGTCTTTGCAATTTAGCAAAGCTTTGACGAGCATTGTTTCATTCTTGGGTTCCACATTGGAAGTCTATGCAATTTAACAAAGCATTGATGAGCATTGTTTAATTGTTGAGCTCAACAATACGAATGTATACACTTTAAACAATGCTTTGATGAGGATTGTTTCATTCTTGAGTTCCACATTATAAGTCTATGCAATTTAGCAAAGCTTTGATGAGCATAGTGTAATTCTTGGGTTCCACAATAGAAGTAGTCTTCGCAATTTAGCAAAGCTTTGATGACCGTTGTTTAATTCTTGTGTTCCACAATAAAAGTCTGTGCAATTTAAGCAAATCTTTGATGAGCATTGTTTCATTCTTGAGTTCCACATTAGAAGTCTATGCAATTTAAGAATGTTTTGATGAGCATTGTTTAATTTTAGAGTTGCACAATACAAGTAGCCTTTGTAATTTAGTATAAGTTTGATGAGCCTTGTTTACTTCTTGAGTTCCATAATAAAAGCCAGTGCAATTATAGAAAAGCTTTGATGAGCATTGTTTCATTCTTGAGTTCCACATTATAAGTCTATGCAATTTAGAAATCCTTTGATGAGCATTGTTTAATTCTAGAGTTGCACAATAGAAGTAGCCTTCGTAATTTAGCATAGTTTTGATGAGCATTGTTTAATTCAAGAGTTGCACAATAGAAGTAGCCTTTGTAATTTAGCATAGTTTTGATGAGCATTGTTATATTCTTGAGTTCCACAATAGAAGTCTATGCAATTTAAACAAGGCTTCGTAATTTACCATAGTTTTGATGAGCATTGTTTCATTCTTGAGTTCCACATTAGAAGTCTATGCAATTTAACAATGCTTTGATGAGCATTGTTTAATTTTAGAGTTGCACAATAGAAGTAGCCTTTGTAATTTAGCATACTTTTGATGAGCATTGTTTTCTTCTTTAGTTCCACAATAGAAGTCTATGCAATTTAAACAATGATTTGATGAGCATTGTTTGATTCTTGAGTTCCACAATAGAGTTCTATGCAATTTAAGCAAAGCTTTGATGAGCATTGTTTAATTCTTGAGTTCCACAGTTGAATTCGATGCAATTTAAGCAAAACTTTGACGAGGATTGTTTAATTCATGAGTTCCATAATAGAAGTCTATGTAACTTGCAATGCTTTGATGCGCATTGCTTAATACTTGAGTTCCACAATAGAAGTGTATCCAATTTAGCAAAGCTATAATGAGCATTGTTTAATTCTTGAGTTCCACATTAGAAGTCTACGCAATATAAGAAAAGCTTTGATGAGCATTGTTTGATTTATTAGTTCCACGAAGTCTATGCAATTTAGGAAAGCTTTGATGAGCATTATTTCATTCTTGAGTTCCACATTGGAAGTCTATGCTATTTAGCAAAGCGTTGATGAGCATTGTTTAATGAATTCCACAATAGAAGTAACCTTTGCAATTTAGCAAAGATTTGATGAGCATTGTTTAATTCTTTAGTTTCACAATAGAAGTTTATGCACTTTAAGCAAAGCTTTGATGAGCGTTGTTTCATTCTTGCTACAATAGAAGTCTATGCAATTTAGCAAAGCTTTGATGAGTATTGTTTATCTCTTGAGTTCCACATTAGAAGTCTATGCAATTTAAGCAAAGCTTTTGTGTGCATTGTTTAATTTTCGAGTTCCACAATAGAAGTCTACGCAATTTAGCAAAGCTTTGATGAGCATTGTTTAGATCTTGTGTTCCACAATAGAATTCTATGCAATTTAAGCAAATCATTGATGAGGATTGTTTAAATCTTGAGCTCCACAATAGAAGTATATGTAACTTAGCAAAGCTTTAATGATCATTGTTTAATACTTGAGTTCCACAATAGAAGTCTATGCAATTTAAGCAAGTCTTTGATGAACAGTGTTTGATTCTTGAGTTCCACAATAGAAGTCTTTGCAATTTAGCAAAGCTTTGACGAGCATTGTTTCATTCTTGGGTTCCACATTGGAAGTCTATGCAATTTAACAAAGCATTGATGAGCATTGTTTAATTGTTGAGCTCAACAATACGAATGTATACACTTTAAACAATGCTTTGATGAGGATTGTTTCATTCTTGAGTTCCACATTATAAGTCTATGCAATTTAGCAAAGCTTTGATGAGCATAGTGTAATTCTTGGGTTCCACAATAGAAGTAGTCTTCGCAATTTAGCAAAGCTTTGATGACCGTTGTTTAATACTTGTGTTCCACAATAAAAGTCTGTGCAATTTAAGCAAATCTTTGATGAGCATTGTTTCATTCTTGAGTTCCACATTAGAAGTCTATGCAATTTAAGAATGTTTTGATGAGCATTGTTTAATTTTAGAGTTGCACAATAGAAGTAGCCTTTGTAATTTAGTATAAGTTTGATGAGCCTTGTTTACTTCTTGAGTTCCATAATAAAAGCCAGTGCAATTATAGAAAAGCTTTGATGAGCATTGTTTCATTCTTGAGTTCCACATTATAAGTCTATGCAATTTAGAAATGCTTTGATGAGCATTGTTTAATTCTAGAGTTGCACAATAGAAGTAGCCTTCGTAATTTAGCATAGTTTTGATGAGCATTGTTTAATTCAAGAGTTGCACAATAGAAGTAGCCTTTGTAATTTAGCATAGTTTTGATGAGCATTGTTATATTCTTGAGTTCCACAATAGAAGTCTATGCAATTTAAACAAGGCTTCGTAATTTACCATAGTTTTGATGAGCATTGTTTCATTCTTGAGTACCACATTAGAAGTCTATGCAATTTAACAATGCTTTGATGAGCATTGTTTAATTCTAGAGTTGCACAATAGAAGTAGCCTTTGTAATTTAGCATACTTTTGATGAGCATTGTTTTCTTCTTGAGTTCCACAATAGAAGTCTATGCAATTTAAACAATGATTTGATGAGCATTGTTTGATTCTTGAGTTCCACAATAGAGTTCTATGCAATTTAAGCAAAGCTTTGATGAGCATTGTTTAATTCTTGAGTTCCACAGTTGAATTCGATGCAATTTAAGCAAAACTTTGACGAGGATTGTTTAATTCATGAGTTCCATAATAGAAGTCTATGTAACTTGCAATGCTTTGATGCGCATTGCTTAATACTTGAGTTCCACAATAGAAGTGTATCCAATTTAGCAAAGCTATAATGAGCATTGTTTAATTCTTGAGTTCCACATTAGAAGTCTACGCAATATAAGAAAAGCTTTGATGAGCATTGTTTGATTTATTAGTTCCACGAAGTCTATGCAATTTAGGAAAGCTTTGATGAGCATTATTTCATTCTTGAGTTCCACATTGGAAGTCTATGCTATTTAGCAAAGCGTTGATGAGCATTGTTTAATGAATTCCACAATAGAAGTAACCTTTGCAATTTAGCAAAGATTTGATGAGCATTGTTTAATTCTTTAGTTTCACAATAGAAGTTTATGCACTTTAAGCAAAGCTTTGATGAGCGTTGTTTCATTCTTGCTACAATAGAAGTCTATGCAATTTAGCAAAGCTTTGATGAGTATTGTTTATCTCTTGAGTTCCACATTAGAAGTCTATGCAATTTAAGCAAAGCTTTTGTGTGCATTGTTTAATTTTCGAGTTCCACAATAGAAGTCTACGCAATTTAGCAAAGCTTTGATGAGCATTGTTTAGATCTTGTGTTCCACAATAGAATTCTATGCAATTTAAGCAAATCATTGATGAGGATTGTTTAAATCTTGAGCTCCACAATAGAAGTATATGTAACTTAGCAAAGCTTTAATGATCATTGTTTAATACTTGAGTTCCACAATAGAAGTCTATGCAATTTAAGCAAGTCTTTGATGAACAGTGTTTGATTCTTGAGTTCCACAATAGAAGTCTTTGCAATTTAGCAAAGCTTTGACGAGCATTGTTTCATTCTTGGGTTCCACATTGGAAGTCTATGCAATTTAACAAAGCATTGATGAGCATTGTTTAATTGTTGAGCTCAACAATACGAATGTATACACTTTAAACAATGCTTTGATGAGGATTGTTTCATTCTTGAGTTCCACATTATAAGTCTATGCAATTTAGCAAAGCTTTGATGAGCATAGTGTAATTCTTGGGTTCCACAATAGAAGTAGTCTTCGCAATTTAGCAAAGCTTTGATGACCGTTGTTTAATACTTGTGTTCCACAATAAAAGTCTGTGCAATTTAAGCAAATCTTTGATGAGCATTGTTTCATTCTTGAGTTCCACATTAGAAGTCTATGCAATTTAAGAATGTTTTGATGAGCATTGTTTAATTTTAGAGTTGCACAATAGAAGTAGCCTTTGTAATTTAGTATAAGTTTGATGAGCCTTGTTTACTTCTTGAGTTCCATAATAAAAGCCAGTGCAATTATAGAAAAGCTTTGATGAGCATTGTTTCATTCTTGAGTTCCACATTATAAGTCTATGCAATTTAGAAATGCTTTGATGAGCATTGTTTAATTCTAGAGTTGCACAATAGAAGTAGCCTTCGTAATTTAGCATAGTTTTGATGAGCATTGTTTAATTCAAGAGTTGCACAATAGAAGTAGCCTTTGTAATTTAGCATAGTTTTGATGAGCATTGTTATATTCTTGAGTTCCACAATAGAAGTCTATGCAATTTAAACAAGGCTTCGTAATTTACCATAGTTTTGATGAGCATTGTTTCATTCTTGAGTACCACATTAGAAGTCTATGCAATTTAACAATGCTTTGATGAGCATTGTTTAATTCTAGAGTTGCACAATAGAAGTAGCCTTTGTAATTTAGCATACTTTTGATGAGCATTGTTTTCTTCTTGAGTTCCACAATAGAAGTCTATGCAATTTAAACAATGATTTGATGAGCATTGTTTGATTCTTGAGTTCCACAATAGAGTTCTATGCAATTTAAGCAAAGCTTTGATGAGCATTGTTTAATTCTTGAGTTCCACAGTTGAATTCGATGCAATTTAAGCAAAACTTTGACGAGGATTGTTTAATTCATGAGTTCCATAATAGAAGTCTATGTAACTTGCAATGCTTTGATGCGCATTGCTTAATACTTGAGTTCCACAATAGAAGTGTATCCAATTTAGCAAAGCTATAATGAGCATTGTTTAATTCTTGAGTTCCACATTAGAAGTCTACGCAATATAAGAAAAGCTTTGATGAGCATTGTTTGATTTATTAGTTCCACGAAGTCTATGCAATTTAGGAAAGCTTTGATGAGCATTATTTCATTCTTGAGTTCCACATTGGAAGTCTATGCTATTTAGCAAAGCGTTGATGAGCATTGTTTAATGAATTCCACAATAGAAGTAACCTTTGCAATTTAGCAAAGATTTGATGAGCATTGTTTAATTCTTTAGTTTCACAATAGAAGTTTATGCACTTTAAGCAAAGCTTTGATGAGCGTTGTTTCATTCTTGCTACAATAGAAGTCTATGCAATTTAGCAAAGCTTTGATGAGTATTGTTTATCTCTTGAGTTCCACATTAGAAGTCTATGCAATTTAAGCAAAGCTTTTGTGTGCATTGTTTAATTTTCGAGTTCCACAATAGAAGTCTACGCAATTTAGCAAAGCTTTGATGAGCATTGTTTAGATCTTGTGTTCCACAATAGAATTCTATGCAATTTAAGCAAATCATTGATGAGGATTGTTTAAATCTTGAGCTCCACAATAGAAGTATATGTAACTTAGCAAAGCTTTAATGATCATTGTTTAATACTTGAGTTCCACAATAGAAGTCTATGCAATTTAAGCAAGTCTTTGATGAACAGTGTTTGATTCTTGAGTTCCACAATAGAAGTCTTTGCAATTTAGCAAAGCTTTGACGAGCATTGTTTCATTCTTGGGTTCCACATTGGAAGTCTATGCAATTTAACAAAGCATTGATGAGCATTGTTTAATTGTTGAGCTCAACAATACGAATGTATACACTTTAAACAATGCTTTGATGAGGATTGTTTCATTCTTGAGTTCCACATTATAAGTCTATGCAATTTAGCAAAGCTTTGATGAGCATAGTGTAATTCTTGGGTTCCACAATAGAAGTAGTCTTCGCAATTTAGCAAAGCTTTGATGACCGTTGTTTAATACTTGTGTTCCACAATAAAAGTCTGTGCAATTTAAGCAAATCTTTGATGAGCATTGTTTCATTCTTGAGTTCCACATTAGAAGTCTATGCAATTTAAGAATGTTTTGATGAGCATTGTTTAATTTTAGAGTTGCACAATAGAAGTAGCCTTTGTAATTTAGTATAAGTTTGATGAGCCTTGTTTACTTCTTGAGTTCCATAATAAAAGCCAGTGCAATTATAGAAAAGCTTTGATGAGCATTGTTTCATTCTTGAGTTCCACATTATAAGTCTATGCAATTTAGAAATGCTTTGATGAGCATTGTTTAATTCTAGAGTTGCACAATAGAAGTAGCCTTCGTAATTTAGCATAGTTTTGATGAGCATTGTTTAATTCAAGAGTTGCACAATAGAAGTAGCCTTTGTAATTTAGCATAGTTTTGATGAGCATTGTTATATTCTTGAGTTCCACAATAGAAGTCTATGCAATTTAAACAAGGCTTCGTAATTTACCATAGTTTTGATGAGCATTGTTTCATTCTTGAGTTCCACATTAGAAGTCTATGCAATTTAACAATGCTTTGATGAGCATTGTTTAATTCTAGAGTTGCACAATAGAAGTAGCCTTTGTAATTTAGCATACTTTTGATGAGCATTGTTTTCTTCTTGAGTTCCACAATAGAAGTCTATGCAATTTAAACAATGATTTGATGAGCATTGTTTGATTCTTGAGTTCCACAATAGAGTTCTATGCAATTTAAGCAAAGCTTTGATGAGCATTGTTTAATTCTTGAGTTCCACAGTTGAATTCGATGCAATTTAAGCAAAACTTTGACGAGGATTGTTTAATTCATGAGTTCCATAATAGAAGTCTATGTAACTTGCAATGCTTTGATGCGCATTGCTTAATACTTGAGTTCCACAATAGAAGTGTATCCAATTTAGCAAAGCTATAATGAGCATTGTTTAATTTTTGAGTTCCACATTAGAAGTCTACGCAATATAAGAAAAGCTTTGATGAGCATTGTTTGATTTATTAGTTCCACGAAGTCTATGCAATTTAGGAAAGCTTTGATGAGCATTATTTCATTCTTGAGTTCCACATTGGAAGTCTATGCTATTTAGCAAAGCGTTGATGAGCATTGTTTAATGAATTCCACAATAGAAGTAACCTTTGCAATTTAGCAAAGATTTGATGAGCATTGTTTAATTCTTTAGTTTCACAATAGAAGTTTATGCACTTTAAGCAAAGCTTTGATGAGCGTTGTTTCATTCTTGCTACAATAGAAGTCTATGCAATTTAGCAAAGCTTTGATGAGTATTGTTTATCTCTTGAGTTCCACATTAGAAGTCTATGCAATTTAAGCAAAGCTTTTGTGTGCATTGTTTAATTTTCGAGTTCCACAATAGAAGTCTACGCAATTTAGCAAAGCTTTGATGAGCATTGTTTAGATCTTGTGTTCCACAATAGAATTCTATGCAATTTAAGCAAATCATTGATGAGGATTGTTTAAATCTTGAGCTCCACAATAGAAGTATATGTAACTTAGCAAAGCTTTAATGATCATTGTTTAATACTTGAGTTCCACAATAGAAGTCTATGCAATTTAAGCAAGTCTTTGATGAACAGTGTTTGATTCTTGAGTTCCACAATAGAAGTCTTTGCAATTTAGCAAAGCTTTGACGAGCATTGTTTCATTCTTGGGTTCCACATTGGAAGTCTATGCAATTTAACAAAGCATTGATGAGCATTGTTTAATTGTTGAGCTCAACAATACGAATGTATACACTTTAAACAATGCTTTGATGAGGATTGTTTCATTCTTGAGTTCCACATTATAAGTCTATGCAATTTAGCAAAGCTTTGATGAGCATAGTGTAATTCTTGGGTTCCACAATAGAAGTAGTCTTCGCAATTTAGCAAAGCTTTGATGACCGTTGTTTAATACTTGTGTTCCACAATAAAAGTCTGTGCAATTTAAGCAAATCTTTGATGAGCATTGTTTCATTCTTGAGTTCCACATTAGAAGTCTATGCAATTTAAGAATGTTTTGATGAGCATTGTTTAATTTTAGAGTTGCACAATAGAAGTAGCCTTTGTAATTTAGTATAAGTTTGATGAGCCTTGTTTACTTCTTGAGTTCCATAATAAAAGCCAGTGCAATTATAGAAAAGCTTTGATGAGCATTGTTTCATTCTTGAGTTCCACATTATAAGTCTATGCAATTTAGAAATGCTTTGATGAGCATTGTTTAATTCTAGAGTTGCACAATAGAAGTAGCCTTCGTAATTTAGCATAGTTTTGATGAGCATTGTTTAATTCAAGAGTTGCACAATAGAAGTAGCCTTTGTAATTTAGCATAGTTTTGATGAGCATTGTTATATTCTTGAGTTCCACAATAGAAGTCTATGCAATTTAAACAAGGCTTCGTAATTTACCATAGTTTTGATGAGCATTGTTTCATTCTTGAGTACCACATTAGAAGTCTATGCAATTTAACAATGCTTTGATGAGCATTGTTTAATTCTAGAGTTGCACAATAGAAGTAGCCTTTGTAATTTAGCATACTTTTGATGAGCATTGTTTTCTTCTTGAGTTCCACAATAGAAGTCTATGCAATTTAAACAATGATTTGATGAGCATTGTTTGATTCTTGAGTTCCACAATAGAGTTCTATTCAATTTAAGCAAAGCTTTGATGAGCATTGTTTAATTCTTGAGTTCCACAGTTGAATTCGATGCAATTTAAGCAAAACTTTGACGAGGATTGTTTAATTCATGAGTTCCATAATAGAAGTCTATGTAACTTGCAATGCTTTGATGCGCATTGCTTAATACTTGAGTTCCACAATAGAAGTGTATCCAATTTAGCAAAGCTATAATGAGCATTGTTTAATTCTTGAGTTCCACATTAGAAGTCTACGCAATATAAGAAAAGCTTTGATGAGCATTGTTTGATTTATTAGTTCCACGAAGTCTATGCAATTTAGGAAAGCTTTGATGAGCATTATTTCATTCTTGAGTTCCACATTGGAAGTCTATGCTATTTAGCAAAGCGTTGATGAGCATTGTTTAATGAATTCCACAATAGAAGTAACCTTTGCAATTTAGCAAAGATTTGATGAGCATTGTTTAATTCTTTAGTTTCACAATAGAAGTTTATGCACTTTAAGCAAAGCTTTGATGAGCGTTGTTTCATTCTTGCTACAATAGAAGTCTATGCAATTTAGCAAAGCTTTGATGAGTATTGTTTATCTCTTGAGTTCCACATTAGAAGTCTATGCAATTTAAGCAAAGCTTTTGTGTGCATTGTTTAATTTTCGAGTTCCACAATAGAAGTCTACGCAATTTAGCAAAGCTTTGATGAGCATTGTTTAGATCTTGTGTTCCACAATAGAATTCTATGCAATTTAAGCAAATCATTGATGAGGATTGTTTAAATCTTGAGCTCCACAATAGAAGTATATGTAACTTAGCAAAGCTTTAATGATCATTGTTTAATACTTGAGTTCCACAATAGAAGTCTATGCAATTTAAGCAAGTCTTTGATGAACAGTGTTTGATTCTTGAGTTCCACAATAGAAGTCTTTGCAATTTAGCAAAGCTTTGACGAGCATTGTTTCATTCTTGGGTTCCACATTGGAAGTCTATGCAATTTAACAAAGCATTGATGAGCATTGTTTAATTGTTGAGCTCAACAATACGAATGTATACACTTTAAACAATGCTTTGATGAGGATTGTTTCATTCTTGAGTTCCACATTATAAGTCTATGCAATTTAGCAAAGCTTTGATGAGCATAGTGTAATTCTTGGGTTCCACAATAGAAGTAGTCTTCGCAATTTAGCAAAGCTTTGATGACCGTTGTTTAATACTTGTGTTCCACAATAAAAGTCTGTGCAATTTAAGCAAATCTTTGATGAGCATTGTTTCATTCTTGAGTTCCACATTAGAAGTCTATGCAATTTAAGAATGTTTTGATGAGCATTGTTTAATTTTAGAGTTGCACAATAGAAGTAGCCTTTGTAATTTAGTATAAGTTTGATGAGCCTTGTTTACTTCTTGAGTTCCATAATAAAAGCCAGTGCAATTATAGAAAAGCTTTGATGAGCATTGTTTCATTCTTGAGTTCCACATTATAAGTCTATGCAATTTAGAAATGCTTTGATGAGCATTGTTTAATTCTAGAGTTGCACAATAGAAGTAGCCTTCGTAATTTAGCATAGTTTTGATGAGCATTGTTTAATTCAAGAGTTGCACAATAGAAGTAGCCTTTGTAATTTAGCATAGTTTTGATGAGCATTGTTATATTCTTGAGTTCCACAATAGAAGTCTATGCAATTTAAACAAGGCTTCGTAATTTACCATAGTTTTGATGAGCATTGTTTCATTCTTGAGTTCCACATTAGAAGTCTATGCAATTTAACAATGCTTTGATGAGCATTGTTTAATTCTAGAGTTGCACAATAGAAGTAGCCTTTGTAATTTAGCATACTTTTGATGAGCATTGTTTTCTTCTTGAGTTCCACAATAGAAGTCTATGCAATTTAAACAATGATTTGATGAGCATTGTTTGATTCTTGAGTTCCACAATAGAGTTCTATGCAATTTAAGCAAAGCTTTGATGAGCATTGTTTAATTCTTGAGTTCCACAGTTGAATTCGATGCAATTTAAGCAAAACTTTGACGAGGATTGTTTAATTCATGAGTTCCATAATAGAAGTCTATGTAACTTGCAATGCTTTGATGCGCATTGCTTAATACTTGAGTTCCACAATAGAAGTGTATCCAATTTAGCAAAGCTATAATGAGCATTGTTTAATTCTTGAGTTCCACATTAGAAGTCTACGCAATATAAGAAAAGCTTTGATGAGCATTGTTTGATTTATTAGTTCCACGAAGTCTATGCAATTTAGGAAAGCTTTGATGAGCATTATTTCATTCTTGAGTTCCACATTGGAAGTCTATGCTATTTAGCAAAGCGTTGATGAGCATTGTTTAATGAATTCCACAATAGAAGTAACCTTTGCAATTTAGCAAAGATTTGATGAGCATTGTTTAATTCTTTAGTTTCACAATAGAAGTTTATGCACTTTAAGCAAAGCTTTGATGAGCGTTGTTTCATTCTTGCTACAATAGAAGTCTATGCAATTTAGCAAAGCTTTGATGAGTATTGTTTATCTCTTGAGTTCCACATTAGAAGTCTATGCAATTTAAGCAAAGCTTTTGTGTGCATTGTTTAATTTTCGAGTTCCACAATAGAAGTCTACGCAATTTAGCAAAGCTTTGATGAGCATTGTTTAGATCTTGTGTTCCACAATAGAATTCTATGCAATTTAAGCAAATCATTGATGAGGATTGTTTAAATCTTGAGCTCCACAATAGAAGTATATGTAACTTAGCAAAGCTTTAATGATCATTGTTTAATACTTGAGTTCCACAATAGAAGTCTATGCAATTTAAGCAAGTCTTTGATGAACAGTGTTTGATTCTTGAGTTCCACAATAGAAGTCTTTGCAATTTAGCAAAGCTTTGACGAGCATTGTTTCATTCTTGGGTTCCACATTGGAAGTCTATGCAATTTAACAAAGCATTGATGAGCATTGTTTAATTGTTGAGCTCAATAATACGAATGTATACACTTTAAACAATGCTTTGATGAGAATTGTTTCATTCTTGAGTTCCACATTATAAGTCTATGCAATTTAGCAAAGCTTTGATGAGCATAGTGTAATTCTTGGGTTCCACAATAGAAGTAGTCTTCGCAATTTAGCAAAGCTTTGATGACCGTTGTTTAATTCTTGTGTTCCACAATAAAAGTCTATGCAATTTAAGCAAATCTTTGATGAGCATTGTTTCATTCTTGAGTTCCACATTAGAAGTCTATGCAATTTAAGAATGTTTTGATGAGCATTGTTTAATTTTAGAGTTGCACAATAGAAGTAGCCTTTGTAATTTAGTATAAGTTTGATGAGCCTTGTTTACTTCTTGAGTTCCATAATAAAAGCCAGTACAATTATAGAAAAGCTTTGATGAGCATTGTTTCATTCTTGAGTTCCACATTATAAGTCTATGCAATTTAGAAATGCTTTGATGAGCATTGTTTAATTCTAGAGTTGCACAATAGAAGTAGCCTTCGTAATTTAGCATAGTTTTGATGAGCATTGTTTAATTCAAGAGTTGCACAATAGAAGTAGCCTTTGTAATTTAGCATAGTTTTGATGAGCATTGTTATATTCTTGAGTTCCACAATAGAAGTCTATGCAATTTAAACAAGGCTTCGTAATTTACCATAGTTTTGATGAGCATTGTTTCATTCTTGAGTTCCACATTAGAAGTCTATGCAATTTAACAATGCTTTGATGAGCATTGTTTAATTCTAGAGTTGCACAATAGAAGTAGCCTTTGTAATTTAGCATACTTTTGATGAGCATTGTTTTCTTCTTGAGTTCCACAATAGAAGTCTATGCAATTTAAACAATGATTTGATGAGCATTGTTTGATTCTTGAGTTCCACAATAGAGTTCTATGCAATTTAAGCAAAGCTTTGATGAGCATTGTTTAATTCTTGAGTTCCACAGTTGAATTCGATGCAATTTAAGCAAAACTTTGACGAGGATTGTTTAATTCATGAGTTCCATAATAGAAGTCTATGTAACTTGCAATGCTTTGATGCGCATTGCTTAATACTTGAGTTCCACAATAGAAGTGTATCCAATTTAGCAAAGCTATAATGAGCATTGTTTAATTCTTGAGTTCCACATTAGAAGTCTACGCAATATAAGAAAAGCTTTGATGAGCATTGTTTGATTTATTAGTTCCACGAAGTCTATGCAATTTAGGAAAGCTTTGATGAGCATTATTTCATTCTTGAGTTCCACATTGGAAGTCTATGCTATTTAGCAAAGCGTTGATGAGCATTGTTTAATGAATTCCACAATAGAAGTAACCTTTGCAATTTAGCAAAGATTTGATGAGCATTGTTTAATTCTTTAGTTTCACAATAGAAGTTTATGCACTTTAAGCAAAGCTTTGATGAGCGTTGTTTCATTCTTGCTACAATAGAAGTCTATGCAATTTAGCAAAGCTTTGATGAGTATTGTTTATCTCTTGAGTTCCACATTAGAAGTCTATGCAATTTAAGCAAAGCTTTTGTGTGCATTGTTTAATTTTCGAGTTCCACAATAGAAGTCTACGCAATTTAGCAAAGCTTTGATGAGCATTGTTTAGATCTTGTGTTCCACAATAGAATTCTATGCAATTTAAGCAAATCATTGATGAGGATTGTTTAAATCTTGAGCTCCACAATAGAAGTATATGTAACTTAGCAAAGCTTTAATGATCATTGTTTAATACTTGAGTTCCACAATAGAAGTCTATGCAATTTAAGCAAGTCTTTGATGAACAGTGTTTGATTCTTGAGTTCCACAATAGAAGTCTTTGCAATTTAGCAAAGCTTTGACGAGCATTGTTTCATTCTTGGGTTCCACATTGGAAGTCTATGCAATTTAACAAAGCATTGATGAGCATTGTTTAATTGTTGAGCTCAACAATACGAATGTATACACTTTAAACAATGCTTTGATGAGGATTGTTTCATTCTTGAGTTCCACATTATAAGTCTATGCAATTTAGCAAAGCTTTGATGAGCATAGTGTAATTCTTGGGTTCCACAATAGAAGTAGTCTTCGCAATTTAGCAAAGCTTTGATGACCGTTGTTTAATACTTGTGTTCCACAATAAAAGTCTGTGCAATTTAAGCAAATCTTTGATGAGCATTGTTTCATTCTTGAGTTCCACATTAGAAGTCTATGCAATTTAAGAATGTTTTGATGAGCATTGTTTAATTTTAGAGTTGCACAATAGAAGTAGCCTTTGTAATTTAGTATAAGTTTGATGAGCCTTGTTTACTTCTTGAGTTCCATAATAAAAGCCAGTGCAATTATAGAAAAGCTTTGATGAGCATTGTTTCATTCTTGAGTTCCACATTATAAGTCTATGCAATTTAGAAATGCTTTGATGAGCATTGTTTAATTCTAGAGTTGCACAATAGAAGTAGCCTTCGTAATTTAGCATAGTTTTGATGAGCATTGTTTAATTCAAGAGTTGCACAATAGAAGTAGCCTTTGTAATTTAGCATAGTTTTGATGAGCATTGTTATATTCTTGAGTTCCACAATAGAAGTCTATGCAATTTAAACAAGGCTTCGTAATTTACCATAGTTTTGATGAGCATTGTTTCATTCTTGAGTTCCACATTAGAAGTCTATGCAATTTAACAATGCTTTGATGAGCATTGTTTAATTCTAGAGTTGCACAATAGAAGTAGCCTTTGTAATTTAGCATACTTTTGATGAGCATTGTTTTCTTCTTGAGTTCCACAATAGAAGTCTATGCAATTTAAACAATGATTTGATGAGCATTGTTTGATTCTTGAGTTCCACAATAGAGTTCTATGCAATTTAAGCAAAGCTTTGATGAGCATTGTTTAATTCTTGAGTTCCACAGTTGAATTCGATGCAATTTAAGCAAAACTTTGACGAGGATTGTTTAATTCATGAGTTCCATAATAGAAGTCTATGTAACTTGCAATGCTTTGATGCGCATTGCTTAATACTTGAGTTCCACAATAGAAGTGTATCCAATTTAGCAAAGCTATAATGAGCATTGTTTAATTCTTGAGTTCCACATTAGAAGTCTACGCAATATAAGAAAAGCTTTGATGAGCATTGTTTGATTTATTAGTTCCACGAAGTCTATGCAATTTAGGAAAGCTTTGATGAGCATTATTTCATTCTTGAGTTCCACATTGGAAGTCTATGCTATTTAGCAAAGCGTTGATGAGCATTGTTTAATGAATTCCACAATAGAAGTAACCTTTGCAATTTAGCAAAGATTTGATGAGCATTGTTTAATTCTTTAGTTTCACAATAGAAGTTTATGCACTTTAAGCAAAGCTTTGATGAGCGTTGTTTCATTCTTGCTACAATAGAAGTCTATGCAATTTAGCAAAGCTTTGATGAGTATTGTTTATCTCTTGAGTTCCACATTAGAAGTCTATGCAATTTAAGCAAAGCTTTTGTGTGCATTGTTTAATTTTCGAGTTCCACAATAGAAGTCTACGCAATTTAGCAAAGCTTTGATGAGCATTGTTTAGATCTTGTGTTCCACAATAGAATTCTATGCAATTTAAGCAAATCATTGATGAGGATTGTTTAAATCTTGAGCTCCACAATAGAAGTATATGTAACTTAGCAAAGCTTTAATGATCATTGTTTAATACTTGAGTTCCACAATAGAAGTCTATGCAATTTAAGCAAGTCTTTGATGAACAGTGTTTGATTCTTGAGTTCCACAATAGAAGTCTTTGCAATTTAGCAAAGCTTTGACGAGCATTGTTTCATTCTTGGGTTCCACATTGGAAGTCTATGCAATTTAACAAAGCATTGATGAGCATTGTTTAATTGTTGAGCTCAACAATACGAATGTATACACTTTAAACAATGCTTTGATGAGGATTGTTTCATTCTTGAGTTCCACATTATAAGTCTATGCAATTTAGCAAAGCTTTGATGAGCATAGTGTAATTCTTGGGTTCCACAATAGAAGTAGTCTTCGCAATTTAGCAAAGCTTTGATGACCGTTGTTTAATACTTGTGTTCCACAATAAAAGTCTGTGCAATTTAAGCAAATCTTTGATGAGCATTGTTTCATTCTTGAGTTCCACATTAGAAGTCTATGCAATTTAAGAATGTTTTGATGAGCATTGTTTAATTTTAGAGTTGCACAATAGAAGTAGCCTTTGTAATTTAGTATAAGTTTGATGAGCCTTGTTTACTTCTTGAGTTCCATAATAAAAGCCAGTGCAATTATAGAAAAGCTTTGATGAGCATTGTTTCATTCTTGAGTTCCACATTATAAGTCTATGCAATTTAGAAATGCTTTGATGAGCATTGTTTAATTCTAGAGTTGCACAATAGAAGTAGCCTTCGTAATTTAGCATAGTTTTGATGAGCATTGTTTAATTCAAGAGTTGCACAATAGAAGTAGCCTTTGTAATTTAGCATAGTTTTGATGAGCATTGTTATATTCTTGAGTTCCACAATAGAAGTCTATGCAATTTAAACAAGGCTTCGTAATTTACCATAGTTTTGATGAGCATTGTTTCATTCTTGAGTTCCACATTAGAAGTCTATGCAATTTAACAATGCTTTGATGAGCATTGTTTAATTCTAGAGTTGCACAATAGAAGTAGCCTTTGTAATTTAGCATACTTTTGATGAGCATTGTTTTCTTCTTGAGTTCCACAATAGAAGTCTATGCAATTTAAACAATGATTTGATGAGCATTGTTTGATTCTTGAGTTCCACAATAGAGTTCTATGCAATTTAAGCAAAGCTTTGATGAGCATTGTTTAATTCTTGAGTTCCACAGTTGAATTCGATGCAATTTAAGCAAAACTTTGACGAGGATTGTTTAATTCATGAGTTCCATAATAGAAGTCTATGTAACTTGCAATGCTTTGATGCGCATTGCTTAATACTTGAGTTCCACAATAGAAGTGTATCCAATTTAGCAAAGCTATAATGAGCATTGTTTAATTCTTGAGTTCCACATTAGAAGTCTACGCAATATAAGAAAAGCTTTGATGAGCATTGTTTGATTTATTAGTTCCACGAAGTCTATGCAATTTAGGAAAGCTTTGATGAGCATTATTTCATTCTTGAGTTCCACATTGGAAGTCTATGCTATTTAGCAAAGCGTTGATGAGCATTGTTTAATGAATTCCACAATAGAAGTAACCTTTGCAATTTAGCAAAGATTTGATGAGCATTGTTTAATTCTTTAGTTTCACAATAGAAGTTTATGCACTTTAAGCAAAGCTTTGATGAGCGTTGTTTCATTCTTGCTACAATAGAAGTCTATGCAATTTAGCAAAGCTTTGATGAGTATTGTTTATCTCTTGAGTTCCACATTAGAAGTCTATGCAATTTAAGCAAAGCTTTTGTGTGCATTGTTTAATTTTCGAGTTCCACAATAGAAGTCTACGCAATTTAGCAAAGCTTTGATGAGCATTGTTTAGATCTTGTGTTCCACAATAGAATTCTATGCAATTTAAGCAAATCATTGATGAGGATTGTTTAAATCTTGAGCTCCACAATAGAAGTATATGTAACTTAGCAAAGCTTTAATGATCATTGTTTAATACTTGAGTTCCACAATAGAAGTCTATGCAATTTAAGCAAGTCTTTGATGAACAGTGTTTGATTCTTGAGTTCCACAATAGAAGTCTTTGCAATTTAGCAAAGCTTTGACGAGCATTGTTTCATTCTTGGGTTCCACATTGGAAGTCTATGCAATTTAACAAAGCATTGATGAGCATTGTTTAATTGTTGAGCTCAACAATACGAATGTATACACTTTAAACAATGCTTTGATGAGGATTGTTTCATTCTTGAGTTCCACATTATAAGTCTATGCAATTTAGCAAAGCTTTGATGAGCATAGTGTAATTCTTGGGTTCCACAATAGAAGTAGTCTTCGCAATTTAGCAAAGCTTTGATGACCGTTGTTTAATACTTGTGTTCCACAATAAAAGTCTGTGCAATTTAAGCAAATCTTTGATGAGCATTGTTTCATTCTTGAGTTCCACATTAGAAGTCTATGCAATTTAAGAATGTTTTGATGAGCATTGTTTAATTTTAGAGTTGCACAATAGAAGTAGCCTTTGTAATTTAGTATAAGTTTGATGAGCCTTGTTTACTTCTTGAGTTCCATAATAAAAGCCAGTGCAATTATAGAAAAGCTTTGATGAGCATTGTTTCATTCTTGAGTTCCACATTATAAGTCTATGCAATTTAGAAATGCTTTGATGAGCATTGTTTAATTCTAGAGTTGCACAATAGAAGTAGCCTTCGTAATTTAGCATAGTTTTGATGAGCATTGTTTAATTCAAGAGTTGCACAATAGAAGTAGCCTTTGTAATTTAGCATAGTTTTGATGAGCATTGTTATATTCTTGAGTTCCACAATAGAAGTCTATGCAATTTAAACAAGGCTTCGTAATTTACCATAGTTTTGATGAGCATTGTTTCATTCTTGAGTTCCACATTAGAAGTCTATGCAATTTAACAATGCTTTGATGAGCATTGTTTAATTCTAGAGTTGCACAATAGAAGTAGCCTTTGTAATTTAGCATACTTTTGATGAGCATTGTTTTCTTCTTGAGTTCCACAATAGAAGTCTATGCAATTTAAACAATGATTTGATGAGCATTGTTTGATTCTTGAGTTCCACAATAGAGTTCTATGCAATTTAAGCAAAGCTTTGATGAGCATTGTTTAATTCTTGAGTTCCACAGTTGAATTCGATGCAATTTAAGCAAAACTTTGACGAGGATTGTTTAATTCATGAGTTCCATAATAGAAGTCTATGTAACTTGCAATGCTTTGATGCGCATTGCTTAATACTTGAGTTCCACAATAGAAGTGTATCCAATTTAGCAAAGCTATAATGAGCATTGTTTAATTCTTGAGTTCCACATTAGAAGTCTACGCAATATAAGAAAAGCTTTGATGAGCATTGTTTGATTTATTAGTTCCACGAAGTCTATGCAATTTAGGAAAGCTTTGATGAGCATTATTTCATTCTTGAGTTCCACATTGGAAGTCTATGCTATTTAGCAAAGCGTTGATGAGCATTGTTTAATGAATTCCACAATAGAAGTAACCTTTGCAATTTAGCAAAGATTTGATGAGCATTGTTTAATTCTTTAGTTTCACAATAGAAGTTTATGCACTTTAAGCAAAGCTTTGATGAGCGTTGTTTCATTCTTGCTACAATAGAAGTCTATGCAATTTAGCAAAGCTTTGATGAGTATTGTTTATCTCTTGAGTTCCACATTAGAAGTCTATGCAATTTAAGCAAAGCTTTTGTGTGCATTGTTTAATTTTCGAGTTCCACAATAGAAGTCTACGCAATTTAGCAAAGCTTTGATGAGCATTGTTTAGATCTTGTGTTCCACAATAGAATTCTATGCAATTTAAGCAAATCATTGATGAGGATTGTTTAAATCTTGAGCTCCACAATAGAAGTATATGTAACTTAGCAAAGCTTTAATGATCATTGTTTAATACTTGAGTTCCACAATAGAAGTCTATGCAATTTAAGCAAGTCTTTGATGAACAGTGTTTGATTCTTGAGTTCCACAATAGAAGTCTTTGCAATTTAGCAAAGCTTTGACGAGCATTGTTTCATTCTTGGGTTCCACATTGGAAGTCTATGCAATTTAACAAAGCATTGATGAGCATTGTTTAATTGTTGAGCTCAATAATACGAATGTATACACTTTAAACAATGCTTTGATGAGAATTGTTTCATTCTTGAGTTCCACATTATAAGTCTATGCAATTTAGCAAAGCTTTGATGAGCATAGTGTAATTCTTGGGTTCCACAATAGAAGTAGTCTTCGCAATTTAGCAAAGCTTTGATGACCGTTGTTTAATTCTTGTGTTCCACAATAAAAGTCTATGCAATTTAAGCAAATCTTTGATGAGCATTGTTTCATTCTTGAGTTCCACATTAGAAGTCTATGCAATTTAAGAATGTTTTGATGAGCATTGTTTAATTTTAGAGTTGCACAATAGAAGTAGCCTTTGTAATTTAGTATAAGTTTGATGAGCCTTGTTTACTTCTTGAGTTCCATAATAAAAGCCAGTACAATTATAGAAAAGCTTTGATGAGCATTGTTTCATTCTTGAGTTCCACATTATAAGTCTATGCAATTTAGAAATGCTTTGATGAGCATTGTTTAATTCTAGAGTTGCACAATAGAAGTAGCCTTCGTAATTTAGCATAGTTTTGATGAGCATTGTTTAATTCAAGAGTTGCACAATAGAAGTAGCCTTTGTAATTTAGCATAGTTTTGATGAGCATTGTTATATTCTTGAGTTCCACAATAGAAGTCTATGCAATTTAAACAAGGCTTCGTAATTTACCATAGTTTTGATGAGCATTGTTTCATTCTTGAGTTCCACATTAGAAGTCTATGCAATTTAACAATGCTTTGATGAGCATTGTTTAATTCTAGAGTTGCACAATAGAAGTAGCCTTCGTAATTTAGCATACTTTTGATGAGCATTGTTTTCTTCTTGAGTTCCACAATAGAAGTCTGCAATTTAAACAATGATTTGATGAGCATTGTTTGATTCTTGAGTTCCACAATAGAGTTCTATGCAATTTAAGCAAAGCTTTGATGAGCATTGTTTAATTCTTGAGTTCCACAGTTGAATTCGATGCAATTTAAGCAAAACTTTGACGAGGATTGTTTAATTCATGAGTTCCATAATAGAAGTCTATGTAACTTGCAATGCTTTGATGCGCATTGCTTAATACTTGAGTTCCACAATAGAAGTGTATCCAATTTAGCAAAGCTATAATGAGCATTGTTTAATTCTTGAGTTCCACATTAGAAGTCTACGCAATATAAGAAAAGCTTTGATGAGCATTGTTTGATTTATTAGTTCCACGAAGTCTATGCAATTTAGGAAAGCTTTGATGAGCATTATTTCATTCTTGAGTTCCACATTGGAAGTCTATGCTATTTAGCAAAGCGTTGATGAGCATTGTTTAATGAATTCCACAATAGAAGTAACCTTTGCAATTTAGCAAAGATTTGATGAGCATTGTTTAATTCTTTAGTTTCACAATAGAAGTTTATGCACTTTAAGCAAAGCTTTGATGAGCGTTGTTTCATTCTTGCTACAATAGAAGTCTATGCAATTTAGCAAAGCTTTGATGAGTATTGTTTATCTCTTGAGTTCCACATTAGAAGTCTATGCAATTTAAGCAAAGCTTTTGTGTGCATTGTTTAATTTTCGAGTTCCACAATAGAAGTCTACGCAATTTAGCAAAGCTTTGATGAGCATTGTTTAGATCTTGTGTTCCACAATAGAATTCTATGCAATTTAAGCAAATCATTGATGAGGATTGTTTAAATCTTGAGCTCCACAATAGAAGTATATGTAACTTAGCAAAGCTTTAATGATCATTGTTTAATACTTGAGTTCCACAATAGAAGTCTATGCAATTTAAGCAAGTCTTTGATGAACAGTGTTTGATTCTTGAGTTCCACAATAGAAGTCTTTGCAATTTAGCAAAGCTTTGACGAGCATTGTTTCATTCTTGGGTTCCACATTGGAAGTCTATGCAATTTAACAAAGCATTGATGAGCATTGTTTAATTGTTGAGCTCAACAATACGAATGTATACACTTTAAACAATGCTTTGATGAGGATTGTTTCATTCTTGAGTTCCACATTATAAGTCTATGCAATTTAGCAAAGCTTTGGTGAGCATAGTGTAATTCTTGGGTTCCACAATAGAAGTAGTCTTCGCAATTTAGCAAAGCTTTGATGACCGTTGTTTAATTCTTGTGTTCCACAATAAAAGTCTGTGCAATTTAAGCAAATCTTTGATGAGCATTGTTTCATTCTTGAGTTCCACATTAGAAGTCTATGCAATTTAAGAATGTTTTGATGAGCATTGTTTAATTTTAGAGTTGCACAATAGAAGTAGCCTTTGTAATTTAGTATAAGTTTGATGAGCCTTGTTTACTTCTTGAGTTCCATAATAAAAGCCAGTGCAATTATAGAAAAGCTTTGATGAGGATTGTTTCATTCTTGAGTTCCACATTATAAGTCTATGCAATTTAGAAATGCTTTGATGAGCATTGTTTAATTCTAGAGTTGCACAATAGAAGTAGCCTTCGTAATTTAGCATAGTTTTGATGAGCATTGTTTAATTCAAGAGTTGCACAATAGAAGTAGCCTTTGTAATTTAGCATAGTTTTGATGAGCATTGTTATATTCTTGAGTTCCACAATAGAAGTCTATGCAATTTAAACAAGGCTTCGTAATTTACCATAGTTTTGATGAGCATTGTTTCATTCTTGAGTTCCACATTAGAAGTCTATGCAATTTAACAATGGTTTGATGAGCATTGTTTAATTCTAGAGTTGCACAATAGAAGTAGCCTTTGTAATTTAGCATACTTTTGATGAGCATTGTTTTCTTCTTGAGTTCCACAATAGAAGTCTATGCAATTTAAACAATGATTTGATGAGCATTGTTTGATTCTTGAGTTCCACAATAGAGTTCTATGCAATTTAAGCAAAGCTTTGATGAGCATTGTTTAATTCTTGAGTTCCACAGTTGAATTCGATGCAATTTAAGCAAAACTTTGACGAGGATTGTTTAATTCATGAGTTCCATAATAGAAGTCTATGTAACTTGCAATGCTTTGATGCGCATTGCTTAATACTTGAGTTCCACAATAGAAGTGTATCCAATTTAGCAAAGCTATAATGAGCATTGTTTAATTCTTGAGTTCCACATTAGAAGTCTACGCAATATAAGAAAAGCTTTGATGAGCATTGTTTGATTTATTAGTTCCACGAAGTCTATGCAATTTAGGAAAGCTTTGATGAGCATTATTTCATTCTTGAGTTCCACATTGGAAGTCTATGCTATTTAGCAAAGCGTTGATGAGCATTGTTTAATGAATTCCACAATAGAAGTAACCTTTGCAATTTAGCAAAGATTTGATGAGCATTGTTTAATTCTTTAGTTTCACAATAGAAGTTTATGCACTTTAAGCAAAGCTTTGATGAGCGTTGTTTCATTCTTGCTACAATAGAAGTCTATGCAATTTAGCAAAGCTTTGATGAGTATTGTTTATCTCTTGAGTTCCACATTAGAAGTCTATGCAATTTAAGCAAAGCTTTTGTGTGCATTGTTTAATTTTCGAGTTCCACAATAGAAGTCTACGCAATTTAGCAAAGCTTTGATGAGCATTGTTTAGATCTTGTGTTCCACAATAGAATTCTATGCAATTTAAGCAAATCATTGATGAGGATTGTTTAAATCTTGAGCTCCACAATAGAAGTATATGTAACTTAGCAAAGCTTTAATGATCATTGTTTAATACTTGAGTTCCACAATAGAAGTCTATGCAATTTAAGCAAGTCTTTGATGAACAGTGTTTGATTCTTGAGTTCCACAATAGAAGTCTTTGCAATTTAGCAAAGCTTTGACGAGCATTGTTTCATTCTTGGGTTCCACATTGGAAGTCTATGCAATTTAACAAAGCATTGATGAGCATTGTTTAATTGTTGAGCTCAACAATACGAATGTATACACTTTAAACAATGCTTTGATGAGAATTGTTTCATTCTTGAGTTCCACATTATAAGTCTATGCAATTTAGCAAAGCTTTGATGAGCATAGTGTAATTCTTGGGTTCCACAATAGAAGTAGTCTTCGCAATTTAGCAAAGCTTTGATGACCGTTGTTTAATTCTTGTGTTCCACAATAAAAGTCTATGCAATTTAAGCAAATCTTTGATGAGCATTGTTTCATTCTTGAGTTCCACATTAGAAGTCTATGCAATTTAAGAATGTTTTGATGAGCATTGTTTAATTTTAGAGTTGCACAATAGAAGTAGCCTTTGTAATTTAGTATAAGTTTGATGAGCCTTGTTTACTTCTTGAGTTCCATAATAAAAGCCAGTGCAATTATAGAAAAGCTTTGATGAGCATTGTTTCATTCTTGAGTTCCACATTATAAGTCTATGCAATTTAGAAATGCTTTGATGAGCATTGTTTAATTCTAGAGTTGCACAATAGAAGTAGCCTTCGTAATTTAGCATAGTTTTGATGAGCATTGTTTAATTCAAGAGTTGCACAATAGAAGTAGCCTTTGTAATTTAGCATAGTTTTGATGAGCATTGTTATATTCTTGAGTTCCACAATAGAAGTCTATGCAATTTAAACAAGGCTTCGTAATTTACCATAGTTTTGATGAGCATTGTTTCATTCTTGAGTTCCACATTAGAAGTCTATGCAATTTAACAATGGTTTGATGAGCATTGTTTAATTCTAGAGTTGCACAATAGAAGTAGCCTTTGTAATTTAGCATACTTTTGATGAGCATTGTTTTCTTCTTGAGTTCCACAATAGAAGTCTATGCAATTTAAACAATGATTTGATGAGCATTGTTTGATTCTTGAGTTCCACAATAGAGTTCTATGCAATTTAAGCAAAGCTTTGATGAGCATTGTTTAATTCTTGAGTTCCACAGTTGAATTCGATGCAATTTAAGCAAAACTTTGACGAGGATTGTTTAATTCATGAGTTCCATAATAGAAGTCTATGTAACTTGCAATGCTTTGATGCGCATTGCTTAATACTTGAGTTCCACAATAGAAGTGTATCCAATTTAGCAAAGCTATAATGAGCATTGTTTAATTCTTGAGTTCCACATTAGAAGTCTACGCAATATAAGAAAAGCTTTGATGAGCATTGTTTGATTTATTAGTTCCACGAAGTCTATGCAATTTAGGAAAGCTTTGATGAGCATTATTTCATTCTTGAGTTCCACATTGGAAGTCTATGCTATTTAGCAAAGCGTTGATGAGCATTGTTTAATGAATTCCACAATAGAAGTAACCTTTGCAATTTAGCAAAGATTTGATGAGCATTGTTTAATTCTTTAGTTTCACAATAGAAGTTTATGCACTTTAAGCAAAGCTTTGATGAGCGTTGTTTCATTCTTGCTACATTAGAAGTCTATGCAATTTAGCAAAGCTTTGATGAGTATTGTTTATCTCTTGAGTTCCACAATAGAAGTCTATGCAATTTAAGCAAAGCTTTTGTGTGCATTGTTTAATTTTCGAGTTCCACAATAGAAGTCTATGCAATTTAGCAAAGCTTTGATGAGCATTGTTTAGATCTTGTGTTCCACAATAGAATTCTATGCAATTTAAGCAAATCATTGATGAGGATTGTTTAAATCTTGAGCTCCACAATAGAAGTATATGTAACTTAGCAAAGCTTTAATGATCATTGTTTAATACTTGAGTTCCACAATAGAAGTCTATGCAATTTAAGCAAGTCTTTGATGAACAGTGTTTGATTCTTGAGTTCCACAATAGAAGTCTTTGCAATTTAGCAAAGCTTTGACGAGCATTGTTTCATTCTTGGGTTCCACATTGGAAGTCTATGCAATTTAACAAAGCATTGATGAGCATTGTTTAATTGTTGAGCTCAACAATACGAATGTATACACTTTAAACAATGCTTTGATGAGGATTGTTTCATTCTTGAGTTCCACATTATAAGTCTATGCAATTTAGCAAAGCTTTGGTGAGCATAGTGTAATTCTTGGGTTCCACAATAGAAGTAGTCTTCGCAATTTAGCAAAGCTTTGATGACCGTTGTTTAATTCTTGTGTTCCACAATAAAAGTCTGTGCAATTTAAGCAAATCTTTGATGAGCATTGTTTCATTCTTGAGTTCCACATTAGAAGTCTATGCAATTTAAGAATGTTTTGATGAGCATTGTTTAATTTTAGAGTTGCACAATAGAAGTAGCCTTTGTAATTTAGTATAAGTTTGATGAGCCTTGTTTACTTCTTGAGTTCCATAATAAAAGCCAGTGCAATTATAGAAAAGCTTTGATGAGCATTGTTTCATTCTTGAGTTCCACATTATAAGTCTATGCAATTTAGAAATGCTTTGATGAGCATTGTTTAATTCTAGAGTTGCACAATAGAAGTAGCCTTCGTAATTTAGCATAGTTTTGATGAGCATTGTTTAATTCAAGAGTTGCACAATAGAAGTAGCCTTTGTAATTTAGCATAGTTTTGATGAGCATTGTTATATTCTTGAGTTCCACAATAGAAGTCTATGCAATTTAAACAAGGCTTCGTAATTTACCATAGTTTTGATGAGCATTGTTTCATTCTTGAGTTCCACATTAGAAGTCTATGCAATTTAACAATGGTTTGATGAGCATTGTTTAATTCTAGAGTTGCACAATAGAAGTAGCCTTTGTAATTTAGCATACTTTTGATGAGCATTGTTTTCTTCTTGAGTTCCACAATAGAAGTCTATGCAATTTAAACAATGATTTGATGAGCATTGTTTGATTCTTGAGTTCCACAATAGAGTTCTATGCAATTTAAGCAAAGCTTTGATGAGCATTGTTTAATTCTTGAGTTCCACAGTTGAATTCGATGCAATTTAAGCAAAACTTTGACGAGGATTGTTTAATTCATGAGTTCCATAATAGAAGTCTATGTAACTTGCAATGCTTTGATGCGCATTGCTTAATACTTGAGTTCCACAATAGAAGTGTATCCAATTTAGCAAAGCTATAATGAGCATTGTTTAATTCTTGAGTTCCACATTAGAAGTCTACGCAATATAAGAAAAGCTTTGATGAGCATTGTTTGATTTATTAGTTCCACGAAGTCTATGCAATTTAGGAAAGCTTTGATGAGCATTATTTCATTCTTGAGTTCCACATTGGAAGTCTATGCTATTTAGCAAAGCGTTGATGAGCATTGTTTAATGAATTCCACAATAGAAGTAACCTTTGCAATTTAGCAAAGATTTGATGAGCATTGTTTAATTCTTTAGTTTCACAATAGAAGTTTATGCACTTTAAGCAAAGCTTTGATGAGCGTTGTTTCATTCTTGCTACAATAGAAGTCTATGCAATTTAGCAAAGCTTTGATGAGTATTGTTTATCTCTTGAGTTCCACATTAGAAGTCTATGCAATTTAAGCAAAGCTTTTGTGTGCATTGTTTAATTTTCGAGTTCCACAATAGAAGTCTACGCAATTTAGCAAAGCTTTGATGAGCATTGTTTAGATCTTGTGTTCCACAATAGAATTCTATGCAATTTAAGCAAATCATTGATGAGGATTGTTTAAATCTTGAGCTCCACAATAGAAGTATATGTAACTTAGCAAAGCTTTAATGATCATTGTTTAATACTTGAGTTCCACAATAGAAGTCTATGCAATTTAAGCAAGTCTTTGATGAACAGTGTTTGATTCTTGAGTTCCACAATAGAAGTCTTTGCAATTTAGCAAAGCTTTGACGAGCATTGTTTCATTCTTGGGTTCCACATTGGAAGTCTATGCAATTTAACAAAGCATTGATGAGCATTGTTTAATTGTTGAGCTCAACAATACGAATGTATACACTTTAAACAATGCTTTGATGAGGATTGTTTCATTCTTGAGTTCCACATTATAAGTCTATGCAATTTAGCAAAGCTTTGATGAGCATAGTGTAATTCTTGGGTTCCACAATAGAAGTAGTCTTCGCAATTTAGCAAAGCTTTGATGACCGTTGTTTAATACTTGTGTTCCACAATAAAAGTCTGTGCAATTTAAGCAAATCTTTGATGAGCATTGTTTCATTCTTGAGTTCCACATTAGAAGTCTATGCAATTTAAGAATGTTTTGATGAGCATTGTTTAATTTTAGAGTTGCACAATAGAAGTAGCCTTTGTAATTTAGTATAAGTTTGATGAGCCTTGTTTACTTCTTGAGTTCCATAATAAAAGCCAGTGCAATTATAGAAAAGCTTTGATGAGCATTGTTTCATTCTTGAGTTCCACATTATAAGTCTATGCAATTTAGAAATGATTTGATGAGCATTGTTTAATTCTAGAGTTGCACAATAGAAGTAGCCTTCGTAATTTAGCATAGTTTTGATGAGCATTGTTTAATTCAAGAGTTGCACAATAGAAGTAGCCTTTGTAATTTAGCATAGTTTTGATGAGCATTGTTATATTCTTGAGTTCCACAATAGAAGTCTATGCAATTTAAACAAGGCTTCGTAATTTACCATAGTTTTGATGAGCATTGTTTCATTCTTGAGTTCCACATTAGAAGTCTATGCAATTTAACAATGCTTTGATGAGCATTGTTTAATTCTAGAGTTGCACAATAGAAGTAGCCTTTGTAATTTAGCATACTTTTGATGAGCATTGTTTTCTTCTTGAGTTCCACAATAGAAGTCTATGCAATTTAAACAATGATTTGATGAGCATTGTTTGATTCTTGAGTTCCACAATAGAGTTCTATGCAATTTAAGCAAAGCTTTGATGAGCATTGTTTAATTCTTGAGTTCCACAGTTGAATTCGATGCAATTTAAGCAAAACTTTGACGAGGATTGTTTAATTCATGAGTTCCATAATAGAAGTCTATGTAACTTGCAATGCTTTGATGCGCATTGCTTAATACTTGAGTTCCACAATAGAAGTGTATCCAATTTAGCAAAGCTATAATGAGCATTGTTTAATTCTTGAGTTCCACATTAGAAGTCTACGCAATATAAGAAAAGCTTTGATGAGCATTGTTTGATTTATTAGTTCCACGAAGTCTATGCAATTTAGGAAAGCTTTGATGAGCATTATTTCATTCTTGAGTTCCACATTGGAAGTCTATGCTATTTAGCAAAGCGTTGATGAGCATTGTTTAATGAATTCCACAATAGAAGTAACCTTTGCAATTTAGCAAAGATTTGATGAGCATTGTTTAATTCTTTAGTTTCACAATAGAAGTTTATGCACTTTAAGCAAAGCTTTGATGAGCGTTGTTTCATTCTTGCTACAATAGAAGTCTATGCAATTTAGCAAAGCTTTGATGAGTATTGTTTATCTCTTGAGTTCCACATTAGAAGTCTATGCAATTTAAGCAAAGCTTTTGTGTGCATTGTTTAATTTTCGAGTTCCACAATAGAAGTCTATGCAATTTAGCAAAGCTTTGATGAGCATTGTTTAGATCTTGTGTTCCACAATAGAATTCTATGCAATTTAAGCAAATCATTGATGAGGATTGTTTAAATCTTGAGCTCCACAATAGAAGTATATGTAACTTAGCAAAGCTTTAATGATCATTGTTTAATACTTGAGTTCCACAATAGAAGTCTATGCAATTTAAGCAAGTCTTTGATGAACAGTGTTTGATTCTTGAGTTCCACAATAGAAGTCTTTGCAATTTAGCAAAGCTTTGACGAGCATTGTTTCATTCTTGGGTTCCACATTGGAAGTCTATGCAATTTAACAAAGCATTGATGAGCATTGTTTAATTGTTGAGCTCAACAATACGAATGTATACACTTTAAACAATGCTTTGATGAGGATTGTTTCATTCTTGAGTTCCACATTATAAGTCTATGCAATTTAGCAAAGCTTTGATGAGCATAGTGTAATTCTTGGGTTCCACAATAGAAGTAGTCTTCGCAATTTAGCAAAGCTTTGATGACCGTTGTTTAATACTTGTGTTCCACAATAAAAGTCTGTGCAATTTAAGCAAATCTTTGATGAGCATTGTTTCATTCTTGAGTTCCACATTAGAAGTCTATGCAATTTAAGAATGTTTTGATGAGCATTGTTTAATTTTAGAGTTGCACAATAGAAGTAGCCTTTGTAATTTAGTATAAGTTTGATGAGCCTTGTTTACTTCTTGAGTTCCATAATAAAAGCCAGTGCAATTATAGAAAAGCTTTGATGAGCATTGTTTCATTCTTGAGTTCCACATTATAAGTCTATGCAATTTAGAAATGCTTTGATGAGCATTGTTTAATTCTAGAGTTGCACAATAGAAGTAGCCTTCGTAATTTAGCATAGTTTTGATGAGCATTGTTTAATTCAAGAGTTGCACAATAGAAGTAGCCTTTGTAATTTAGCATAGTTTTGATGAGCATTGTTATATTCTTGAGTTCCACAATAGAAGTCTATGCAATTTAAACAAGGCTTCGTAATTTACCATAGTTTTGATGAGCATTGTTTCATTCTTGAGTTCCACATTAGAAGTCTATGCAATTTAACAATGCTTTGATGAGCATTGTTTAATTCTAGAGTTGCACAATAGAAGTAGCCTTTGTAATTTAGCATACTTTTGATGAGCATTGTTTTCTTCTTGAGTTCCACAATAGAAGTCTATGCAATTTAAACAATGATTTGATGAGCATTGTTTGATTCTTGAGTTCCACAATAGAGTTCTATGCAATTTAAGCAAAGCTTTGATGAGCATTGTTTAATTCTTGAGTTCCACAGTTGAATTCGATGCAATTTAAGCAAAACTTTGACGAGGATTGTTTAATTCATGAGTTCCATAATAGAAGTCTATGTAACTTGCAATGCTTTGATGCGCATTGCTTAATACTTGAGTTCCACAATAGAAGTGTATCCAATTTAGCAAAGCTATAATGAGCATTGTTTAATTCTTGAGTTCCACATTAGAAGTCTACGCAATATAAGAAAAGCTTTGATGAGCATTGTTTGATTTATTAGTTCCACGAAGTCTATGCAATTTAGGAAAGCTTTGATGAGCATTATTTCATTCTTGAGTTCCACATTGGAAGTCTATGCAATTTAGCAAAGCTTTGATGAACATTGTTTCATTCTTGGTTTCTAAATTGGAAGTCTATGCAATTTAGCAAAGCATTGATGATCATTGTTTAATTCTTGAGTTATACAATAGAAGTAGTCTTTGCAACTTAGAAAAGCTTTGATGAGCATTGTTTAGTTATTGAGTTCCACAATAGATGTCTATGCAATTTAGCAAAAGCTTTGATGGGCATTGTATCATTCTTGAGTTCCACATTAGAAGTCTATGCAATTTAGCAAAGCTTTGATGAGCATTGTTTAATTCTTGAATTCCACAATATAAGTAGTCTTCGCAATTTAGGAAAGCTTTGATGAGCATTGTTTAATTCTTGAGTTCCATAATAAAAGTCTATGCAAATTTAGCAAAGCTTTGATGAGCATTGTTTCATTCTTGAGTTCCAGATGAGAAGTTTATGCAATTTAGAAAAGCTTTGATGAGCATTGTTTAATTCTGAAGTTCCACAATAGAAGTAGTCTTTGCAATTTAGCAAAGATTTGATGAGCATTGTTTAATTCTTTAGTTCCACAATAGAAGTGTATACAATTTAAGAAAATCTTTGATGAGAGGTGTTTCATTCTTGAGTTCCACATTAGAAGTCTATGCAATTTAGCAAAGCTTTGATGAGCATTGTTTTTTTCAGTTCCACAATAGAATTAGTCTTCGGAAATTAGCAAAGATTTGATAAGCATTTGTGTAATTCTTGAGTTCCACAATAAAAGTCTATGCAATTTAAGCAAAGCTTTGATGAGCGTTCTATCATTTTTAAGCTCCACGTTAGAATTCTATGCAATTTTGAAAATCTTTGATGAGCATTGTTTAATTCTAGAGTTCGACAATAGAGGTAGCCTTCGTGATTTAGCAAAACATTGATGAGCATTGTTTAATTCTTGAGTTCGACAATAAAAGTAGTCTTCGCAATTTAGCAAAGCTTTGATGATCATTGTTAAATTCTTGAGTTTCACATCAAAATTATATGCAATTTAGCAGAGCTTCGATGAGCATCTTTTTAATTCTGGAGTTCCACAATAGAAGTCTATGCAGTTTAAGCAAAGCTTTGATGAACATTGTTTGATTTATGAGTTTTACAATAGAAGTCTATGCAATTGAAGCAAACCTTTGTTTAGCATTGTTTGATTCTTGAGTTCCATAATAGAAGTCTATGCAATTTAGCAAAGCTTTGATGACCATTATTTCATTCTTGGTTTCCAAATTGGAAGTCTATGCAATTTGGAAAGCATTGATGAGCATTGTTTAATTCTTGAGTTCCACAATAGAAGTAGTCTTTGCCACTTAAAAAAGCTTTGATGAGCATTTTTTAAATCTTGAGCTCCATATTAAAAGTCTATGTAATTTTAGCAAAGCTTTGATGAGCATTGTTTCATTCTTGAGTTCCACATTAGAAGTGTATGCAATTTAGAAAAGCTTTGATGAGCAATGTTTAATTCTGAAGTTCCACAATAGAACTAGTCTTCGCAATTTAGCAAAGATTTGATGAGCATTGTTTAATTCTTGAGTTCCATAATAAAAGTCTATGCAAATTTAGCAAAGCTTTGATGAGCATTGTTTCATTCTTGAGTTCCAGATGAGAAGTTTATGCAATTTAGAAAAGCTTTGATGAGCATTGTTTAATTCTGAAGTTCCACAATAGAAGTAGTCTTTGCAATTTAGCAAAGATTTGATGAGCATTGTTTAATTCTTGAGTTCCATAATAGGAGTAGTCTTCGCAATTTAGCGAAGCTTTGATGGTCATTATTTAAGTCTAGAGTTTCACAAGAAAAGTCTATGCAATTTAGGAAATCTTTGATGAACATCGTTTAGTTGTCTATGCAATTTAAGCAAAGCTTTGATGAGCATTGTTTGATTCTTGAGTTCCATAATACAAGTGTATGCAATTTAAGCAAACCGTTGATGAGCATCGTGTTATTCTTGAGGTCCACTATAGAAGTCTATGCAATTTAAGCAAACCTTTGATGAGCATTGTTTGATTCTTGAGTTCGACAATAGAAGTCTATGCAATTTAGCAAAGCTTTGGTGAGCATTGTTTCATTCTTGGTTTCCAAATTGGAAGTATGTGCAATTTAGCAAAGCATTGATTAGCATTCTTTAACTCTTGAGTTCCACAATAGAAGTGGTATTTGCAGCATAGAAAAGCTTCGATGAGCATTGTTTAAATCTTGAGTTCCACAATAGAAGTGTACGTTATTTAAGCAAAGTTTTGATGAGCATTGTTTCATTCTTGAGTTCCACATTAGAAGTCTATGCATTTTAGCAAAGCTTTGATGAACATTGTTTAATTCTCGAGTTCCACAATATAAGTAGTCTTCACAATTTAGAAAAGCTTTGATGAGCATTCTTTAATTCTTGAGTTCCATAATAAAAATCTATACTATTTTAGCAAAGCTTTGATGAGCATTGTTTCCTTTCTGAGTTCCAAATTAGAAGTCTATGTAATTTAGCAAAGCTTTGATGAATATTGTTTAATTCTAGTGTTCCACAATAGTGGTAGTCTTCGCAATTTAGCAAAGCTTTGATGAGCGTTGTTTAATTCTTGAGTTCCGCAAGAGAAGTCTAAGCAATTTAAGCAAACTTTTCATGAGCATTGTTTGATTGTTGAGTTCCACATTAGAAGTCTATGCAATTTAGCGAAGCTTTGATGAGCATTGTGTCATTCTTTGTTTCTAAATTAGAAGTCTATGCAATTTACCATAGCATTGATGAGCATTGTTTAATTCTTGAGTTCTATAATAGAAGTAGTCTTTGCAATTTAGCGAAGATTTGATGAGCATTGTTTAATTCTTTAGTTCCACAATAGAAGTGTATACAATTTAAGCAAATCTTTTATGAGCATTGTTTCATTCTTTAGTTCCACATTAGAAATCTATGCAATTTAGCAAAGCTTTGATGAGCATTGTTTTCTTGAGTTCCAGAATAGAAGTAGTCTTCGGAAATTAGAAAAGATTTGATGAGCATTTGTGTAATTCTTGAGTTCCACAATAAAAGTCTATGCTATTTAAGCAAAGCTTTAATGAGCATTATATCATTTTTAAGTTCCATGTTAGAAGTGTATGCAATTTAGAAAAGCTATGATGAGCATTGTTTAATTCTAGAGTTCCACAATAGAAGTAGTCTTCGCAAGCTAGCAAAGCTTTGATGAGCATTGTTTAATTCTTGAGTTCGACAATAGAAGTAGTCTTCGCAATTTAGAAAAGCTTTGATGATCATTGTTAAATTCTTGAGTTTCATATGAAAAGTCTATGCGATTTAGCAAAGCTTAGATGAGCATCTGTTTCATTCTGTAGTTCCACAATAGAAGTCTATGCGGTTTAAGCAAAGATTTGATGATCATTGTTTGATTCATGAGTTCCACAATATAAGTGTATGCAATTAAAGCAAACCTTTGTTGAGCATTGTTTGATTCTTTTTTTTTTTTTTTTTTTTTTGAAAGAGCCAAAGCTGAGCAAACTTTATTAAAAAGAATAAAAAAATACAAACACCAAAAGTCAAACAAAATACAAATATAACCATCCTATCCATAACCAACTACCAAACCATTTCCTAATAATAAGAAATAACCACTCATAACCCCAAAACACCCTAAAATCCTTAAAGGTAACCCATAGACTTATTGAAAGAGGGAAAAAAGGTAACTTCACCCCCTTGCTCCTACCAAATCTCCAAAAGAAAAAAAAACCAAAGCAAGGGGTAAGGCCCTTAAAAAAACCCTCCGTCCATAAGCTAACCTTTAAGAAAAAAACCCTCAAGTTCAAAGCCCATATATCATAAAAAACAAGGAAATCCCCATAATCAAATCCATAACTAAACATAACAAAAAAATAAAAATAGAAAAGCCCCTCACGACTTCTAGTCCCAAAGCTCCTGTCCCAATCCTTGTCCTCTTTATCTTTCGAAGTCCTCATCATGAAATCCATAAGCTCTCTACAGCTATTGCCCACCATCAACCTTTGCTTCACCTTTCTGCACCACAAACTCAAAAAGGAACACAAGAAAATAATACCAGAATACCAGTGAATCAAATTAAGTTTCATACTAGACATGGCATCAATCACATGTCTAGGATTCTCTATTTGGATAATCTCAATTAAGATCATATCCAAACAGAAAATCCCACAGGTACAAGTCACATGATATAAGAGAAAACTCTCACACCAGTGACAAATTCCGTCAATTCCTTTGTGCATATTTTTATTCCCAAAATACCCCCACCATATACCATTAATAGCATCATCCATATTAGACTGCCACCACTGCCAAACCCAAAACCATAACCAACTATACTTCAAACAGCAAAACCAGAAAAATATCTCCATTATTCAACATTCTCAATTCCCGAAATACCCCAGATCAAATAAATCTTATTATTGATCATTTTAGTTCTTTTCCTTAATCCCATCAGCTTCAAACGAATCTCATTCTCAATACTAGCTATAATTCCCTCAACAGAAATTATGCTAGAATCAAACAGCCTAGAATTTCTCTCTCTCCAAATATGAGACACACAGCTAGCAATCATACATTTAATGATTAAATTCTCACTAGTCTTCAGTTTAAGCATACTGTTCAACAAAGAAATAAGATCATTCCAATCAACCGCTGTCAAACTTAGGCCCACTTTACTGCAGAAATATTTCCAGATTCTGGAAGAATACTCACAATTAAAGAATAAATGGTTATGCGAATCAGGCATATTATCACAAAGAGGACACAGCAAATTACCAGCCAATTCCCATCCTCTAACCCTATCCTGAGTTTTTAATCTGTTCAGAACAGCCAACCATAAAATAAAAGAGTTGCGAGGAATGCAATTATTATACCAAACAAGATCAAACCAAGGAACAATATCCCCAAAGTTATTCAAATCATTCCACACCTGTTTGCATGAGAATTTTCTGCATATACCTCCCTTATCCCTCCATCCAACAACATCATTCAAATTAGAATCAATACAGAACATAGGAGCTTCAGTCAATCCAGGAAACTTATTAACCCATTCAACCGGCCATGAATAAGAATCAAGCTCAAGAACATCACAAACTAAAGCAGAATCACTAAGATCATTACTAATCCACTCTCTCCTAGGGATAATAGTACAAAGAATACCTATAGGATGCCACCAATCATGCCATAAAGAAGTGTTCCTCCCATTACCCACACATGAAATAACATGAGGCCTAATAGTTTTCCTTATCTCCAAAAATCTCTTCCATGTCCAGTTCATACTCTTTTTCTGCAGAATATCCCAAAAATTCCTGCTGCCTATATAATTGATTCTAACCCACTGCACCCACAGGGAATTTTTGTTATTAACCACATTCCAAACATGTTTAGCAAGTAAAGCATCATTCCATTTCCTCAAATTCTTTATTCCCAGCCCACCATACTCCTTAGGTTTGCAAATTTCAAGCCACTTAACTTTAGCTTTCCCTTTAACTATCTCACCATTAGCCCATAAAAAACTCCTGCACATCTTTTCAATCTCATTAATAGTAGCAATTGGAATTTTAAAAATAGAAGCCCAATAAACATGAATATAAGTTAAAACCGAATTAATGAGTTGCAATCTGCCAGCAAAAGATAAGGTTTTACACTTCCAATTGAAAATTCTCAACTTAATCTTTTCAATCAGCTTTTTACAATCTCTATCAAACAATTTAGTAACACACATAGGAACCCCCAAATATTTAAATGGAAATTTCCCAACTTCATAAGGAAGAATACCCAAAATAATCCTTCTCATATTAGGCTTAACACAACTGAAATAAATCTGACTTTTTTCCATACTAACCTTCAGCCCTGAAATCTTATTGAAATCATCAAGGGCATTCCTTATAATTCTCGCCGAATTCCCATTACCATAAGAAAAAATTAACAAATCATCAGCAAAACATAAATGGGAGATTTTGAGGCTCAAACACTTACTATGGAACTTAAAATTCAAAGAATCTTCAATGAGTTTACCCATAATAATATTGAAAACCTCCATAACTATAGTAAATAGGTAAGGAGATAAAGGATCTCCATGTCTAAGCCCACGCTTTCCTTCAAAATACCCATGATCTTCACCATTAAAATTGAGCATGAACCACGGGGAAGAAACACAAGCCATAATCCATTTAACCATGACTGGATGAAACCCAAATCCCTACAGAACTCTATTAAGAAAATCCCAATCCACCGTATCATAAGCCTTTTGTATATCAATCTTTATCGTACATTTAGGGGTACCTCTCTTTTTTTGTACCCCACCATCAACTCCTGAGCAAGAAGAATATTGTCCAAAATAGATCTACCAGGAATAAAAGCTGATTGGTTATTACTTACAATATCACCCAAGCAATTTCTAATTCTATTCACTATAATCTTACTGATACACTTATAAAAAGTGTTACAGCAAGCTATAGGTCTAAAATCAGAAACTTTCCTCGGAACCTCAACTTTAGGGACCAGAACAATTCTCGTGGCATTAATCCCATTCAAAAATTTACCAGTCCAAAAAAATTCTCTCACAGCCTTACAAACATCTGGACCAACAATACTCCAAGAACTTTTAAAAAATTTCGAAGAATACCCATCAGGCCCAGGGGCACGATTGTCATCTATGTCAAACATCGCCAATTTAATTTCTTCATCAGTAACCACTCTAATCATATCAACAGCCACCCTACTGTCCAATTTTTTAGGAAAAAACTCATCATTTAAGCCAGCCAAATCAGTATCATCCTTACATCCCAAAAACTGATTAAAATGAGACACAAATTTCTCTATCATAGCCTTCCCACTCACCCAACGACCATCTTCATTCAGAACCATCTGAATACGATTATTGATACCTCTGCTTTTAACAATTTTGTGGAAGAATTTAGAATTATTGTCCCCATCCTGTAACCAATTGATTTTAGCACGCTGAGCAAGAATCTTTTCTTCATCATTACAAGCAATATTAAAATCTAAGAGAATATTAGCATGCTCTTCCCTAATCTTGCAATCAAAAGGATTATTGTCAATATCTTGTTGTTTACACTCCAAATCCTTTCTTAACTTCTGAATTCTTTTTCCAGCTCCCCAATATTTATTACACATCTCCCTACAATGTTTTTTGAGAATCTTCAACTTTTGTGTCACTTTAAACATAAAATAACCATCAATATTCTTATCCCAAATCTCCTTAACCAAAGGGAGAAATTCCTCCTTCTCAGAGATAAAATTCGCAAATCTAAAAGAAGGTTTCCACTTCACTTTGTTACCAGGAAAATTTAAAATAGCAGGGCAATGATCCGAGTTTCTGTATGGTTTAAAGACAGCATGAGCAAGAGGATGGTTCAACATAAATTTTTGATTAACCATAACTCTATCAAGCTTCTTCAACAGCCCCATATTACCCATAGGGGTTTTGTTCCATGTAAACTGAAACCCATAAGACTTCAAGTCCTCCACTTCTATAAAACTCAAACAATCAACAAAATCTTCAACTCCTTTAGGAGTTCTAGAACAGCTTTCAGAATATTCCGAAGGTTTTAAAGCAACATTAAAATCACCTAATAATCCCCAAGCTTCCCTATTAACAACCAAACTATGTTTTTTCAAATTATCCCAAAGTAATCTTCTTTCAATATAATTCGAAGCAGCATATATAAAAGACAAATACATGCCAATATCCGAATTACACAATTTAACATAACAATGAATAACCTGTTTGGATTGAGAAAGCAGAATCACATCAAAAAGTCTCGGATTCCACCCCACTATTATTCTAGTACCAGCTTCACAACTATTATTATTAGAGATCCAATCCCACTGCCCAAAAGTCTTAGCACAAACACTCTTGAGATTTAAGATTTTGACATGAGATTCAATCACAGCGCAAATACCAAGGTTATTACACCTAATAACATCAATAACCTCCTTCTGCTTAACAGATTTATTCAATCCCCTAACATTCCAAGCACCAATAGACATCATTGGGAAAAAATAGAATTTTGGCATTTACCTCCTCAAATGCCTGAGAACTCCCCATCTTACTGCTATTATTATCCGACTCCAACTTATCTTTATTCACTTTATTACTTTCATTTTCTTTCTTCTTCCCCTCTCCCTTGATTGAAGAAATCAATTTGTTATTCTTGCTTTCATTAGAACCCATTTCAGCTTCACCACTATCAACATTTTGATTAGCACCTGTCTTCTCAATCTTATCATCCTCTTCCATTTTATCCAAAACTTCCTCTTCAATCTCTCCCAATATTTCAAAACTGTTTTTATTACTTAATCCCTCCCCTGTTACATCCTCACTACCAAAACTAAAATTGCCCATCTCTGTCTTATTATTCTTTTTAACTACAGCCTCCTGCTTATTATTCTCCTTCAACCCCCGACTACCTATAACATCCTGCCCATTAACAAACTTCTCATAATTTCTGTTCTTTTCTAAATTCCAGTGACTTACTCCTTTATTACTCCAATTCCAATTTTGCCCTTTACCATTTCCACCTCTGTTCCCATTATTGCCTTTAGAGAAAATACCCCTTTTCCAATTCCCATTCTTCCCATTATTCTTCATATTATTCAATTGATTATAACCCTCTTGAGCCTTGCTAGTGCCTTCACCATCAGTGTTACCCTTAACCTTTTTATATTTAACTTCTGTGAAACCATCCCCATTAACAACTTCCTTCCCTTTATTATTCTTTAAATTTCTCACTTCTCCATTATTATCCTCCTTCACAACATTCATAGCAGCAGCACAAACTTTATCCCCATGCCCATAGACTTTACAATGATTACATCTAGAAGGAATCCAAGCATATTCCACATCAAAACTTTGAATCACAGCAGAATTAGAGACAAAATCCCAAGTAGCTATATCAATCTTCTTTCTCCATTCCTTCCCAGCTGCCATTTCAACAAGAATTCTAGCATAAGCATTCCTTCCTTTATGTTCCAAACACATATCCTCAGTAAATGAATCAAAAGCCAAAGGAATACCTATCTTACTAGCAATTCTACATAAGTTTTCACCACTCCAAACTTCCAAGGGCAAATCAAATATTTTAATCCAAACAGGAATTTTATCATGCTTGTTCTTAGTTAATGTCAAACCAGGCCTCCATCGTTGAAGAAATAAAGGCATATTATTAAACATTAACCAAGGACTACCCTCCAAAACAGATAACATCCCCTTTTCATCACTGAATTTAAAGAAGAAAAAACCTTTGCTGTTCATGAATACCTCTTCCAAACCCATATTCTTCCACAATCTTCTTACTTCTTTCTGAATTACAGGAAACGCCAACTTCTTGTCAATCATATAACCATAAAGAGTATTAGAAAAAGGAATACTTGCATTCTTTAGATTCTCTAATGGAATTATTACAGGACCATCCTCTTCCCCTTTCTCCCCTGGAATGAATCTAACATCAATCTTACCCTTATGTCTATTACCCTTTAATACACCTGCATAAGAGTTCATCACATTCCCCTGCATTTCTCCTTCCTCCTTATTACTATTCTTAGCATTTCCCAAAATAGAAGGAAGTAAATTAATGCTATTA